>NC_064631.1:523129623-523741342 GCF_023864275.1 Schistocerca cancellata
TCCAACTAATATTCTGTAAATTAAAGTAATTTTGATCAATAAAGTTCTTAGTCGGATGTGTTTCTCAGTATGTAATTTGTCTGTCTGGTTTGTGGTATTTCTACTTTGTATCACCCTTGCTATGTTTCCCTAATAGACTGAAGAGCCAGAGAAACTATTACACCTGCTTGATATCGAGTAGGGCCCTCGCGAGCACGCAGAAGTGCCGCAACATAACCTGGCATGGACTCGAATAATCTCTAAAGTAGTGATGGAGGGAACTGACACCATAATACTGCAGTGCTATCCATAAATCGGTAAGGATACGAGGGGGCGGAGACCTCTTCTGAACAGCGCGTTGTAAGGCATCCCAGATATGCTCATAAACGTTCATGTCTGGGGAGCCTGGTGGCCATCAGAGGTATTTAAACTCAGAAGAGTGTTCCTGGAGCCAATCTACAGCAATTCGGGACGCTTGCGGTGTCGCATTGTCCTGCTGAAATTGCCCAAGTCCGTCGGAATGTACTATGGACATGAATAGACGCAGGTGATCAGACAGAATGATTACGTAGTGTCACCTGTCAGAGTCGCATCTAGTCGTATCAAGGGCCCCATACCACTGTAATTCCACAAGTCCCTTCCATTACGTGCGTGGATTCATGAGGTTGTCTCCTATCTCCTACACATCCATTCGATCGATATAACTTGAAATGAGACTCATCCGACCAGGCAACATGTTTCCAGTAATCAACAGTCCAGTGTTGGTGTTGATGGGCCCAGACGAGGCGTAAAGGTTTGTCTCGTGCAGTCATCAGGGTAAACGAGTGGGCCTTCGGCTCCTGAAGCCCATATTGATGATGTTTTGTTGAATGGTTCGCACACTGACACTTATTGATGGTCCAGCACTAAAATCCGCAGCAATTTGCGGAAGGGTTGCACTTCTGTCACGTTGACAGATTCTCTTCAGTCGTCGTTGGTCCCATTCTTGCAGGATCTTTTTCCGTCGGCAGCGATGTCGGAGACTTAATGTTTTACCGGATTCCTGAAATTCACAGTACACTCATGGAATGGTCGTACCGGAAAATCCCCCCATCATCGCTACCTCGGAGATTCTGTGTCCCATCGCTCATGCGCCGACTATGACACCACGTTCACCTTCAGCTTGCGACGTCGGCATGTATACCTAAAGTATCCTTCTCGGTGCTGATTTATTGTTGGTTGTGGTAAGGATAACCTTACCACTGAGCTATTGACACTCTCTGCCCTACCACGCTCTTCATAATGAAACCTACTCTGGTTACACCATTTTTTCCAGTTGTTGATTTTACTCTATACTCATCTGACCAGAAATCCTTCACTTCACTAACCCCTACAATATCTAGATTGGGCCTTTGGATTTCCATTTTTAGATTTTCTAGCATCCCTACCACTTTCAAGCATCTGACATTCCCCGCCACGAGTCGTAGAATGTTATCCTTTCTTTGATTATTCAATCTTTTTCTACTGGTCACCTTCCCCTTCGCAGTTCCCTCCCGGAGATCAGAATGTTGGACTATTCAGGAATCTTTTGCCAAGGAAGAGATTATCATGACATTTTTTCAGTTACAGACCACATCTCCCGTGGATACACGTCATGTGTCCTTAATGCAGTGGTTTCCATTGCCTTCTGCATCCTCATGCCGTTGATCATTGCTGATTCTTCCGCCTTTAGAGGCAGTTTCTCACCCAAAAGAGAAAAGAGTGACCTGAATCTCTGTCTGCTCCTCCACCCTCTTTGACATGGCCGTTGTCAGAATGAGGCTGACTTCTTACGCCGGAAGTCTTCGGTCGTCAATTCTGATTATTTATCAAAATTTAAGCTGTGGCGAGTTTCAAACCCTGGACCGATGACGTACTGATTACTACTCAAGGACGCTACCCTAGAACACGGGTGAACAAACTACGAGTACCATAATACTGAAAACATAATGGCCTCCTCAGGTGACAGATGTGACCTCCATCAAGCGAACTGAAAGTCTGATTTTGAAATTAGGGTGTTTCCATACTCTGACTTTCTGGAAAAAACGCACATTTACACATTTACCTTTTCTTATTGCTATTATTGCAAAGATCAAAAATGAATGTATACAGTATTTCTATGTTCATCAGTATATGAGTAACATTACAAAGTTATAATTAGGTTGAAATTACCCTTCGAATGGAATGCTCTAACAGAAAAAGTTCCCCTATCGAGAGCTACTACTCTACTCTGAACAGAGCGTCCAGTGAAACTGTTCATAATTCCCACAACCTAAAATAATTTGTGAGCTGCCCTTAGATTGTTATCATTTGCTTTACTAGTTCCGAATAGATCAGAAAAATGTTTCTGTCCAACATGTTGGCCACGTTTAGTTGTATATGTGTCTCCAGAGTTCTCAAGAGACCTTCACAATTTGTCAAACTGTTTACATGGCCTGCTTTATCGTTTTCTGCATTGACTGTTTCAGATGGATTATGATTATTTCGATCGTATATCATAAAAGAAGAAAAATATAGCAGAATTATTATTTCTACGTCACAGACGCATGGATTTTAAAGGAACAGTTCGTAATTACCCACAAAAAGATCAGCTGCTGGTGCACATCTAGGAACGTAGATAAAATTACTTATTCTTGCATTTCACTAACATTAAATAAGTACAATGTGGGATATTTCAGTAACAATGCTGACTGCAGACTATTACATTTTTATTTATGTGTATACCAATACATCTGTACACCTATGAAAATCAAGCAGTATACTGATTACCAAAAATGGGGTTACCGCTGCATATCTGTGATAGTTTCATGGAACCAGCAGCATAGCTTGTTCTCAGCGTCTCTGCGTTCAAATTTTACATTCGGCGAAGTTAGTGGAAGCAGGGAGACCCCAGCACCATGAGTCACAACGAATTAGGTAAATTTCCTAAATTTTGTAGCATTCAATTTAAGACTCTACGTATATGCATTCCATACTTCCTCTTAAACTAGTGATCCAGTGGTATGCCTATCGCTTTCTAGAAAGTTGCAGAGGGTGCGACGAACTACCTACTTCCCTAATGGCATGGGTTTGGGGTGAAAAGGAGTGCTAGAAGCGTAACTCATAAACATGTTAAGCAACTTCATCATAAATTTCCTTATATATGTCTCGTTATTTGCATTACTTATACAATTATATGCACAAAAATGGTGTGGGGTTGGACTAGGTGTAAGAACCCGCGACATGTAAAATTATTTGATAGCGATATTAGTGTCTGATCTGTAGTTTTCAATGTCACTAGACACATTAGTGACAGCCTCAATGACGTTTCACCACTACGGGTCGAGACGGAGTGGGCGGAAATTTGGGGGTTCAAAGACGGTGACATATCAACTACCTCTGTTAATGTCAGAAGGAAGTCGTAGCACCACTCGCACACTTATCATTTGATGTCTTGGAAGGCTGCCTTAGCATCCTTATGGGGGAGGGTATGGGTGAAACTGGGTGACATAAAGCCATAGTTCAGGAATCGCTGAAGAAATTCAACAGAACTTCATGCATACAATAATTCGCGTTACCTGTATGAGCATAACTCGGGAGTGAGCTACACCTTACACCTTGGGGGATGAGGTCTGGGGAGGGGGGATGGGGGATGAGGGATTGGGGATGAGAAAGAGTGACATGTAAATGTTAAAAGCTGTATGTTGGTATTTCTTCCTGTATTTAGTTTAGTTTTAATATTTTAAAAATATACAGATGAAATATTTGCGAAACATGTTACATATATATGAAATATATGTACATGAAGAAAGATGCAGTCAAAAAGTTGGATTCTATATAGGGTGATATTCTAAAATTACCTTCATAACTAATTACACTAAATTTTAACTTAAAGAAGTGGAGTACAGAAATATGAGGGTTGCCCAGAAAGTAATGCATTTTTTTCTCAGCTGAAAACAATGCAACGAATGCGAAACGTTATGTATACTTTATTTGACGACTCCTGAGTAAGTGCGCCAAGTTTCCGTCACTTTCGACAGATAGCGTAGCTGCAGGATAGTTTCAAAATGGCGTCTGTAGGTGATGCAAGTTACAAGCAATGTGTCGTCATTGAATTTCTCACTGCAGAGATAGAAACTGTCGGAAATGTTCACAAACGCTTGTGCAAAGTTTATGGAGCATCTGTTGTCGACAGAAATATAGTTAGTCGCTAGACACAGAGAGTGAGGTCATCAGAAGGAGTTCGGCGGAGCTCTACGTTTTGCAGCGGTCGGGGAGACCATCCACGACTATCACAAAATGGTTCAAATGGCTCTGAGCACTATGGGACTTAACATCTTAGGTCATAAGTCCCCTAGAACTTAGAAATACTTAAACCTAACTAACCTAAGGACATCCTCACCTGACCTAGCCCCCCCCCCCCCCCGACGTCCACTGGTTTGGGCCAGTAAAGGCTACCATTCGTGGGAGACATTTTAAGGACGAGGAGGAGGTGACACACACAGTGAAGCACTGGCTCCGCCACCAGGGCAAGGATTGATACAGACAGCGCATGCACGCCCTTGTTTCTCGCTGGAGGAAGGCCGTAGAACGGAATGGAGATTACGTGGAAAAGTAGGGCGTGTAGATAAAATACCATTCTTTCGTGTGTGTAATTCTCATTATGTTCAATAAAGAATCGTTGAAGGAAAAATGTGTGGTGCATTACTTTTTGGGCAACCCTCGTATGTAACGTACTTCTGTGTTTTAACTGGAGTACAGAAATATGTAAGCTACTCTTGTGCTTTTAGTTTCTTTCATCATCTACTGAATCGCTGTAGACGGGAAATACACATCAGTTTTTGTCACGTTTAACACTCGATGGACATGATCCATTGAATTACCTGAAAAGGATCTTATTTCCTAGAAAGAGACCTCGGTCTCGAGTCTAAGAAACAACAAATAATAATGAAAAAATTGCAGAACTGGATATGGAAAACTTTTTATTCAATTCTCAGAATCTACAAAATGCAAAGCACTGGTTTATGATCGGAGAGAACGAGATACACTGAATTCTGACTACACTGTTCTAAAGAAGTACAATACCTTGCATTTTTCCCTATTCTGACGCACAATTGGAAATCTAGCTCAAAGATATTTATAATCTTCTTTTGTAATGGTGCAAAACCGTGGTGCCCTGCAATGTCATCCTCACGATTGATGAAAAGTCGAACAGGAAGGTGACAACACATGCGAAAAAAAGGCCAGAGACGGAACTCCATGTGAGGTGTAGAGTGGGTTAATGATGCTACATCGGCAACAGAATGCGCCACAGTTTTGTACAACACCATTGTGGAAGTGTTACAGGATAAAAAGGTTGTCACAATCCATTCCCTTTCTCCCAAGTACTTCTCGTCCGTTCTCTTGACCCCTCTGTGATTGAGGTTAGAAGTGTTGTAACCAGCGTCGAATTCACGCGGTTTTCAAATGAGTGACTGAGGAAAACATAAGACTCGCCGGAATTCAGAATCGACACAGAAAGGCCTCAGACAGTGGGACAAAGTGCGTCAGTGAAACCATCCCTTCCCTTGGGATACATTTACATACATTTTGCGTTAACAGAAGGTAAGCAGCGAAATGTGCAACAGAGAGACGCATTTGACAATCTTCGACATTGCCAACACCAGTCCTCCCCTCTCCTCTCTCCCCACAGCCCCCTCTTCCCCTCAGATGATTCACCACATTGTCAAGCTGCAACTCCATTGGACATAATCTGTCCCCTTTGGAGTGTATTGCGACCACAGGTTGTGCTCTGGTAGACAGGGTGGAAGAACTAGGGACCATTCTAACCGATTTGACGCAGTCTGAACCTCATCCAATGCAGCAATGTGCGTTATGCTTTTTCAGGACTTCTGTTTCACATTCTATGGTGGCGTGATCACGAGGAGCTATGACACACAGGTGAATGAAATGGCGAAGGGTTCTTCTAAGTTCTCCGAGTGTGGCAACACTCTCGATTCCACCTGCACACTGTTGTTGATCAGTTGAAGAGAGTAATGTTCAGAGACGGCCTTAGACTGATTCCCAGGCGCTTGCAGGCAGACAACCTCTCCAAAACCATGTATCTAAATTCTCTACTGCCTGCGTTTGGGCATATCAAAACTGAGGGGTGTCTGACTACCTGCCTACAGGTACTTAGGAATCGGTTAAATGTTGTGCCTGTACAAGTACATTTAAAAAGCGGTCAACAAAGGTGTGATGGTAGAACTGAGGGTCCTGCCGAACTTGGGTTCTTAAAAGGACATTTCACAATTTTATTCATGCGTGTGTCAATGTCAGCCCCCCTCTCTCTACCTCGTGATCTAGCCATAGGATGCCATGATAGAATACTACTGTAAAAGGATAAAGGCAATTTCTGTTTTGGATCACGTTCATATTTCTCTGAATGGTTTTGAACGGTGTATCCAGAGCAAAATCCTTACACGCAGTACACTCCAAAGGATATCAGAGGAAGAGCAACCAACATCCGCATATTTCCAGAAGTAAACACTCCAAAATGTATTCAAGAAATGCAGATATTGATGGCCCCAGTTATACAAGTATCGAGATATCTGACTGACATGGACTGCATAGGGGCCTGATGATGGAATTAATGATTCCGAACAGTGGTGTATCTGAAATGTTTTCGTCAATCATCCGTAAGAAAACTTCGTTGTTTCAGCGCTGGGAGTCGCGTTCGTGACCTCAATTGCACGAGCATCAAGAGCGGAGATGAGATTTGCGTAAAGGGAGGTGAAGGGGGGGGGGATGTGGACCACAACACCGTGTGACACGTTCAATTTGGCGTGAACAGAACTGTGACGAAATTTGGTGCCAGTGTGACATCATTAACCCACGTAACATCTCATATGAAGTTCTGAGCTGTGACTGTTTTTTTCGCATGGCGTACACTTTGCTGCTTCATGCGTCGACGAGCGCGGTGATTACGTCGCAGGGTGGCACCATTACGTTTGAGCCAAATTTAAAACTCCGGCGTCGCAGTGGGGAAAAGTGACATGGTTTCAATTCCTTTGCGCAGTGTAGTAAGAAGAGAATGCTCGGGCACTTTTATTGCGAGGTAGCTTTATTCATAACACTCTGAGTATACTCGAAAGTGTGATACTCTCATACCCAGACCAGACAGGTTGTCCAAAACACGGGAATTGTGTTGCAGTTAGCCGACTTCGAAGCCCTTCGCCCTCTGACAAACAGTGCGGGCCACAGTGCACACTCGAGTCGACAAATTGCTTGTGTCAGGGAAATACCGCGCGTTCTTACGAGCGGAACGGCAGCTCCTCCGGCGCCGACGCTCTCCAATGCAAGAAACAGAAGAATGCGAATATTATATTTCGGTGTTATTGCCAGTTGATCGTCGCCTCCCCCGCGGCCCTTCTGTGTTTTACGAGCCATCCGGTTTTATGATCTCCGAAGGCCTCCGCGAGTGGAGCCAATGGCTCGCTCCATTCTCGCGATCCGGGAGCAACTCCAGCCACACTGGCTTATACTTGTTGATGTAGACTTGTGAGGCGCCCTAGAGTCCCCTGGGGAGAGCATTGTGAACTGGAATGATGCTACCGTGCCGGGCGAGTCAGAGCCTCGCATCTCCTTTTTCTCTGTGATGGCAGTTCTCAGAAAGATTTTACAATACCACAGAGAAGCGTGCTACGCGCCACAGAAGTTCCAGGTGAAACATTATCGTAATTCACTACAGAGGCGTCATCATCACTTTCGGTGGGGGCGGTGTTGGGGGTGGGAGGGGGGGGGTGGACACGATTCAATGGACAGGGTATAGATAACAAGAGGGATGAAAATGGTAGACCCCCTTGAAATAGGCAAAAAAAGCAGGACCTAAAACTACTTCTTGGAATATTCCGGATACCTCAAACCATATGTTTCACTGACACTTAAAACTCTTACTGCATTCTTTAGCCTGGATTAAAACGTATTTCGGGATTACCGAGTGTAAAAGGTTATGTGATATTTACATTTACAGTTATCGACAGTGCGTGTATGATTACTATGTTTTACAGCCCAAACAACCATGGAAACTATTTTAAACTGAACCTTTTTTTGAACTAAATAAAGGCTTCGTTCATGCAAGATTTCGGCTCATTTTTAATGTGGTATTAGTTTCGGTATTAAAACCAGTTTGAATATGCGAAAGTAAGCCACCTCAAAACACAATGTATTCTGAAGTTTAAAGTACAGACCTATGCTTTTAAAACATGGAGAAAGCTGGAAACCTATTTCTTCACCAACCAAAAATTCACAGTCTGTAGCTCTCTGTTACCGTGTAATGCGGAGGAAGAAGCGTCAGGTAAATTGCTAGTTTATTACAAACCTCTTTGTAAGCATGAATCAAGCAAAAATAATACAATTAGAACTTAATAGTTTATATGCTATATTTAGAGCAGTTTTTTTGAAAGTTGATAAACTCTTATCAACTTGGCGTTTTATTGCATTGTAGTGGTATAATTGAGTAAATTTGGATATATTTTGTAATAAGTACTTACTTAGCGTCATTACTTTTCCTTTTAAGAAAGGACAACGTATATGAATTAACTTGCAATGTCTTCATAGAAGTTCCTCTTGGCACATGCACTGTTATTTTTATGTGAAAACTGCTTGCAATTGTCCCGCTGCGTTTGCTGTTAGTCGCCTGCCTCCTAGCCAACCCACTTTCAAACTTACAGCAAAACCAAGCATATGCACGCTTTTGTGCCTTGCTCCTTCACCACTCGTAGTCGTCCCAACACAGTTAATTAAAACTTGAAATACTGTCGTTTTGGTAAATAATGTAAGAAAATTTGATTTATTTGCGTGTTTGTAAGTCCAGCAACCCATTAATTCTTAGTGCACAAGAGCTTTAAGCGTATGTACCTAGTTAATCTCGGTTATATTCCTTCCACGGTGTCATTTTTTGTGAAATAAGACACAAAAAATGGAAATTGCTTTTCAAAAATATTGAGGGTGACACATCCCTCATGTCGCTCCTGGTCGTCACAACAATGATTCATGGAACACTGTCTGAATGACAGATTATTAATTGTAACAGAGTTTGTGAACGAGGGATCACAATATCACTTTGTAAAACGGGACTGTCTGTATGACAAATTATTAATCCTAATGGACTGTGTGAACGAGGGATCACTTCGTTAAACGGGAAACTCACATAATTTAAGATATGTCTAATGATACTGTCTCTGAGACAGATTTATTTTCCTAGTGGAGTCATCTATTAGCGTTTATTTCAATAGAAAGTTAATTCTTTCAGTTTTACTCACAGATCTTTAGTGAACTGGTTTTGGAATGAAATTGCTGATGTCTCACCGGTTTTCAATAAGAAGTAACCTGAAAAGGACACACTGGGTAGAAAGCACAGTTGACATGAGTCCTGCAACATGAAGAAGCGTGTGTTCTGTAATAGTCGGACTGTGTATTATTGATGAACTACGACTGCTTGGAAATATCTGGAATGTAGGAGTAACATGACGCGAATGAGAACTTTTTGACAATTCTAGACGAAACACTTACTTTGTAGAGACCTTTGTCTTCTGACAAGAAACTCATGTCCGTTCATAAATATCTCTACAAATATTGAACAGTAACTACAAGAGCAAAATGAAAGATTAAGCCTCATATGCCAATAAATCTATCTTGCAAACACGGTATGAAATGTACTTCTGATCAGACGGAAGAAGTGTTTTGTGGTGTGAAGTAAGTTGTGACCAAGTCTAATCTGAACTTTTAACTTCAGATACGTCTATAGCTGTCGAATATGTCGTTTTTCTCTTTCCACCCGAATTATTTGTAACAGAGTCGTCTTCTGTCATGGAAACACTTCTTATACAGATCTTGACATCGTTAGCATTCATATTCAATTGTAGTTACATGCTCTTCTGGTAGGGGAGAGTGTTGCTCCTTCCGGGACTGTGTTCCAATTTAATGACAAATTTAGAATCACATGAATGAACGTGCACTAGAGATGGCCATAAGGAGTTCCGGCGTTTTATGCTGTTTTTCTTGTTGTGATATATATAAAGCTCTTTTGGGCGGCATTCATAAATACACTGTAAGACAAAAAATGGTGAAACGACGAACCAGAAGGAATTCGCTGAATGGGACGAAAGTCGACACATCTAATTTACATACACAGATAAACAAATGACTACTGTTTCAGAAAAGTTTAATGATCCGTGTAAGAGAAGAGGTTCCACAAACTGAGCAAGTCAATAACGCATTGGTTCACGTCTGGCCCTTATGCAAGCAGCTATTCGGCATTTCATTGATTGGTAGGGTTGTTAGATGTCTTCCCGAGGGAAATTGTGTCAAATTCAGTCCAGTTGAGGTCTTATATCCCCAAAATACTAAGCTGGTTGGAGGGCTCTGCCTATAATGCTCAAACATTTCGCGGCTGAGGGAATATATGGCGACCTTGTTGCCCAAGATAGGATTTAACGAGCACGAAGGCAGTCAGTAGAAACTCCCGCCTTACGCGGGCGGACATTATGTTGATGAAGTGTAAGCACAGGATGCTAGCCGAGAAGTGCTACAAAATAGTGCGTCGAATATTGTCGACGTACCGCTCTATTGTAAGGGTGCTGCAGATGGCAACGAAATGGGTCCCACTATGAAAAGAAATGGCATCCCAAACCATCACTCCCTATTGTCAGGCCATGTGGTGACAGTAAGACATGTGTGTCATCGTTTTCCATCGTCAGGACTCCATCCGAAACATGACCCATCACTAAAGGCAGTTGCACTCCAGTTAGTGGGAATACCGGCCGAAGGAACGTCTGGAGAAGCCCCAGACAGAGATGATATACCAACCTCACTGCCAGCTGCCATGCAGTCTGACACCCAGAAGTGATGGTGTGGGGTGCCACTTCTTTTCGTAGCAGGACCCCTTTGGTTGCAATGCTCGGCACCCTTACAGCACAGTGGTAGGGTCGACGATATTCTACGCCATGTTGTGTTGCCCCATCACGGCAAGCCATCCTGGTCTTAAACTTGAGCAAGATAATGTCTGCCCACACACGGGGAGAGTTTCTAACTTGCCAAACACTATCTTGGCCAGCTGGGTCGTAGAATCTCTTCCCAACTGATAACGTTTAGCTCATTAAGGGCCAGGCCCTCCAACCATCTCGGGGGTTTGACGATCTAAGGACAGAATTTGGCAAGATTTCCATCAGGAGGAGATCCAACAACGCAGCCAATCGGTGAGAAGTTGAATAACTGCTTGCATAAGGGGCAAAGGTGTACCAGCACGTTACTGATTACTCAGTTTGTGAAGTCCTTTCGCTTGAATAAATTGTCGAATTATTTTTGAATTTGTATGGATTTATTTGTCTGTATGTGTACATCACATCCACCGATTTCCATCCCACTCGGGTAATTTTTTGTGACACGTATTTTTCTGTCTTGTAAAGCTTTTGAATTCTACACACACAAGTGCTTCATAATGAATTAAATTATATGAAGATATTGTTTGTTCTTCAGTTGCAGAATTTTATCGTGAGTACAATACTATATTTTTTAAAAACTAGCTATAAAATTTGTGGACGGTTAAGCCATAGTTTGTCATCATGCACCATGTATGAAGCTCATCAACGATGAAACATGTTTCAAATTAACTGAAGTAAATAATGTCTTAACAATTTCACCTGTCTTTATAATAGAAACTTTGATAAGTTCACAATAGCCTCTGTTTGAAAATGTATTCGACTTGACGGGTGCTTGACAACATTTCTACTTGATTTCACTTACTGATAACTGGAGTGTAATACAGTACAATTTAACAGGAAGGGTGTGATATAAAGTAATGAGCAGATTTTATCGTTTTCAACACTTTTAATTTTAAAATGAAATTTTAAAAAGAAAAGTAGACGATTGACTGGGATATTATTAATCACGAATATTACCTAATGAACGAGTTATACCGAATGAGTTCTAATGATAAGGGGCTGACTGGCTTGTACTACTGTGGGACTTATTTTGTATCAGTGTTTCGGCTGCTGAATAATACATTAACACAATCAACAAGGTTCTGCTGTAATAATAATCACTACAGTGCTCTGTTGTAATTAAGCGTTATACACTTACTCCCTTTGGCTTACAGTTTAATAATGGCTATACTCATCACAGGTCACTCCTTGATATTGTTCCATGCTATAGGATTAAGTAGCACAACCACACCACAGTCATCATAACAATTCATATTTAGATCGTGGGCGGGGTCAACGCCGAACTTGTAATTGCGGTACGATGTAATACTTAGTAAAACACACCTACGTAAACTATTTTGTCACGACTGGTAAATTGCTGGGGGTCAACATGTGGTGTGAGGGACATACACAGTCGACAGCACGTACTGTGGGCGGTCTTCCGCCATTACACCACACCCTGCTCACTTGGAGCTCTCTTAGCGACTTCCACCCCTGTAAACTTCCTGCACTTCACTTACTTACAACTGCTGTATTTCTCTGGGGCTTGTGGCGCTCAGCTATTGACATCTGGCCTACCTCGATCTGCGCGAGGCATAACTACATTTATGTCTATGTATGGGGCTGTGGAGCCGCTTACATACCTACCCAAAAAGGCTTCTTTGTAGCCATTGACGAAGAAGAATACAGGAAAAGTTTATACAGATTCAAAAGGAATTAAGACATTAAATCCAAGTACAGACTGAAATGATAAAATATCGAGTGAAGTCCCTCTGACTCTGGACGTGAACTGCCTCTAAAGGAAATGTTACATAAAATATTCATCATATTTCATTGGAAACATAGGGAATAGTTTACACACATTCTTTATATTATGTACAATAAATTTATCTTTCCAACAGTTAGTGCTTGCCGTAAAAGGCTAGATACACTCCTGGAAATGGAAAAAAGAACACATTGACACCGGTGTGTCAGACCCACCATACTTGCTCCGGACACTGCGAGAGGGCTGTACAAGCAATGATCACACGCACGGCACAGCGGACACACCAGGAACCGCAGTGTTGGCCGTCGAATGGCGCTAGCTGCGCAGCATTTGTGCACCGCCGCCGTCAGTGTCAGCCAGTTTGCCGTGACATACGGAGCTCCATCGCAGTCTTTAACACTGGTAGCATGCCGCGACAGCGTCGACGTGAACCGTATGTGCAGTTGACGGACTCTGAGCGAGGGCGTATAGTGGGCATGCGGGAGGCCGGGTGGACGTACCGCCGAATTGCTCAACACGTGGGGCGTGAGGTCTCCACAGTACATCGACGTTGTCGCCAGTGGTCGGCGGAAGGTGCACGTGCCCGTCGACCTGGGAACGGACCGCAGCGACGCACGGATGCACGCCAAGACCGTAGGATCCTACGCAGTGCCGTAGGGGACCGCACCGTCACTTCCCAGCAAATTAGGGACACTGTTGCTCCTGGGGTATCGGCGAGGACCATTCCCAACCGTCTCCATGAAGCTGGGCTACGGTCCCGCACACCGTTAGGCCGTCTTCCGCTCACGCCCCAACATCGTGCAGCCCGCCTCCAGTAGTGTCGCGACAGGCGTGAATGGAGGGACGAATGGAGACGTTTCGTCTTCAGCGATGAGAGTCGCTTCTGCCTTGGTGCCAATGATGGTCGTATGCGTGTTTGGCGCCGTGCAGGTGAGCGCCACAATCAGGACTGCATACGACCGAGGCACACAGGGCCAACACCCGGCATCATGGTGTGGGGAGCGATCTCCTACACTGGCCGTACACCACTGGTGATCGTCGAGGGGACACTGAATAGTGCACGGTACATCCAAACCGTCATGGAACCCATCGTTCTACCATTCCTAGACCGGCAAGGGAACTTGCTGTTCCAACAGGACAATGCACGTCCGCATGTATCCCGTGCCACCCAACGTGCTCTAGAAGGTGTAAGTCAACTACCCTGGCCAGCAAGATCTCCGGATCTGTCCCCCATTGAGCATGTTTGGGACTGGATGAAGCGTCGTCTCACGCGGTCTGCACGTCCAGCACGAACGCTGGTCCAACTGAGGCGCCAGGTGGAAATGGCATGGCAAGCCGTTCCACAGGACTACATCCAGCATCTCTACGATCGTCTCCATGGGAGAATAGCAGCCTGCATTGCTGCGAAAGGTGGATATACACTGTACTAGTGCCGACATTGTGCATGCTCTGTTGCCTGTGTCTATGTGCCTGTGGTTCTGTCAGTGTGATCATGTGATGTATCTGACCCCAGGAATGTGTCAATGAAGTTTCCCCTTCCTGTGAAAATGAATTCACGGTGTTCTTATTTCAATTTCCAGGAGTGTATTTATTATCTAGCACATCACAAAACACTTATTAACTTTATTTTGGCTACTCCTTGGGTTTGCTGTCCTTTCAGAAGGGCTTGCAATCCGTGAACAATATCACTATACTTACAGTTCAAGCCATGATTTTCTGATCTCTCAGCGGGGCTTTAGCTGTCAGAAAATAATACCACTATCACATAAATTCAGCACCACACCAGAAGGAGAGGAAATATCCCTAGTTACTGACTAGTCTCTGTCTGAAACACGATATAACACCAAAGGTATTAAACAACATATAATTAATAATACGAATAATTGTCAATGGTTCCTTCTTACCTAACTATGCAAATGTGAGTCTGTCGAGAATGTGGTTGTCTCAGAACCAGCTTCCTTAGAGATGGCTGCCATAAGCTATTTTTGCTGAATTTGAACAGTTGTTATTATAATTGCATACAGGCTGGTGAATATTTTTTAAAAATAGATTCAAAATTTGAAATATCAATTCTCATTACCTACCACATAGTACCAGCGTTCCACCTTTGCACTCTACCAGATAACATGAATTATCAACCCCAATATCTAATTAGATTATTGAATCATTATTTCTGTACTTTTTATGAGTTACTCTCCACTTATCATCAACATATCTATTTCATCATTACAAATTGTAAATACATACTGATACAAAAAGGGTAAGTCATGTGAACATAAATCACTTTCAAAATCAAAATTTTACTATTACTTGCTCCATACTGCAGGCATCTTACACTTTATAATTATCTCCCTGAACATGTTCATATCTACCTCAGCTCAACATCTCAATTCTGTATCACCTTTAGGTCAAATACACATTCCTTCGTCATCCACTGATCACTTTCTGTTATCTCCATAAATACCAAAAACCTCCGAGACGCTCCATTAACTCTCTACATATTACAAACCTCATTAACTTCATAATGTCATAACACCACTTCTGTCTATATCTCAATATTATTCACATAGTCAATTACTTGCCAATTATATGCCAATATACACATTCTGCTACCGACCATATCCATTAGTTGTCACTCAACTACAATATCTTGCAGTTTGCTTACTCTTTCATTACTTACAAGGAAAAAACTACAAACTTACACAAAACTCCTTACTGATGCTAATAAGCCCTTTTCCTCATTTAAACAGATATTTATCTCCAGGCATGTAACTACTATTTTGTAATTTAACTTCCAAACAATTATATAAGACATTACTTCTTCAACAATTCATGTTTACCTCCTGTTAACATAATGAAACATCCCTTAGGTATTACTAATTGGTTTTGAGTGGAATGCCTGGACAACCACAGTGACTATGACAACACAATAATAAAAAAAAAAACCTCATGCTATTTCCAGATGTTGTCTAAATAACACCATTTAATCTATTTATTTATCTAATGAATAAACTCCACTATTTCTTTAACTGCTTTTTAGTATTCGCCAGTATTTGCTAATCATCCAATGAATTAATGCCTCTTAAATCTATGGGCAGGACAAACCGTAGAGGAGTGACACTTGAGAAAGGCTTACAAATAATAGATTTCAGCTGTCAGATGTCCTTTTTAAATTTTATTGGCCGATCTATATTTCAGCTGGAAACTAGCCATTCTCAATGCACTATTATTTTTGATCAATGCTGTTGGTTGGGCTTCATCCACAGTTGAGAATGGTTAGTTTCTAGCTGAAATTTAGATCTGCCAATAAAATTTAAAAAGGACGACTGATAGAATGAAATTTTCACTCTACAGCGGAGTGCGCGCTGATATGAAACTTCCTGGCAGATTAAAACTGTGGGCCGGACTGAACCTCGAACCCAGGACCTTTGCCTTTCGCGGGCAAGTGCTCTACCGACTTTTTTTTTTTTACTTATAAACGATGGACAGGCTCCGTCCCCGCCGCAGCCTCAGTGGTCTTTTTTGTTTTTTTTCCTTCTTTTTTTTTTTTTAATGGCAGACGCTCTATCCATCTTTTTTTTTTCGACGGGCGGTTTTTTTTATGGCAGACGCTCAATCCACCTTTTTTTTAGTGAGGAGTTTTTATGTATTTATTTATTTATTTTATATGAAGGAAGGTAGAAGAAACAGAAAACTTTATTATTCACAAAATAAACATAGTACGTCCTGACACATGATAACTGCCCGGGAAGGAATCTCGCTGCCGTCCTACCATGCAGCATGAAATAACAACAAAATCAGAGTGGGGCCACCTCCGGCACCCTAAAGAAAAGTATTTATGAATAGGAAAACAAAATATGAAGTACATCCATTTGCTAACTGTTCAAGCCTGTGTTTTTCGTAGGTCGCATACTCGCATAGTGTTCTTAGTCGATCACATTACTTGGTCGGTTTCACAACGAAAGCACCGCCGCTCATCTTTGCGCACCTGGCACACCCCAAGTATATGGCAGGTCCGCAGAAACCGTTACTAGGAAATTGGCATACCAATCCTTGTAATTTTGTAGCCGTAATAGTTTTGTGTGTCCATCTTGCAAGTATTGCCAGTAATCCAGGACGTTCAGTAAGTTCGTACGTGTGTCTCTATAGATGTAATGGACCGTCATACCTGTGATCCACGACACTGCGTTCGTCTTACGACGCGGAAAATACGTTTCCTCTGGAAAAAAGACTATGTCAGAACAGACTTCTGTATAGATAGTGCGCCGCATGAACGCTATTATCTTTCTTGCGAGAGTCCAGACAGCCAATGCCTCGCCGCAGACCAGCCGATGGTCGTCCGTATCCAGCACGCCGCATTGGTGACACAAGGGCGAATCCGCCAAATGTATTGCGTACTTTTTTCTCATTTGTAGGGTATTTTCGGTTGACGACAATGTACCATGTTGATCTGACTGATGTAGGTAGGTGGGGGTGGTGGACCGTGCGCCACACCACGTGCCATTTAACAGCTGGATGTTTGCGTTCCACCCTATTCCGGGCGATCTGTCGAAGAAGCAGATGGTACACGTCCTTCGATGTCGACTGTCGGGTCGTCGGTAAACACTCTCGAACGTAACTGTGTTCCACGATGAACGTGCGCACATACGTTAAAGGGGGCGATATATGGCCGACACTGATTGGAGGAAGATGCGATGTTGGTACGAGTTCTTCGATGATCGTCCCCGTAAGCGAGTGATTCCTGTTGCGCCACCGTTTGAGCATAGTATTAATATACATGGCACGCGCCTTCTCGTGCACGTTCACCAAACCAACGCCCCCCTCTCGCGCTTGGAGGGTAAGCGTGTTGTACTGTACCTTAAAGAGTTGTCCCAGGCACACATAGTACCCAAAAGCCGCCTGAATCCTCAAAGCCATCGTGCGCGTCAAGGGGAGAAGGTGTGTTAGGTGGCACATCATGGGCGCGAGATAAAGGTTGACGAGTAACACTCTCTGCAGCATATCCATCGACCGTGGGGCGTTTAGTCGTACTGCCGTGCGGACTCTGAGTAACAGTCTTCGGTAGTTGTCCGCAGCCGTTCTCGCTGTCTCTTTATGAAAGGTGATACCCAAACAGCGGAGGGTTTCCACCGCAGGTAAGGGTCCTTCCGTTCCTGGTTCTAGTCCACGCCCCACATGCATGAATTGTGATTTTCGGTAGTTGACCACACTGCCAGCTGCCATCCCATACGTCTGTAGCCAATCTAGTGCTGTTTGAGTCTCCCTCCCATTCCGTACGAGGAACACAATATCATCCGCGTATGCTCTGCATTTGAATGACAAATGCCGTGGAGCTACCCAAGCACACTCCGCTGTAGAGTGAAAATTTCATTCTAGAAAGATCCCCCAGGCTGTGACTAAGCCATGTTTACGCAATATCCTTTCTTCTAGGAGTGCTAGTTCTGCAAGGTTCGCAGTAGAGCTTCTCTGAAGTTTGGAAGGTAGGAGACGAGGTACTGGCGGAATTAAAGCTGTGAGGACGGGGCGTGAGTCGTGCTTGGGTAGCACAGTTGGTAGAGCACTTGCCCGCGAAAGGCAAACGTCCCGAGTTCGAGTCTCGGTCCGGCACACAGTTTTAATCTGCCAGGAAGTTTCAGGACGACTGATAGCTGAAATCTATTATTTACAAGTCAGTATAACAGTCGCTGCGTGCAACAGCATTCTGAATGGAAGGTAACCTGAGAAAAGTCCTATCCAGCTGGGAGGATAGCAATCTCCACTCGGTATACAGGCAAAAGACCTGTCTCTTTCTTACACTTGAGCAGTCTTGGTCGTTCCTTTCATCCAGGTTACCTCTGTCCTCATCTCTTCCGGAATCATTATAAAATTGGTGACCAGTTCCTGTAGCTATGACCAGCTCTTCTTCCTCAGAGGGATGGTTGGGCACCAGAGTGATTTCGTTGGCAATTATATCCTTCTTGGCTTTGCTCATTAATCCAACTATCTTCCAGTGCATGTGTTGATTCCAACTGCTCAGGTACCACCATAATTGCGCCCCCATCCTTGATCAGGCTTACTGATAAGGTCTCTTGCATTCTTCTACACAATCATCTCTTAATGGCAGATATCATTATATCCTCATTTAATGGTTGCCTTAAAGTTTCCTTCAACTCCTACATATGTTCACCAAACTACTTGGCAGTATCTCTCCAATTTCAAAGTGATTTAACATGTAGGAAGTCTTCCAAAGCTGCTCAGTGATGACCCCTGTTTAGAAATTCTCCTTCAAATTGGGCATAACTGTTAATTTCTTCCTTTTCACTTCACTTCAGGCCATCTCCACCCTTCTGAAAGCTTCACGCTCCAACTGAAGTTTGTCTTTATC
Organism: Schistocerca cancellata; assembly: GCF_023864275.1. NCBI lineage: Eukaryota > Metazoa > Arthropoda > Insecta > Orthoptera > Acrididae > Schistocerca > Schistocerca cancellata. Next base: position 523,148,690 of record NC_064631.1, read on the forward strand.
CTAGAAATGTGTGGGTAAATGCTCTTTAATCATTTCGTAAATATCAGTGGGTTCAAGATTCTCTTAAGTTTATATCATTGTCCTAGATTAACTTGAGTGTACCAGTTATCACCATTCACCACCATAATAATCTTACCACCCCTCACTACTAACACCGCACTTGCCAATTTTTTTTCACTTTTCTTTCCTAATTGCTGTATGTGCCACTTGTCCTGTGTAAACTTCTGAATATCTTCTCTAATTTGAACTGTTTTAGAATTATTTATATATAAAGCCATTTCAGTTTGCTTGGCGTCCAGTCCTTGAATAGCAGCATCACATTGCCATTGCTTCTGTGCCCCCTCACATCTTGGATCATCCCCTCCAAGTCTTTCTTGACTTCCTTAAGGTCATCTCTTATTTTACCTGTCTGTTCAAAACGTTCAAATATGTGTGAAATCTTATGGGACTTAACTACTAAGGTTATCAGTCCCTAAGCTTACACACTACTTAACCTAAATTATCCTAAGGATAAATACACACATACCCATGCCCGAGGGAGGAAACGAACCTCCGCCCGGATCAGCCGCACACTCCATGACTGCAGCGCCCTAGACCGCTCGGCTAATCCCGCGTGGCTTTACGTGTGTGTTTCTCTTCCATGTTGCCCATCTCTTCTCAGATTGGTTCAGGTTTTGCAGCAATTTATTACCTCTTTCATCAAACTCTCTCTTCATCTTTTCTATAAACTCTTGTAAACTTTCCTTCAGGTCTCCGTGTCCTTGTAATACCTTCTGAAATATATCTTCATTCATCTGGTTACCTTTTCGTAACATTTCTTCATTTTTATGGTCCATTTTGTGGAATATTTCTTCATTCTTCTGATCAAAGTGTTTATACCTTTGCAAAATCGCTGCATATTGATTACATCTTTTACCATTTCTCCTCATCTGGATCTCTTTTGTTTCCCGTCGGTTTTATTTGCCTCTCAGTATAAGCAGTTGAATGAGCTAATTGGCTGTCAACAGACAAAGCACACAGAGTGGTTCCTGAACCATCCCTATCCTCCTGCACTCCGTCCTTCATCTCAGATTCTACCTCCTCAGCCTCTTGCTCAGCCTCAGCAGACATTTTTGGTTATGCACTGCGCAACGGCAAATAGTATAAGATAATCTCTGGTCTAGGTAACTGACACGCTCCTAATTATCAACAAACTAAATAAATACTGACTGTAGTACCTCAGCTAACCCATATTAACACAGTATCTATCACCACTGAATACAGGCCTATCAAAAACAAATATCAATGTCAACATCTAACAGGATATAGAAAACATCAGAACAGGATACACATCACAAATTACTATACATTTAAGCCTTCAATTAATAACTAGAGCGACAGTACTTGCATTGAGGTCGTTAGCAACTATTCCATTGATATAAACCTGCATATACGTGCACACTATGCTTCAGAGCAAAAATTTCGAAAAATGTCAAAATTACTATTACAGTTATTTGTATTAATACAAACTGTGATGTGAAGTTACTGATATGCTCTGAAGACAGCGTAAAAGTGCTTCCTATTGTGCCAGCAGATGGTTTTCACGGTAGTACATATGGCGATGTCTGACGTTTGGCGCGAGAACCTCTGTGTTTTATAACCCATCGCCCATGCTGTTACTTGGAACGACGCAGTCGCTATTTGCCCCCAGCGTCCTGTGGGGCCGTAGGCATTCGCTGTATCGTCCGCGCAGTTCTGCAGTCTGCCATGGAGTGAAGCTGTCGTCATAGTAGTCAGCTGGTTGGCGGCCAGGTGAAGCCACGGTAGATAGTTTGGAGATTAGCCACGAGATGTCGAGTTCGACAGCTTTGCTATTACCAACGTGCCCACTCCGTGTTGCTGCGGTAACCGTTCAATGTAGCTTCTCAGCGATGTCCACGTTCCTTATGCAGCCTGCTACTACGTTATGTTTAATCAACCGGCTGATGGAAGTTCTTTGGTGTTTCCATAACACCGGAAATGCATAACCTCCTAATTCCATCTATTGTACTTTAAATTTTTTCCTTATTTTTTTACCTGAAGATATGACATTTCTGTGTCTTTATATATTGTAATTGTTTTCCTATTTGTATATATATATATATATATATATATATATATATGCATTTATGTTGATGCATAACTGGATGTTTTGTAAATATTATTTGTATTGTTACGCTGGGTCTTGCCTAGGGAAAACTATGCTATCGAATGATTACATCGATAGGTCGTGTGGAGATCCAAAGTGTTTAGGATCTTTGGTAGTGTTAACTCTGCCGCGTGGAGCGCGGGCAGAGGGAGTCTGGGGGAGTAGGGTGGTGGAGCAGGTGTGTTGTGTGACGCTCCCGCGAGTTTCCTCGTTTTTGGGGTTTGGCAGCATGTAATTGCGCTCGATTTGCGATGATAGTTTCTGACACGGTGTCGCGGACGGGAAGCATTAGCTGGCGCACATCAAGAGCCCGTTTCGCCTGGTGACTGTGTCGAGAAGAAGGCGCGCCAACATCCAGCTCCAGCAACAGCGGCGGCCGACAATGAGTGACCGTCGCCACCTCCCCGATCGACGACTGCAAACCTTCAATCAACCAACAAGGAAGAATAAAAGTGTTAGAACTGTATGGCAGACCTCAGCTTTTCAAACTGTTGCATAAAAAAAATGCAGCAACTTAGAATGAACCTTTGTTGCTCCTTGTCCCAATTGCATTACCAAGCAGGGTCCCTTCCTTTTCTGGAATGAACCCGAGTGTCGTTGAAATTCATACGCCAGCATTAAAGTAATATCATGCCATTTCACTGCTTTAATTTCAAAGTTCAGTTAAATATTTAGATTACACAAGCAGAAATTAAGAGTGCGAGTTTTGTTACCATATTTTAGCTTACCTGTGACTGCTGCTCAGCTTGGTACGTACTAAATTTTGCTATTGTTAATTGTTCAGAATCATTTAATTCAAGTTCAAAGTTAAATCTCTTATTTCTAAATTGCGTAGATTCAAGTAGTTTTTGAAATGATTGTTGAGGTAGCGCAAGACTAACCTTATTTTAGTGAATTTCGTAGTGATTCAGAAACAAAGTTCACTATTAATTTCAGTTACTAAATTAACTTTCAATTTTCCGGTTTTATTAATTCTTTTGCTAAATTAAGTCAGAGTGTAGCGAAATTTTTTACTTCTGACAAACATTCAGTTTTCACACATCACGTGTCAACCTTCAGTTGCCACGCTTTTAGTGCTAAATACATGTGCATTAATCTTTCATTTTCAGTTACTATAGTAGTTGTCCATAGGACTAGCGACCGTAATTTTCCCCAAATCTCAAATATCTAATTAACGCCAATTAACTGTTAACGTAACGACCGCACATTTACTTTCTTTATTAATTTTACCCTTTTCTCAAAATTAATTTCCACCAGTTTCATTTGCATTTTTCCTTTCATTTAGGTGTAACCCTTTCCTCCCTCTTTACCGACAAATTAACTTCGGTGACGATTACCTTTTCCCAAATTTTCATTAGATGCACGCGGTTTAATAAATCACTGTCATTAAGGTCGATAAGTGAGGGGGAGGTTACATGACCACTGCGCAAGTCTGCATGATCTCATGCAACAGTTACATCAAAAACTTGGATTACCTTCCGTACCGTGGTTTATGGGTCGACACAGAACTCATCCATCGTTTAACTGTCAATTCTAAGCACAATGGCCCTGGAAAATACTTCTCTGATTTTCTCGTGATGAATATTTTGCCTATTCCGTCGCGATAATGTACACGCGTGTCTCTAGTTAGCATTCACTTTTCACTGTTTTTCACGCGGATTTTGCATTTGTCTTTTGAGGCAGTTTTTTGATACCATTCCAATTGTCCGAAATGCCGAAAATAGTCTTCACTATTAAAAGACGCTATTGCATTGTACTGTTCAAAACGTATTGTTTCTTCGCACGATTTTCAATTTTGCACACTACCTTGTACTACACTGTCCAAACATCGATACACTTTATTATTCAGTTCCATTCACATAATCTAGCCACAGTAAGGATGAAAAATATGGCATAAATCACCGGAGTACAAATGATAGTTCCACCAATGCACTACGCTTTTACACCTTGTGTACAAGATACCCCGCGACTTTTGTCATGTCAATGCATGTCGACCGATCTTAACAGTGCTGGCTCCGTTCGAAAGCCAGGGAGACACACCGCACCTCGTTTCATGGCTTACGTCAGTATTTGAGGATCATATGACTGCCAGGTACGGATTTTATACCATCTAAAGTGCTCCAGAGACCAGGTTACTCATTTGAATCGGTGACAAAATTTCTGTCCCCTCTGTTTAAATGACAGCTTCGTGCTAGGTGTACTATAGTAACAATGTGCTCCATGTCAGTGTTAACTGTCCTAGATTTCCTCCGGCAAATGCTGTTACTTTTGTAAATTACATTAAAATTTACGTAAAACAACCAGTTCCGTTTGTGAGTCCTAATTTGTCGGTACCGAGAAACTCCGCTGCAGCCAGTGTTTTAACAGAGCCACTGCAACCCGCGACTCCGCCGCCGCCGTGCACAGTTCTACAACGCCCCACCCAACGGCGCAGCACGAGTTGGTCGCCTCCTGCACTCGCGCACGCGTGCGCTCTAATTAAGGGTCATTTAGCATGCGAAAGTTCTGCGCACTCCTCGCGCCGTCTGAGTGACTGTGGAGAACTCGCCGGGTGGCGGCTGGGAATGGGGCGAGAGAAAGAGGAGTGGAGGGGGAGAGGCGGACGCCGTGCCAAGTGGCGACCCTCTCCCTCACGGCCGCCTAAAGAGATTAGGAAGTCTACTCACGGAGCGAGAGCACTTAAAATTCCGGGAAATAATCATCGATTTCCCCGTTGGGTGCACCGCGTGGCTTTTCGCGTGCGACGCCCACCTAGCACTGGGCCCCTCTGAAGGCACGCGGCCGTCCTCAGGACGGAAGGGGGGTCGGCACCACACGAAGCTTTTCCCCAGAGTGAATCGTCCCGATATTGGCTGAAGAAATCAATAATTCTAATTACACGACACAGACGATTTTAACTACACTACTGGCCATTAAAATTGCTACACAACGAACATGACGTGCTAGAGACGCGAAATTTCACCGACTAGAAGAAGATGCTGTGATATGCAAGTGATTAGCTTTTCAGAGCATTCACACAAGGTTGGCTGGCGCTGGTGGCGACACCTACAACGTGCTGACATGAGGAAAGTTTCCAACCGATTTCTCATACACAAACAGCAGTTGACCGGAGTTGCCTGGTGAAACGTTGTTTTGATGCCTTGTATAAGGAGGAGAAATGCGTACCATCACGTTTCCGACTTTGATAGATGTCGGATTGTAGCCTATCACGATTGCGGTTTATCGTATCGCGACATTGCAGCTCGCGTTGGTCGAGATGCAATGACTGTTAGCAGAATATGGAAACGGTGGGTTCAGGAGGGTAATCGCGTCTTAGATCCCAACGGCCTCGTATCACTAGCAGTCGAGATGACAGGCATCTTATCCGCATGGCTGTAACGGATCGTGCAGCCACGTCTCGATCCCTGAGTCAATAGATGGGGACGTTCGCAAGACAACAACCATCTGCACGAACACTTCGACGACGTTTGCAGCAGCATGGACAATCAGCTCGGAGACCATGGCTGAGGTTACGCTTGACGCTGCATCACAGACAGGAGCTCCTGCGATGGTGTACTCACACTACCAACCTGGGTGAACGAATGGCAAAACGTCATTTTTTTGGATGAATCCAGGTTCTGTTTACAGCACCATGATGATCGCATCCGTATTTGCCCACATCGCGGTGAACGCACATTGGAAGCGTGTATTCGTCATCACCATACTGGCATATAACTCGGCGTGATGATCTGGGGTGCCACGTCACCTCTTGTTTGCATTAACGTCACTTTGAACAGTGGACGTTACATTTCAGATGTGTCACGACTCGTGGCTCTACCCTTCATTCGATCCCTGCGAAACCCTACATGTCAGCAGGATAATGTACGACCGCATGTTGCAGATCCTGTACGGGCCTGTCTGGATACAGAAAATGTTCGACTGCTGCCCTGGCCAGCACATTCTCCAGATCTCTCAACAATTGAAAACGTCTGGTCAATGGTGGCCGTGCAACTGGCTCGTCACAATACGCCAGTCACTACTCTTCATGAGCTGTGATACCGTGTTGAAGCTGCATGGGCAGCTGTACCTGTACACGCCATCCAAGCTCTGTTTGACTCAATGCCCAGGCGTATCAAGACCGTTATTACGGCCAGAGGTGGTTGTTCTGGGTACTATTTCTCAGGATCTACGCACCCAAAGTGCGTGAAAATGTAATCACATGTCAGTTCTAGTATAATATATTTGTCCAATGAATACCCATTTATCATCTGCATTTGTTTGGTGTAGCAATTTTAATGGCCAATAGTGTAGGTACAGAGAAAGAGTACGAAAATGTCATCAAACGACGCACCAGGCAAGCACAAACCGGATCTTAAAAGGCAACAACATTCCTAGGGCTCATGTGGACTCGGCCCGTCATTTATTGGTACGAATTGCAATGTAAAACTTGTCGAAAGGTTGAAAATTAAGGGACACAACCATTTGCATTTGAGGGTTTCAAAGTAATCATTAGGCACCGTATTTGACGTGACCTCTAAATGGTGACAACGCTCGAACAAACATCCGCCCAACAACACTCGCCTGGTTGAAGATCCAACAAAGAACATCGAGGGATTCGAAATACCACGCCAAATAAGGTCGAGGGTGAATCGCATGAGGACTGGCCAACGAAGGTGTGCCTACATCAAGAAGAAGTGGGATTTACGTCATATATTGACGACTTAATGACTTGTACGTTGTTATGCTTAAGGATAGTCAGAGGCATCATGTCCAATCCAAGTTAGGAAATCAAAGACACAATGCAGATAGCAGGGAAAAGTGGTAGGGTTTGGATTACCGGAGACAGACACTAACACTAGAGCCATACAAATTGCAGACGCTTTGAGCACCTGTCCTAGGGCAGAAGTTTCACTTCATAGAATGAACTGGTAATTTTATCCGCCACCTGAACGCCGTCGTAAGACGTCACTGTAGAAGATGCCCATGTAAAGATACGTCTAAGCAGGGGCGACAAGCTTGACACTTGCCCCTGGGAACTGCAACGTCAGTGGGCTTGCACGGATTAGAGTGGTACTACAGCAGTCCCCACCCACAGAAGTACGTTGGGCCGGGCCAAGTGACGTAAAACTGTATTGTTTCTGGCAATAATAGGAGCGGAAGTGACGTTTAGCTTTCAGCCGAACGCTGTTGATACCAAATTGGGAGTTCGTTAATGTAAAATCCAGAAGCATCCCTACCTACCGAGATGGAATAGGGGAGGAATCTAAATGTGGTTGGCCAGAGGCGCCCTGGAGGTGCAGAATGAGTCGCCAGATTAGCCGAAGATTGTTAAGGGCCGGTGGATTAGTGGGTTGACTATAGGCAGGGAGAAATGTTGCGTCGCCACGATTCTTTAAAAGCCCATGTTTTTATATTCAGAGGGATTTCTCAGTCAGATCGCTGTGGCGCCTACTCCGTGTCGCTTGTGGCCAGTCTTGGGAAGCTCCGACATGTTTGTTTTTCTCACTTGGAGCACTGCTCTCAAGTTTGTACTTAACGTGCTGCTAGTGATCGCTCCTTTCGTTAGAATCCGCCCCCGTGGCTTCAGACACTGACTTCTGTTGTGCAACCAGTTGATTCCTTTGCTTTTTTCTAATGTTTAGAATTAGCGTTCAGTGTAGTAGTTAGTCTGATTGCAAACAAAATGTGCTAATCGGACCCCTGAATTCCATGAGTCTCCTGCTGCAAGAATCCTATCGAGTCCCAAAAACCGCATCTCTCGTAGATGCCCTGTGAAAGAGTTTGGCGCTGATCCCGGTCACCAGTCTGCCAGCACTGGGGAATTGTCTTTCTGTATTTACTCCTCAGCGCTAGGAAATTGCAGACTGACCTTGAACCCCCTGCCTTTCCTCTATCCTGTGTCAGGACACAACATCCCTCCATCTGCTGAACGTGACTGCGGAGCGGAGGAGCAAACAATGGAGCACATTGTTAAGGAGTGCCCACTTCAAGCATGTCACAGTGATCTGAGAACTTTAAACCTAGTGAATCAAAGTGCTCTTGACTGGTTGTCACATTTGGCCCTTTCTATTTGGCTGCACGTGTGATACCATACCAGAAATAAATAAATAATTAGGCACCGAATGTCTGAAACGGCGCAAAAGGTTTTAACAGAAGAGTGGCTACTATTAAGAGATGCAATAGTGAACGGAGCAGAGTTAACCTTCCCCTTCTTTGATTTACGTTTCCAGCTCGTGCTGTAGTTGGTAGTATTGCTGCCTCCAGATCATGTGGTCCCAGGTTTGATTCTCGGTAGTTCGGTCATTTTCTCCGCTCGGCGACTGAATGTACGTTTTCTCGTTATTATTTCATCTCATCACTATCCATACGCAAGTGGGCGAAGTGGTCAGCCGGTCAGTAATGCTATATGATCATTTCACTTTTTGGTTTCTTTGGTTTCTAGGACTAAGTTCACTCAGTGTTACGACTGTCGGACAATTGCACACGGGGTTCGTACATCAGTCAGCCATGAGGTTATTGTTTGAAGAAAGTGTATATACCAAACTGCACACTGCTTCCCTTGCATCTACGGAATTATTACTGACCATTTTTTTTTGAAAGGAAAAGTGTCTCAGCCAAATGAGGTTGCAGAGCATCATTATGTTTTCACAGTGGAACAAGCTCAGTTTGCTTAGCCAGTGGTGTCGGTTACCGTCCTCGGTTACCGTAAACTGCAACAACCAACTGAGTTGTAAGCGTGATCCGAGTGTTTCGGAACAGATGTAAGACCCGTAGTCTTCCATGGCCGGTCGAGAGAGGTTATCAGTATGTTGCTTCCAAGTGAGACGGGCGCCGTTGGTAGCGCCCACGTAATCGACTGTGCTGCTCCAGAACACAACCGTACGCTGGTCGGAAACCAATGGTAGTGATATGGGCAATGGTCGGCGGTCAACTACGATAGCTCGCCTGTTTTAGCCATTGGTTGGTCCACTGCGTCTATTGTGAACTGTGCGTTTATTGATTTCCGCACTGCTAGAGAATTTCAGTAATTTCCTACTTAAATCACTTGATGGTCGATGTTGCAATGAAAATGTCTTACACGTTTTAAAGTATTGCAATTTGCTTTAACAACTTTGGGCTTATTGGCTGTTTGCAAGGCTATCCGTTAATATCTCATTTAACATCTTGCATGCCAAAGGTTCGCTGGTTTCACAGTTGACGTAAAACTAGCCATCTTCTAATAGTTTGTTTGATGTGTTATAGAAGGAATTTGTTTTCTAAGCCGACTGGGCTGCTCCTCATGAATTGCCATGTAACCTGTACAACTAAGTGGGTCTAAGACCACGAAAGGGTGTTAAGACTGAGCTGTACTGTAAATGATGCACGTACATGTAAGTTGAAGGTGGAGACGGGAATAAAGGAAAGGAAAGGGGAGGGATCACTGCTGTCACCTGCTTTGGGGCATTACACGGAATCGACGGTGACCAGGGAGAATGTGTACCGGTCCGGGCTTCGAACCTGGGACCTTCTGCTTACGAGGCAAGTGCGATAACGAGTGCGCCATCCGGGACGCAGTGTTGCCGCAACTGCACGGACTACCTCTGCTCGCCTCTCGGCCGATCCACACTCCCATCGAGTACCACCCATTTGCAGTCCCTGACCATTCACACGATGCATGAATTCTACCTCTAAGAAACTTTTTTCTGATCTTAAAGCTGTAGATTTTAAATCATGTTGTTCGTGTTTTAAACTATTCACAGTATTTCAACCCCTTTCTGAGACGCCAGGCTTGTTCATCGTTTGTCAGGTAATTTTGTCTAAAGTATTTGTATAGCACAAGCAGAATATCTGTGAAGTATTTTCTTAAAACTTATTCTTTTTTTTTTAAAAAAAGTAAAACAGTATTCCGGAACCAATTTTCGTCTTAAGCTAAAGCGTAACTTCCACATTAAAAAAAAGGAAAAACCTTTGTTGTTGAAGGATATCACTGCCTCTTATCTTGAATCAAAGTATATATTCCTAAATGTTACGTTTGTTGCTTTTCAAGATTTTTCAGAATTTATTACTTTATTTATTATCTGATCAGTTAGTAAATTGTAATATCGTTGTGCCTTTGTGCTGTTACTAGTGTTGGTGCCAGCCGGAGTGGGCGAGCGGTTCTAGGCGCTACAGTCTGGAACCGCGCTGCTGCTACGGTCGCAGGTTCGAATCCTGCCTCGGGCAAGGATGTGTGTGATGTCCTTAGGTTAGTTAGGTTTAATTAGTTCTAAGTTCTAGGGGACTGATGACCTCAGAAGATAAGTCCCATAGTGCTCAGAGCCATTTGAACCATTTGAACTAGTGTTGGTCGCTTCGATGCCTGGTAAATAAAGTTTGTCGTTGGGAATCCTCTATGGATCTGCTCCTTTCACTCACCAAAGCCTTGAGATCTGCTATCAAAATATCAAATTGAACGACTCGTATATTCAACACTAACAAATGGAAGTGTAATATGTAAAAAAATTGTGTTTTTCGACAATGCCAAACTTCACTTTTCGTTATGCTCACATTGATTAACAGCGACAACGATAACTTTCGTGGTTTACAGCGCAGCAGGTTACATACTTCGTATTACGTAAGAACGAACAATTTTCAACTAATCGTCTACAGTCATAACCAGAAAAAGTTAACCAATACTAGCAAAATATGTTTTTTCCCAAAGAAATTTCAAAACTGCAGGACAAACACTGCGATTCTGAAGCAGAATTTTGGAAAATTTTGAAGAAAGCAGCAAAACATACCATGTAGTAGTAAACCAGCCACCCTTCTTCAGGACCTAGGATTAAATAAGGAAGCAGTTATTTTTTAATTTTCTCGTACAAGTTTATGGAGCTGTTTCATTAGCTCGTGTCATTTTCACGAAGGTGTGTCTAGTGAGTCTCGATTAATTTGCTATGGCATAGCAAGTTCTCCTCAAAACTAAAGAATAATAATACAAGACGCTTGCTTCTCTGTTGTCAAATGTTATTAAAGCCTCAGGCTCAGTGATTTAAATAGAACTATACACATTGTCAGTGACTACCTACCACTTACTGTTTCCACTCAAACATATAGGGTGAGACAAATAAAAGTGTCCTGGAGAACAGAGTTCCGAGGTACAAAGAAACACAATAGAGGAAATGAAATACAGTACTAACCTGACTACAGAAGATGTTTGAAATGGTCGTCTCTTGGCACTTTTGGGGCCTGGACAGCAAGTTGCAAAGGCGGATCGAAGTTGGACGTTAGGAAATAGTGCAATCTCATCCGAAATGTTTTGCTGCAGTTCTTGAAGGCTGTGAGGGTTGTTGCGACATACGTTAGACTTGAGGGCTCCACACATAAAGTAATCGCACGCTGACAGATGAGGTAACCTGACTGGCCAGCTAGTGGAGCGACCAGAGTGACCTCTGCTAAATTCTGTCAGATGTGAAGATTGTGTAAATGTGCGCCAACGTCTGGCCGACTGTATTGGCAGTTTGTCCATCCTGTTGGAAGTAACTATAGGTCTTTCCTCCTCCTGTAATGCTGCCTCAAATGGTTCCAAAATAATGGCAATGTAACGTGAAGAAGTCAGTGTCTGACGACAGAAAATGGTACCGATAATGTGGAGTGTAGACACAGCACACCAAACCCCAACCTTGTGGTCATACAATGGTGTTTCGTGGAAGTTAAGCGGTTTCACCGCTGCCCGAAACCTGTGATTCTGTGAGTTGACATAACTACTCAGGTGAAGTCAGGCTTAGTCAGATATACTGAACAGATCTATATCCAAGCCATTCATTATTATGTCAGTGAAGAGCCACTCACAACACTGGAGGCGGTGAATAGCATCTGCTAGTCTTAATGCATGAACAACAGACATTCTATAGGGATGCATGTGCAAGTCCAGGTGGAGTATTCGTCCACATGATAGACGTGATATGTCAGTCTCTTGCGACAGGCTCCGGGTTTATTCGGTAGGACTCTGAAGCATTTTCTGGTGAACTGTATCCACATTTTCTGGTGTGCAGGCACATTCCGGAATGTTTTTTTGACTTGTTCAAAACAATTCCGGCCTAACGCTGTTTTCAGAATAAGCGTTGCATGGCACTCTTTGCTGGGACTTTGATGTCTTTAAACATCTCAGCAAAGAACAGACCACACCGATTCCTCGACATTTTTGTTACCTAACTTTCCACAGCGAACACCTGCTGCTATACTGTGAGTACCATCGTCCCCTTTGCACTGCTCCACTCCTACTGACACAGCCTGTTCGGCGCTATTAACTGGTGTGGATCACGTGGCTGGTGTACACGTGGTGTGCGTGTCACGGGGTGTGACTGTGTGCTTACATTCACGTCTAAACGTATCCACTGGTCCGGGCGGCTTTTGTTTGCCCCACCCTGAACAGTAGGCTTGTCGTAGCACTCTGATCAATGGCATGACAATGCAAAAGGCAATGGAAACAACTGAGTTAGGGAAAAGTTAAAGGCTAAAGCTTTCGACCTAGTTCCCCGTTCGGGTCTCCACGAGGGGTCTGCAAAGGGGAAGGTGACCGTGAGGAAACGTTGGAGTCACCATCGAAAGGACAATGTTCTATGACCTGGGGCGTGGTATGTCAGTATTTTGAACGTGCTAGGGAAGCTAGAAAATCTGAAAAGGGAAATGCTAGGGCTCACTCTAAATATAGTGGTGGTTAGTGAAGTAAAATGGAAATAAGGCAAGGGTTTCTGGTCAGATAAGTATAGAATAGTACGAATACTAACAGAAAATTTAATAACGGGAGTAGGTCTCCCAGAGAATTTTAACGTAGGGCAGAGAGTGAATTACTGTGAGACGCAATGTCTTAATTGAACGGGCTATTCAGTACGTAATGGGAGGAAAAAATCTAATAGTCACGGGAGAGTGGAATAGGGTTACGGGGGACGGAATAAAAAAAGGATTACGAGAGAATATTGGTTTGGCAATAGAAATCAGAGAGGAGAAAGACTATTTTATTCGGATTTAAATTTCTGCTAGTAATAGCGAATACTCTGTTCAAGAATCACGAGAGTAGGAGATATACTGGGAAAAGGCCGGGAGACAGGGCAAGATTTCAGTTACATTACATCATGGTAAAGTAAGAGATTTCGAAATAAGAAACTCGATTGTAAGGTGTACCCGGGACCAGATATAGATTCAGACCACAATTTAGTAATGATGAAGGGTAGGCTGAAGTTTAACAGACTAGCCAGAAAGAATTTATGCGCAAAGAAATGGGAAACGAAAGTAATAAGGAATGAAGAGGTACGCTCTCTGATGATGTAGAGTCTGCTATAATGAATAGCTCTATAGGCAGTTCAGAAGAAGAGGAATGGACGTTTGTAAACAGAGCAGCCACGGAAGATGGAAAGAAAACATGGATACAAGAACTGTAACTGCAAAGAAATCATGGGTAAAGAAGAAATACTTCATCTGATCGACGAAAGAAGAAAGTACAAAAACGTTGAGGTAAATTCAGAAATACAGAATTAAAGAAATCTAAGAACGAAATGAATAGGAAGCGCATAGAAGATAGGACTATATAAATGACCGCAATGGAAATGTGAAGAAACCTAAAAAGAAATGATTGTTGAAAGGATTGACTCAGCTTGTAAAGTCAAAACACCTATGATGGAATTGAAAGCAAGGGTGGCAACATGAAGCGTGCTATGGGAATTCCATTCTTAAATGCAGAGGAGAGAGTGGATGGATTGAAAGAGTACAATGAAGGCCTCTCTGAGGAGGAGGCTTGCCTGATTACGTGATAGAATGATAGAAAAAGAAACAGGAGTCGATGTTGAACAGGGTATCCAGTATTAGAATCAGAATTTAAAAGGGCTTTGGAAGACTGAAGATCAAATAAGGCAGTAGGAATGATGTAGGACCCTCGATACGTCTAGGTACGACTATGTCTGATCACCTGCATCCATTCATGTCCACTGGGAATTCCGACGGACTTGGGCAATTCCAGCAGAACAATGTGACACCCCACACGTCCAGAATTGTTACAGAATGGCTTTAGGAACCCTCTTCTGTGTTTAAACACTTCCGATGGCCACCAGACTCCCCAGACTTGAGCATATTGAGCATACCTGATATGCCTTGCAACGAGCTGTTCAGAAGAGATCTGCACCCCATCGTACTCTTACGGATTTATGGACAGCCCTGCAGAATTCATGGTGTCAGTTCACTCCAGCACTACTACGGCATCAGTCGAGTCTTTGCCGCGTTGCGTTGCGGCACTTCTGCGTGCTCGCGGAGGCCCTACATGTTATTAGGCTCTCCAGTGTATTACTGCATGTGGCGTATTAAATCGTGGAGACATGTGTGATCTCGTAACTGTACCTCTTTATGCGGCCAGATGCTGCCTTATGTAACACGTTGTTAATTTCATACCAGAAGACGTTTTCATTTAAGGTATTGTGAAGGACTGCAGGAAGAGTTACATGAGTTCCTTTTCCATGTACCTTTTAATTTTTCTCTCATACAAGGTATTACATCTGCGCTGTACTAGACGATGCTGTATTCATTTTACGTATTGCCAATCTCATCAGTCTAATGCCGGACTGGTTTTATCATGTATGGGCTACGGGCACTGTGATAATACTTTCATTTCTTTTTCCTGCTAATACCAGCGTAAAATTCATTTTAACGCATGGGAAGTATTACAGCAAAAGATATGTTGTTGTTGTTGTCGTGGTCTTCAGGTCTGAGAGTGGTTTGATGCAGCTCTCCATGCTACTCTATCCTGTGCAACCTTCTTCATCTCCCAGTACCTACTGCAACCTACATCATTCTGAATCTGCTTAGTGTACTCATCTCTTCGTCTCCCTATACGATTTTTACCCTCCACGCTGCCCTCCAGTACTAAATTGGCGATCCCTCGATGTCTCAGAACATGCCCTACCAACCGATCCCTTCTTCTAGACACGTTGTGCCACAAACTCCTCTTCTCCCCAATTCTATTCAATACCTCCTCATTAGTTATGTGATCTACTCACCTAATCTTCAGCATTCTTCTGTAGCACCACATTTCGAAAGCTTCTATTCTCTTCTTGTCTAAACTATTTATTGTCCACGTTTCACTTCCATACATGGCTACACTCCATACAAATACTTTCAGAGACGACTTCCTGACATTTAAATCTATACTCGATGTTAACAAATTTTTCTTCTTCATAAACGCTTTCCTTGCCATTGCCAGTCTACATTTTATATCATCTCTCCTTCGACCGTCATACAAATTGAATAACATCGGGGATAGGCTACAACCCTGTCTCACTCCCTTCCCAACCACTGCTTCCCTTTCATACCCCTCGACTCGTATGACTGCCATCTGCTTTCTGTACAAATTGTAAATAACCTTTCGCTCCCTGTATTTTACCCCTGCCACCTTCAGAATTTGAAAGAGAGTATTCCAATCAACATTGTCAAATGCTTTCTCTAAGTCTACAAATGCTAGAAACTTAGGTTTGCCTTTCCTTAATCTTTCTTCTAAGATAAGTCGTAGGGTCAGTATTGCCTCACATGTTCCAACATTCCTACGGAATCCTCACTGATCTTCCCCCAGGTCGGCTTCAACTAGTTTTTCCATTCGTCTGTAAAGAATTCGCGTTAGTATTTTGCAGCTGTGACTTAGTAAACTGATAGTTCGGTAATTTTCACATCCGTCAGCACCTGCTTTCTTTGGGATTGGAATTATTATATCCATCTTGAAGTCTGGGGGTATTTCGCCTGTCTCATACATCTTTCTCACCAGATGGTAGAGTTTTGTCAGGACTCGATCTCCCAAGCTGTCAGTAGTTCTAATGGAATGTTTTCTACTCCCGGGGCCTTGTTTCGGCTCAGGTCTTTCAGTGCTCTGTCAAACTCTTCACGCAGTATCATATCTCCCATTTCATCTTCATCTACATCCTCTTCTATTTCCATAATATTGTCCTCAAGTACTTCGCCCTTGTATAGACCCTCTATAGACTCCTTCCACCTTTCTGCTTCCCCTTCTTTGCTTAGAACTAGGTTTCCATCAAGGCTCTTGATATTCATTCAAGTGGTTCTCCTTTCTTCAAAGGTCTCTTTAATTTTCCTGTAGGCAGTATTTATCTTACCCCTAGTGAGATAAGCCTATACATCCTTACATTTGTCCTTTAGCCATCCCATTTCGCACTTCATGTCGATCTCAATTTTATGATGTTTGTATTCCTTTTTGCCTGCCTCATTTACTGCATTTCTATATTTTCCCTTTTATCAATTAAATTCAATATTTCTTCTGTTACCCACGGGTTTCTACTAGCCCTCGTCTTTTTACCTATTTGATCCTCCGCTAGCTTCACTATTTCACCCCTCAAAGCTACCTATTCTTCTTCTACTGTATTTCTTTCCCCCATTCCTGTCAATTGTTCCCTTCCGGAAACTCTGTGCAACCTCTGGTTCTTTCAGTTTATCCAGGTCCCATGTCCTTAAATTCCCACCTTTTTGCAGTTTCTACAGTTTTAATCTACAATTCATAACCAATAGACTGCGGTCAGATTCCACATCTGCACCTGGAAATGTCTTACAATTTAAAACCTGGTTCCTAAATCTCTATCTTACCATTATATAATCTATCTGATACCTTTTAGTATCTCCAGGGTTCTTCCATGTATACAACCTTCTTTCATGATTGTTGAACCAAGTGTTAGCTATGATTAAGTTATGCTCTGCGCAAAATTCTACCAGGCGGCTTGCTCTTTCATTTCTTAGCCCCAATCCATATTCACCTACTATGTTCCATTCTCTCCCTTTGCCTACTCTTGAATTCCAGTCACCCATGACTATTAAATTTTCGTCTCCCTTCACTACCTGAATAATTTCTTTCATCTCATCGTACATTTCGTCAATTTCTTCGTCATCTGCAGAGCTAGTTGGCATATAAACTTGTAATACTGTAGTAGGTGTGTGCTTCGTGTCTATCTTGGCCACAATAATGCGTTCACTATGCTGTTTGTAGTAGCTAACCCGTACTCCAGTTTTTTATTCATTATTAAACCTACTCCTGCATTACCCCTGTTTGCTTTTGTATTTATAACCCTCTATTCGCCTGACCAAAAGTCTTGTTCCTCCTGCCACCGAACTTCACTAATTCCCACTATATCTAAATTTAGCCTATCCATTTCCCATTTTAAATTTTCTAACCTACCTGCCCGGTTAAGGGATCTGACATTCCACGCTCCGATCCGTAGAACTCCAGTTTTCTCTCTCCTGATAACGACGTCCTCTTGAGTAGTCCCCGCCCGGAGATCCGAATGGGGGACTATTTTACCTCCGGAATATTTAATCATACAGTAAAGCTGCATGCCCTCGGGAAAAGTTACGGCTGTAGTTCCCCTTGCTTTCAGCCGTTCGCAGTACCAGAACAGCAAGGCCAATTTGGTTAGTGTTGCAAGGCCTGATCAGTCAATCATTCAGACTGTTGCCCCTGCAACTACTGAAAAGGCTGCTGCCCCTCTTCAGGAACCACACGTTTGTCTGGCCTCTCAACAGATACCCCTCCGTTGTGGTTGCACCTACGGTACGGCTATCTGTATCTTTGAGGCACGGCAAGGTCCATGGTTCATAGGGAGGGTCGCAAAAGATGTAAGATAACATTTTCTATGTATCTTTTATGCAGTGACTAATACAATTATAGCTTCTGACCTGGACGAAACTATGTTGTTTTTATTTCATGTATTGCTTCTAATATCCGTATAATGCCTGATTTGTTTTATTATGTTTGACCTACTGGCGCTGTGAGGGTGTTTCATTTCTCTTTACTGCCAATACTAGTGGATGAATGTTTTGGAGTCAGTCAGTTACACATTTTAAGATATGCTTAGATTAGGATAGGTTGTTTCAATATCCATCTTTGTGTGATGGTTGTTATGTGTTTTATTTGTTATTATGCCTGTGGCATTCAGCTGTTACTAGTCTTTGGCATTAAGTGTACGTTAAGTGAACGCAAGAGGTATTTTGTTTAGTAGGGCAATATAGAGCTTTAGCCAGTGATTCTAATTTACCTTTCTTATGCACTATCCGCCTCATATGGTGGCCTGTACAGGTCATGGTGGACGATTGATATTACAAGAGTTTTTATGGAGATGTTATTTTGGCGATCCTATTTTTCGGTGAGTGCAAACTTCACCTCAGTGATTCTCAGAGAATGTGTGAGGTTATTGTGGACTTGAATTCCCCCTTAAAGACCTTTGTACATTGTGTTGTTGTTCTTGGAGTTGTATTTCTAACTCTCTTCCTACTTACGAAGCATTTTCTCAAATTTTACCTTAATTAGACGCCAATATGCTTGAGATCAAATGAAGTTGAAGGGATAGATAACATGCTATCGGAATTTCCGAAATCGTTGGGAGAAACCAAACGGCTATTCGAGTTGGTGTTTTGAAAGAGAGAGAGTGTCGACGTACCATCAGACTTGTGGAAGAACAGCGTCCACACGCTTTCGAAGATAGACGGGGTATGAAAATTTAGAACAATCAGATCAACATCGGCAACGGCCCTACTGCAGTAGATACGCAGGTTCCCGTCAGATCACCGAAGTTAAGCGCTGTCGGGCGTGCCCGACACTTGGATGGGTGACCATCCTGGCCGCCGTGCGCTGTTGCCATTTTTTGGGGTGCACTCAACCTAGTGACACCAATTGAGGAGCTACTCGACAAAATAGTAGCGGTTCCGGTCAATGAGAACCATGATAACAACCAGAGAGCGGTGTGCTGACCACACGCCTCTTCTATCCACATCTTCACCTGGGGATGACACGGCGGTCGAATGGTCTCGATGGGCCAGTTGTGGCCTGAAGACGGAGTGCAGATTAAAAACTCACATTTTCAATCCATTGACAAGAATATCATACAGAAAAATGGAATGGAAACCTGACTTTTTTAAGGGAAGCAAGATTTAAGAAAAATGAGGATACGCTCATAGTATTTGTCGCTACCTCAAAAGCGTTCTCCAGAGTGAAATGGTGGAATCTGTTCGAAATTCGGCAAAAATAGGGCTAAACCATAGGAAAGACGAGTGATATTCAATATGTACAAGAAGAAAGAGGAAAGAAGGCAGCAGTAAGGTTGGGGGAGTAAGAATCATGGTTTGGGATCACAACGGATGTAAGGACAGGATGCACTCTTCCGCTCCACTTGTTCAATCTCTACATCGAAGAAACAATTACGTAAATGAAAGAAACGTTCAGGAATAGGATTAATATTCAGGATGAAATGATTTCAGCCGGCCGCTGTGGTCGAGCGGTTCTAGGCGCTTCAGTCCAGAACCGCGCTGCTGCTACGGTCGCAGGTTCGAATCCTGCCTCGGGCGTGAACGTGTCTGATGTCCTTAGGTTAGTTAGGTTTAAGGAGTTCTAGGTCTAGGGGACTGTTGACCTCAGACGTTAAGTCTCATAGTGCTTAGAGCCATTTGAACCATTTCTTTGAAAGTTCCCCAAGCATCTCTGGGCGAGAAATTCGCGAGAAATGCAAGCTAAGTTAAGGTACCAAGACCCTTGCGTACTCTTTGTGAAATAGAAATGGGATTTCATCCGGAACTTCTGACTTATTTGCCTTCCATTCCTTCAGTTCTTTCTCCATACCAAGGATGCATATTGCTATGTGGTCCATACTGGAGTCTGTTCGACGGTAAAACGACGATGTGTTTGTACAGTTCTGCTGCGTGATCGATTTCTTGAACATGAAATTTAAAACTTCGGAGTTCGCTTTGCTATCTTCAATTTCTAGAGCAAACTGGTCTACAAGTGACGAGTTGAAAGCCTTAGGCCTATTTAGTGATTTTATGTAGGACCAATATTTTCTGCCGGCCGGGGTGGCCAAGCGATTCTAGACGCTACAGTCTGGAACCGCGCGACAGCTACGGTCGGACGTTCGAATCCTGCCTCGGGAATGGATGTGTGTGGTGTCCTTAGGTTAGTTAGGTTTAAGTAGTTCTAAGTTCTAGGGGACTGATGACCTCCGAAGTTAAGTCGCATAGTGCTCATAGCCATTTGAACCATTTTGAACCAGTATTTTCTCTGCCAAATACTTTGCTAAGGTACGACGGTGACAGTAGTTGTGTGCTTCACGCAGAGGTTTTCATATTTTCACTTTTTTGGGGGGGGTCATCAGTCTTCTGGCTGGTTTGATGCGGTCCACCACGAATTCCTATCCTGTGATAACCTCTTCATCTCAAAGTAGCACTTGCAACCTACGTACTCTATTATTTGCTGGATGTATTCCAATCTCTGCCTTCCTCTACAGTTTTCGCCTTCTACAGCTCCCTCTAGTACCATGGAAGCCATTTCCCCACGTCTTAACAGATGTGCTATGATCCTGACCTTCTCCTTATCAGTGTTTTCCACATATTATTTTCCTCTCCGATTCTGCATGGAACCTCCTCATTCCTTACGTTACCAACGCAACCAATTTTCAACATTCGCCTGTAGCACCAAATCTCAAATGCTTCGATTCTCTTCTGTTCCGGTTTTCCCACAGTCCATGTTTCACGACCATACAATTCTGTACTACAGACGCACATTCTCAGATATATCTTTCTCAAATTAAGGCCGATATTTGATATTAGTAGACTTCTCTTGGCCGGGAATGCCCTGTTTGCCATTTGCTAGTCTGCTTTTGATGCCCTCCTTGATCCGTCCGTCACTCGTTATTTTACTGCCTTGGTAGCGTAATTAAACGTCATCGACTTTGTGATCATCAGTCCTGATGTAAAGTTTCTCGCTGTTCTCAGTTCTACTACTTCTCAAGACCTTCGTCTTTCTTCGATTTACTAACAACCCATACACTGTACTCATTAGACTGTTCATTCCATTCGGCAGATCATGCAATTCTTCTTCACTTCCGCTCAGGATAGCAATGTCATCAGCGAATCGTATCATTAGTATCCTTTCATCTTGAATTCTGATCCCACTCCTGAACATTTATTTTATTTTCATCATTGCTTCCTCGTTGAATGGATTGAACAGTAGGGGCGAAAGACCACATCCTTGTCTTACACCCATTTTTAATATGAGCACTTCTTTCTTGGTCGTACACTTTTATTATTCCTTTCTTGGCTGAATGGTTCAAATGGCTCTGAGCACCATGGGACTTCTAAGGTCATCAGTCTCCTAGATCTTAGAACTACTTAAACGTAACTAACCTAAGGACATCACACACATCCATGCCCGAGGCAGGATTCGAATCTGCGAACGTAGCGGTCGCGCGCTTCCAGAATGTAGCGCCTAGAAGCGCTCGGTCACCCCGGCCGGCTACATTTCTTGGCTGTTGCACATATTGTTTATGACCCGTCTCTCTCTACAGCTTACCCTGATTTTTCTATGAATTAATATCTTGCACCATTTTACATTATCGAACGCTTTTTCCAGGTCGGCAAATCCTATGAAAGTGTCTTCATTTTTCTTTAGTCTTGCTTCCATTATTTACCGCAACGTCAGAATTGCCTCTCTCACGCCTTTACCTTTCCTAAAGCCATACTGATAGTTATCTAGCGCATCCTCAATTTTCTTTCCCGTTCTTCTGCATATTATTGTTGTACTCACCTTGGATGCATGAGGTGTTAAGCTGATTGTGCGAAAATTCTCACACTTGTCAGCTCTTGCCGTCTTCGGAATTATGGGGATGATGCTTTTCCGAAAGTCATACGGTATGTCGCCAGACTCATACATTCTACACACCGAAGTGAATAATCGTTTTGTTGCCACGTCCCCCAACGATTTCAGAAATTTTGATGAAATGTTGTCGATCCCTTCTGCCTTATTTGATCTTAAGTCCTCCAAAGCTCTTTTGAATTCAGATTGTAATATCTGGCCCCCTATCTCTTTTAAATCGACTTCTGTTTCTTCTTCTATCACTTATACTTAGAAATGCTTAAAAGCCGAGAAGATGTAACTGCAATTACTACAGCGGACTTGTGTATTCATATTGCAACGTTTATGTCTTAAAGAAGGTGTGATGTTTATGTCTAACAAAGAACAGTTATGTCGAGTAGTGTGCTGACTGCGTATCCTTTTACCTGTATCTGTATATTTACCTGATTCTGTTTTAAACAATCTGTCTACTAGGAAGGAAGCAATGCCGGTAAACCCCAAATAGTTAAGACCTTTGATTTATAACCACAAATTAGAGGTAAGTACATTCAGGTCTACTCAGTCTTGCTACGGCCGTGTAAATCTGATGCACAATTTTCATTGCATGTACCTATTTCAATATTCACGTCCTTTGACTCGTTTTTTTGGTTTTCCGTAATGCCCTAAATCTACTATGGCGCGCAAAGGTTCAGGACGAAAGTAACTTTCAAATGAAGTACCACTGCCAAGTCGCGTGGCCGATGAAGCTTTAACCAACCATAGGAAGAAGGGCTATAGTCCAGTGATGAAGGAAACTGAAGGATATGGCAAACAGACGAACAGAAATGACACTACCATTCAAAGACTATAATTACTCTGAAGTCACCGCTATTTATGATGGCCTCGTGGACATCACAAAAGGCGTGATAACCACGACGTCAATCCGTGCTCTGCAACGACCTCCCGTGCTTGTCACATGACTGGTAACGAGTCCATGTGAAAGGCGTTCCATTCTTCGACAGTGCGCTTGACAACTGCTGTGTGATCGTTGGCGCATGTGGACGTACTGCAGTACGTTTCCATGCCGCGCTAGACAGGTGCTTTATGGGGTTTAAACGGATAGGTATGTGCAGACCATTGAATTCGCCGAATATCCTTTCGTTTCAAAAGCTCCTGTGCTAGCATTATTCGATGCGGTCACCCATAAAAATGAAGTCAAGGACTGATGACTGCCTGAAAATACGGGCATGGGGAAGAAGTACAGTATCAAAATAACTTTGACCTGTGAGTGTGCCGTGTCCAAAGAACTGGAGGTCAATAAGAAATATGATGCCTCTCCACACAATGACACTTTTAACACCTGATCCAGTGCCTTGGCCCTTCCCACCATTGCAAATGGTGCCATCGATGTGCGAGTATCATAGGATCACAACGTACTCGTCATCCGACGACGAGATCCCCGAAGTGCCACTGTGGACTGTGAGATTGCGAGCGTTGCAGTGTTGCTGAACGAGGCAGCAATTGAATCCGCTATTTGATGTCTGTCCTTTCTTTACTGTTGCTCAAAGTAGGGATCATCTGCTTCTGTGGTTGAACGTGATCGACTAACTCCTCTTCTTGGAGCAGCAGTGAGCGTGGTTCGAAAAACCCCCGCACTTGAAACAATGCTGCGAGCAATAGCAAGCTTCTGGAATTCGCACTTCACACTTCATGTAAGGAAGAACGCCGGTAACGGACACACTGTCTTTTCCCGTTCTTTCAACTGCGTCGTGTTGCAGGGTCAGCCCCAGTTGGGGCCACAGTTGCGCTGACTTTAAGAGACGACAAGTTGACAAGTTACTCTCTCACGTATATTTCGCATACGGAAAATTATTAAATATTTTATTACAACCTGGTAGACCTTGAGCGAGACTCTAGAAAGTTAACGCCTTGATCAGACGTTGATGGAGCCTAAAGCATCAGCTAAAAGCATCAGCTATTTTTATGAACCTTGATAGTTGAAAGCAATTGGCGGAGAGCCCATCCGTTATTAAATTTTTCCGGAAAGGCCCAAAGAAGTGCAAGGCAGATAGGGACAGGACAGCCCTTCATCAAGACAGGACTCCAGCAGACCAATGCCGCGATACATGCCACAGTACCAGCAGAAGTCTGGGCTGGGGTGATAGTCTAAAGGAACGCATCTACAGAGTGACAGACATTGTATGCAGAGCTGCGCGTAATAACAATTTACATGTTTTCCTGTTCGCCAATAGGGCAAATAGGCCAGTGAACCACTTCCTTCGGCCGCCTTGGTTGTATAAGAAACCTCTGGCGTCTGGGAAACGTTTAGAGATAGAATCTTTATTACACCTCAAAGCTAGGACTAACAAGCTCCAAGACACAGGCGGCTTAGATAAAGATCTTTGAGATTGTATCTGTTTGCCTATTGTCATGGGTCATGGAAACAGACACTACTTCGGAAAATATCATCACTTTCCCCTCTGCGAAAACTTAAAAAAAAGCCAGTAATTGCCGGTTTGTTTTTCAGAGTCACAGGTTTCGATCGACATGAGTTAGTGCTGTCGTGTGGGAGGGGAGATTTAGCGCCTATAGTGCCCTGTGATTGGCTCACTCAAGATGGGGTGAAGGCGGTGTCGTTCGTACACGTTGTGGGAAAAAGGGTTTTTTTTCTGGAGAGGTGCGAGGCACTTGAGTGTGAGACTTCGGTCTGGAAGGATTTCTGGTCGATCCTTTGCCATGTGTGGATGGTGTCTGGGATCTGTCCTAAGACTGACTTCACTTGCGAGTAGTTTAGACTGGGGAGCCTGTGGTGAAGTTCTTACTGTACCGACAGTGTAACTTCAAACGTCTCGCACTCTTCATTTCCATAGGGCACACATATTCGTTTTTGGTTTACCAGTCTTGACGTTTGGGATCCTTGTGCACTCTGCCATATAAGTGAGTCAAATTGGTCCTTGGTACGACCAGCGTACGGATATGTCACATACTGAAATCTACCGTAATTTCAGGGCACTGGTGGAGAGTAAAATGCGATACGTCTGGCTGACCGCCAGACCGTGAGATTTTTGCAGTTCTTTCGTGGCCGCGATCGATTCACAGATGTCACCTCCACGTCTCACCTCCGCCGCCGCACAGAACTTTCCAGCTGCAAGTCACGTCGCTGCACAAAGCAAACAGGGTAACGGTTTTAGGTGGTGGGTTATCATGCATAATAATTGTTTTGATGAATAAAGATTTAAAAAAGAAACAGGGTAACGGACTGCCGCTCTGGCATTGTCAATCGCCGCTTACTCTCAGCTGCACCTATGTAGAGAAACGTCAGTAGATTTGATCAGCAAAGTATGCTCAGCGTCAGATCAGTTCAGATTGCGTGATCCACATCTTTGGGGCGACAGTACTTGACTCACTGATCAACTAGTTAAACTGTCTTTGCCAACCAGGATCCATGCAGTGACGAATTACATCACCTGTTATGTCAGTTGTTTAGGGTATTCAATCCATAACTTGCTTAGTATAATTTAGGTCTTGTTTGAAAAAATAAATGTCGTTAGTGCACTAAATTTTGCCTACATTCTCAATCATTTAAGTAGTCCCACCAGAGTTACCTTTCAACTTCAAGCTGTAAGCCATGTGACGTCTGACTTTCTGCTGAAGGTTGGGAGACCTCTAACAACGTCCGTATGCAGTTTTGTTATCTTCCTTGGAGTAGTTAATTTGTTATGGTACTCTATGTATGTCATACTCATATTTTGCTGAGTAGTCTACTACACGAATGTGTTATCCTTTGGGAAGAAAACGGCCGATACCCCCCTCCCCAAAAATCACTGTCCTAACCGTGGTTGTGTTCTAATGAAGGTACTGGGTGGTTCAAAAATTACACAACCGGTCACGGTCACGGTCATTCCTGGCTCTGTGGGGCGGGCGATATAAATATGAAACGTGTTTGTCCGCAGATCCAATTGTAAACGCTTGCTGGTGGCGCCTGATTAATGATTGTTGTTCTCGTTTGTAATGTGAAGCTGGGCCACGTTTTGTAACGTTATTCGTGTGTGCTGCGTGTGTCATTAAAACGATGAGGTTGAAAGTGACGTCCATTGACTGGAATAGCACTCACATAGTGCATTTTGAAAAGTGTATTAAGCTTGCGTTCGAAAACATAAACGCACGAATATTTCGTCAGGCAGAATTACACAGCTCTGCAGCAAACGAATAACACAAACAAAACTAGGTCCAACTAAAAATGCTTGTAATCTGCCATCTGAAGATGGATTTGTATAGAAAAATCCGAAACCGGTCATGGTCTGAAGATAATAAACCTTTTAAACCATACATGTGGCTGGTAGTTGTTTTTTATATGAATTATAAACCTTAAGTACAACAGCCACGTTTCTCAACATGTCGTCTTTCGACAAAATAGCAACTAGTGTTTGTTATATCTTAAATATTTCATAGTGCATACAAACAAAACAGGAAAACAATAATACATACATAAAAAATGATGACAAGAAATGTGACCTTCTTTGTGTTCAGCTTGTTTGTTATGTAGTTAATAGAGGCGAGAATTGAAGACTTTAATGGAGAGAGAATTTAATAAAATTAATATGTCACTAGATAAAATTGCATAATTATTCATAAGATATGTAAGTTTATCTGGAAAAATGTGCACGGTCTGATGTGTAACGACAAGCAGAGCGACCTGCTAACCTTACCTTGCCGGGCACTTGCCAAGAAAAAATACGACAATCATCAGTAAGTAGTCACATAGATATAATTGCATAAGTGATCATAAAATGTGTAAGTTCATCTGGGAAAATATGCACGGTCTGACGTGTAACGACAAGAAGAGCGACCTGCTAACCTTACCTTGCCGGGCACTTGCCAAGAAAAATACGATAATCATCAGTAAGTGTTCATGTGAATATAATTGCATAAGTGATCATAAAAAAAATTAGGAAATGGCATTACAGTATGATAAATCATAAAGTATGTTCATTCAATAAAAGGTTTGATGTTGGACACGTGGTGGTTCCCTTTGGTCTTTCTGGTTCTCAAAGTTTCGACATGTAATACATTAGGGTGTGGAATGCTGCGAATCCGATATGGACCTGCGTATAGAAGCTCAAACTTACTGCATCTACTCTTTCCTCTGTTGGATAAATAGTGTGTACGTACTAATATCCTTTGTTCAATGTGAAAGTCACGACGTGTACAAACCTGTTTTTGCTGTCTTCTCCGGCGCTCTGCGGCACGTTTGATGTTGTTCAGTGCAATGTCAATTATTTCATGGTGTCGTAGTCGACGAGATGTAGGAAAGGTTACTAATTCTTTAATTTTGTTAGGTGGTTCAACATTTTTCAGTATAACAGACGGTGATAGCATAGTAGATTCATTTGGTATGGAATTAATTACATCCTGGAATGAGAGTATGTTTATGTCCCAATCAATATGTCTTTTATGGCAGTATATTCTACACAGTTTACCAATTTCTTTCATTAATCATTCACAAGGGTTCGAAGAAGCATCGTACCTGGATATATAGATCGAAAAAATGTTTCTAGCTCGTAACGTACGTGTCCATATAGCAGATCGAAACTGTGGTCCATTGTCGGAAATTACTTTCAAGACATGCCCTACTTGAAATAGAAAATGTTTTACAAATGCTTTCGAAACAGTTTTAGCGGTAGCTTTGCGTAACGGAGTGAAGGTAACAAATTTTGAAGTGAGTTCAACAGCGACAAAGATGTAGCAAAAACCTCTATTAGTTCTGGGAATTGGACCAAAAAATGTCTACAGCGGCCATATGTCTCAATTTAACAGGTACAATGGGATGTAATGGAGGCACATGTGAAATCGTGTCTGAGTTAGCTTTCTGGCAGATTTTGCATGACGCTAAAACTCGTCGAATACGTTTCTCCATGTTGGCTAAATAACAGTTCTGTCTCAGTATAAGAAAACATTTTCTGGCTCCATAATGTGCGTAACTTAAATGAGTATACCAGATTAATTTGTTAACAAGTTCGTCAGGAATGCATAATAACCAATTGTTGCTGTCAGGATGAGAGCGGTGAAACAGAATGTCATTGCGTACAGTGTAATGGTTTCTAATGGTAACATTATTTCTATCTTTCCAAAGGTGTTTAATTTCTTTCCACACGTTGTCTTTACTCTGCTCTTGTGCTATGTCTTGTAATGACGACGAAATGAAATTTTCAAATGCAACTTGTTGAATGTACATGACGCTGAAATTTGCTTTGCAGAAGTTTGTTGCGATGTCTTGCTGATTGTTGCTGAGAGAGCGGGATAGTGCGTCTGCTACAATATTTTGTGTGCCGGGAATGTGAACAATTGTGAAATTAAATTCCTGCAAATAAAGTTTCCATCTGCTTAATCTGTCGTGTGTAAATTTAGCGGAAAGTAAAAATTGTATCGCTCTATGATCTGTGTAAACGGTAGTGTGTTTTCCATAAAGAAAATGCCTAAATCTGGTAAAAGCCCATACAACACATAATGTTTCAAGTTCTGTAAGAGAATAATTTCGTTCAGCAGGTGACAGAATGCGACTTGCAAAAGCGATGTTTTTAATTACTGTACAACCATCTTCTTCAATTTCCTGAAAAATATGTACGCCTAAAGCGGTGTTAGAACTGTCGGTGGCAATGGAAAAATTTCTGGTAAGATCTGGGTGCGATAAAAGTGATGCATTCAACAAAGCATGTTTCAAATAACATTCTCGTGACAAGATTCTGCGTGTCAAAATTATTGCTTGCGTTACTGTAATATGCAACCTGTACTGTATCTAGTCAAATTCTATCTGACGTGTTATTATTTTCAGGAGGATGCTGTGGCATTTCGACTATTTGAACTGTTCTGTTATTTCTTCCTGACGTATTACGTTCTGGATGATACCTACTGTCTGGTTCATTCATGATAATATGTTGTTGCTGATGTTCTTGCTGCTGATAAGATCGACTGTTATTAAGTGTACGCTGAAAGTTGTGCTCATTACTTTTACGTCTCTCATGATAGTCATTTCTATACGGTGCATTGCGATAGGAACTGAAATGGTGTCTTTTCTGTACGTACTGATTTCCTTGTTGCTGTGCATTACTATTTGTTGGAGCTGAGACTATAGGTGCACGCGGCGAAACATTAAAGCTTGGTTGACCTTGTACATTACATTGTTGGTTAGGTATGCTAACCGGTTGGTTTTGTTGCTGTTGCGGAGTAAAACCTCTACTGTTACCAAAATGCGTTTGCTGTTGCTACTAATTTTACACATACTGATGATTAAAATTTTTTTTGTCTGTTATTTAAGTTCTCGTGGTTGTCATTTCTGGAGCGTCTAATGAAAAATTGTCACTTTCGGTAAAACTTGTCTTATCGGGTTTTTTTACTCATTCTTAATACTAGATAGAGCAATAGTTAAAGAGCTGTTTTGATAGATATAAAGGATAGTAGAAGAGAAGGCAGCAGTGCAGAAAACTAAAGATGAAGTAGCACTACTACGGCTCGGGGCCCTGTGCACGCTACGGCACATATTCATTAAAGCATAATGAATCCCCTGAGGTCTATTACTCGCTGCAAATAAATTTTAGCTTTTGCGTTACAGGCAATGCCGGTGAAAATTAAAGAACAAATTGCTGTATCCATGCTAATTCTAGTTTTTGCATTACAGCCCAAGCTGGTGAAAGTACAAAAATAAATCGACGTATCCAGTTCAAAGCGTGTACCTGTGGTCTGTCATTTTTAAATACCTTAGAATTTTTTACACATACAATTTTCTCGTAATCAACGTTATCGTCTCTGAATGTGTGAACAGGTTCACGATTGCATAAGAATCTGTTTGTCTGTGTCTTTTCGGATTTTAAGTCACGTAGTCTCTGCAAATCACCGAAGTTACACTGGCTGTGTGAGTGCGACAAATGTTCGGAACGTGCGCATCCTGTGACGTGTCAGTGACTGAAACATTTTTCATTTCTGTGACTTTAATACGTTCGTCAATGTGGCTGATCTGTTGTTCAAATTTCTTATCGACTTCCGCATCCAGCGTGTGTGAAAGTTCTGGTGACTTTAAATTAAACTCGTCGCGTAACTGTGTTGCGTTTCCAGAACATTGTTCAGCGACTGCACTAATTTCATCTATATGTGGCTACATGTGTATTATTTAATTCTTGTGCAACAGATCTAACTTCTTCACTACCGTTCGTAGCACAAGCCTTAATTTCGTCATGTAATTGTTCTTTAGTATCATGACGTTGCACGGTAACAGCTGTAATCTGTTCACTAAGTTGTTTGTTCTGTTCATTTAATTTTTCATTCCACTGTCTGAGATTTTCATTAAGTTGTTTGAAATATTTGTCTTCTTTTTCACAGATTTGTAGTAATAATGCCATAATTTGATCCAAGCTAATATTACCTATTCTATTCTCGGTGCTATTTGATGGTGTATCTGCAATGGTCAAGTTTTGTGTAACCATTTGGTTATTCTGTGATTCTTGAAAATGTTTGCCAATCGGATGTGCACTGTTAATCACTACACCGGAATTAAATAAATCTGTCGTATTCTGATTACACTGTTCATTTTCGTTAGAAAAATTTATCTGTTCATTACGCAGATTTTGCAAACTGGGTGTCTCAAGCTGGACAGCGTTCATTGTAACAGAATGTCCTGCGTCATCAATTGTCGTTAAATTAACAGACGACACAACCGAATTTGTTTGCTCATCACTAGGATAAAAGTCAATATTTAGTGGTCGGTACGCACTGATTGTCTGTAAATGGAGGATTGTCAACATTACACTGAGTATCGCAAGTACTATCGGTCAAATTATTTGAGTCGGCTATTTCACTCATTGTACATCGCGATGTACTGTTAACAGTTTTTCGCAGCATTTTCACACGAATCGAAATTAAGCACAAAAACGAAACAAAGAGAATGCAAAAATGCAACAAACACAATCACAAGAAAGAGCAACAAATTGCCGATGATCTGTGAAAGAAAGAGTGACAAATTAGTAAATGCGCTGCGCCAGATGCAAACTACATTTAAGTAGATAAGAGCAGATATATGACTACTGCTCAGAAGATTCACAAAGAAATACGATCCTGGCCGGATGTCGCCAAGTGTAACCTCCCCACAGAAAATTAATAATGAAAAATGGAAATGGAGCCATGCGTAGCCTCGCCACAATAAATAATAATAATTAAATGAATTTTTCTAATTATTGTAACCTCTGAACAAATTTGATTTTAATGTAACCTCTGAACAAAATGGCTCCCATTTATAGTCTGTGTGCAAAGAATGCATTCACACTTAATAATCCCACAAAATTCTTTTCTCATTTAATGTCAAGTTCGAAATAGAAAAATTCCTAAACACCAAAAATAATAAAAAAGTTTAGTAACCTGGTAAATTTTATGAGGACAGCAGCGCTGCCCTTCGGCCCTGTATTCTGAATAAAAAATCAAAAATTCTTACCTCAATAAAAACCGCTATTATATCTGCTCTTAAGTTGGAATTTTTCGACACAGCTTCGTGCAATGCTGGCGTATATTCTTTTTTTTTTATTATTGGAAGGAATGATCATGCATTTGAAATATTCTTTAAATTGAAATGAATGCTTTTTTTTAAGAGTTGCTTTATATTATAGAAAATTATTATTGGGGCATTTTTTCTGAACAAATTAAATTACAATTAACATACATTATTATATATGCGCAAGGCTGCTTCTTTACCTTCTACAACAATACTCATCCTCCAGAGTCCTGACCAGAGTCGTGAGCAGAGCACACAGCCGACGCATGTCGACTCCCGCCGACTAGCACGGACTAGCACGGACAGACGACTACTGTCGACTGACTACTACTACTGTCGACTCGCGCGGTCAAGCGCAGACTAGCAGCAGCTAACGATAAACTACTCTCTGGTCAGACATTCTGTCATGCCTCGCCCATCGCCGGCAATGTATACGTCTTTCAAACTGTAATACACATCTGTTGTACCGAACAAGTGCTCCTAGCCCTCAGAGTTTACATGTTAAATAGACTACTTCTCCAGGTTTCTGTCCAAATTACCGGCTCCAAAAATAGAGAAAGCTAAGAGCTTGTAGTAGAAGAGGCCCACTTCAGGGGCATCAGAGTGATTTCCGCGTATCACTTTCGACTCGGTCGTTTCTGCACCAGCTTCCGCTGTCTCAAATGGATACTTTGACCCTTCTCCATCATTCCTGAAAAGTTTGTAACATCATCACGCAATCACTCTGTATATTTCTAAACGACTAAAACTGTTTAACCACAATCTTAAATCTTTTCGAAACTTTTCGTCGCTGGCACCTCTCACGAGTTAAAGAAAGGGAAATAGCCTAGCGCTTGCTAGGTTTTCGTCGTTCATGCATTAAAATTTTCAGCATGAGGCACTACTTTTCAATTCATTACTTCTCTGCTACTAATTCTGTTCCCAACACGTGTCCTCATATACCTGCAAAATTGTATCATTGCTTAACAAACAGTTCAGGAGAGACGATGTCACAGCCTCTGAGATGCCTGAAAAACAAGATTTTGTTGATGTGACTCAGCAAGAAATACGTGATTTTTTGCGTTGGGGGGGGGGGGGGTGTTACTAATAAAGAACTAAAGAGAATTCCAAGTCCAGATGCTGAACGCATTTGAAAAGTAACTTTGTGGATCATGGAGGATCACATACTTCGTATTTCATTTAAACTCTTTTAATATGCCAACTAGCCAGCCGGAGTGGCCGTGCGGTTCTAGGTGCTACAGTCTGGAACCGAGCGACCGCTATGGTATCAGGCTGGAATCCTGCTTCGGGCATGGATGTGTATGATGTCCTTAGGTTCGTCAGGTTTAATTCGTTCTAAGTTCTAGGCGACTGATGACCGCTGAAGTTAAGTCGCGTAGTGCTCAGAGCCAATATGCCAACTCCACGACTAGCTGTCTAAACTGTACACGTGCTTCCAACTGATTCCTCGCTTCACGGGTTCCAAACTGCTGTGGGAAATTATTTAACGTTTAGCCCGTTCGAAAAATCTTTCCAACGACTGTTTGAAAAAAATAGTCGTCGTCAGACGGAAGAACCTGTCAAGATCTGTAGGGGGAACAAAGGTTCTTTGGCCCTGTCAGCCGCAGCCCGGCTCCGGACACACATTAGAGAATAGAACTGGCACATAGGCGCATCAATTAAATGATACATTGCGACCATATCTTCATTTTGTTCGTTTCAAAAATTGAATTACAGCACATAAGATCATGAGAATCTTATTGGCACAGTTGGTGAAACTCCGTTCTATTGCTGTGGCGTTTCAACGACGCAGCAATTTGTAAGGTCAGGACGGAACATGTTCAAACAGTCAACTCCACACATTCATAGATTGATGCCTATTTTGGAAATCATAAGGAGAGTTAAGTGTGAGAACCGTTTGCCGCATAATCAGATTAACAGATCGTGCATTCAAGTTGCAGTTTGCAGAAGAATGGAAAATAAAACTGTGGAGCTATGGATGACCACCCGTTTGGCTTTCGGAAAAGGTATAAAACAAAAAATTCTGACAGACATGGGGCTTGACAATGGAAAGAAGATTTAAGAGGAAAAAAGACATATTCATATTATTTTCCGACATATAAAAGAAGCTACATTACAAAAATGGTATAAGATGTTCGAAATTCTGATAAAAATAGTAAGCTATAAGCGAGGTGGGTGCTATACAAGTGCCAAGAGGGAATAATAAGAATGGAAGACGAAGAGCGCAGTGGCCTGATTAAAAACAGTGTAAAACAAAGATGTAGGGTTTCGCCCGTACTGTTCAATCTATACATCGAGGAAGCACTGACAGAAATAAAATTAAGATTCAATAGTGCTGTTAAAACTCTCGGTGAAAGGATATCAATAACACTATTAGCTCATGGCATTGCTATCCTCAGTTAAAGTGAACAACAGTTACAGGATTTGCTGAATGGAATGAACGGTCTATTGAGTAAAGAATATGGACTGAGAGAGAACTGAAGAAAGACGAAAGTAATGATGATTAGTAGAAATAAGGTAAGCGATAAATTTGACATCAAATTGGTGACCACTAAGTAGACAAAGTTAAGTAATTATCTTACCTTCGAAAGTAAAATTACACGCGATGGATGAAGTAAGGAGTACTAAAAGATCACACTTGCACATGTAAAGAAGACATTTGTGGATAAAAGAAGTCTACTGCTACCAAACATTGGCCTTAATTTGGCACACCAGTTTAAAGTACCGACTGATGGACGGTCAGAAAACCGGAAAAGAAAAGAATCGAAGGCTTTGAGATGTGGTGCCATAGAAGAATGTTGCAAATTAGGTGGACTGAATGATACATTCGTATTGGTACTGAAGCAGCCGACGTTGTTGGCGCACCAACTTCGCTCCTCCTCATGTGGCGAGAGGGTGCGCGCAACACCAGGAGAAGATTTCATTGCGATGCGGGAATGCGAATTGGAGTCAGTGGGCTCTTAGAGGACGTCGGGCTAGGAAGTCTGATAAAAAAAAAAAAAAACAACCTCAAGTGTCAATAAATGATCTTGATGAAACTCGTCTGGTGTGTAGAGGGAGAAAATTACTGCGATACCTATTTTTTTAGTTTGTCCCCAGTTTCACTTTTAAGGGGTAAAACACGTCCCGAAACATGATTTGGCACTTTTCGTTTACAGGGAATATCTTCGAAACGATGTTACATAAAAAATATTTTCTAAATAAAAGATGATACGTAATTAATATTGTTGAAAACGGCTTTATTAACTTCTAGAGTAATCTGAAATTTTGTAAAATACCGTATGCCCTTTGAATAATTTTGAAAAATGAAAAGGTTTGCTACAGCAGAAATTAAAGATGCTTTCAAACCACATACATCATTGTTTAATAAAGCTACTCTCCGAAATACCGTTTTTGGAAAATAAGTTGTACTCAGTATGTTGTCTGAGTATTTTCAACATACGTGATAAAGGTATTTCAACTTTCGTTATGTTATAATTACTTGTTTTATGTTTTAAATTGTTACGTTTTACATACATTTTTTGCTGTTTTTCAGTTTATCATTTCACATAGGTGTATTTTGTTAACAGAAAATAATAAGTAACTCATTATTATGGTAGATAACATTGTCAATGATGATAATCTGTAAGTAAGTGCTTAAAACGTAATAGTTTTATTACACCATCCACATAAAACGAATGAAATTTCTTCACGTAATATATGCGACAGAGAAGCCAATTTAAAACAAAATTCAGCAGTATTTCAAATTGTCACGGGTGATCCTCCAAATACCCTGATTCGTATGAGACATATTTCAGTACATTGGTAAGCCTTGGCGGCGAAGAGAATTGATGATGTACCAGTGACTGCAGCTTGACCGTATTGTTTCTCAAGCGGAGACTGACATCATACTCGTTCAACAGATTTAGATCTGAAAATCTTCTCATAAAGTTCTTCCAACATCGAAAGCCGTATACGTTACATAATCGTACCTGTGCCATAGGTCACCACATGTTTCTTGCCCTGGAATATGTCCCTAAAAACCGTTTTATACGCTGGCTTCTTCATACTGAACTTGGACCGTGAATGCCAGAATCTCTTTTTGAATCCCAAAAAGCCCTTGTCACAGCATAGAATTCTGCTACATATACCTCTCACCAGATCAAAAGATATTTGAAATACATTTCGTTTCCCAGTGTTGGAGCAATATCTGTCTTATTGACAGATTTTTGCAGTGGTCATTGTGAAAGAACAATTTACAGCATCGTACAAGAGGACAGGGAACTTGTTCATTTGGTGATCCCAAAGGGCTCGACAACAGACGTACAGCCGTGTAAGGTATACGGCCTCCTGTATTGGAAAAAGTTTGTGACAAGACTTTCAGAATGATTATGATGTCAATCTCCGCTTGGAAAACAATACAATTGAGCTGAAGTCACTAGTACATAATCAGTTCTCTTTGTCAGTGTACCAATGTACTGAAATAGGTATGATATAAATCATGGTATTTGGAGATCATCCGTGAGAATTTGAAATTCTGCTGAATTTTGTTTTATATTGGCTTCTCCGTCATGTGTATTACGTGAAGAAATTTCATTCATTTTCCTTCCAGATTATCATCATTGGCATTATTTTCTATCACAATGATGAGTCACTTATTATTTTCAGTTTGCCCACCTATGTGGAAAACTGCCAAATCCTTTTCGGGGAGTATTTTAACCCTTAAAAGTGAAATTGGACACCAACCAAAACCACAGGTATTGCACTACTTTTCCTCTTTCACGCATCCGCCAAGTTTCATGAAAACCGTTTGTTGACATTTGGGAATATTCCCTTGTTGGAGCAGCCGGGGCCATGTGAACGAGGCTACGCCGTTGTTGACTTTGACGGGTGTGGACATACAGCAAGACTATTATAACAGTCAGCAAACGGCGAGAGGCGAGCATAACGTACAGGGGAGGACGTAGAGTGTTGTTATTGGCATAGAAGCTCGTGGTGGAGGGAGCAGGTACAGCATCGTGCTGTGCATGCATAGTTGCTGCCTTAATTCTCTTTCTGTTCGGATAAATAGTGAGCTTCTGTTCCTAGCTGTTTAAACGGAGCTATGATACGTTGACATCAAAGTGACTTACGGAAGGTGCATCATCTTCGTAGCGACTGTTATTTTTTTTTCTTACTGACACAATGAATTGTACTGTTTGAGCCTTGGTATTCCTTGGAGAATTTCCTTTTAATGTCTGCCCTGCTAATGTATCAGTCTGTGGGATTAAATATGTGTACTGTGAATTCTGATGTGTAGGAGTACTTCCTGTCACGCTTGGAATTTAGTGTGGGCATGCCAAGACGGCTGCATTTGCTGTCAAGGGTTTAGCATTTTTAAGTAAGTTGTGTGGAATTTATTAACGCTTCAACTACTTGCAAGATTATATGAAGTGCAATGTCATGCATCACTGCTTTTCCATGCGACAGCTTGTGTATTTCTACTTGTTCGTTTTGCTGTAAAGAACTGACCTGTTTTATGTGTGTACTACATTAAGATGGTGAGAAACCTGTGTGCATCATCAATATTGTACCAGCTGCAGATGCTGAATATGGTGTATACGTCAGGTGCCAATGGTCAGAAACAGATATTGTAAAAAACTTGCCGTGAAACAATTGCCCTTGGGCAGTCGTTAAAAGTCTGCTAGTATAGTAAATGATTTGAAACTAAAAGTTTTATGATCGGTCATGTTTTAATTGCTATGTTCCAGTAACCAGCTGACGCGAGAATTGTTTTTAATGCCTTGGTTGTATTTAGTGTGACAACTGTTCTAGAGTTTGTTAAAAGCTGGAAACCCTCACTTAAAGTTCTTGAATAATACGTAGAGATGCTTATCGACTGTTGCTCGAGTAAACTCGTATAATTCAGTAATACGTGACGATATCTTTGGTTTGCTGTAAATCTAATGAATATTTTGCCGTATTCAGGTTACGTAATTAAATGAAGTAGTCTTCCCTGTAATCATCCATATCCACCACCTATGTCCAAAACTCTTAACTAACTCGTTTTTCTTTTCTTTCGGGTAAATAAGTTTTCAGGAGACTTTGGCTGTTGCTGAGAAAGCTTTGTTTTATAACCCGGAGAATATGTAAAATGTTTAGTGTTATTTGATGTGTCCGACCCAATGGCTTTCCATAACCGAATCCTTGTATCCTACCTGTAAGTACCATTGAAAAGTTCAATCATTTCCCTGGTATGCTAAGGAATGTGGAGGTGCTCCGCAGAATCGGCGAAGAAAGGAATATGTGGAAAACTTTTACAAAAAGAAGGGACAAGGTGAGAGGACATCTTTTAAGATATCAGTTTAATTTTCATCGTGCTGCAGGGAGCTGCAAAGATGAAGAGATGTAGAAATGAAGAGTTTGACAGAAGAGAGAAACTCTTGGGCATCGTCATCGAAAGTCGCAATATTGAGGACTCGAAACACAATAAAAAGTAGCATTCATATAGGCGAAGAAATCGATTACAATAGCACTATTGGTGACAACTCGCTGACAAACAGTACTTACCACAAAATACGTAGGACTAGCCATCCAGAGCGACATAAAGCGAAATGACCAAACAACAAATAGAAGTCAAAGCAGATGTCAGGCTGGTGTACATAGGAAGACTCTTAAGGAAATGTGAAACTTCCATGGAAGAAATGGCTTACAGAATATGTGTCTTACACAGTCTTGAGCACTGTCCATCATTCTGGGACCCTTACCGTGTTGGACTGATAGTAGACGAGCTTCAACGAGGAGCCGTGTGTTTCCCAAGTATCAGATGATGCAAGGGAGACGTTGTGACTAAAAAATGGGGGGGGGGGGCGCTGGATTGGCGTGTGTTGGCCTTGACTCTTAGAAAACAACCTGTGTAAAATCGGAACGGAACGCTGATAGTGACAAGTCGTTGACGCGAACTTTGTAAGCATATGTTTATTGCGACCAAGTTCTACCACTTCATTCAAGATTTTGTTCCGATTATTTACGAATAGTGGCTCGAGTCTTCACAGTAGCACAGCATCGTCCAAACTGTCATTATTTGCCGCTGATTCCTTGTTTTTACAAGTAACAATTCGGCTGACTGGACAATAATAGACTCACGATTGTCTTGAGCGAAAAGTGGGAGTGTGACAGAATTAATTTGATCAAAATTGTTTGTGAATAGTGTCGTTGAGCGAAAAGATAGATTTAGTTTAGTGAGAATTGTTTTGATACATTAAGATAAACGGTACATATCTGCAGTCTGCCTGTCACATTTATCGCCCAATGAATTAATGAGATAGATTTGGAAAGTGACTTCCTAATTCATCGTAAGTCTCAAGTAATTCAGTCAGTGCAAGTGATCAGTTACATTAAATTAGGAATGTTCGCGTTTTAAACGTGTGATTTTCAGGTTAAATAGACGCTGATAGTTAACGACAATGACATACACAATCCTCTTTTGTCTTTGAGACAAATTTCCTGTTGAAACTCGGATATACCGATCTCTGATTACACATGAGTTTCAGATAAATATTGCAATGGATGTTTCCTTTGCATTTATCTTAAAAGAAACAAAATCAAATCGGACATATGATGTGGTCTACTGTTTATTTGAAAAAGAATAATAATAGTTGAGTGGGACACGTGTTGGAATAAATGCCAACTGAACTGGAAGCAGCCACATGCTTACAGACTCATAGTTTTAATTAATTTTCGGATCACATTGT
The DNA here is from genome assembly GCF_023864275.1 of Schistocerca cancellata. Classification (NCBI taxonomy): domain Eukaryota; kingdom Metazoa; phylum Arthropoda; class Insecta; order Orthoptera; family Acrididae; genus Schistocerca; species Schistocerca cancellata. The sequence goes on from NC_064631.1 coordinate 523,187,677, forward strand.
TCATGGAACTAATTATGGTGCTAATTAGCAGACAAATCTGACGAGCTTTGAAGCGTAGTATCACCCGCCTAACAGTTACGTTCATTACCAAACTTTAGTGGTCATCAGCTTGCATTAACGGTAACTTTAAAAAATAAAACAATCAATTCGACCCTACTAAACAATTATGATTGCCCAAAAATGTTTCGCTCTGCTGCAAATGATGCTGGAGTGAGTGAATATTAAGTAGTAGGCAAGTAGACAAGTTATTAGCGGAAAGAGAAGAACAGTCTATACGCTAATGTAAAGCTAAGCTATAGGATATATGTAAGCGCTATAGTGCTAGTTACCCAGTGCATCTTTATGATAGAATGTTTTACATGGTTGTGGCGACCAGGATGACGAAATCCGTTGGAATATCCAGCGAGCAGTGCAATGTTGAAATGTTAGACGACTGTTACAAATATCTGAAGCGTTTAAACATTAGAGATTTTGCAGAGGTTATTTTCTAGTCCCAGTATTACAGTACACTAGCGAAAACGTTATTCGCATTTACAGTACCTATGGCATATAATGAGAAATGGAAAAAGCTAAAAAAATTTCTTCAAGGAAAGATACCGTCAAATGAGGCCGAGGAAGAACAATATCTCTGTTTTGAAACGTAAGGACTTGAACTTCACACACTATCGAATAACCAACGATGATGTAGCTGAGATGGTCTCTCTACAGAAGATACTACTTTTCACATGCACATCAGATTATACAATACTGAGATACAAAATATTACCAACTGATATTTTCTATGACTTCTAAAAAGCCTTTGGTTGTGCATTTCTCCTATAGAAGCTCTAATATTGTGGTATAAAGCATCGATTGCCAACATGCTAGCAGTTACCAACGGAGGGCTAAAATTAAATTTTCTGGGGGGGGGGGGGGGGTAGAAACTAAACGGTTCGATTCTGTTTCAGTCACTAAACTAAATTATTTTCATCAGATCATTACTATTATTTGTAAGATTCTAAGACTGATTACGTAACTTATCAATAATTACTTATTCTCAGTTAGTAGCATTAATATGGCGGAGGCTACAGGTTCCACAGGTACTCCAGCCACTACAAACATATGTTGTGCTTTGTCCCGTACATCGCGGATGATAAAAATGATACATATACGAAACCAATTTTAAATACCTCAAGTAAATGTTTGCTCTAAGTTGTAGATAGTAGTTGTCTAGAAATTGCTTCGTTGCGCGCTTCGAAGCAAATACATGAATTAACTGACAGCACGACAGAGCAGTAACTAGACAAAGACTACTATAGTACTGTACATAGATTTATTATTATCAACATTATTGTCATTGGTGTGGTTAGACACAAAGCATTAACAGCCTGATGTCGTCCAATTTCTGCCAGTTCAGAAATAAGGACTGCAGCAGCCAGTACGTATAGGGTACACATCTGAAGTTGTTTTATTTCAAAAGGGGTTGCAGTGTGCGGGTGAAGCAAGTGCCGCACTGGAGAGGAGTAATGCAGGAAAATCATGTCTTGTAACAAGTGTGTACCCTCACTATGGATAGTTAGCTTTCTTTTCCTAGAAGGAGTTGTGGGTAGCACGTGCGATGCACCACGAGTTCCTTCGTCGTCCATTCTAACACACACACACACACACACACACACGCACACACATGCACACACGCACACGCACAAAACTATAAATCATTTATCTTTCATCGTTTTAAAACTAAAAGTGTTCCAAGGAAAATCTTCCATTCTATAGTTTAGTTAGGTACCATGTTGTTGTTGTGGTCTTCACTCCTGAGACTGGTTTGAAGCAGCTCTCCATGCTGCTCTATCCTGTGCATCTCTATTCTTCATCTCCCAGTACCTACAGCAGCCTACATCCTTCTGGATCTGCTTAGTGTATTCAATCTCTTGGTCTTCACGTTGCATTCTTATACAAGTCGCCATTACAGTTTTTTTTTCAAACAGTTCGCACTGACCAGGTCTACTACGCGTAAAATTAATGATTTGCTTATTTATTTGCTTGTGAATGAGATCTGTTTTCACATAATCAGGACTCCTTTCAATTTCATGTAAATGATGTGGCTTTGTGCTCAGTTCCACATTTGGGTTGTTAGTTCACATTCCCAGGTTTGTATTTACGATAACACAAACACACACACACACACACAACACACACACACACACACACACAGGTAAAGGTTACTCACTTACACGACGTAAGCGACAGCCAAGCCAATCTGACAAGCGAGTTGTACGACATCACAAAGAAGGACTTTCTGACAGTTTCACATGGTTAAGTGCATTGTACTGGCGTACGAGAGGGGAAGGGGGACAGGAACTATGGAGAGCAACTGAATCCTTAAAAGAACCATCTTGACTTTTCTCCCTGTTTCATTAATCCAGTCTCGAAACTATTTGGCCTGCTTGGATATTATGATCCTCCGAATAATACAGGCACAAAATATTACCAGTGGTAATAATTCTCATTTATTGTTTGTAGTACACATTATGTTAAGGTTAAAAACCCTTAGGGGATCATTTACTCGGAGACCAATATAATAGCATTACTGCATAGGTTTCGCCTTATTCACAGCAAGTGCAATATTCCTTCGCAAGTTGTACATTAAGTGAATGAGTATAACCGAATGTGATCATTTAATGTGCAAATTTTATGTCTTGCTTTCGTTGTTGACTGGCAAAGGGGAAATGGATATTGTGCAACTACGCTGGTTACTCGTCTGGATTGCCGTTAAGGGTATCGCAGAGCTTAACGTCCCTGCTCGACGAACGGATCACCATTAACATATCATTAAAGCCGACATGCAGCAGTATTTTGGAGCATATATTGTGTTCGAACATTATGAATTACCTCGAAGAGAACGCTCTATTGATACACAATGAATAATTTTATTCTAATGGAGCGTTGAATGGTATTGATAAGTGATTTCAAATTAATTCCGTATTTCTAGATTTCCAGAACACTTTTTACACTGTACCTCACAAGTGCTTATGGAATATCGCCTCAGTTATGCTACTGCATTCGCGATTTTCTGTCATGGAGGTGACAATTCGTAGTAATTGACAGAAAGTCATCGGGAAAAACAGAAGTGACTTCTAGCGATCCCCAATATAGTGTTATAGGGTTTTTGCTGTTCCTTATTTATATAAACGATTTAGGAGACAATCTAAGCAGCCGTCTTAGGTTGTTTGCGGATCATACTGTCATTTATCGTCTAGTAATGTGATCAGAAGATCCTAAAAATTGCAAATCGGTATAAAATAGATATTTGTATGGCAATTAACCCTAAATAAGGAATTGTGTGAGGTCATCCACATGAGTGCTAAATGTTTCAGTCAAATCCAAAGGCCACAATTTTAGCTACATACTTAGGAATTACAATTAAGAATAACCTAAATTAGCCGGCCGCGGTGGTTTCGCGGTTCTAGGCGCACAGTCCGGAACCGTGCGACTGCTACGGTCGCAGGTTCGAATCCTGCCTCGGGCATGGATGTGTGTGATGCCCTTAGGTTAGTTAGGTTTAAGTAGTTCTAAGTTCTAGGGGACTGATGACCACAGCTGTTAAGTCCCATAGTGCTCAGAGCCATTTGAGCCATTTTTGAATAACCTAAATTGCAAGGAACACAGGAAATGTCGAGGGGAAAGGCAAACCAAGGGCCGCATTTTATTGGCAGACCACTTAGAAAATGTAACAGATCTACTAGAGAGACTGCCTACACTACGCTTGTCCGTCCTCTTTTGGAGTACTGCTGCGCGGTATGGGATTCTTACCAGGTACGATTGAGGGAATGCATCCAGAAAGTTCAAAGAAGAGCAGTACTTTTGAATTATCGAGAAATAGGGGAGTCAGTGTCACTGATTTGCCGGATTTGGGCTGTACATCACTAAAAAAAATGCGTTTTTCGTTGTGGCGGAATCCTCTCGCGAAATTTCAATCACTAACCTTCTCCTCCGAATCCGAAAATATTTTGTTGACGACAACCTACATGGGGAGGAACGGTCATCATAATAATGTAAGGGAAAGCAGAGCTCACACGTAAAGATATTGGTGCCCGTATTTTCCGCACGCTATTCGAGATTGGACCAACAGAGAATTATTTTGAAGGTGGTTCGACAAACTCTCTGCCAGGCACTCACGTGTAATTTGCGGAGTATCCATGTAGATGTAGATATAGATGAACACTGTTCTATGTTGTGTGTCCTAGTTGTTTGTCTGTGAGACATGGTGGCCAGACATTGTTGGCCGACAACTTATGACGAAAATTTATTCCAAACCAGAGTTCTGACGGGCTGCCTCCGTGTGCATCAACAAGCAAGCGTGGGTAGCAGTGTCGTCTACGGACTGACGTCTGTCAAAGGACTAAAATCCTCTCTGAGTATGTTTCTGCTAAGTATTTATAAGCATGTCTAGTAAATTGGTACAAATGGCTTCAAAAAGGAAGTTATACGTCATTATGGTAGACCAGGTAAATTTTACGGAACACTATAGTTCACGTGAAAGTGACCCAGATAACCGACACTGTATTTGAACAAAGACGCTATGTCTCTCCAAACAACTTTTGGATATTTCTACCAATCGTTCAGTTCTTCTACAAGAGAAATCAGCTCCTTGAGCACGGATCTTTCCAATGACCGCTGTGTGAAGTTCTCATTGTAGGAAAATCTGTCCCCGCTCCCCAGAAGATGTTCTTTAACCTTATAATGAAAGCTGCCAGTCTACATTGCAATTAATATTTCTTTCTTTCGGTAAACGGTTTTAGTCGAAAATGATCATCTTTAGACCACTAACTCCTTGATGAAGTGTGGAGCTAGTAAACGGACCTGATGTACCATAAAGTACCAGTCAACAAACTGCTCACACTAATGTCTGTGGGACGTACATCAACTGTGTGTACTGGCTCCACACGTGACCAAGGTGTTAAATGTCTGAAGATGGTCATATTTGCCAACGGCCTTGCCGCAGTGGCAACACCGGTTCCTGTCAGATCACCGAAGTTAAGAGCTGTCGGGCTGGGCTAGCACTTGGATGGGTGACCATCCGATCAGCCGAGCGCTGTTGGCAAGTGAGGTGCACTCATCGCTTGTGATGAAAACTGAGGAGTTATTTGATTGAGAAGTATCGGCTCCGGTCTCGGAAACTGACATACGGCAGGGAGAGTGGTTTGCTGATCACATGCCCCTGCATATCCGCATCCAGTGACGCCTGTGGGCTTTGGATGACACGGCGGCCGGTTGGTACCTTTATGCCTTCATGGCCTCTTCGGGAGGAATCTTTTTTAGTCATATTTGAATTAAGCCGGTTACCAAAGTAAATAAATACACCCCTCCCCAATTCCAAAAAAGAAAAGAAAACCGAACAGTAAAGGAGTTATGTAAATAGATCACAAATTGATAATCATACAGTTATCGATGGGAAACCCAAAATTATAAACTTCGGTGGCCGATAAGTGAATGTGTGACACCCAGAAGGCAGAGATAGCAATTACGGGTATGTCGATAAAAGGGCTTAAAGTCTTTGAGAAATTCATTCCGTGTACTGTGTTGGACAGTAACTATGCGTCATAGACAGACACGTTAACAATACACGCCAACGTCAGTATTTCAGAGAGGACATGTAGTTGGGCTCAAAGAAGCAGGTTGGGGTAATAGGCGAATCGCTCGACATTTGAATAGGATTGATGCTATTATTCAACGATGTTAGCAGGAAAGGGTGAACCATCTCCCAACACAGCGTCAAGAAGGAAGTGGTTGGCCAAGAGAGAGAATAAAACGTGAAGACAGAGCAGCTGTCACAGAGGCACTCAGAACCCCAGATTCATGATTATCGTGTATCCTAAATGTAACCTGTGCTCCAGTAGCCAGAAGGACAGTTACCAGGTGGCTGACACAATGGGGCTTAGCTCACAGCGCCCCTTGCACCGACTGGCAGTGAACTTTGTACGTGAACAAGCCCGTACTGTCGGGCGCATTTGACCTGTTATCTCAGTGACTGAGGTTCAGTAGCCTTCGGCGATGAATCCTTCTTCGAATCGAGTTCCGAAGACGCGTGTGAAGGCGCCCCAGACAGCGGTGGAATACCAGCCTTACTGACCACCGCAATACGGTTTGACAGCCAAGATTGTTGGTATATGGTGCCATTTTCTTTCAGAGCAAGACCCGTTTCACTGTTGTCAGCGGAACCCTTACAGCACAGCGGTACGTCACCGATATCCTACGCCTCGTTTTGTTGCCCTTCATGGCAGCGCTTACATTTCACCAAGATAACGCTGCCTATACCTGGAGAGAGTTTCTACTGCTTGCCTTCGTGCTTGTCACACCTTACAGAGGCTAGCAAGGTCACCGTATCTCTCCCCAGTTGAGAACTATTGGAGCGTCATGAGTGCAGACCTCAACCAATTCTGTATTTTGATGATCTAAAGTTCCAATCGAACACAACTTGGAACGATATTCCTCAGAAAGACATCCAACAACTCTACTTCGCCAAATAACTGCCAGAGACGCCGTAGCACGTTGTTGACTTCCTCTATTTGTGAAGCACGTTCTTTTGAATAAATCATCGATTTATTCTGAAATTGAAACCATTCGTTTATCTATACATGTACAGTCGTGCTCAAAAGTATCCGAACCACCTGAATTGCAGTTCGCCTCATTCGAATGCAACCCACATAACGCAGCTGTCTAGCAGGTCCTCTAATCGCTCCTTGGTACAGTCGTTTGACTATTGAAAATGGTTCCAACAAGTCATCACTAGAAAACACTACTCTGAATCGCAATAACTCAAGATGTAGAGTAATACTAAGATACTAAAAATATCAGGGACCACCTTATCACAGGTAAGACTGTCCTTAAGGCTTGTAAGCTCACATTTATTACTATAAGTGACAATACTTGATTGTTACTGTAGTGGACTGGCCAGACAGCCAATCCACTATGACCGGTAGCCGAAAGGCACGCGTTTAAGCTCACGCAGGCTGGCGTGAGGTCTGGAACAGGTCAGAGAAATAAGACTAGCAAACCAGGAGGTAACCGGTAGAATACTTAACTTTAATCCACAATTGGTGAACATCTCTCTTGACGGTACATACTTCACAAGATAAATAGCAAAGGATAAAGGCGCCTTGCTAGGTCGTAGCAAATGACGTAGCTGAAGGCTATGCTAACTATCGTCTCGGCAAATGAGAGCGTAATTTGTCAGTGAACCATTGCTAGCAACGTCGGCTGTACAACTGGGGCGAGTGCTAGGAAGTGTCTCTAGACCTGCCGTGTGGCGGCGCTCGGTCTGCAATCACTGACAGTGGCGACACGCGGGTCCGTCGTACACTAGCGGACCGCGGCCGATTTAAAGGATACCACCTAGAAAGTGTGGTGTCTGGCGGTGACACCACAGTTACCACTCTCATTATTACGTCAGATAGGTAATGCACGTAGTAAGTTCGTGGTATTCATGATTTCCTCTTCAAAGTAACATACCGTACTTATTATTTAACACAAAATCACATGAACAATGTAAGTTATTCACGAGCAGCTAGTTGAGAATATGTATGAACTTCAAATGACACAACGAACCGTCTCGTTCTGTATGTGGATTCAAACCCAGGTCATGCAGACTAAGCAAAGATTTCGTGACTGACGGAAACTAACAGGCATTCGTGATTAGGCACACGGAGAGTGATACACCTCGATTTTAGACAGTATCAGTTAGCAAATATCACCTTTAAATTACATTACGCAAACATTTTTAACGGACGCGAATTCCTACCCAGCACCTATTGTCCCTGTTAACGAACTACGATAGATGTTAAATATTGCTTCTTAACAAGTAACTTACATGAAATGCCGTGAGGTAAAGCTTCGTTTTGGACAGGGATTCGAACCCAGAACCTAATAGGATAGATATCGAAGCACAATCAACTGTGACATATCACATTCTCGGCAGTAGCTAGATGTATTAACTAAAATGACGAGACCAAACAATAATTTTTTCCCTTCCACGACTCCAACCCAGCACTTATCGCTTTTTTATTCTAAAGAAAACGAACGTTAAATATGGGTTTGTTGCACCAGCAGCGACATGTGAGCATGTTTGAACTAGAAAGAATATGACGAAGAGTTCAGTGCTGCTGGGAATAGAGCCCCACACATATCTTTGTTGACTACACACCAAGAGACGTCAGCTACTGAATTTTTCTCCACCAGGAGCTCGGAATAACATCTTGAACTTACTCTGATCTCGCAAATAATTCTGTGGCTCACTGGGAGTCAAAAACGTCAAATATCGTTAGTGTTGACAACGAATGAAAATACATTAAACATCGAAATTAGTATCCACTAGCAGATAGGTGTTCTCATGATAGATCTTGATAGTACATAATGAAATCTTTAGTGCAAACATGGATTCGAATCCATTCACGCGCAATATGTGGAGATGTTGAGGAATCTGCAGTTTTGAACAAACAACAAATTCTAGCCGAGCTGTATTGTCACGAAGGGAACAAATTCCGCGTTAAGGGCGGTCTGAGTTGCGTTCCCAGTTCGTAACCAATTTTATCGACATCCAGAAGCTCAGATAAAAGATGGAATTAGTGTCCTGTGATCCTACACAGCGTTTGTTTCGTCACTAGAAATAAATAATTAGTATAAGAAAGGTTACTGGTGATAGAGTTTCTACATGTCGCCACTCAAGACTTTATTGTGGCGCAACCTAACGTCTACTTGGTAGAAAAGGAATATCATTTTAATGGAGTTTCAGACCACAATGCCATTATATCTTCTTCACTTGGTATAGCCAGAAGAGAATGGAATCTGTCTCTCCCTATCTAAAATCACTGACCGAAGTTGGAACCGAACCCAGACCATAAACATATGAACCTATCATCAGCCCAACAGACCACCAAATCCTCTTTTCAGTGGATCATTTTCCTATCATAACACCGTTGTGCCACACTGGCTGAGAATTCTGACACACACACTCCCTGTATCAATTTGCAGCGTGTTCAGTAAATTCATTTACTTGGTTGACTGAATCACCATGAACTAGCTGCCTCGGTTACCCAGTGCATACATTCAACTTTATTTTGTAATCACCAAAACAAAATCACGTAACTGCCACCAACACAGAACTGCCAACTGTGTAGGATGCAAAAATTTAAATAGGAAGTGTTCCTTTCTACTTGAGCTACTCTATTGCGCTATCTGTTTGTTGAAAACGTCGTGCAGTGAAAAAGAAAAGATATAACTGTTTGTCTCTCATAAGTTTTGACCTGGCCAGATGTATTATCCCACAGCGCTGTGGAATGCAGAAGTTCTAGAGGAATTGTTACTGCCTTCTGGAGAAAGACGTTATAACTCTGAATCCGCATTAAGAAAAACGTTCCTTCATTACCAACTGGGCAGAGCCGGTTTACGTTGGGAAGTAACATAGCGGAAGTCATGGTAAACGGAAATACAGTCGCCAGTAAACTTACTTACATTAGAAAATTTTATTTTATTTGACGAACTGATAGCCATTTAAAGGAACAGGGCTCTTACTTTACTTGTACTTCATTGAACTAGAGACGTTGAAAAATTTGGTGCTGGACTGTGATTGAATTTGTATCTCCTCTTTCGAGGATCTGAATCTCTCGGAACAGTATAGTTCAATCATTTCCTTCCTTTTCTCAAGACTGCAATCTCCTCTAGGTCTCCTCCAAAGGTAAGTATGTTGGTCCGAAACCTGATCCAGTACAAAAATATTCATAATTTCATCTCAAGCCCTATCACGTGCAAACCGGCCTGTTCGTGAAAATTAACGTACATTTTTAATGTCTGTTTATGTGTTGCCAACAATCGCAATAGGTGTCGTTATTTCTGGTCAAACACGCACACATCTTACTATTGGTGAGTAAGTAACTGATACTTAAGCTATATTCATGGATGCACGGTAGGTGTGCAGTTCGATTGTCGCTTAGGCACAAATGTTTGTATCCTTATTTTAGATTCAAACACCTAGCAGCTGATAAGAAAAACCGATACGAAACATTCGATTTTACTTAGTTAACAATCAGATTACGTTTTGGGTTCGTATCTCCGTCACAGAACTTCACATCATGCACTTCATCTTTAAATGCATGCACACTTTGTTACTTCAGAATAGAGGTATATCAGACATATTTCGTGGTTAATTAACAGGGACGAAAGGGTGTTGACAGAAGTCCCTGTTTATTACAAAAATTGTCGTCTTTCTTTCAAGTTTAGATTTGGTTACTCAAAAAAATGGTTCAAATGGCTCTGAGCACTATGGGACTTAACTACTGAGGTCATCAGTCCCCTAGAACTTAGAACTACTTAAACCTAACTAACCTAAGGACATTACACACATCCATGCCCAAGGCAGGATTCGAACCTGAGACCGTAGCGGTCACGCGGTTCCAAACTGGCGCGCTTAGAACCGCACGGCCACACCGGCCGGCATTTGGTTATTGGTATTGGCAAAAACTTCGATAATTCATGCCTCTTCATGGCTAGTCATCAATATGATATGATTAGATTAGATTACATTAGATTAATTGTTGTTTCATAGATCATGAATACGATATTTCGTAATGATGTGGAAGGTGTCATTTTAATGAAAGGTTTCTTTACATACCATGATTCAATTTCTTTACAATTTTTTGCTCTCTCTCTCTGTCTCATTCTTTTTGATTTTTATCTCTCTCTCTCTCTCTCTCTCTGTCACACACACACACACACATTCTCTTTTATTTTTATTTGTTTGTTGTGCTCCACTATCGGCGAGGCAGGAAAACGTCTGTGAATGAGTTTCTTAGTTTTGAGTACACTTACGAAAGAAATATAAAAACAACTATGACAGTTACTGATTTATGATGCTTAGTTTGCATTAGTTCTGAGTATTATTAGTAACTATGCTCCAGTCCCTAAATCTAGTTACAGAAATGCGAATCAGGTGCATTACGTATACCAGGCCGTAGCAGCTGCAACTTGGAGACACCAGCATGGTCACTTCCCAGCCCGCTGTAAGATCACAACAGTTCGTCTTCTTCCTGCTGGTATTGTAACTGAGATTTGGCAACAAGGCAATGTATGTTTGGCAACTCTGTGATCAATGAGTTAGTTCCTGGTGTGCACGGAATTAAGCCTCAAAGTTCACTTGATTTTTACCTGTCATTTCCATTGAATAATCTGAGTTATTATCGCTTGAGGTGTAACAAAAGATTGTAAATTTACGGTTTGCAGCCCAAGGAAGTCGTTGCACGTGGAAATCTCAACTAATCTCGTCCTTCAAATAGAGGTTTACGAGTTTTAGCTACTATTGGTCTCATAAGAGGAAGCAAAGACACATACTTCTTTGCCAGCCATGTGGTAACGTGCTGACCTGTGAAAAAGCGTCTGTTATGATTCGAAATTCCAGTCTCACTGAGTTCAGCGTTTTTATCCCTTCTGTGAAAGAGCTACAAACAGTCAGATCAAACATCGCTAAGGAAATCGCAAAACGTCGTTCTTTCGGATGAATCCAGGTTCTGTTTACAGCATTATGATGGTCGCATCCGTGTTTGGCGACATCGCGGTGAACGCACATTGGAAGCGTGTATTCGTCATCGCCATACTGGCGTATCACCCGGCGTGATGGTATGGGGTGCCATTGGTTACACGTCTCGGTCACCTCTTGTTCGCATTGCCGGCACTTTGAACAGTGGACGTTACATTTCAGATGTGTTACGACCCGTGGCTTTACCCTTCATTCTATCCCTGTGAAATCCTACATTTGGGAAGGACAATGCATGACTGCATTTTGCAGGTCCTGTACGGGCCTTTCTTGATACAGAAAATGTTCGACTGCTACCCTGGCCAGCACATTCTCCAGATCTCTCACCAACTGAAAACGTCTGGTCAATGGTGGCCGAGCAACTGGCTCGTCACATTACGCCAGTCACCACTCTTGATGAACTGTGGTATCGTGTTAAGGCTGCATGGGCAGCTGTACCTGTACACGCCATCCAAGCTCTGTTTGACTTAATGCCCAGGCGTATCAAGGCTGTTATTCCGGCCAGAGGTCGTTGTTCTGGGTACTGATTTCTCAGGATCTATGCACCCAGATTGCCTGGAAATGTAATCACATGTCAGTTGTAGTATAATATATTTGTTCATTGAATACCCTTTTATCATCTGCATTTCTTCTTGGTGTAGTAATGTTAATCGCCAGGAGTGTAATTGTACTCTCTTCTGACGATGAACCACTCTTGTTGCGCCTCTGTCTCTGCGAGAAACGACGAGTATGAGCTACTGTAGAAAAGTTTCTAAGTAACTACCCGCAATGGGAGGACGGGATGGAAGTCAGAGGTGTCTGCAATGCGTACAAAGGTCGAATGCCGCGATGATTTCGCGCCTCTGGAGCCACGCGCAGTCGACCGCGATTTCAATCGGCGGCCGCTATTCGACGCGGAGGCAGCTGCGGCATTGAGGAGGAGTGGGTGCTTGGCGAGGGTTTGGGTGGAGAGAGGGGGGGGGGTGTTTCTCTGCTACATAACCGGCATCTCCGCCGTAAATCAGGCGCCGCAGTGCGCGAGGCGCCCCTTTACGACCTGTTTTGGGCGGAGTTATGCCCCGCATCAAGCGCGGCCGGGAGCCGCCTCGATACTGCGGGAGCCGTAACGGGCGCCTCTGTCCCGCGGCAGGTCACCATTAAACTGGCTGCCGCCGCCCCCGCTGCCCCCGCCGCCCCTGCCACTGCGGCAGCAACGCGTCGCGCTCCTTTTCGGCAGTTTCGTCCCGCGACGGTCATCATAAGCGAGTTCCCTAATCTCTGTGAATCAGCTGCTGCGGTTAGGGAGTGATTCGCGCCCAAGTGTGGAGAACGTGTGCGGCTGCGAAGGTCACACCGCAGGACGTGCGCAACACTGTTACGACATTCCAACAATGTAATAAGAAAGAGTGCACTGCCGTAAATAAAATATACTGATGTGAATAAGTCATTGGATAGCGATATGTAAATATGCAGATGGCGATAGTATTACGTACACAAGATATAAAAGACGGAGCATTGGCGCCGGCCGCGGTGGCCGAGCGGTTCTAGGCGCTTCAGTCTGGAACCGTGCGACTGCTACGGTCGCAGGTTCGAATCCTGCCTCGGGCATGGATGTGTGTGATGTCCTCAGGTTAGTTAGGTTTAAGAGGCTCCGGAACGCTCTATACTTGCAATGTTAAAATAACGCTTATAAATTACATCTTTCCTCACAAAGTATTTTTACAGATTATTTATTGGAATATGGGCTACAACTTAACACAGCGATTTTACAAAATTTTAGTTCAGTTATTAAAGATGATTTTTTTTCAATTGTAATGAAAATTCACAACATTTTTTTGCAATTTTTTATTTATATATTCAAAAATATACAGTTTTTTGGAAAAAGGCTGTGTTAAATTATGCAGGAGGTACTGTGTAACATTTACTGAAAGTTTGAAACAAGTATGTTTGGAAGATCCTTAGAAAACATGTAATTAGTATGAGAAAATAAAAGTTTTGGGAATCGAGCGACAATGATTGGATTAACTGTTTAGTGCATTCCACGTCCATAGGATGGATTATCTTCATCCTCTGCAAACTCCTCCTCCAGCTTCCTCTTGTTCCTCCTCCTGTTTACTCTTGCTTGTATTTCTAGACTCTTTACAGCCCTGTCTGCAGCCCGAAGGCGTTCCTTGTCTAAAGCAAGCATTGCTCGTACCATGTTAGAACCTATCTTCATTCCCATAATAACACATACCTTTGGCTTTCCAACATTTCTCCTTTTCTTAAAAGCCTTCAGAGGATTTCTAATAACTTTACTTTTACTCGTTATTATACTTCAACAAAACAGAGACTCAAGAAACAGAATTAATTACGAATATTTTCGAGATAACGAGAGAGTAAATAAACATGAAACAATCGACAATCACACCAGCGATATATATTGAAACATCACAGGTTAGCCACAACACATACTTTATCTCACATCACTAAAATGTACCTGATGAACACGGACGTTAATAACAACACCATTTGACAGCAGTTTAACAGCGCCACAGTGGGTCACGCCCATGTAGAACACATTTCAAAAAAAATTTAAAAATAGTTGTAGTCTTCGGAATTGAAGAAATTATATATATATTAAAAGGTAATAGACTGCAGATTCAGAAAACGCAAAAAAGTAAAAATTGAACTTTTCATGATTTTGAGCCTTTCCGGAGCCCCTTAAGTAGTTCTAAGTTCTAGGGGACTGATGACCTCAGAAGTTAAATCCCATTGTGCTCAGAGCCATTTGAACCATTTTTGAACGGAGCATTGGCGGAGCTGTTACCTGCACGCAGGTGACCATGTGTAAAGGCTTACGACTTAATTATAGCCGCAAGATGGGAATGAACATATTTTGGGGGCGGAATAGTAGTTGGAACTAGACGCACGGAACATTCCATTTTGGAAAACGTCAGGAAATTCGATGTTCTGAGGTCCACGGTATCGAGAGTGTGCCGAGAGTGCTAAATTTCAGGCATAGCCTCTCAGTACGGACAAAGCAGTGGCGACGGCCTTCACTCAACAACCGAAAGCAGTGGAATTTGCACAGAATTGTTGGCACTGACAGACAAGGAACACTGAGTCAAATAACAGCAGAAATCAATGTGGGCCGTGCGACGACTGTATGCGTTTGACAGTGCGGAGAAATTTGGCGTTAATGGGTTATGGCAGTGGAAGACCGATGTGAGTGCCTTTGCTAACAGCACAAAATCGCCTGCAGCCCCTCACCTGGACTCTTCGTCAAATCGGTCGGCCGTGGATGACTGGAAAACCGTAGCCTAATCTGTTGGCAAGAGCTGATGGTAGGGCCTCAGTATGGCACACACCCCACGAAACTATGGACCCAGGGCGTCAAAAAGGCTGTGCAAACTGATGGTGGCCCCATAATGGTTTTAAGCCGTATTTGCATGGAAAGTATTGGGTCGTCTCACCCAACTGAACCGATCACCGACTGGAAACGTTTATATTCGGCTAGATGGAGAACATTTGCACTCATTACGGCCTCAGTGTTCCCTAAAAAAGAAGGAATTTTTATGTCTGACAATGTGCCGTGTCTCCGGATGACAACTGTTCGCAATTGGTTTGAAGAACTGTAAGTGGGCTGTTTATGTTTTCTTTATGTAAGTAGGCTGTTTATGTTTTCTTATTGGCAACGTTACGTAGCGCTCTATATGAAAATCACTGGCTGTGCTGTGTGCAGTCTGTGGCTAGTTTGCATTGTTGTCTGCCATTGTAGTGTTGGGCAGCGGCAGCTGGATGTGAACAGCGCGTAGCGTTGCGCAGTTGGAGGTGAGCCGCCAGCAGTGGTGGATGTGGGGAGAGAGATGGCGGAGTTGTGAAATTTGTAAGACTGGTTGGCATGAACTTCTATATATATTATGATCATTAAGGTAAATACATTGTTTGTTCTCTATTAAAATCTTTCATTTGCTAACTATGCCTGTCAGTAGTTAGTGCCTTCAGTAGTTTGAATCTTTTATTTAGCTGGCAGTAGTGGCGCTCGCCGTATTGCAGTAGTTCGAGTAATGAAGATTTTTGTGAGGTAAGTGATTTGTGAAAGGTATAGGTTAATGTTAGTCAGGGCCATTCTTTTGTAGGGATTTTGAAAGTCAGATTGCGTTGCGCTAAAAAAAATATTCTGTGTCAGTTTAAGCTCAGTCCTGTATAATTTTTCTAAGGGGACGTTTCAGAACATTCTGAACAATTCGAGCAAATGATTTCGCCATCCAGATCACTCGAAACGAATCTCATCTAACATTTATGGGACGTAATCGAGAGTTCAGTTCGTTCACAAAACCGTGCACCGGCAACACTTCCAAAATTATGGACGGCTATAGAGACAGCATGGCTCAATATTTCTGCAGGGGACTTCCAACGACTTTTTGAGTCCTTGCCACGTCGGATCGCTGCACTACGGCTGAAAAAAGGAAGTCTGACACGATATGAGGACTTATCCTATGACTTTTGTCGTCTCACTGTGTATGTTGACACACTGCAACGTCATAAGCTACCGTAACGTGGCCACAGACTGAGATTTACTTACACTTCATTGTTTTTCCTATAAAACGCTTGCTTTCATCCGCAGACTCTCAAACCTACAACGGCTGTCGATATAATTATCCTGAGACCGTTGCTATGTTCAGCGGCACGATAGTATATTATGGAATGTTTGGACCATTATACGTTACCTCTCATGCAGCTTCGTGGTGTCATTTTCCAACAGGACAATGCTCGTCCTCACATGGCACATAACTCAGTGTCTGAACTGCCTTCGTGATGTTGAGGTACTCCCATGGCCAGCAAGAACCCTGCACCTGTCAGCGACAGAATATCTATGGGACTGGTTCGGACGTAAAATCCATTCTAGCACCAACATCCAGACTATTTTCAACAGCTGCAGGCCCGCTTGCTTCAGCAGACGATAGAAGGGCTTCACAACACCCTTCCCAACTGAATCGGTGGGTGTATCCAGGACGGGTGGGGTGCATCGTCGTACTGATAAGTAAATTTGGATCGATTTTGTAATCACCGAAATAACGTCACTTACTCTCTCAGTATCTGATGTTTCATTTTACTTTCTGCTCCGCTTCTGAGTTCTTCACTCTTTTCATCAGGCAGCGTAATTTACAGTTATACAAAAGTGAGCCCTTTTTTTAGACTCACAGTAGTACAAATATGCATGTATCAAGTAACAAGTAACTAAATTCATGCTTACGTGAGTAAGTTCCCATGTTGAACTACAGGCCTCTGATCCAAATTCCGACGTGAGGGGATTCTCTAACATTCCTTCTGGAATGCAAACATACTTGGTGCATAGCCAATCGTTCTAATTTAACGATAGATGCGCTCCTATTACTCGATCTTGCGTACATTCACAGCGAGCCCTTGTGAATCAGAACACTTGAGCTGCAGCTACTGAAACGTGAAACGCGGCAGCGGCTCCCGAAATGGCAGGCGGCCCTCGGCGTGTGGGTGCCTATCGAAGCTATCGACAGCTCTCTAGAGCCGGCTATCGATCCGTGCGAGAGCAGCAAGTGGCCCGGCGGCCCTCCATCAAGTGCTGCGCACACACACTTCGGCGGGCGACGCCTACGGCGCTTTCCTCACCGTGTCCGGCCCGCCCCCTGCACCCTGCCGGCGACAACCCGTCTCCGCTACCGTCCTCACTACCACTGATCTATTGTCAGTATCGAACTGTAGCACTATCACGCCTGAAATATTTACTATGCAAAGACCCACTCAGTTGTGCCGCAAGTTAGTGATTTCAGCGAATCATAATTATCGAGGGTCACTTAGCCTTGAATCGTATATGGACTAATTTCAAATCTTCATTCCTTAAGTACTTATTTTCAGGTACGGGCCACACAGTAATACGAGGGGGAATCATTAAGTATTAACCACCCTGACAACAACACCAAAAACAATAATTTAAAAAAATCAGCTTCCAATGCGATACAGTTTTTCCAACTATGGCCGAAGTGGTGGAGACTCGTTTTGCCTGTTCACGAAATACTCCTCCTCCAAAATCACTATGTCTAAAAGTCTAAAAAAAATTTTCCTAAAGTAGTCCTCACAGCTTCAGTTCTGCCAGTACCTCGTCTCCTACCTTCCAAACTTCACAGAAGCTCTTCTGCAAACCTTGCAGAACTAGCACTCCTGGAAGAAAGAATATTGCGGAGACATGGCTTAGCCACAGCTGTGAGGTCGGGTCGTAATTCGTGCTTGGGAAGCTCAGTTGTAAAACGACATGCGACGCGCAACGACGCTCAATTATCGACGCCTTGTTAACAAAATTCGGCCGGAATTGCAAATCAGCGCTTGCGATTCCTCAACATCGTTCAGCGGGCGTATTATGCCAATGTATACCTTGCGTCCCGCATACCTCATGTCGCTCAAACGCTACCCATTCCGAACCCATTGGTGCGTAGCATTATGGCAGCGCTGGGATACTTCGTCACCGCTGGTATGTTACTGAAGATCAGATACGTATCTCTTACCCTCCTCAAGGAAAAAGGTGGTCTCGGCCTAGTTAACGTCCATGATATGGTCATTGCCCTCTATGTTAGCTCAAATTTTTTTCTGCTGCGCCGTTGTCCTACAAGCCTCACGAGTTTGCTTCTGACGGCGCTACGACCTGCTTCACTAAGAGCGCCGGTGCCACTATAGGACATCCCAGCGCCCCTCTTTTATATAGGGCGTTTCTATTTAGAACAAAGTTATTCCAGTGTAGCGCTCACGACACCACGATTGACCACAACTCGACGTCTATATCACGACATGCTGCAACGCCGCCCCCCAAAACGTGGTCGAAATAAAATATCCTGGCGCGTGGTATGGAAGACTGTACACAATGCCACGCTTGATTTCGATGTTGTTTCCCAATGGTACGAAGTCGTTAATGCGAAGCTGGTGACACAAGCACGTCTCTACCATATCCACATGGCAGAATCTCCGAATTGTGTGAGTTGTAATACATTAGATTCTGACGAGCACCGCCTCAGCTGTGGAAAGGCGGAACCGGTTTGGCACCTAGTGCGGCAGATGCTGGCTTATCTCTTGTGAGTTAGGCCGGAGCATATATCTGCACGCACGTTATCGTTTCCAGATGAGACATTTTACCCCAAGACTCGGACCAACTCCGTCACTTGGATACGTGGACATGCGGTCCATTACCTCTATCGTGACGGACACAAGAATTTACTTGACTTCTGGCTCTATTTGCAAGAAAGGCATCATGCTATTTCCGTGCATACCAGATATCGACAATACTTCGCAAACTACCTATGGAGTGCCTTTCACAGGCCGCCGTGTAACTGGAATGTTCCAGGCAGTGGTAGATGAGGTCAGAACGAACTGCAAACGATCATATATTGAACTACCTTTACCAATGGGCGCAGTCGGTGGGAAGCCTAACTACGAAGAGGTAGCTTTATTTTCATGTTATTTATGTTTAATATCTTCGATGGTGTCTTCATTCTGTTATAGTTTTCCAGGCTTGACTAACTATGACTGTTCGCACATTGATATCTATATAAATAAAAAATAAACAAAAACAAATAAATAAAAAAACAAAAAAACTACCTTCCGCACCCTACTGGAAATACCCTTCCCCCTTCCTTCCAACGTGTTTTGTGGGTTGACGCACACACGTTAGTCCCGTATAGTGTAGTTTCTTCACATTTTAGTTGGGGGGGAGGGGGTGGTTACGTATAGTTAGGAAGGCAACGCCTGAAGTGGTAAGAGTTCAGTTTTGTTTGGCAGGGACACAAGTGGCGGTGTCCCGTAGGGATGGCTATGATTTTGTTTTATTTCTTTTGTTAGGGAAAAAAGAGGGTGTGGTTTAAAAAAAAGAAAGGTAGAGCACTTGCCCACGAAAAGCTAGGGTCCCGAGTTTGAGTCTCGGTCCGGCACACAGTTTTAATCTGCCAGAAAGTTTCATAACAGCGTACACTCAGCTGCAGAGTGAAAACCTCTCTCTGGGAACATCCCCCAGGCAGTGGCTAAGCCATGTCTCCGCATTATCCTTACTTCCAGGAGTGCTAGTTCTGCAAGGTTTGCAGAAGAGCTTCTGTAAAGTTTGGAAGTTAGGAGGCGTACTGGCAGAATTGAAGCTGTGAGGACGGGTCGTGCGTCGTGCTTGGGTAGCTCAGTTGGTAGAGCACTTACCCGTGAAAGGTAAAGGTCCCGAGTTCGACTCTCGGTCCAGCACACAGTTTTAATCTGCCAGAAAGTTTCATTTCCAAAATAGTTTCTTCATGCGAGGGAGGTAGGACCATGTCAAGAGAATCAGGCAATATTTAATACCCCAAAGAGGGAGCTTGTGTGACGGTGTCTATTGCAGAATGAGGTGGTCTTCTGTCGTGGAGCAAAAACACGACATTGGACACCATTTTGTGATACTAAAATTCGCATAGCTAAATTTTGCAATATTAAAGCTTAAAAATGTCAATAATTCATCAATGATGCAGCACAATATATAATTAACTTTATTGTTACCTTACCACTGCACGTAAACGGTGTTAAGCATATCGTTCAACATTTCTACTACCACACTATCATGTAAATTCCCGTGAAGTACCACAAAGGACGTAACATCATTTATTTGCTTAAATAATTATTCGCCCTCACTTGGTTACCGACAAGTTTGGAAGGGCAGCTGCATTCAGGAACAAATTCGGGATCTTTATCTGAGTCGTAGTTGTCCTCATCATTGTTAGGTATCTACACATCGTTCCGGGAAAATAGTTTCCTGGTACGAACGTTTCAACCGCCACTGATAGTCACAGACTTGTCTCTGGCTGTTATCACTGCTCACAAGCGCATGCCCTAACAAAGTTGCTATTAGATTGAATATGAAATCACAGATAGAACTGTCGTTTCTTGGTTTATCGTAGAGCTGTCAGATGATACGAATAACGCACATCATATTCTATGTTCTGTATGGAATAATTTTGTTTCTTATCACGTGTCCCTTACCATTGTTTGTAGCTGAGGTCTTCATTATGCGATCCATTTTGTTACGCATACTCCAATAATATTACTAAACAAAAGGCGATATGACAGGAAAGTTTTCCATGATGAGGTATGTGCTACTGGAGCTATTATTTCTCTTTGGTCCTTTTTACTGAACTGTGTTTCTATAGTTCCTGTTCATCCGTAATGTGCTTCCCTGTACCTTAATATGGTAATTTGTCAATATAAGAGCGAAATCCCTAAATTTTTATCGTACGTCACTGAAAAATTCCGATGCGAGTTGGAGCTTTCATTTCATCGCTTATCGTAATTATCTGCGGAATATTGGAGTCCAGACGTTTAAAGGCACCGTATTGACGCCTCGTTGGACGACATTACAATTGACTCTGCGTGCTGTGGGGTAGCTTTCCCTGTAAGGCGAAATTGGCGCCATGGTGGAGCTGAGCTACGGAGAGACGAAACAGTACACGGTGCACAGTCAACTTCGAGAAAGAACCTTTTAATCGACCTGGGAGTGGCAGGCGAACTGGATTCCGCGGTGGTGGGACTGAACCACAACACATACAATAATTTAATGATGTGATGATGCCCGACGCTGACTTAAAACAACTACTTTTAAATTAGTGTAACAGCGCCGGAAAGTACTCGTAAATTACTTTCACAAGCTCATGTGATCATCAATCAATGTTAAACCAATTTGCATCTGAAATGGTGTTCCACTAATTGCGATTTCTTTTAGACGGTACTACTAAAAAGTTTAGTGCTGTGACAGCATCCCGGACGTGTAGGAGAAATCAGTCGTCACAATTATCGATCATCTCTTTCGACCAGGACTACGGATGTGGAAGGTCACCACTGAAGATTATTTAAACAAAACGCTTCTTAAATTAAATATGATAGTCGTTATCACCAACCCTTTACCTTTATTGTGTTAAACTTTATATGATTTGTTAATGTACAGCCTGTAGTGACCAAGGAAACCTAAACAAATATTATTTATCAGCTCATAGCCTTGGGAGAGCCAGCCTTGACAGAATACTTCCATCTCGTGAGCAAGATGTATGAGAGAGGCGAAATATCCTCAGACATCAAGAAGAATATAATAATTCAAATTCCAAAGATAGCAGGTGCTGACAAAGTTGAAAGTTACCATACTAAGTCACGGTTGTAAAATACTAACACGAATTCTTTAGAGAAGAACGGAAAAACTGGTAGAACCCGACCTCGGGGAAGATCAGTTTGGATTCCGCAAAAATGTAGGAACATACGAGGCCATACTGATCCTACGACTTATCTTAGAAGATATGTTAAGGAGAGGCAAACTTATCTTTATAGCATTTGTAGACTAAGAGATTCAGAAGGATGTAGGCGGCAGTAGTTACTCGGAGATTAAGAGGTGTGCACACGATACAGTAGCATGGAGAGCTGCGTCAGACCACTCTTTGGACTGAATATCACAACAAGAACAGTAAATTAATTCTGATAACGTAAGTTTGCGGAAATAAAGTATTCCACAGGCGTTTTACTCATTGTATAGGATGTATTAGGGATATGTACACACGAAATTCTGCATTACAATTGTGCTCTGTGAATCACTAAGAAGTCTGCATACGTGGGTACTTTTTAGTGTACCATATCCTGCGTTAGGGACCTAATCCGTTAACTGGTCGCAGACGTATCCAGCACTCTTCCACTCCTCTGCAATGGTGCTAAATTCCAGTAAAATGTTTTATAGCAGCTAAACAGATTTCTTCATTGTCTTGTTTAAAGTATATAGTTGAGTAGATTCAAATAAAAGTGCTACATTATGTCGATTTTAAAAGGAGGTTCTTTCTAAGTACATTTGCAATCACGGATATAATAAAACGACTCTATTCTATTTGTGTAGCTGTACACAATTGAAATGAAGTAAAGGCGTTTTTATTGATCTACATCTACAGCCACATACATACTCCACAAGCCATCATATACTGCATGGCGAAAGGTATCCTGTGCCACCATTACTCATTTCTCTTACTGTTCAGCTCGAAGATAGAGTGAGGGAAATACGACTGTCTGCTTACCTCTGTTCAAGCCCTAATCTCTCTTATCTTCGTAATCCATACGCGAAACGTACGTTGGCAGCAGTGGAATCGTCCTATGGTCAGCCTCAAATTACAGTTCTCTAAATTTCCTCACTATTGATCCTCTAAAACAACCTAGAATTCCCTCCATTGACTCCCATTTGAGTTCCCAATGTATCTCCGCATTGCTTGCAGGTTGTTCGAGCCTACCGGTAACAAATATAGCATCCCGTCTCTGAATTACTTCGATGTCTTCCTATAATCTGCCCTGGTGTGGATCCCAAAAAATGTTCAAATGTGTGTGAAATCTTATGCGACTTAAGTGCTAAGGTCACCAATCCCTAAGTTTACAGACTACTTAACCAAAAGTATCCTAACGACAAACACACACACCCATGCCCGAGGGAGGACTCGAACCTCCGCCGGGACCAGGCGCACAGTCCATGACTGCACCAGATCCCAAACAGTATTCAACAATGTGTTGCACTAGTTTCTTACATGCGCTCTCCTTTACACATGAACCAAACTTCCCTGAAATTGTGCCATGCGGGGTAGCCGTGCGGTCTGAGGAAACTAGCCACGGTTCGGCGGCTCACCTCGTCGGACGTTCGAGTCCTCCCTCGGGCATGTGTGAGTGTGTTGTCCTTATCGCAAATCAGTTAAACTTAGATTAAGTATTGTGGAAGCCTATGGACCGACGACCTCAGCAGTTTCGTCCCATAGGAACTTACCACAAATTTCATTTTCATTTCTGAAATTCTCACAATAAACAGAAGTCGACAATTCGTCTTTCCTGCTACAATCTTTGCATGCTCATTCCATTTTATATCTTTTACAACGTTATACCTATACGTTTAATCGACGTAACTGTGTCAACCATAGCATCATCAGCAAACAGCCGCAGACCTCTGCTTAGCCCGACAGCCAGATCATTTAGGTATACAGAAAATATCAGCGGTCCTGTCGCACTTCCCTGGGCCACTCCCGACGATACCCATAACTGTGATGAACACTCGCCATCGAGGGAAACCCATACTGGGTTCTGTTACAAAGCCGCAACAATCTATAAACCAGCACAAATTCTGTGCAGTCGACCCTTTTTATTTAAGAGCACGTGGAATTTAACTTAAGAAATTATGAACAAAAAATTACAAACAGTTTTAACTGATTTAGATACAGAGCAGTTATGAATGATATGAACACATTATAAAACCGTTGTGTGTTTTAAATAATATTGGATATGAATACATTGCAAATGGACATTCACATCGTTGACTAAGAAAATACTACAAGATTCTGGTAAATAATTGCATAACCAGCTGATGGCAGCACATACGACGTTAATCCCGTATAACATGTTTTCGATGATTCTACTCTTAGGGTCAATCCATTGTGTGAAAATAACAGTATCCTGTCCCTCCCGGACTAATGCCGTTGTAGAACTGCTTGTCTGATGTCTAGTCCAGTTTCTACTTCTTTCATAAACCTGAACATCTGTACAGTATATATATATACAGGGATGTTTGATGAATTTCCTGCTCACAAAATTATGTGTCAAATATGTCGTTGCTTGCTGTGCTGTACGAACTTCTTTGATGTAGGAGCCAAGTTAGCATTCTTTTTGATGGTATAATGTTGCCTTATACTGACGGGTGTGGATTGGTTAAGCGTTTTAGAATCAGATGTAAAAGTGTAACGAAACAAGGTCGTATCACATTAACGACAGCAAGGCAATGATAAGATCATGAAAACGTAAGATTTGGAATTAAGGAGCTGAAGTAAAATTATCCTTCTTCATCGAATAACTTGAATTGATTAATTACCTGTTATCTTTATGAAACTGATTGCCTAGGTGCAGAAGAAGTTATCGGAGAGGTGAAAAGTTTGTAGGCACAGAACCGTTGTTGGGGAGGAGAAAAGTTAGGTGACACAAAATCGCGTTTTACGTTAGGTTTCTACGCAGAGAATGACTTGCATGATAATAATAACAATGGTCTGACTACGTTAACACGATATACTGCAGTCTCGAATGATGTACGTTGAAATTTGCAAACGACTGCTCGGTTATGGTGCACAATCGTTGCGTTAGCAGACCAGTCACTTCGACTAATTAACAGGATAAAAATACATAATATTTTCTACATTAGTAGAGAGTGGTGCATGAAAATATGATGCATTTTTAATCAATTATTTATTATTTCATTAGTAGTTATGATAACAAAAAATGCAGAACCATCTCAGATGAAAGCCCTAACAGGATGAAGCTCAGGAGCGAATTAACAGAAGAACGAAAATTCCACATGTAGTTGAATATGTACAAGAGATAAACTTTGTGCAGTACACTTAAGACTTTGACAATGAGATATAATGATTTCTTATAGCGGCGAGTTTCCAGCTCCCGCTGAATGGATAAGCCACGTATCTTGTTTATCATCTTCCAGGACTGCTTGAGCTCTTGTGCCGAACTGCGGAGTGAAAAAGAGTTCCAAGTACTTCGTGCAAAGTTGGTTTCCAATTAGTTATAACAGCCATAATGATTATTTAGTCTCCTTTGTCTCCTGAAACTGTACGTCGAACAGTGAAGATGTATGCTGTATACGTAGGTATTTCAGAAAGTAAGTTCCATACGTAGTATCACTATAAGAACACTCTCCAACAAGAGGTGCACATACTCAATAGAGATTACATGTTTTCGGAACCTGCAGGCCGCGTTCTACTACGATAAGGACCACATGTGCATCACAGGATGCGAGAGCAATGACTCCGCAACGAGAAACGTATCCTTAATTCGAAGTAAGCTTAATAGTATGATAATTGTGAATAACACGTAAAGAACAGGAAGCGTAGAAAATTAAGCAAATAATTGTTCTCCTCCACGACAATGGAACATCGCACACGGCGCACACAACACTATCTTTCCTTCAGCGTTTCGGGTGGGAGGTTTGGAAGCTTCCGTCGTAAGATCTAGAATGTGAACTATGGGATTCACATCGTTTCGGCGAGATGAAAGAACATCTGGAGCAAAGATACTTTCCAAACATGAAGATGTTCACATTGCGGTTCTCGAATGATTTCGTGGACAAGGAGCGGATTTCTATTACGGAGGAACTGAACAATTGGCAGAATTTCCGACCGTGATTTCCTGTCAAACAGGGTGCGTAGTTCGTAGTAATTGGCAAAAAATCTTCGAGCAAAACAGAAGTGATTTCTGGCGTTCCCCAAGGTAGTGTTACTGGCCCTTTGTTGTTCCTTATCTAAATTAACGATTTAGGAGACGTTCTGAACAGCCCTCTTAGGTAGTTTGCAGATGATGCACTCGTTTATCGGCTAATAAAGTCATCAGAAAGTCAAAATAAATTGCAAAACGTTTTACAAAAGATATCGTTGTGGTGCAGAAACTGGCAATTGATCCTAAATAACGGTAAGTGTGAGGTCATCCACATGAGTGCTGAAAGGAATCCGTTAAACTTCGGTTACACGAAAAAGCAGTCAAATACAAAAGCCTTAAGACCCGGGAATTACAATTACGAACGACTTAAATTTTAAGAAAATGTTATGGGGAAGGCTAACCAGAGACTGCGTTTTATTGGCAGGACACTTAAAAATTGTACCAGATGTATTGATGAGGCAGCCTACTCTACGCTTGTCCGTCTTCTTTTATAATACTGCTGCGCACAGTGGGATCTTTACCAGATAGGCTTGACGGAGTATATCGAGAAAGTTCAAAGAATGTCTCCACGTTTTGTATTATCGCGAAATTGAGGAGAGAGTGTCACAGTAATGATTCAACATTTGGGGTGGATATTGAAAGGTAACCCTAGAAGGGCACTCTTTAAATGATTCAGAATGTTGGCATAATTTTAGTGTTTTAACATTTTTTTTAAAGACAGACATAAGTTTTGCAAATGAAGTTATTGACTGAATACCGTTAACCACTAACAGGTGATTCCAGACAACAGTGGACAAGGATCCTGGGTGGCAGAGACGGTATAACTAGTGGAGTGAGTCAAGTACTCTGGGCTTAAAAATGTTGATAACGCAATCTGAATCGATCCGACGCAGAGCATATAACACTCCTGTTCGCTACTGTTTTACCATAACCTCAAAACTGGAGGCAATTTGCAAAACAGAATTATTTTTGTTGGAGTAATAATGGTATAAAGCAACAGAGCAGTGTTACCCCCTGAGAGGAATTTTGTTATGTTGACCGTGTTGTACCTAACGGAGGTGGCTTATCGGAAATGAAAGTCAGAATTACGTAAATATTTGAACAGTACGAACAAAATTTTGCCTATCTGCACTGTTTAACTGATAAAGAAAACGGTCGCCAGCCTAAGTAGGCAAGAGAATAATTAACTTTATCGTTTAAGAAAGTAGGTATAAGTAACTATAACGGAAAAACACAACCTAGACTTGGCCACACGCGAGTGCAATGAACTCTGACACATACATATGTTTTAAGATTGAAACTAACAACTGGAGCAGCACAAACTATTTGCAAAAATATAACAGATACCGAAACCCACTATTACTTTCAGGGCTTACACAAACTGAATGGTCTTTATAACATTACTATTAACATTCCCTCCAGGATCATAAATTGGACATATGTTAAGTCTCTCTCAGTTAAATACTTTACTATTTGAAATGGAAGTTAATAGGAATCCACCAACAGGTTGCTTCTCACTATCATTTGAATAAAGAAATTATGGTTTCCATAATTAGTGATCTTCCTGTTACTTGTTACTGAGCATTAACACAATAGACAAACTGTGGATCCTTTTATACTATTAATATGCACTTCTAATACACAAGAGACTAACACTTAGCAAACATGAGTATATAACGTTTCACAACTGCATTTTTCCACTTTTACTACAGTGAGACACAAAATTAACATATATGTAAGATGCTGACTCACCTTCTGCGATTTACAACGGGTAGTAATATGATCATTTACTAAGCAAAACTTTATAAGCCTCAGTCTTAAGAACTTTTAATTTGAAGTTGGCAACAACACGTTAGTAAGCTGTTTTACTAGGAAAATTATTTTCAGCAAGCATCATTAGCTTTAACTCACTCTCTTGTCACATTAACTTTAACTCTCTTTTTACTATGTTCGAGAGGCATTAATTAGCAAAAACGCTGGTCTTAAATGTTCTTTCAGTAGGGACACTCGGTAATCAGTTTAGTTCAAACGGAGAGCAACCTGAGAGATGTTATGACGAGGAAAAAATCAAGGCAGGTACATAAATTCAGTTATAAGTTCCCTTATATTTGTGCACACTAAAACATCCAAAGAGCTGATCATTCACTGTACATTATTATAGTATTCCGCTACAGTGATTGCGCAGTGTGGTGGCAACTGCATGTTGGTAGGTGGATTTGCAGGTAGAATTGCTGGACTCTGTCCTTTCTTGGTGGCGATGATGGATACCAATTCCACAATCGTTCCAGCTATTTATCCGTCCATCCGAGGCATGGGCAATTGGCAGAAAAAGCCTCTCACGGAACCAGCACAATATGCTACCTTTAAACGGCAGTTCACAGTTTGGTAGCTCGTCCCCGACTCGTAGCTCGTCCCCGACTGACTATCAGTTCCACCTTTTCTACATGGGCCAACCACAATTTGCGCGCGCTACACAGTTCCGTTCCCGAGGGGAACCACTACACCTTTTACATACAAACTAACTAAGAACCCTAAGTGAGGATTAGCAGTTTACATAACAGTGACCAAATGCTTTAAAAAAACCGGACATTTGCACATACTGACACTTCTAAAAAAAAATTATTCACACAGAAATTACAATTACATACAGTAAGTTTTGTTCCCTCCAAATGGGACAAAGAAGTTAAATGACAGATATACTACATTGCATAGAATCAAACCAGGACATCAAAGTTTTAACAAAGAAAGGAGTATACAATTTTATGTTATCGATTCAAACACATTTACAGAAGATCGACAATGTAACATTAAAAAAAACAAAAGCCAAATAAATCAGTAGAGTATTAGAGCTATGATGTTACAAGCAGACTTTGATTGATGAAATCTATTGTAGTTTCTCTACATGAGCGCAGCTGAGACCAAGTGGCGATTGGGATCTGTACGCCCTGAGAGGGCCTGAGCGGCAGTACATTACCCCGACTGCTTCGTGCACTTGCAGCTGGTGAGATGTGTGCGGCGGAGGTAAAACGTGGAGGCGGCATCTGTGAACCGATAGCAGCCACGAAAGAAATGCAAAAATCTCACGATCTAGCGATCAGGTAGGCGGATCGCAATATACTCTCTACCAGAGGCCTGAACGCATGGTAGATGTCAGTGTGATGTCAGTGTGTGACACACCCGTTAGCTGGCCGTACCAAGGACAAATATGGCTCAGTTATACGACAGAGCGCACAAGGATACCAAACGTAAAGACTGGTAAACCAAAAACGAATAAGTTTGTCTTCAGCAAATGAGTAGTCCCAGACATTTAAAGTCACACTGTCGGTACAGTAAGAACTTCACCACAGGCACCCCAGTCTAAACTACTCGCAAGTGAAGTCGGTTTCAGGACAGGTCCAAGTACCAAGCACACATGCCAGAGCTTCGACCAGAAGTGCTTGGCTATAGAGGCGCTAAACCTTACCTCCCACACGACAGCACAAACTCATGCTGAACCAGGGCAAGAATTAAGAAACCTGCATGTCTGACAAAAAGAAACCGCTAATTAATGGCTTTTTTAAGTTTTCACAGAGGGGGGAAGAGACGATTTTCTCTGAAGTCGTGTCGCTTCCCATGGCAACAAGCAAACAAATGCCATGTTAAAGACCTTTATCTAAATCGTCTGTGCCTTGGAGCTTGTTAGTCCTAGCTATGAGGTATGATAAGGATACTAGTCCCAAACTTTTTCAGTTGCGGGATTTTTCTTTTATAACCGAGGCAGCCAGGGGAAGTGGTTCACTTTCCTATTTACTGTCGACGAACATGAAAACATGTGAATTTTTATAACGCATGGCTCTGCACACAATGCCCAGTTTACGACCCCACTTTGTAGATGCGTTCCTTCAGTCCGTCGCCCCAGCCCTGGCCTTCTGCTGGCGCCATGGCAGGTGTCGCGGCATTGTCCTGCTGGAGACCTGTCTCAATGAGGGGCTGCCCTGTCTGACCTCTACTGCTGTGAGCCTGTCCAGCAAGATTTACTAAGGGATGAGCTCGCCGCCAATAGTTTTCAACTCCCAACATGCCGTTTCTACAAGCTAAGAAAGATGAATATACCTCACGTTTTTAGCCTCCTACCAGGCTCAATCAATGTCTGCTCAGGCCGTTAACTTTCTAGAGTCTCACTCAAGGTGCGTCAGGTTGTAATAAAATCTTTAATAAATTTCTGTATTTGTAAAATAGGTGACAGAGTATCTTGTCCTCTTTCAACATAATTAAAACAAAGGAGTTTTTTGTTGCTACGGAATCTTCTAACGAAATTTCAGTCACCAGCTTTCTCCTCTAAATGCGAAAATATTTTCTTGATGCCGAACTACATAGGGAGAAACGATCATCGCAATAAAATAACGGAAATCCGATCTCGCACAGAAAGATACAAGTATTTGTTTTTTCCGCACGCTCTACGGCCTTTGTAGTAATAGAGAATTAGTGTGCAGGTGGTTTCATGAACTCACTTCCAGGCACTTAAATGTAATTTGCAGAGTATCCATGTTGATGTAGACGTAGATGTAGAACGCTGTCGAGAGAGGCTCCGTACCTATGACCTATGTAGAAAAATAATGACATGTATCTGTGTGACTTAAATGTGGTGCGCAAATGAGCAATGGTTACTTGACCTACCATAAATGTGTGAAACTTTTTTGAAGACCTCTCATATAATGTAAGGATGAGTTTGGTCACAAAAGAACAAGAGAGTGAGAAATGTATGTTTAAGTAGGTTTCAAGGACGAGAACCTGCAGTAATTCTAAGTAATGTCGTTCACGACAGAACAGGTCTCAGATTATGTGAGTGGTCAACATGAAACATTCACCTTTGAGACTGAAATGTTGGGTGTAACGGGGAAAGGTTCAGGAGTACCACACAATACGCCCTAGACAGGTGCGTGCCTAGCAAAGTAGTGAGGAATGGGAATGATCTATCATGGGTCGACAGACGTGTTAGAATGCTGCTATGAAGGCAAACAGAGTTTCGTTACAGATTTTAACGTGGCCATAGCATTAAAGGTAAGCAATAACTACTCTCATGTTCGAAATTAAAATCAACAAACCGCTGTTTCCCCTTATTGTGTCTAATTCACGATTAACGATATAATCATACAAACTGTCAGTATCGTCTTCTGCACGGAAGATGGCATTGCGATCAGTGGAAAACCATTCCTACGATGACGTCAGGGCACCTGTGAAGTAGGGTGGTGTTTACCGGGTAGTTCCACATCCACATTTGCTGTGTGCAGTCACAGACGGTGCTGTATAGCACAGAGAAGACGCCTACCTCACACTCTGCAGCGGACGGCCGTGGGAGGAATGGAAGCAGCACAGTCGCAAAATAATGCGGCGTGGATGGCTTAATGGGAATTTTTCCATAGTTTCTCGGATGTGACGACGGTTTATAGAGACCGAATCTGTATTCCGAAAACCAAGGCAAGGCCGAGCACGTGTGACATCAGAAGGAGGAGACCGTTATTTGGCTGCAACGACACGACTGTTTCGCCTTAGTACTGCACGAGCAACTGGAACTGGCATCTGACCTCGCAGCATCCACTGGACCTGTTTTATCGAGGCAAACGATGTACAGAAGGCTTCGGCAGAGTGACCATTATTCTCAGAGATCTGATGTACGTGTACCTCGGAGGCGTCTTCACAGAAGAGGACATCTAGAGTGGAGTCATCAACATGCCACGCGGACGGTCGAACAGTGGGCCAATGTTCTTTTCACAGATGAGTCCCAAATTTGGTACGGAGAGTTGTTTTCGACGGATTCGCGTCTGGAGGGAAAGAGGAACACGATTTCAGTAGCCAATTATTGTGGAAAGAGACCGATCTGGAGAATGATCCCTAAGATTGCGGACAGGGATTATGCTGACAACTCGAACACATCTCCATGAAATTGTACGGTGAATCGGTATCGTCTATCTGCTGTCAGCTATAATGATTAGACCTTAGTACCTGATTTGCGGTTGTTACAAGGTGCTGTGGGCCCAGATTTCGTAATCATGGACGATAATGCTCGACCTCAAAGAGCACATGTCCTTGCTGTTTTCTTGGAAACAGAAGATATTTCACACATGGCGTGGACTGCTCTCGCACCCGATGTGAATCCCATACAGCATGTCTGGGATGCGCTAGGCTTGCATTACTTCAGCATCTACCAACCACTCTCCAAGACGTGCAAGGAGCTCTGCAAGAAGAATGGGCGTTATTTCCTCAACATGAAAATGACGACGTTATTCACGTTATTCACAGCCTGTTCCGCTGGTATCACGGTCGTAATGCTGCCAGAGATGGTCACACCTCATCCGTTAAGCAACTGTCGGAACGTGTGTGCAAATCCGCCAAGTTGGAAAGAACGAAACGTTATGCACGTAGAGTTTGTTTACTTTCTGTATTTTTACACTGTTCCTACTTTGCTGTCACCTGTTTATACGTTCTGTGATAAAATAAATGCAATCTTGCAAAATTCCCGTTTGTTGCTTTAATTTTGGATTCCAGCGTATGAAACCAATATTAGCTTAATGAGAGCCAAGCGTGAAACGTTCGCCGCATTTGTAAGTAAAATTCTATCGACCGTTCAGACAGAAAATCGTAAAAAGTTCTGGTCTGATATTAAGTCAGTAATTTGTTCAGAGCCATGTAACCTGGCTTAGGAGTTTGACACACAGAAGATGTAAATGCCAAAACTGTTTCATTAAGGAAGAAAATTGTTTCACTAAAGAATATTGTACTGCGGTTCATCCATTAAAATATCGTGCTATAAAAATGGCAGAGATCGAAACGAGGGTGGGAAGAAAAATTCACTCAAGTCACGCAGTAAAAGAAAGGCAACTAAACAGCAAGCAGTATGAATATGATTCTCCTTATTGAATGTGAAAGATCTATCTCTTCGTCTAACAGTAGTGTAGCGTAGGTTATGGAGGAGCGATTCGATCTCAGTGACTGGGAAAATGCGCAGCTCATTGCCATTTTCGTCGAACAGATGCACGAAACTATAGACAAATACCGCTGAGTGAGTGTGTTGTCGAATTTTGGTACTCGTTTTCTCATCGCTGTTATAACAGGAAATCCACACCCTGCACTTTACGGTTGCTGTAAATAATTATTGAAGATATTCGTCTACGAGATCCAGAAAGCAGTAGATACAGGCGCCCAGAATGATATAGTGTTCCTTGAGTTCCAGAAGCCCTTCGATACAGCTCAGCGCTGTCACCTAATGCACAATCTGCGTGCTAGCGGAATGTGACAGCCGCTGGTCAGAGTGAATAGTTCCCAGCAAATAGAACACTGCATGTCATTCTTAACGGAGAACGCCTCATTCAATCACAGACGTAACATGAGGAAGTGTTATTGCATACACTGATCGGCCAGAACATTATGAGCACCTACGTAATAGCCGATATGTCCAACTTTGTTACGAATAACAGCGCCATTAGACAGTGGCACCGAAGCAATGAGGCCCTGGTAGGCCACTGGAGGGAGTTGGCACCACATCTGCACACACAAGTCACTTAATTCCGTCAAATTCCGGGGAAAGGGGCGACGAGCTATGACGCCACATTCAATCTCATCCCATATGTGTTCGATCTCGTTCAAGTCTCACTAGCTGGAGGCCCAGCACATCAATTGAAAATCGCCACTGTGTTCCTCGAACCATTCCATCACGCTGCTGGCTTATGACATGGCGCATTATCTTGTTGAAAAATGCCACTGCCTTCGGGAACCACTATCGTCATTAAGGGGTGTACGTGGGCTGAAACCAGTGTACGATACTTCCTGGCCTTCATGGTGCATTTCACGAGCTCCACTTGACCCATGTATACCCACGTAAATGTTCCCCAGAGTAAATCGAACCGCCGCCATTTTGTCTACGTCCCACAGTACAGGTATCAAGAAGCTGTTCCCTGGAAGACGACGGATTCGCGCCCTCTCATGGGCATAATGAAGGAGGTATCGAGACTCATCAGGCCATGCAACGCTCTGCCACTGCGCCAATGTCCAGTACCGATGGTCCTGTCCCCAATTCAGTCGCAGTTGCCGATGTCGTGGAGTTAACGTTGCTAACTTGTCGTTTGCGGAGGCCCATCGTTAGGAGCGCTCGGTGTACTGTGTGTTCACACACAATTGTGCTCTGCCCGGCATCCAAGTCTGATGTTAGTTCCGCTACAGTTTGCCATCTGTTCTGTTTCACGAATCTGCCCAGGTCACGACGTCCGGCACCTGTAATGACAGGTGGTCACTCAACCCCACGACGTCTGGACGTGGTTTCACCTTGGTTTCGCCACGTGTTGAAGACACTTACCGCAGCACTCCTCGAACACCCAAAAAGTCGTGCAGTTTCCGAAATGCTCGTGGCGAACCTCCAGGCCATCACAATCTGTCCCCGTCAATTCCAGGTAGATCACGCGGCTTTCCCATTCTACTCACGTACAGCACACGCACTGATACTATATGCACCGTGTGTGTGTCTGATTAGCAGTCGTTTCTCTTGAGGTGTGGCTGCTATCGCCTGTGCGGGTTTATGTCGATAGTAGGTCGGTAGTCATAAAGTTCTAACTGATCACTGTATGTGGCGCAGGGTTCCGGTGGGAATTCGGCTGGGGTTATGCAATCTCGGACACTTAACCAACTGTAATTTAATTTCACTGACAGTCTGAACCGCAAAATTACCAGAGGGCATACGTAAGACCAAAAAATTTAGGAGTTTGGATTCAATTTTCCAAATCACTTAAGTCTTGAAACAACTCACTGAGATCAACTTTACGAAAGGAGCACTGAGCAGAACCTTTAACAACAGACACTAGTCAACAAAGTAGCACAAGGACAGCCAACTATGACTAAACCCTTAAGCAGACATGGATAAAACAACATGACACCCTTGGTTTCATTTGTCATCCTTAGAGTTCAATGCAGATTAAACTCACAGGTCAGCCAACGTCAAATAGGGAGCATACAATAAAGATGTCAGTTGTTAAAGTACACTCCTGGAAATTCAAATAAGAACACCGTGAATTCATTGTCCCAGGAAGGGGAAACTTTATTGACACATTCCTGGGGTCAGATACATCACATGATCACACTGACAGAACCACAGGCACATAGACACAGGCAACAGAGCATGCACAATGTCGGCACTAGTACAGTGTATATCCACCTTTCGCAGCAATGCAGGCTGCTATTCTCCCATGGAGACGATCGTAGAGATGCTGGATGTAGTCCTGTGGAACGGCTTGCCATGCCATTTCCACCTGGCGCCTCAGTTGGACCAGCGTTCGTGCTGGACGTGCAGACCGCGTGAGACGACGCTTCATCCAGTCCCAAACATGCTCAATGGGGGACAAATCCGGAGATCTTGCTGGCCAGGGTAGTTGACTTACACCTTCTAGAGCACGTTGGGTGGCACGGGATACATGCGGACATGCATTGTCCTGTTGGAACAGCAAGTTCCCTTGCCGGTCTAGGAATGGTAGAACGATGGGTTCGATGACGGTTTTGATGTACCGTGCACTATTCAGTGTCCCCTCGACGATCACCAGTGGTATACGGCCAGTGTAGGAGATCGCTCCCCACACCATGATGCCGGGTGTTGGCCTTGTGTGCCTCGGTCGTATGCAGTCCTGATTGTGGCGCTCACCTGCACGGCGCCAAACACGCATACGACCATCATTGGCACCAAGGCAGAAGCGACTCTCATCGCTGAAGACGACACGTCTCCATTCGTCCCTCCATTCACGCCTGTCGCGACACCACTGGAGGCGGGCTGCACGATGTTGGGGCGTGAGCGGAAGACGGCCTAACGGTGTGCGGGACCGTAGCCCAGCTTCATGGAGACGGTTGCGAATGGTCCTCGCCGATACCCCAGGAGCAACAGTGTCCCTAATTTGCTGGGAAGTGGCGGTGCGGACCCCTACGGCACTGCGTAGGATCCTACGGTCTTGGCGTGCATCCGTGCGTCGCTGCGGTCCGGTCCCAGGTCGACGGGCACGTGCACCTTCCGCCGACCACTGGCGACAACATCGATGTACTGTGGAGACCTCACGCCCCACGTGTTGAGCAATTCGGCGGTACGTCCACCCGGCCTCCCGCATGCCCACTATACGCCCTCGCTCAAAGTCCGTCAACTGCACATACGGTTCACGTCCACGCTGTCGCGGCATGGTACCAGTGTTAAAGACTGCGATGGAGCTCCGTATGCCACGGCAAACTGGCTGACACTGACGGCGGCGGTGCACAAATGCTGCGCAGCTAGCGCCATTCGACGGCCAACACCGCGGTTCCTGGTGTGTCCGCTGTGCCGTGCGTGTGATCATTGCTTGTACAGCCCTCTCGCAGTGTCCGGAGCAAGTATGGTGGGTCTGACACACCGGTGTCAATGTGTTCTTTTTTCCATTTCCAGGAGTGTATATCTTTACCTTCCGATTATAGTCTGACGTTGGCTTGTCCATGATTTAAACCTGGACTGAACTTCTGAAGATGACATATTAATCTGTTGGAACCGGTGTAGTGAAATTAATGTTTTTGTGCAGCCGACGTCTAGGAAAGAATATACACCGTAGCTGCTGAACTATAGCTATGAACAGTGTCAGAGATATCACGACTCTTTTACAGTATCAAGCTTTTATATACGGAGAAGTCATAACGCCAGGAAATTGTAGCGAAATGCAAGAAGGACGGCAGAGAATCAACGCCTGACGTTGTCCGTCGACAGAAGTGTAACGTGTTGTGCATGAGGAGGCAGAGAGATACATTACTGCGTGACTACTCGATTACAAAACAGACACTGAAAGCAGTTACACCCATGAAGTATTTGGGGGCTGTATGAAGTAAAACGGCGCCATAAAGCTAGTCGCAGGTAAGGCAAATGGTGGAGTGAAATCCATGCTGCAGTTCACTCATGAAATATATTGCTTGCAAAACATATTTTGACTAACACTTGAATATTGCTCAGCAGCTTGGGACCCGTACGAGATATGATTATTAGAGGAAATAGAGAGAGGAAGAAGAGTAGTGCGTTTCGTCACAGGCTCTTTTATTAAGCGCAAAATCGTCATGGAGAGCTCAACCATATCCATTGCTAGATACTGGGGATACGAGAGCACACGTTCTTAAAAAGAGTCAACCAATACAGTGCTTCTTCCTATGTCTGCCTCCAGAACATACTATGAAGGTAAAATCAGAGAGATCCGAGGTCCCAAGATAGCTTATTGACAATCGTTCTTCCCGCGGTCCATTTCCGACTGAAACAGGTAATAGCGCAGTGGTAGCGTTCCACAAAGTACCCTCCGTCACACACCTTAACGTGTAATGTATACGAAACGATATAGATGCTTCTCGTCTCTTTCGGATTTTTATTTTCTGTCACTAATTCTTCCTACTGAATGAACACATTGGCTTTGTGCTGAACTTAGAGATTATTGAGTCCCGGCTGAACGAAAGCGCCGGAATGAAGAAGAAGAAAGCAAGTGCAGAGGAGGCTGTGAGACGGCGTCAACCAATAGTTGAAATTATAATCAAATCAAGACCTTAAGCTGTCGACAGGCACTGATATACATCAATGGAGACAGTTGAAAATGTGCGCCCGACTGGGACTCGAACCCGGGATCTCCTGCTTACATGGCAGACGCTCTATCCATCTGAGCCACCAAGGGCACAGAGGATAGTGCGACTGCAGGGATTTATCCCTTGCACGCTCCCCGTGAGACCGACATTCCCTACTTTAATGTCCACTCACTACATTCGTAGTGCCCGTGCTCATTACACCCATTACTCGCGACAGACAATCTTATCGAGCCCCGTAAGAGTTCGGACAATCCGTGTGCATCCAGCCCAGAAGAAGGTCGATGGCCGGTTAGCCTTAACTATATGAAGATGGTATCTGTTCTTTCGGACATACCATCTTCATATCAACCAATAGTTCGCTGACTACGACCGCACCATGATAGGAGCGGCCCCTAGCAGAAGAGAATATAAGCGGCAGTCCTGCCTGCCTCCGCCGGACAGCAGAAGACGGACGCAAGTAGAGCCGGACTGGAAGAGAGCACTAGAAGAGCTGTGACTTGTGATCCATATCCATTACTTGCATGGGCATTGTATATAACGAAAGACTATGATTATTAACATGTCGCCCATCGCTTGCGATACCATTGTAAACCTAACTTAAGTATTGTCAATCTACTTTATCGTAATAACAACAATAATGCTTGAATTGTTGCATAGGAAACCGAGGAGTCGGCATCCTTTATGCATCCTATAAGAGACAAGTGGGCAGCACCCCACATACTGTATCTTCATGATCCCGTTGCCGATCTGTGTTAATGCAAATTTTACGGTTTTATTGTATCCTTTGATTCTTTCGTTATTGCGTGGTGGAAGAACATTTTTGTAACTTATTTTACGCTTTGCCTTCCTTAGCGTTTTGCAACCAGAAGCATCACGGCCGTAAGATCCAAGCAATAAATGTGAATCTCGATTAGTGGGTAATCTCTTTTTCAGTCACCTATCAGACCTCACGTAGTTTTCTACTGCCTGTTTTGTACATATTTTATCCTCATCCGGCCTCCTATCTGGTCTACGTAGGGTAAAATAGGAACATTAGCGGTAACTACATCGTTAGGTCACTAGTAGCGGATCATGCAAAATTTAAAATAATTACAGTCAGAGCTGATTTGCTTATTTCACCTTCTTTACTCAACTTTCACGCTCGAAATCTCTCATTTCGAAGAGATTGTTTCTTCCATTCTATAATACTTCAGTTAATGCCCCTTTCAGTATATTTTATAAAGTGTTCGTACATTTAAAGAAATATATTCCGGTCCGGTGAAGAATTCCTGACTGAAGGTAATTCGTAAAGTACTCCTTCTCTTCTTTTAGAATCAATTTACGGATAGAGTTCAACAGAAACAACGTTTTTATTCCTCTGCACAACGAGTCATCTCTGTTACTTTTTGCTAAACTTCTTCGAGTGAAAGTGTTTGCATTACAGAGAAACTATTTCTCAAAAGAAATTAGTTCTTGAAAGTTTATTGCTCGTACACTAAAAACCCTTCCTTCACAATATATATTGCCTACCATTACAATTACAACACTATGAAGCTATTATACCACAAATAAATCTACTATATGCTTGAATATGCCAATAGTTAGCATTTCAGCATCACCGTAGAAAGTGGCTAGGATTGACACCATCCACATTCTTACTATTAGGAAAAATTACGCATCGTGTATATGGTGTCTTTTCAGCCAGAGTAAGGGTGTATCTAGGTATCAAGAGAGTGCTGTTGTTATTGTTGTTGTTGGGGTCTTCAGTCTAAGACTGCTTTGTTGGGGCTCCCAATGCTAGTCTGTCTTGTGCAAGTTCTTCCTTCATCTCTGCATAAATACCGCAACCTACATCCATTTGAATCGTCCTAATGGTATTCAAGCTTTGGTTTCTCACCATAATTTTTACCCCTCACACCCCCTTCCACTATCAAACCAACAGTTCTTGATGCGTTAGGACGTGTCCTATCAACGGTTCTCTTCTTTATGTGAATTGGAGCGGTAAATATATTTTTCCCCATTTCGATTTCGTATCTCCTTATTTGTTATTCGATCAACCCACCTAACTTTCTATATGATCTGTATCTCCAAATTTAAAAAACTTCTCCTCTTTTCTTTTCTCAACTACTGAACGTCCAAATTTTACTTCTCGCTTTAAACAAATGCCTTCAGACAAGACATGATAACACTTAAATTGGTTATATGTGTCCGAAGAAAGAGACATCATGCCGCAGCTGTGCTACATCTTATGTAAGTTGAGGATGGAAAGAGGAGACAGAAAAATAATGGGAAGGAATATTGAAGCCACCGGCAACGGGACTTCTTATGCTGAGTGAAAACGTTGGAGGCACTGGGATTCGAAGCCGGGATCTCCTGCTTACTAGGCAATTGCATTAACGACTGCGCAACCAGGAGACAGTGTTTATCAAAACTGCGCGGACTATCTCTGCACATCTCTCGGCCAATACACACATTCCCGCCTAGCGTCACCTATCCACAGTCCCCGTGAATGTACCCCCTGATCAGTACTTTGAAGAGATCGGACGTAATTGTGCGCCCACATTGAAGGTGTGGAGTCACTGCCCATCGAGGCCAATCATTTGTATGAATCCGTGGTGTCTGCTCCGTCGGACATGTCCGAAAGACCAGGTAACAAGCGGAATGAGAGTCTGTGCTAATATTATGTGAACTGAAAGTGGATGAGGGATGTTTTCAAAAAAAAGGTTCAAATGGCTCTGAGCACTATGGGACTTAACATCTATGGTCATCAGTCCCCTGGAACTTAGAACTACTTAAACCTAACTAACCTAAGGACATAACACAACACCCAGTCATCACGAGGCAGAGAAAATCCCTGACCCTGCCGGGAATCGATCCCGGGAACCCGGGCGTGGGAAGCGAGAACGCTACCGCACGACCACGAGCTGCGGACTGGATTTTTTTCCTTTATTGCTATTTCAACCCCCTCGCCCCATATG
Source organism: Schistocerca cancellata (assembly GCF_023864275.1). Taxonomy (NCBI): domain Eukaryota; kingdom Metazoa; phylum Arthropoda; class Insecta; order Orthoptera; family Acrididae; genus Schistocerca; species Schistocerca cancellata. The sequence continues at coordinate 523,227,991 of NC_064631.1, forward strand.
GTTAAGGGTGGACTGTCAGCAGTATATTTTTCTGCTCTTCTGCCTAGCGAATTAAAAAGAAATTAGTAATGGGAATAAAAAACCATAATTGGGGCAGTTTTTCTATTTTAAATTAAAGGTCAAGGACGGACAGTTAAAAATGTATATATGTATAAACGTTATAAAAATAGGTTGCCGGAAATTGAAATAGTTGCGATAAAAACACTGAAGCATGGCACTTTCTCTTCTAATAGAAGGGCCTGTACTGGATACAAATATTGTTAGAGGAGAGATTACGTTCCATAGGGCTGATATATGCGGATACAAAGATAGGTGTCTGTTAGGTAGGAGAACTATACATATGGTAGATAGGGATTGTGGAGAACAGTGGGAAATACAGTCGGTGGAAAAAACAGAAGATGAGCAATACTGTGTTGTGTGAGTAGTGCAATGGTTACAAACGGAAAGGGATGGGGATGGATGCAGATAGAAAAGGAGATAGGAAACCTAATGTGGAGTGGGGAGAATCTAAAGTTGGTACCAAGAATGAATATCTCGGTGGATCTCATTGTGTGAGAGAGGGAGTTGGCTAAAGATGTGTCGGGATAGGGTATGGAGTGTGTGTAGGTGCAGGGATTGAGCGATGTGTTTGTGAAGGTGCTTCAAATGGTTCAGATGGCTCTGGGCACTATGGAACTTACCATCTGAGGTCATCAGTCCCCTAGAACGTAGAACTACTTAACCCTAACCAACCTAAGGACATAGCACACATCCATGCCCGTGGCAGGATTCGAACCTGCGACCGTAGCGATTGCGCAGTTCCAGACTGAAGCACCTAGAACCACTCGGCCACAGCAGCCGGCTGTGAAGGTGTGAAAGCAAAACCAAACCAGGGTTTAGAATTTTAATGAAGAGTTGATCACTTGTTAGGGAGACCGCATATGGCACACTAGTGCGACCTATTCTTTAGCACTACCCGAGTGCAAACACTGAAGGAAGACATAGAAGCAATTCATTGGCGATCGGCTAGATTTCTTACCGGTAGGTACGAACAACACTTAAGTGCTACGGAGATGTTTAACTGCGAATCCCTGGAGGGCAGGCGACGTTCTTTCCGAGAAATACTGTTGAGAAAATTTAGAGAAACGGCATTTGCAGCTGACTGCTGTACGATTCTACTGCCTCCAGCATACATTGCGTTTAAGGTCCACGAAGATAAGATTCGAGAAATTAGAGTTCACACAGTCGTTTTTCCCTCGCTCTATTTGTAAGTGGAATAGGAGGGGAAATGACAGGTAGTGGTACAGGATACTCCCCGGTAGTGGTACAGGATACCCACTGCCACCCACTGTACAGTAACTTGCAGAGTACGTATGTATATGTAGATGTAGATGATCAGAGGGAGAGAATGGGATGATTGGAAATTAGCTTGTGCTTAGTATAGGAGATGTGGAGGCGTTAGATGTGGATGAGGAGGGGTAGGAATTTGATGAAATGTTAGAGTGTGGATTTGGAGGAAGGTAAACCGATGTAGATAGCCAGAAGGAGTGCATGGCGTTCGAGGATTTGGAGGGACTTACAGAACTTTCTTGGGGCAGAGATCCAAACAAAATTTGCATAGCAGTGTATGGGTCATATCAGGGTTTTATAGGTGTGGAAAATAGTGGAACAGTATAATACCCAAGTCTGGCCTGTTAATATTTTTAATCTACTGTTGGATTTCTTTTGGGTGGTTAGTAGTAAGTTTCAAAGGTAGTTACATGTCGAGGTTTAGTCCAAGATATTTTAGTGTGTTAGTTAACTGGATAGGACGGTTATGAATTGTAACGTAGAAGTCATGGAGACAGAAAGTGTGGGTCATTTGTCCTACAATTATTGCCTGGATCTTGGAGAGATCGATCTCGAGGAGCCCTTGTGGTTACACACAAAGAAGATGCTGCAAGTCATGATTAGATAACCCATTTACTACTGTTGTTGTCATCAGACTTTTTTCCTAGATTTATCAATAGCAGTTTCAGAGCATTTACATATCCTAGTTGCATTGTTCACAGTAGGAACTAAATTGAATGACAGTGTTACTGATTGCAATAATTGTTCACTGACAGAGCTTTTCATTAAATCCACATTCAAATCACCAGCAACCATTATTTCCGTTTCTTTTACTATGAGATGGAACATTAGAGCTTCCAGACTTTTCACGAAGAGGTTAAAGTTTTCTGTAGGTGCTCTGTATATACGTACTTACTATTATAAAGAACTTTTTACGAAATACTATTTATCTTGCACAAGCTTCTAAGCGCTGCTCTGATAATAAGTTTATTAATATAAGTAATCTTGAAACCAAAACAGTTTCGGATAAAATGTGGCAACAAAGGTGGCTGACTTGCATCCTGTAACATTTAACATACCTATTACCAGTGGACACATGGTGTTCAGAGAGGTAGATTATAACAACTGGTTTGTTCAACTCTTCAACACAAATAAGCAACTCATTAAGATTACCCCTTAGTTCTCGGATATTCTGCTGCAATAAGAAAAATTGATTTTGAGCAGTGGTTGCATTACAAAGTAATGAAAGTAATTATTCTATTAATTTTTGAGTATCTCTAGTTTCAATCAGAGGCTGTCTGTATAAACTGTGTACATTAAAATTTGTATTCTTGCTGCCTGTTTTATCAATATGAGTGTCATTTACAGCTTGTCTCTGAACATCTTTTCTTTCCGACATCCCTACGCTATAAAAACCGCGTTGTCACTTGTAACCGCTGATACATTACCACTTGTGATAGTGTCTGGCCTTAAGTTATTTGCTATTACCCCAGACAATTTGCCCTTCCATTTCCGGTTAAGGTGAAGGTCATGTCTAATATAGTCCCACCTGCTGACAGAGTCAACAGGAACCAAACCGATATGAGACCCCATACCTATCGAAGCAGCCATTCCACCTCTAAATTAATTCTCCTAACAGATGAGTTTAATTGAAGACGGGTATGGCGCCTCAGAACACACCCAAGCCCAACTCCAGTGTGTCTCATTGCTGAATAGATCTTTACCAGGTCATTCTCAATTGAATAATTAGGGTTCCTTTCTGTGCTGTTGCCAGCCGCACCTACTGTTCTCACTGTGTCTTCCTTTGTGAAGTCTTTGCAAGGTAAACCTACACCCTCTATCTCCTGACACAGACTTGCACTAGGTTTAAAAAAACCTACTAATATGGTAACTTGACCCTAGTTCATCCTGCAACTGTTGTCCAGCACCTCTACCATATGAACTACCTAACAAAACTTCCTTCTTCTTCACAACTTTTTCTGACTTCTTACTTTTCAAACACTTTTTGAAAGTTTGTTGTGTCATGTCTACTCCTACATTTACTTGTGTTTCATCAGTTTCCGATCGTATCAACAGATCGAACCTGTTCTCCACATTCACAACATCACTGCCTGAGAAAGTCCTACTCCCATTTCTTCTATAACCTGTTATCACCTCCTACCTCTCTTTTCCGTTCTCCCACCTTACCCTTTCCAGATTTGTTTTGCTTTATCTAGTTACACCTGAATGTTGCCAGTCTTCTCCTCCTGTACCCCTATCATCCTATCTCTACAGCAAATCCTACACAACTAATGAGCCTCGTCTAATTCCCGTATTCCTACACAACTAAAGTCACCCACATCCCACATAAAAGAAACTGCAACAACTCTCACAGCACAGCCCAAAACTAATAATCCTGTGGCAAGTCATACACTTCTTACTCATGGAGAACTAATTCTAGTTTTATTTCAAGTTAAACAAGAATAACTTCTTAGGCTACACAATTAGTATATTAAATTTCTTGAAAGTTTATGCCTAAAGTCTGGATAATAATTCTAAACCTCCCCAGAAATAAAAACGATTAAACCTGTAATTTTTACGTGATGAAACAAAAAGTAAACAGCGAACTCAGCCTACACTAGACAAACTGTACACTTATTTTGGAACTTTCCATTTCGCCTACTTACTAGAGAATCAAATGGGTTGCATGTAAGAACACACTAACAACACAAACTGCACTGACAGGAAGAGAGTTTCCAAACGTCCAATGCCCATTGCCCATGGAAGACGGAGAAAGGAAAGAAAACGGACGCGATTATCGATGTCAGCTGCATCACGACTTTGTGCAGAGTAGGCAACGAGGAGTGAAATTGTTTGTGGGGCCAAGTTTCGAACACAGTATCTTGTGCTTACTAGGCGGTTGTGTTAATCGCTGCTGTTTATCACGCTTGCGTGTACTATCTTGGCATGCCTCTCGATTGATACACATTTTCACCTACGATCACTTATACTGCAGTCTCTGCCCATGTCCCTCGCATTCCTTACGTTAAGATTCCCACAAGAGGTTGGTCGTAATAGTGCATGTGCACTGAAAATGATGGATTCATTGCCTATCAAGGTGAAACAACTATATCAATGCGTGATGAATATTCTTTCGAACATGTCGGCTACCACCCATTCCACAACTTTTCTTCCCACCAACATCCGTTAAGAAACATACAAAATGACCAAATACTGAAACCTGTCTTACTTCCACAACTAAAAGACAGCCAACTAAATCTGATGAGACTCCACAGAAGGATACAACCCTCCTCCTCCAGTCTCTTCCCCTTCCATTCACACCTTCATCCCCTCAACCTTGAACAAAATTTCCTTACACGCAATTCCCTGACACTGAAGCCAAAAAATACCTGCCAGATCTCCACTTCATCTTATTAAATTCCGTGACCCCTAACTTCCATGCTGCACTCCTCTCCAAAACTACTCGCACACGCAGGGGCAAATGACCCCAAACTCTCCACCGTCCTTCAAACCTCACTGCAGTGATCATAGAAGTCGACATCGTGGTTATAGTTTAGGAACCAGCATCTCAGCGCCCCCAGTAAACATCTTTTAATACATACCATATCCTTACACAATGTCTACACCTTTATCGTTAATGAAACGTTTCTCCAGCCATACCACACCATCCTAAACTATCCCTATACCCTCCATCACACAGATAACCTCCTTCTCCTGGAAAGAGTCAGAGTTGCGATTGATCACGTCAAGAACATCCCTGTTCATTCAAAACATTTATGTAATACTCCCAGTTAGCACCTTATCCTTACCCTTTTCTTCCAAACTCTAATTATTACCTGTGCCACCATCTACTTCCAGTCTAATCACCCCAACCTTACGACTTACTCATGTGATAGATCGTATCTTTTCCACATACACTCCTGGAAATTGAAATAAGAACACCGTGAATTCATTGTCCCAGGAAGGGGAAACTTTATTGACACATTCCTGGGGTCAGATACATCACATGATCACACTGACAGAACCACAGGCACATAGACACAGGCAACAGAGCATGCACAATGTCGGCACTAGTACAGTGTATATCCACCTTTCGCAGCAATGCAGGCTGCTATTCTCCCATGGAGACGATCGTAGAGATGCTGGATGTAGTCCTGTGGAACGGCTTGCCATGCCATTTCCACCTGGCGCCTCAGTTGGACCAGCGTTCGTGCTGGACGTGCAGACCGCGTGAGACGACGCTTCATCCAGTCCCAAACATGCTCAATGGGGGACAGATCCGGAGATCTTGCTGGCCAGGGTAGTTGACTTACACCTTCTAGAGCACGTTGGGTGGCACGGGATACATGCGGACGTGCATTGTCCTGTTGGAACAGCAAGTTCCCTTGCCGGTCTAGGAATGGTAGAACGATGGGTTCGATGACGGTTTGGATGTACCGTGCACTATTCAGTGTCCCCTCGACGATCACCAGTGGTGTACGGCCAGTGTAGGAGATCGCTCCCCACACCATGATGCCGGGTGTTGGCCCTGTGTGCCTCGGTCGTATGCAGTCCTGATTGTGGCGCTCACCTGCACGGCGCCAAACACGCATACGACCATCATTGGCACCAAGGCAGAAGCGACTCTCATCGCTGAAGACGACACGTCTCCATTCGTCCCTCCATTCACGCCTGTCGCGACACCACTGGAGGCGTGCTGCACGATGTTGGGGCGTGAGCGGAAGACGGCCTAACGGTGTGCGGGACCGTAGCCCAGCTTCATGGAGACGGTTGCGAATGGTCCTCGCCGATACCCCAGGAGCAACAGTGTCCCTAATTTGCTGGGAAGTGGCGGTGCGGTCCCCTACGGCACTGCGTAGGATCCTACGGTCTTGGCGTGCATCCGTGCGTCGCTGCGGTCCGGTCCCAGGTCGACGGGCACGTGCACCTTCCGCCGACCACTGGCGACCACATCGATGTACTGTGGAGACCTCACGCCCCACGTGTTGAGCAATTCGGCGGTACGTCCACCCGGCCTCCCGCATGCCCACTATACGCCCTCGCTCAAAGTCCGTCAACTGCACATACGGTTCACGTCCACGCTGTCGCGGCATGCTACCAGTGTTAAAGACTGCGATGGAGCTCCGTATGCCACGGCAAACTGGCTGACACTGACGGCGGCGGTGCACAAATTCTGGGCAGCTAGCGCCATTCGACGGCCAACACCGCGGTTCCTGGTGTGTCCGCTGTGCCGTGCGTGTGATCATTGCTTGTACAGCTCTCTCGCAGTGTCCGGAGCAAGTATGGTGGGTCTGACACACCGGTGTCAATGTGTTCTTTTTTTCATTTCCAGGAGTGTATATTAATGCCACTGACATCACCATGCATCATAAATCCCCAACAGAACTCCAGCAGTGGCATCAGTTTACCGACTTGCCTCTAAGTGACACTGTTCCCATCACTTATCACACCTGTGCTGTCAGCAGTACCATCCCCTACCTCATCCTAGCATCTCACTGCATAAGTCCTCGATGTGATTGGAAAGTACCACTTACCTGCACTGCTCTTCATCTCCTACACACAACCTCATCCTGTGCACTCTATCCAAATCTCCATCCAAGGGTTATCCAAGACTATTCTCGTGGTATCTGGAATGACTACTGGGAATAGATAGGAATCCAGTTTGGAAGCCATCTCTGTCAGCCCAACAACCTGGCGATGTCCCTCACAGCACATGCTTGTTGCAGTAGACCTTTTCAGAGGCTATAACCAGCCACAGTCCACATTCGAATCCAGGCTCTCCTGCTTACTAGGCGATTGCATTAACCACTTCACCTACCAGACACAGTGTTTATCGCAGCTGCATGGACTATGTTGGCACGCCTCCCGGCTGATCCACATCTCCACAGATTGCCACCTATCTGTAGTCCCTGTCCAAGTCTTCCATGCTTGCTACTTAGAGAGTCCCATAGGAGATTAGACATAATGGTGCATCTGCACCTAATGTGGTGGATTCATTTCGCATCAGCGCAAATCAGTTATGTCTGAAAGAACAGACACCACACATTTATATAACTGATTCCCCTCAATGGGCAATACAACCACCACATTCAGAGCACATGCACAATAACGTCCGAGCTCTTATGCGAATCTCCAAATAGCAGGAATGGAGTATATGGATATGGACTGCGGATAGGTGGCACTGGGCGGGTGAGTGGGCTGGCTGTGAAGCTGAGAGGCGTGTCAACATAGTCCACACAGTTTCAAGGAACGCTGTGTCTGTATGGTGCCGTGGTTAACACAACTGTCTAGTAAGCATGGGGGACTGGGGTGGAATCCTGGAATGCCTCACACTTTCACTCATCGCTATTGATCCTACTCAAAGTCCTGATGCAGCAAATCTCAATAGTCCCTTCCTTTTCCTTTCCTTTCTCCACCATCCACCTAGTCTCCTCCCCTCCAGTTCATCTCCTTCCATAGGCTGATGACACCATATATCACGCCCTGTACTCTGCATTTCAGTAACCCTAACAATAGCCTCAAATCCACTTCAGTACCTACTGTAAGCTGTCAATTGAAGGTTTCACATTTTTTGCGTATTTTTTGGAAAAAGGAAACAATTCGTAGGCGCGAATTTTGAACTAGTACTTGTTTACGTTATCGTATACTGTATGCAGGAAGGACCTGCACAACCCCAGGGTAACAATGAGCGTTGTATCTCTCCACCCCCTCCCACCCCCCACCCCATCCCACAACCATCCTTCCATCCAACTGCCGTTAAGCAACCTACAAAACGTCATAACACTGATATCTCTGTCACTCCCACATCTTAAAAACCGCCAACTGAATCTGACAACACTCCACATATGGACACCATTCCTCCTCCTCCAACTTCTTCCCCTACCACTCACACCTTCATCTTCTTCAACCCTCCCTCACCCTCGAAATCAAAAACTACCAGCCAGACCTCTAAATTAAACAAATCATTCCTAGAAAAAACTATGTCTAACTGAAGCTCCTGAACCTCAGCTTCCATTCTGCCCATCTCTCCAAAATTTCTCGAAGCACCTTTGGCCTCAAGGCCTCATTAACACCTCTCACAACCACGCCCAGGTCCCAACAACCCCAACCTCCCTGCTGTCTTCCTACCCTTACTGCGATCATCATGAAGGTCGACCTTGAGATCATGGATGAGGTAGTGGCAACTCAGTTGAACAACCATCTTGATTTACAAATCCTAAAAGACCTTAGGATCAATAATGACTTTAGCGCCACTAGCGTCACTCAAGTCTTCTTTGAATTTGCCACAAGTATAGACCTTCCCCTTAAAGAGGGAGCCCTGATATACCACCACCACTACAAGGTCAACCTTAAAAATCCACATCATCAGCGCTACCACTGCCAAAACTGTCCCTGTTGCAATGACCAACTTACTGCAGATTGTAAAAATGCACCTAACTGTTCACACTGCAAAGGCCCCCATTTTCTTAAACAGTACACTAACCTAACATCTGTTTTTAGTGCAATGACTTCCACCACACCTACACTATGAAACGCAAACTTAAGCCACAACGTACCAAACCTGGGCTCATTGTCCGAATCTGTCCCTTTGGTACCCACCCACACCCCAACAATTTCCACTGTCAAATTCCCACTGCTGAAGACAATGTCAAATTCATTACAAACGTGCTTCTAAACATCCATCCATTCAAACGTCCAAGCACTCTCTAAAAGATCTCCCTTACTACCCACTCCATCTTCCATCTCAACACCCAAGCCATCTATTCCCACAACCAGGTCCACTTTGTCTTCACTGGCCTCAACACCCTTGTCTAAACTTCCTCAGACTTCACTCTCAAAAACCGACTGACTTCTTACAATGGCACGACAGCACTACAAAATCTCATACCACAAAACATCTGCTTTCTCCCCACCAACATCTTTTAATACATACATTATCTTAACACAACATCCATCCCTTTACCCTTAATGACACGTCCCCTCAACTCTACAACATCATCTGAACATCTCTCTATATCCTCCACTCCAGACATAACGACCTCAACCCGGTCAGAGGCTGACTTGCAGTTGGTCACAACAAGAACATCCCTGTTCAACCAAAATCCTTGTACAACACTCCCACAAAACACCTTATTTTCACGCTCTTTTTCCGAACCATAACCATTATCTGTGGTACAATCAACATCTAACATAATCACACCATCCCCTACAACTTCGTCAACTGATAGACTGTACCTTTCCCATCTACTGCCTATTATTTCTACTGAAGCACCATCCGCAATACATTCCCCACAGGACTCCAGTGGTGGTGTCAATTTATCAACTCCCAGTAAGGTGACATTGTTTCCATCCCGTACCACACCTGTCCTGAAAGCAACACAATCCCAAATGTTATCCAAGCATCTCTCAACGTCCTTTGATGACTCACTGCAGAAGTCCTCGATACAATTGAAATCGACTACCACCTGTACTTCTCCTGTCTCCCACACACAATCTCATCCCCATGCACTCCCTCCCAAACTCCATCCATGCATTATCCAGGATTACTACCGGGCCAACTGGAATGCCTACTGGGAATCTATAGAAACTAAGATTTGAAACAACCCCATGTCCTTCCAGCATCCTTATGCCACATCTTTCTTGCATCAGATCTTGTTAGACGCTATAACCAACCACATTTCCACCAAGATCATACATCCTCATTATGCCATCCTCCCTGTACAAGGCCTACTACTCCTACAAGTATCCCATAGTATGCACCGCTCCTCCTTGCAGAATCATGATTGTGATATCCTCACACCCCAATGGGAAATACAGAGTTATTAAATGCACGAAAGGGGGAGAAAAACAAAACGCTGAGACTGCCGTCACACATGTACCAGAACCAATCCTATAGTTCCCATTGACTTTTCGAAGTACTGGAAAGCATTCTGTCGACCACGTACCTCAATAGCAGGTCCTCTATGATAACCATCCCTTACCTGACAACCTGAGCAAATCTAACCATTTTGCATCTTATCTGTTTGACATATTTTCCATCCCTTATGGCCCACATTTTGACTGTTCACCCTTCCCAACTAATCGGCATCATTTTTCACTGTTAAAAGTACCAATTCCTGTAACCTCCACTCTATTGCAGGATTTCCATAAGGCTCGGTCTTCTCTTCTAACCTTTATCTTATCTACACTGCCCCTGTGCCCAAACCAGCCCCACCAGTTCACCTCCTTCCATATGGTTATGACACCATTTTCCCTGCCCTCCGCCCAACACTTAATTAGTCCCAATCCTTCCAAATCCACCCCAGTCAGCTTACCTCCTGGTGTAACCATTGGCTCCTCAGGATCAACCTCTCCAAAACCCAGTCTACAATTATGGGACAAACCACTCACACCTTCTATCTCCATGACTTCTACAGCTGGTAACCATCCAATATACCTAATTAACACACTAAAATATGTTGGACCAACTGTCCACCAGCAGCTATTAGGAAACCTCACCTAATAGCCATCCTGCAGAAAGCCCACAATAGATAAAAGCTACTAAAAGTAGTAGTAGATTGAATTTTAGACTTACATTGCTGCACTATTCTCCACACCTACAAAACCCAGATGTGACCATTCTCAGGTATGCAAATGCTACATTGATCTGTAAAGTTCTATAAGATCCTATGAAACCTCAAATGCCATGCACTCCATCTTGCTCTCCACATATATTTACCTTCCCACCTTGGATCATCTACAATCTTATCAAATGGCCACCTGTCCTCGCCCAAATCGACTGACTCCACATCTCCAGTAATAACACAGACTAGATTCCAGTCATCCCATTGTTCACCTCTGATCACCAATCCTAGTATACTGCTGCACTTTTACAGACACATTGCTCAGTCCCTACACCTATACACATTCCATATCCTGTCCCAATGCAACTTCCACCAACTCACTCTCCCACACAATGGGATCCACCCTGATATTTATAACTCCTACCAAATCTAGCTCTTCCCCATCTATCGAACTGTACATCTTGGCCCCCTCTCTCCTTTTTCCTCTCCATCCATACCCATTCCTTTCCTCTTGTAACCACAGCTCTACACACAAAGCACGCTACTACCCAGGCTCTGTGTTTGCCACATCCACATCAACTCTTATCGTATCCATAGCCCTACCTAATAGATCCCTATCGTTTTACCCACTCCCCTCAACCATATGGAACATACTCTCTCCTCTAACAAGACTTTTAACCCAGTGTATGGGGTCAGGGATTTTCTCTGCCTCGTGGTGACTGGGTGTTGTGTGATGTCCTTAGGTTAGTTAGGTTTAAGTAGTTCTAAGTTCTAGGGGACTGATGACCATAGATGTTAAGTCACATAGTGCTCAGAGCCATTTGAACCGTTTTTGAACCCAATGTAGGTCCTTTGGTTTTAAGTGGAAGTCCAGTGCTTCAGACTTTTTATCAGAAGAATTTAAGCTTCTTGCAATTTGTCTTTAAAATGTATACACTTTCGTTTTCTTTAACAGCGTGTCTTTGGTTTTTAATGGAAAATAGAAACACAGTACCAAATATGGTTTCTAATTGTCATTATAATTTTTTTTTTAATTCGCTTTGCTGAAGAGTGGAGAATGTACCACTGACAGCTCACACCCCATATGTGGTGAGGGGTATGATGTAACAATAAAGGAAAAAATTCCCTGTCCACTTTCAATTTGCATAATATGTATCTCAGCTGCAGATTCTGGGTGGTAAACCATCTTTCGGGCATGTCTGAAAGAGCAGACACCATAGATTCATATAATTGAGTTGCATCGATGGGCAATTCCACCACCTTCAGTATAGATGCACAATTACGCCTGACCTCCTCAAAGTAACGAGTATGGGGTTCATGACGGGGGACTGCTGATAGGTGGCGCTAGGTAGGAATGTGGGTCAGCGAAGAGGCGAATCCGCACGATTGAGGTAAACACTGTGTCCACGTGATGCAGTGGTTAACGCGACTGCCTAATAAGCAGGAGATAACAAGTTCGAATTCTGGTTTGCCACACAATTTTACTTGTCGCCGTTGATCCCTGATGCAGCTGACATCCATGAAACTTTTCCTTTCCTTTCTCTCCCCTCTGCCTTCTATTTACTGAAATTAATATTAGATTCTAAAAAAATCCCCTTTGTTAATAACATATAAATACTAATGTTTGCCTGAAACTGGCAGAAGTAAAGCTGTGAGTACCGGACGTGAGTCGTGCTTCGGTAGCTCAGATGGTAGAGCGCTTGCCCGCGAAAGGCAAAGGTCCCGAGTTTGAGTCTCGGTCGGGCACACAGTTTTAATCTGCCAGGAAGTTTCATATCAGCGCACACTCCGCTGCAGAGTGAAAATCTCATTCTGGAAACATCCCCCAGGCTGTGGCTAAGCCATGTCTCCGCTATATCCTTTCTTTCAGGAGTGCTAGTTCTGCAAGGTTCGCAGGAGAGCTTCTGTAAAGTTTGGAAGGTAGGAGACGAGATACTGGCAGAAGTAAAGCTATGAGTACCGGACGTGAGTCGTGCTTCGGTAGCTCAGATGGTTTTTCTGAACAATTCAACGGAACACATCAATTTCGAGAAGACGTGACTCAACATATTACCAGCGGGGCGCAGAAGGCCTCTGATCAAATACGCAACAAAACTACAAAAAAAAAAAAAAAATAAATAAATAAATAAATAAAATAAAAATAAAAAACAATAAACATAAAATTAAAAAAAGGAAGATTTTGTTGTTTGTAAGGATAGACCTAACCTTGATTTCCCATATTTCCCCTGGTATATAGGCAGCTCTCTGGAGTAGGTTTAGTCAGGAGCCAACGCCTGAAGTGGACCAGTAGTTTTTGGTATAGGATGAAAAGTGGCGGTGGCACTTAGGTCTTTTTTTGTTTTTTTTTGTTCCATTTCATTAAGGGGCTTTCAAAAAAAGTTGGTAAAAATAAGTTAAAAAAACAAAAAAACAAAAAAAATATTTAAAAAATTAAATAAAACAAAAATATGAGAAACACCATAGAATAAAAAAAAGAAAAAAAGAAAACAAAATAAAAAAATGGAAAAAAAAGAAAAAAGAAACAGAGGAAAAAAAAGGGGTATGATTCCTGCTTTGGGTGCAGGAGGTCCCGGGTTCAAATCCCGGCTGAGCCCACAAAAAAAAAAAAAAAGATGGTAGAGCGCTTGCCCGCGAAAGGCAAAGGTCCCGAGTTCGAGTCTCGGTCGGGCACACAGTTTTAATCTGCCAGGAAGTTTCATATCAGCGCACACTCCGCTGCAGAGTGAAAATCTCATTCTGTAAACTAATGTTTGCCTGTTTAAATTTTAAATGGCGATCAGTCTCCGTTTGCAGGCATTACTGCAGTGTATATGCAACGCTGTCGGACTCTGATGTGTGTATAAAATCACTGACGTGTAGTCAAGGGATTAGTGTGTCATTCGTGTCCTTCCAATAAGCGTACAGTAAATTGAACACATCAATTATGCCTACACTATCAACGTGGTGTTATTCTTCACTTGGCTGATGAAGGGCGAACACTAGTACACATCCATCCGAATTTAAAGAATGTGTATGGGGCAGTGTGTCTGTCGAAAACTACAGCTGCGATATGATGCACAGTGTTCCGTGTTTGTCGTGACTCGACTGTAAGGAGTCCGCCATACCTTACTCAGACATCAACGCGTTTTCCCTGACACAGGTTGAGCAGGTAAGCAGAATCGATTGTCGAGTGCCAGGAGTGCTAATTGACTAAATGCTATAGTATTCTGGGTATAAAGAACAGTTAGTGAGCATATAATGCTTCGAATCATGGGAGAAACTATCCTGCGATGTATCGGCTGAGAGTGTCCCCATTGCCGTGGGTTGACCTCAATGAAACATTATACCGAATTGGGACCAGCGATATACGAGACTTACGAGTGTTCAAAAAGTTTTTGGAGTATCGAATATCCGCCCTGGCCACACTTTCAGTTCCTTTGAGGACTATGTGTGCTAACTGTTGTTACAGTGTGTGACGATATATCAAAGTACTGACATGTGGAGAGATCGCATTGTGTCTAACCAGAATATATCGCTCAAATAATGTTAAATTTCTTGACACTGATTATTCCAAAAAACAAAAAAACTACATTGTGTTTAACATTGTTGATCAGCAGCATTCTGATTAAAAATGACTGCCAAAAGAGACAAACCATGATTAGTACTTATTTGTTACGTCACAAGCACATAGAAATTAGAACTCAGGCTGTTATTTCGTTATTAACAGTCGTTGAAACGTAATCAGGAATATTTCGTGACACAAGACGTCGGTCGATCTGGGATCCCAGCAGAAGGTAAAAATGGCTCTGAGCACTATGGGACTTAACATCTATGGTCATCAGTCCCTTAGAACTTTGAACTACTTAAACCTAACTAACCTAGGGACATCACACAACACCCAGTCATCACGAGGCAGAGAAAAATCCTGACCCCGCCGGGAATCGAACCCGGGAACCCGAGCGTGGGAAGCGAGAACGCTACCGCACGACCACGAGCTGCGGACCCAGCAGAAGGTACCCCAACTAAAGTGGGGGACACTCTAGCACCTGCCACGTAGTCCTGATCTCTCCCCATGCGATTATCACGGCTTCAGTCCTATAAGAAAGACCTGAAGAAGTCGATGAGTTCTGTCAGGCGAGGATGTACGGCATGCAGTAGAGACTTCTTCACGCAGTAGAAGATGGTCTGTTGATGTCATGACGTTTCCAATGATCAAGGCCATTCTGCCTGACCTGCAGAGCGTATGCTCCACTGGATAAAGAGGCATGAGTCATGCATCTACTTTTGGTGCGACCTGGGCTGGACTCTGGCGTTTGCGGGCGGCTAGAGATCCTATCGCCCACATACAGTTCAGTCTCTATGCTATGCCTTGAATTTTTCTAAGTCAACTGTGGATACACACTGAAGATACACCGGCCTAATATCATGCATGGCTCCTGCGAGCAATGCAGAAGTGCCCCAACATGACCTGGCATGGACTCGACTAAAGTCTGAAGTAGAGCTGGGCAGGATTGACACCATTAAACCTGCAGGGCTGTCCATAAATCCGTAAGAGTACGATGGGGTGGAGATCTCTTATAACAGCACGTTACAAGGCATCTCAGATATACTCAGTAATGTTCATGTCTGAGGAGTCTGGTGCCCAGTGGAAGTACTTAAACTCAAGAGCCTATCTGTAGGAATTCTGGACGTGTGGGGTGTCGCATTGTGCAGTTGGAATTGGCCATGTCCTTCGGATTGCACAATGGACATCAATGGATGCAGGTGATCAGACTGGATGCTTACGTACGTGTCACCTGTCAGAGTCGTATCGAGAGGCATCGGCGGTCCCATATCACTCTAACTCCACACGCCTCACCCCATTACTTGGCCTCCACCAGCTTGAACAGTCCCATGCTGACTTGCCGGGTCGATGGGTTCAGTGGTTGACCCCATACCCATACACGTACACCCACTCAATACAATTTGAAACGAGGCCCGTCCGACCAGGCAACATGTTTCAAGTCATGAACAGTCCAATGTCGATGTTGGGTCCAGGCGAGGCGTAAAGCTTCTTGTCGTGCAGTCATGAAGGGCACACGAATGAGCCTTCTGCTCCGAAAGGCCGTAGCGATGATGTTTCCTTGAACGTTTCGCACGCTGACACTTGCTGATCGCCCGGCATCGCAATCTGCGGCAATTTGCGGAAGAGTTGCACTTCTGTAACGCTGAAAGATTCTCTTCAGTCGTCGTTGGTCCCATTCCTGCAGGATCTTTCTCCGACCATAGCCAAGTCGAAGATTTGAAGTTTTATCGGATTCCTGATATTCACGGTACACTCTTGAAAAGGTCGCACTGGAAAATCCCCACTTCATCGCTACCTCGAAGATGTTGTGTCCCATCGCTTGTGCGCCGACTGTAACCCTACGTTCGCTCACTTAAATCTTCAGAAGCTGCGATTGTAGCAGCAGTAACGGATCTAACAACTTAGCCAGACACTTATTGTCTTATATAGGCGTTGCCGAACGCAGCGTCGTATTCAACTTGTGTACATATCTCTTGTGTACTCATGCCTGTTCCAGTCTCTTTGGCGCTTCATTGTATAAGGCGAGCGCACTCGCCACTTTGGAATAGCCATGATCTGGCTGCTGCACAGGTAACTGGACTGAACGCCAACATGCCTCCACAGAGAAGATATCGTCGTCGTTCAAGACATACAGTAAATAAGTCAACAGACGATATAGAGCTTACTGCCTCATCTGGTGATAAGAAGAATAAAATATCTGTTTAATCAGCAGCTGCTCATCCTGTACTTGATGGTCCACTCGTGTTTGTAGAATGTAGTTTCAGTTTCAAAAATGGTTCAAATGGCTCTGAGCACTATGGGACTTAACATCTATTGTCATCAGTCCCCTAGAGCTTAGAACTACTTAAACCTAACTAACCTAAGGACATCACACAACACCCAGTCATCACGAGGCAGAGAAAATCGGTGACCGCGCCGAGAATCGAACCCGGGAACCCGGGCGTGGGAAGCGGCAACGCTACTGCACGACCACGAGCTGCGGACAATTTCAGTTTCAATTCGGATGTTAATGATACTTTTCTCATGGCACTGGTAGGTTTACAGTAGCTATTGTAGGGGGCACAGTGGTGTAAGTAATGTTCATGGTGTTGAGAGTTTTGCTGAATGTAATGTTATAGCTTATTCTACCTATCGTGTTGGTGAATCAGTCAGGTAGTCGCCTTACAGTCGAGCGGTCTTGATAACATTCACGATGTCCCCAAAAGAACCAACCTGGGAGGAAAAATTGTAAGCGGGTTTGCCGTAATGGACAACAAATAGCTCCCGCTTTCTTTCGCGGGAGATTAGGGACGGCAGTGTTTGCCGTGGGTGGCGCCCGCTATCTTCCCCGCGTTCGGCCGCAGCCTGGTAGCGGCGCAGTACTTAGGCCCACGGCACTGGCTGGCTGCTCGCTGGCTTTTGTTTACGGACGCAATTAAAAGAGCGCGGCGGCTGCGGCAGCGCCGCGGTGCGCCTGCGGTCGCCCTGGTAATTACATTAGCGGCCTTAATGGAGACCAGCCGCTCTGCCGGGAGAGGGAGGCGGCGCAAGGAAAGGAAGCGAAAGGAGGGGAAAGGAAAGCGAACAGCGCTGCTATGCCGACTCCGTGCGACGCGACGCAGCGTCGACCAGCCCGGTGGTTCAGCTGCCGACCGCAGCTGAGTAAGAGGCCGGTCACCGCAGGTATTGCTGTGCTCTTACCTGCTCTTGTCTCTTGTCTTGCTTCATCCTGTTCTCCAAAGCTTCCTCATCACAAATATGAGCACTGCTCCACTTAATCACTGAAAGTTAACCTGTTCTCCAAACCTTTCGAATCACAATTATAACCACTTCTCCATTTAAATCACTGAAAACTATACTATCATTACTGTTCACAACATCTATATCTACATATACATACGAGGGTTGCTCAGAAAGTAATGTACCGCATTGGTTTTCCTCAACATTTCTTCATTGGACATTATGTTAATTACACACATGTACATGAATACTCTACAAATCACACTTAAGTGCCTGTCAAGGGTTCATCGAACCACCCTTACAATAATTCTCTATTATTCCACTTCTGAACAGCGCGCGAGAAGAAAAACGGACACCATATTTCCGTACGAGCTCCGATTTCTCTTATTTTATTATGATGACCGTTTCTGCCTACATAGATGGGCGTCAACTAAATATTTTCGCATTCGGAGGAGAAAGGCCGGCCGGGGTGGCCGTGCGGTTCCAGGCGCAACAGTCTGGAACCGAGCGACAGCTACGGTCGCAGGTTCGAATCCTGCCTCTGGCGTGGATGTGTGTGATGTCCTTAAGTTAGTTAGGCTTAATTAGGTCTAAGTTCTAGGCGACTGATGACATCAGAAGTTAAGTCTCATAGTGATCAGAGCCATTTGGGGGAGAAAGCTGGTGATTCAAAGTTCTTGAGAAAATTCCGCCGCAATGAAAAATGTCCTTGTTTTAATGATATCCACCCCAAATCCTGTAACACGTTGTAAGTAGGCTGTTATAGGTTTTTATGTTAGTAACGTCACCTAGCGCTCTGCATGAAAATCTCTCTCCCCACATCCACCACTGCTGGCGGCTCACCTCCAACTGCGTAACGCTACGCGCTGTTCACATCCAACTGCCCAACACTACAATAGCGGCTATTCCAACAATGCCATCCAGCCACAGACTGCACACAGCACAGCCAGTGATTTTCATACAGAGCGCTAGGTGACGTTACCAACATAAAAACCTAAACAGCCTACTTACAACGTCAGTGACTCTCCCTTCCCTGTATCTCGTTAATACAAAACATGTTGCTCTCCTTGAACTTTCTCGATGTACTCAATTAATCTTATCTGGCAAGGATCCCACACCGCGCAGCAGTACTCCAAAAGACGACGGACAAACGTCTCTTTAATAGATCTGTTGAATGTTCCAAGTGTTTTGCCAATGACAAGCAGTCATTCGTTCGCTTTCCCCACAGCATGGGTTCTTTCCCATTTAAGCTGTTCGTAATTGTAATTCCTAGGTATGGTGCAACCGAGGTATAAAAGAATTACTTCATCACTCGTGTGGATGGCTGCACTCTTTTTTTCCCACAACATGGGTTCTTTCCCATTTAAGCTGTTCGTAATGGTAATTCCTAGGTATGGTGCAACCGAGGTTTAAAGAATTACTTCATCACTCGTGTGGATGGCTGCACTCTTTTCATTATTTGGGGTCAATTTTCAATATTCGAATCATACAGATATCTTTTCTAAATCGTTTTGCATTTGTTTTGAACTTCTGATGACTTTACTGTACTATGAACGAGAGCATCAGCTACAAACAACCCAAGACGGATGTTCAGATTGGTTCCTAAATCGTTTGTATAGATAAGGAAGAGTTGATGTCCTATAACACTACCTTGGGGAGCGCCAGAAATCACTTCTCTTTTACTCGGTGACTTTCCGTCAGTTACCTCGAACTCTGATATCTGTGACAGGAAATCACGAGTCGAACCACATAAGTGATACGATATTCCACAATTACGCGATTTCAGTGCACGCCGCTTGTCGGGTACAATGTCAAAAGCCTCCTGGAAATCCAGAAATACGGAATCAGTTTGAAAGCCCTTGACAACAGCACTCAACACTTCGTGTGAGTAAAGAGATAGTTGTGTTTCACAAGAACGATATTTTCTAAATCCTTGTTGACTTAGTGCCAATATACCGTTCTCTTCGTGGTAATGCATAATGTTCGAACACAGTATATGTTCCAAAATCCTACAGCATATCAACGTTAATGATATGGGCCTGTAATTTATTGGATTACTTCTACTACCTTTCCTGAATACTGGTGTGACCTGTGCAACTTTCCAGTCTTTGGGTAAGGATGTTTGGTTGAGCAAACGGTTGCATGTGGTTGTTAAGTATGGAGCTATTTCATCAGCATACTCTGAAAGCCGAACTATCAGTTTAATAAGCCACGGCTGCAAAATACTAACGCGAATTCTTTACAGACGAATGGAAAAACTGGTAGAAGCCGACCTCGGGGAAGATCAGTTTGGATTCCGTAGAAATGTTGGAACACGTGAGGCAATACTGACCCTACTGCTTATCTTAGAAGAAAGATTAAGGAAAGGCAAACCTACATTTCTAGCATTTGTAGACTTAGAGAAAGCTTTTGACAATGTTGCGTGGAAGGCAGGGGTAAAATACAGGGAGGGAAAGGCTATTTACAAGTTGTACAGAAACCAGATGGCAGTTATAAGATACAAGGGACATGAAAGAGAAGCAGTGGCTGGGAAGGTAGTGAGACATGGGTGTAGCCTCACCCCGATGTTATTCAATCTGTATATCGAGCAAGCAGTAAAGGAAACAAAAGAAAAATTCGGAGTAGGTATTAAAATGCAATTTTGTCATATGATGACATGTTGGAGATCGTGGTGTTTTTGAAGACAAATGTTGATGGTGATAGGACAGCAAGCAGCCACAAATTTACTTTTGAATAAAGGAACTCAAAGTAAATTTGTGACTGGTTGCTGTCCTAACACCATCAACATAGGTATTAAAATCCATGGAGAAGAAATAAAAACTTTAATGTTCGCCGATGACATTACAATTCTGTCAGAGACAGCAAATGACTTCGAAGAGTAGTTTAACGGTATGGACAGTGTCTTGATACGAGGATATAAGATGAACATCAAAAAAATGAAAACGAGGATAATGAAATGTAGTCGAATTAAGTCGGGTGATACTGAGGGAATTATATTAGGAAATGAGACACTCAAAGTAGTAAAGGAGTTTTGCTATTTGGGGAGCAAAATAAGTGATCATGGTCGAAGTAGAGAGGATATAAAACGTAGACTGGCAATGGCAAGGAAAGCGATTCTGAAGAAGAGGAATTTGTTAACGTCGAGTATAGATTTAAGTGTCAGTAAGTCGTTTCTGAAAGTATTTGTATGGAGTGTAGCCATATACGGAAGTGAAACATGGACGATAAACAGTTTGGACAAGAAGAGAAAAGAAGCTTTTGAAATGTGGTGCTGCAGAAGAATGCTGAAGATTAGATGGGTAGATCATACACTCCTGGAAATTGAAATAAGAACACCGTGAATTCATTGTCCCAGGAAGGGGAAACTTTATTGACACATTCCTGGGGTCAGATACATCACATGATCACACTGACAGAACCACAGGCACATAGACACAGGCAACAGAGCATGCACAATGTCGGCACTAGTACAGTGTATATCCACCTTTCGCAGCAATGCAGGCTGCTATTCTCCCATGGAGACGACCGTAGAGATGCTGGATGTAGTCCTGTGGAACGGTTTGCCATACCATTTCCACCTGGCGCCTCAGTTGGACCAGCATTCGTGCTGGACGTGCAGACCGCGTGAGACGACGCTTCATCCAGTCCCAAACATGCTCAATGGAGGACAGATCCGGAGATCTTGCTGGCCAGGGTAGTTGACTTACACCTTCTAGAGCACGTTGGGTGGCACGGGATACATGCGGACGTGCATTGTCCTGTTGGAACAGCAAGTTCCCTTGCCGGTCTAGGAAAGGTAGAACGATGCGTTCGATGACGGTTTGGATGTACCGTGCACTATTCAGTGTCCCCTCGACGATCACCAGTGGTGTACGGCCAGTGTAGGAGATCGCTCCCCACACCATGATGCCGGGTGTTGGCCCTGTGTGCCTCGGTCGTATGCAGTCCTGATTGTGGCGCTCACCTGCACGGCGCCAAACACGCATACGACCATCATTGGCACCAAGGCAGAAGCGACTCTCATCGCTGAAGACGACACGTCTCCATTCGTCCCTCCATTCACGCCTGTCGCGACACCACTGGAGGCGGGCTGCACGATGTTGGGGCGTGAGCGGAAGACGGCCTAACGGTGTGCGGGACCGTAGCCCAGCTTCATGGAGACGGTTGCGAATGGTCCTCGCCGATACCCCAGGAGCAACAGTGTCCCTAATTTGCTGGGAAGTGGCGGTGCGGTCCCCTACGGCACTGCGTAGGATCCTACGGTCTTGGCGTGCATCCGTGCGTCGCTGCGGTCCGGTCCCAGGTCGACGGGCACGTGCACCTTCCGCCGACCACTGGCGACCACATCGATGTACTGTGGAGACCTCACGCCCCACGTGTTGAGCAATTCGGCGGTACGTCCACCCGGCCTCCCGCATGCCCACTATACGCCCTCGCTCAAAGTCCGTCAACTGCACATACGGTTCACGTCCACGCTGTCGCGGCATGCTACCAGTGTTAAAGACTGCGATGGAGCTCCGTATGCCACGGCAAACTGGCTGACACTGACGGCGGCAGTGCACAAATGCTGCGCAGCTAGCGCCATTCGACGGCCAACACCGCGGTTCCTGGTGTGTCCGCTGTGCCGTGCGTGTGATCATTGCTTGTACAGCCCTCTCGCAGTGTCCGGAGCAAGTATGGTGGGTCTGACACACCGGTGTCAATGTGTTCTTTTTTCCATTTCCAGGAGTGTATAACTAATTAGGAGGTACTGAATAGAATTAGGGAGAAGAGGAGTTTGTGGCACAACTTGACTAGAAGGAGGGATCGGTTGGTGGGACATCACCAGTTTAGTATTGCAGGGCAGCGTGGAGGGTAAAAATCGTAGAGGGAGACCAAGAGATGAATACACTAAGCAGGTTCATAAGGATGTAGGCTGCAGTACCAGTACATACTGGGAGATGAAGCTGCTTGCACAGGATAGAGTAGCATGGAGAGCTGCATCAAACCAGTCTCAGGACTGAAGACCATAACAACAAAAACTCAGAAAGCCACTTAACTAAGGTATCGTCTGGACCAGAAGACTTGCTTTTGTTAAGTGATTTAAGTTGCTTCACTACTCCGAGGATATCTACTTCTACGTTACTCTTGTTGGCGGCTGTTCTTAATTAGAATTCTGGAATATTTACATCTTCTTTGGTGAATGAATTTCGGAAGGCTGTGTTTAGTATCTCCGCTTTAGAAGCACTTTCATCGAGAGTGTTTGCACTGGTATCGCGCAGAGAAGGTATTGACTGTTCTTTCCGCTAGCATACTTCACACACGATCATAATCGCGTTGGATCTTCTGCCAGGTTTCGAAACAGAGTCTCGTTGTGGAAACTATTATTAGCATCTCGCATTGAAACACACTCTAAATTTCGAGATTCTGTAAAGGACTGCCAGTCTGGAAGATTTAGGCTTCGTTTAAATTTAGCATACTTTTCTAGTTGTTTCTACAACAATGATCTGACCCATTTTGTGTACCAAGGGGCATCAGCTACGTTGTTAGTTAATTTCTTTGGTATAAATCTCACAGTTGCTGTCGATACTATTTCTCTGAATTCAAGCCACATCTTATCAAAAGTTACCAATAAATTGTTAATTTGGACGCAGTGGAGATTCTCTCTCAGGAAGGCGTCAAGTGAATTTTTATCCGCTTTGTTGAACAGGTAAATTGTACGTTTCTTTTTGGAGGATTTGGGAGTTAAGATATTCATACTCGCTACGACAACCCTGTTTCACTAACCTCTGTACCTGTTTTGATGCTGCTTGGTAGCTCAAGATTACTTGTTGCTGAGAAGTCAAGTGCGTTTTCACTACCATGTACTATTCGAGTGGGCTTTTGAACTATCTGCTCGAAACAAGTTTCAGAGAATGTGTTTAGCACAATTTCGGACAACGTTTTATGCTTACCTCCGTTTTGGAATATGTATTTTTGCCCACATATTGTGGGTAGATTGAAGGCACCACCAATATAATTGTATGAGTCTGGTACGTGTTTTAAATTAGACTCAAATTTTCTTTGAAACTTTTTAGCAACTGCATCATCTGAGATGGGAGGTCGGTAAATGGATCCAGTTATTATTTCATTCCCTGTTGCCAAGAAAGACTTCTACCCATACTAACTCATAGGAACTACTTCAATTTCGCTGCAAGATAGACTACTTCTAACAGAAAACAACACGGCACCGCCAATTGTGTTTAGCCTATCCTTTCTGAATACCGTTAGGTCCTTCGCAATAATTTCGGCTGAACTGATCCCCGGATTTAGCCAGCTTTCAGTGCCTATAACGATTTCAGCATCAGTACTTTCTATTAGCGCTTGGAGCTCTGGTACTTTCCCAGCACAGCTACGACAATTTAGATGTTTTCTACCGATTCTTTCTGTGTTCGACCAGCACTCTTTGAGAGTGAAGCCCTTCTTGTGTTTCGCCGAGACCCTCTAACCTAAAAACCGAGCAGTCTGCGCCACACAGTCCTCGCCAACCAATGTATCCGCACCCTGCGTGTATCGGAACCCGAATCCCAACAGACCTATGGCGCAAGTCAAAGAGTATCCAGCTTACACCGTCGCAGAACCGTCCGATACTCTGATTCAGATCCTCCACTCGGCTCTGTACCAGAGGTCCGCAATCGGTCCCGTCGACTATGCTGCAAATGATGAGCTCTGCTTTCATTTCGCAAGCAAGAGTGGCACTTCTCAAAGCCAGAGAGAATCTCTTCCGATTCAAAGCGACGCACACAAGTGGTACCGACGTGAGCCACCACCTGCAGTTCCCTGTACCCTGTGCTCTTCATGGCATCGGGAAGGACCCGCTCCATCTCTGGAATGACTCCGTCCGGTAGGCACACGGAGTGCACATTGGCATTCTTCCCCTGTGATTGCCCGGATCTTGCAGGCTGAGAGGTTTCTTTGAAAGAGGACAAGCGACCGTATCTGGTTGATGGACAGCGTCAGTGAAACAGCGCATGGAATCAGTTTGTCAGACTAAAAGTGGAGGCCTTACGTTTGGCTCCCTGGGAAGTCTTTGTTGTGAAAAGTCCCATTCACTCTAAAGAAATGTCTTGAAATTGTTGACGCCACCATTAGCATTATTTGCCACCTCTCTTCTTCTCTTTGTTTTGTCATAGCTGTTGTTGCACGTGTTTTAAGGTGTCTTTTTGAGGGTCGTGTTTTTATGGTGCGGGCAATGTTTTTATCAGGCGCATGTTCTTTTTTTCTTTCTTTTTTTGCTGTATGTAGTAGCTCGCGTAAGTTGTGGCATTTTCCATTAGAGTCTAAGCGCTGATGAATCAAAAGAGGGTTGCTAGATCGTTATTGATGCAAGGCGCGTTATCGCGGGGAACTTTGAATCCTACCAGCCGTCAGTGTTTACATTCAGTAGGGCGCCATATTAGTGCATGCTCATGACCAAGTACGAGTATATTTGACTGTTTATTTATGATTGGATCAAGTCACATCCTGTTTCATCAACGATACAGGTATAATTAAATGAAGCCTGAAATACGAAGCAGACAACAAAAACAACTTAGTGGAGTCCAGTACATGGAACATCTTCTACAATGACCCCACGGTCCCACAAGACACACCCTTAACGATCTATGGCTTTACAAGAACGGAGCACTGGACGCTGCGCGATATTGGGTTGTAAAACCTTAAATAAAACTTCCTAGACACGAAAAAGTAAAGCAAGGTAGAGAGTAGAATGTACACGATTCACGAGCACACAACAACCCTCCTTCATTAAGTAAACTCTGAATAGTTTTTGAGCTGACAATATCGCTAAAAACATTTATTCATGCGGGCTACCGATTCGGGAAAGTCTCTGTAGCCATCTTTGGATTTGGAAAAGTTGGGTCTGAAAATGCTAGGATACAGCAACTAACAGCACACACGATTATATCCAAGATTTGCAGTACATGGAATAACAACATACCCACGTTTCTCCTCGAGGTAAAGTAATGTGGTGCTATACAGTGCATGTCCGTGTCAGTATCGCGAGCTGTACTGGAAGGCAGCATGTCAGTATTAAAATAACAGCTCTGTGCACACTTGTTATTGCGTCGATCACAAGTGCTGTCATTCATCACTATTAAAACTGAGAGACCCCAGCGTAAGCATAAGTACATCAATGGCGCAGTGTTAGTACAAATCGATATTATCATTCACTTTATATTAAGGCACGGAGCTACTATCCCATACAATTATATATGCCCAAATTCTATAGTAGCATTTAAGCGAAGTCAGTGTTCTACAATTTAAAATCACTGTTTGTAAAATCAATAGACATAATTTATACGTTAACCTTTTTAAATAATTTACAATTTTTTTTAAAAACACTTTATAAAAATCGTTTACCTTTTTCTTGTACCGAATCACAAACAATATGACACCATGCAACCACTTAAAAGCTCTGTATGTACATTTAATGGTATCATATGGCGGTTGATTTAAATACATCCAGGAACAGCTTGGTATCAACAGGCATACCAAATTTCGTTAAGAATACATTCGAAGTATATATGTTAGCACTATTTAATGTTTGAATGTTTACTATCAGTTACGATGTTTACATGAACTTATCGATGACAACACGTCACTCGAAGGCTAAGTGCAATCCTGTCACCTGGCGTCTATGTGCAATATGGTCACGTGATATCGAGGTGAACACTCTTCTAGTGTTTAATACAACCAATATATGGATATTACACCGTACACTTACTGTACTGAAGGAGAAGATCGTGTATTGATGCAAATACAGGTATGTCGTAATTCCATGTGTTGCAAATATTGGACATAATTCTGTGTGTTGTTTTGCTCATTGGTGTATCATAGTATTTTCGATCCCATCTCTTTCAGATCAGAAGATGGCTACAGAGTATTTCGAAACTGTAATCTGTTTGATTAAATGATTTTACCGTTCTTGGTACTTGAAAAGTTATTCATTGTTCATATTACTACAGATCGTCTCCATGCAAACGATGTCAGAAGTGTACATGTGCGTTGGTTAACTGGTTTTACAGAAAAGACATCTGGTCCTCTAGCTAATATAAAAGAAATTTGTGAAGTCATAAAAAGCGGAGTACCTCTTACAACAGAATAAATGCCAGGAAAGAGAGAGAGAGAGGGAGAGAGAGACAGAGAGACAGAGAGAGAGAGTACTTTGTTCTACGTCTGCATTACCCACCAAGGTGATATTTGGTTAGCGCTCTGGACTCACATTGGGAAATACTGCAGTTCAAATTTCTGGATGGGCGTTCAGATTTAAGTTTCCACAAACAGCTCAAGGAAAATTCCAGAATGGTTCCTTGGAATGGTCGCGGTCAGTTTCCTTCGCCCTTCTCTGCACAATCTGAGCTTACGCTCGTCTCTAATGGCCTCTCTGACGACATCTTTCTAATATACATGGCAGCTTCTGTTCTTTAGGATGAACAGCATAGTAATAAGCATATTGTTGCAACAGAGCTCAACAGCTAAATGCAAAGACTGAGCGAACTATCCCAGAGAAAAACCATCGTTTTCTCGTTTGAGAGCACTGGAGTTCGATCCCTGTCAAACTGTCAACACTTAGACCTGTCACTTCACGTTGATATTTGAATGGTTCCTTTGCAAAGATAAGTCGAAATTCCTTCTCTATTCTTTCCCAAGACGACCCTACGACCTTCTTGCAATGACTTCTTCGTCGATTAACATCAACCTAAATTTTATTTCATTCCAACAAAGACAACTAAGCGCTTTAACAACAAGTCTTACGTTTCGTAAAAAATAATTCAAATGTCTGCATTTCATATCGTATCAAGTAGTTTCAGCAATCTTGTGACGTCATAATTTTTCAATTTCAATTTTCCTCCTATCAGCGGTGACGTACTCGCGTTAATTGTGTTTCCAGGAAACCATTTATCAGTTTACGCGTCATTTACTGTGATACAGAAATTAATGGATGTTAAAATATACTGGAACTAACGTTTCGTGTCGAAGCGTTGCGTGATGTATTTTGAAGAGACTTCGAATCAATCTGTCAGTAGCAATACAGAGAGTGTGCATATAGTAGGTAGCGAACACAGTGCCAATTAAAAAATTTCTTGCATCTACTGTGTCGGCAATCATTACATGAACGAGGAGGCTTTTTTCTCTGAAGAAACATAAATGAAAGCAAAACGTTTGAATCCAAATATGTCACACTAATGAAACCAAGCAAAACATCTGTCACGTAACGCACCACATTTGTAACTTTCGTCATTGACGCATGTAGTTCCAGTTCTTGAATACCTATAAAACGAATAGTCTCACAGTGAATTATTTTCTTATTGGAATTGAAGCAGACGGCTGCGGAGAGGCAGTAGAGTCCTTTTCTTACAGTATGCACATTTCTTCGGTGAAGAGTACTTGTTTCTCTCCCTCGTCACTGATTCTTTTACATTTGCCTTCTCCTGTAGCTAATATACACATTGATACCAAAATATTTAGAGAGCTGCTCAAACATTATGAACGCTGCCTACAGCGAGGTTGTGTGCTACCTGATACAGCAGTAAGGAAAGATTGTAATCTGAGTATATGCGCGTCAATTTTACTGCCGATATGTTCGACAAATTGGGAAATCTACTGACACAGGCGACTTTGACAAAGATCGAATGGTTATGACTCGGCATGTGAGAGCGAGCATAATGCAAACGACGAAGCTGGTAGGCTATTCTCACGTTTTTGTCGTATGCATCAACGGAATGAAGGGCGGTGAAAGCACTAGTGGATAACAAGATGTCGGCGACCACGCCTCAACACAGACCGTGGAGGGCAGAGCATTGCTCGATATGCAATGAAAATGGTGACAATTATTGAATTATGTGAAAAAAACGTAAATTACTTACAAAGTGTGGCGTGCATGCACATTATTCAACATGTAAACGTCACTACAGATATTTGGATTTAGGTTACGACATGTTAGATATGCCTGTCATCATTGGCTTGATATGGCGCAGATGAATAACGAAATTCTGTATGACCCGCTGAAGTGTCGGAATATCGAGGCCGTCGATGACCTTATAACCCCATCTCTTCTATTGTAATTTAGTATGCTTTTACCTAAGTAACAGAAAAACCTTTCTGTATGTTGTCACTTATACTATACCCCAACAGAACAAATAGTCCTCTTACGAGAGAAGCCACGTATAACCCTCTTACTAAAATTAGTTTAGTTTTTAAATAAAGTTATCTGGGGAGGATAGTCCTGTTAATAGGAAAAGCTAATCAACAGAGTTACCCTTCTTAGAGAATTTGACCGTGCTTAGTGTCTAATGGATAAGTAAATCAGACTATTCAGTTATTTTCCTAAGATTTTACCCAGGGGTTAAACAGAAACGCAGTAGGAAACGGTGAAATATTGGAAAAGCAGAAGTATGAATTTTGCTTACATTCTTCCTACTGTGGGATTTGGTTCTTCAAATAAATATTGCTCCACGTAAACAATGTTGGTGCACACATTGGAATTTCTTTTCGACTACTACACCCTTATACATTACGTTTTTAAAAGAGAGAAAGCCCAGTAGATAACTTCTGGGAGGCTAAGAATATCAGGCCAGGGGTGACATTTAAAAAATCATTTTCTATAGTAGACAAACTTAAATACTAAAATACTTGTATATTAAAGCACACACTTTTTATAGTGATCATTTCACTTCAAGAAAACCTTTTTCTTACTCGAGTTTACTTTCAAAATCTGTTACTCTTTGAACTCTGTGTTGCCATTTAATAGATTCTAGTAACTTGTCTACACTCTTATTGAATTTTATGTAAGCAAACTTTTACTATAACACTTTGCAGTAGTTAATAAAACACAAAAATAATTGAAATGGTGCCTCTTTATATAACTTAGCGCTTCATAAACCTTTAAAGCGGGATACTCGGATTCATCAAACACCAGAAAGAGACCCTATATTCTTGTATGATTAGGATGAAGTAACAGCGTGAATCACTTTCTTTAAAGGTCAAGAATGATAATTAAAACACAGTTTAAATTAATGGTTCATGCTGTACGAAAGTAAATTTACTAAAAAAAGTCTTATCCGGTGTCTGTGGGCTTGGGTGTGGTGAACAATTATTGTGGCTACACTACCCAAAGTACGACCTTCAAGTCTCTTACTGTGTGGGCTTAATTTCTCTTCATGGCGTCGTTCAGTTTTACACACTGTAACCCAAAAACTCGCAGCTATGCCATAATCCGTTTGCAGTCTCCACCCGAGGCATTTTTGTGCAAATTTGCAACTAGAGCTTCTCCTGCTCCGCAACGGTGTTGCCTCAATCACTGCTGCCCACAGACTGTGTGACTTACTTCCCACGCTTGCTCTAAGCAGTGCGCCAATTCGCCATTGCCATCTTTTCTACTGACCAGCGCCACTTTATTTTTAAACAAAAGCACACTGGCTTTTACATAATACATATTTCTTATATTATTGCTGAGCGTGGCCATTTCTTAAATTGTGAAATTTACGTTAACACGAACAATTTATACACATAAATATTTCTAAATACGAGGGGTCATCAGAAAATTATCTAACATAATAAACAATTTACATAATATTTTACTTACATTACTCACACACAATACAAAGAACTTAAAAAATGGCTCAAATGGCTCTAAGCACTATGGGCTTCAACATCTGAGGTCATCAGTCCCCTAGACTTAGAACTATTTAAACCTAATTAACCTAAGGACATCACAGACATCCATGTCCGAGGCAGGATTCGAACTTGCGACCGTAGCAGCAGCGCGGTTCCAGACTGAAGCCCCTAGAACCGCTCGGCCACACAGCCGGCGCCAAAGAACTTCAACCTACAGTATAATACACTTTACATATACAGAAAATTTAGTACTAATCTGCGAAAAGTTTTGTAAAGCAAAAAAATTATTTAAAACAATTTTAATGAACCGTAGTCAAATATTATTTTAACCTCCTGAATGGCTGTTATCAGCTCAGCAATGGTTTTGCGGCTATTGCTGCACACCTTGTCTTCCATATAGCCCCAGAAAAAAGAGTCGGATGTGTTCAGATACAGTGAATATGGCGGCCATACGAGGCCCATGCCAGTAACTTCTGAGTACCCCAGAACCAGAATGAAGTCCCTGAAGTGCTTCTCCAGGACATCATGCAGTGTCCTGCTTCGATGGGGTCGAGCTTCGTCTTGCATCAACGACATTTTGTTGAAATCAGGGTCATAATGGATAGTGGGGATAAAATCATGTTCCGAAACCTTCATGTGCCGTTCGGTAGTCACAGTGCCACCAAGGAATATCACACCGATTATTCTGTGACTGGACATTGGACACCACACAGTTGCCGGTTGAGGGTTCAGAAACTTCTCGAACGCGAAATGCGGATTCTCAGTCCCCCAAACGCAGCAGGTATGCTTATTGACGAGTACATGTAAATAAAAGTGGGCTCCGTCCCTAAACCAAACCATATTCACATCACACTAATTCCTATCATGCCCCGCGGCCCACCGTGCAGTTTGAACAGCCTACCGCAAACCGTTCAGAATTTATGACGATTTTATTTCTTGCAGTTCAACAATTGTCATTCTGTAGGCCAGTTGGCGATTTGTGACACATAGGAAGATACACTACAATGCTGGTGCACGGGCAAGTGTGTAGGAGTACAGCGTTCAGCAGTCAAGAGGATCCGCAGCTAACGACCCTTTCCTGTTCCCATGTTGACCTAAGCACATCGACAGTAAAGTCTACAAAAGGCACAATATCATAACCAGTAAACTGCGGATCAATGGAACCTGACACCTGGTCGATAAATTACGTTTCTTGCTACAGCAGGTTTGTAGCGATGTCTGGATACGTACTCATCCAGATGAATAATGTTAGAAACATGCGCTGCACCATGGAATGTGTAGGCCATTTCTTGCCACAGGGAACACATAGAATATATTCCATGGAACCATCGGTAGTAATCGGTGGCACCATGGCAGCTATGTACTACGTGAACAATATTTCTTTATGTCTTTCTCGATGGCGATGGCATCTCCCAGGGAGATAACTGTCAATGGCACAGGGCGAGAATCATGTTACAGTAGATCGACGAGCATGATAGTGAAGATCTGGCAAACATATCCACCTGATCGCCGTGTCCGCGCACACACACACACACACACACACACACACACACACACACATACACACACCACCACCACCAGCCGGTAATTTACGGGAATAGCGAGACCTGTGAATAGACAATTGGTTTAACATAACACCGCAACCCTGCCACAGAGGTGAAGACGTGAAATGTAGAATCGCTGCAGTGCTGCGTCCGAGTGGTGGACCAACACGCTGTTCACCACGTGCTCAGCAGATCTTTTGGGTTCAAATGGTTCAAATGACTCTAAGCACTATGGGACTTATAATCTGAGGTCATCAGTCCCCTATACTTAGAACTCCTTAAACCTAACTAACCTAAGGACATCAAACACATCCATGCCCGAAATAGGATTCGAACCTGCGGCCATAGCAGCAGCTCTATTCCGGACTGAAGCGCCTAGAACCGCTCGGCCACAGCGGCCGGCATGTTTATATACTGCGCGCGAGTGTGTTGTAGTCTGTAAGATTTATCAAATTTTTGGTCCTAGCCAGTCCTATAATAGGGTGTAATACATTTTATTATTCTCGTGGTCTAGGGATAGCATCTTTATTAGTAATGAGAACGTCCTCGGTCTCGCATTTATAACCCGTCACCGTTTAAATTTCGATAAAAAATGAGCATTGGTGCCCCAAGATTGCGGGCGTAAGAAGTCACCTTCATTCTGCCAACGCCCTGGTCAAATAGGGAGGAGGAGCGGACGGAAGTTCAGGGCACTCTCTTATCCTCGGGATGGGAAACTGCCCTAAAGGCGGAAGAATCAGGAATGATCAACCGTATGAGGATGCAGAAGACAACTGAAAGCACTGCATTAAAGACGTATGACGTGTATCCACAGAACATGTTTCCTGTAACTGAAAAAGTGTCATGATGATCTCACCAAGAGCAAAATATTTCGGAATAGTCCCCCATTCGGATCTCCAGGAGGGGACTGCTAAAGTGGAGATGGCCATGAGGAAAAGAATGAATAACCAACGAAAGAATAACATTCTACGAGTCGGGGCGTAGAATGTCAGAAGCTTGAACGTGGTAGGGAAGCCAGAAAATCTGAAACGGGAAATGCAGACGCTCAGACTAGGCATAGTAGGGGTCAGTGAAGTGAAATGGAAAGAAGTCAGAGATTTCCGGTCAGATGAGTGTAGGGTAAGATCAACAGCAGCATAATGGTATGAATAGGAAGGCAGGGCAGAATGATTGTGTGAACAGTTATTGTGAACAGGTCATTGATAAGGTTGTTCTTATCAGAATCAACAGCAAACCAACATGGACAACGATAGTTCAGGTACACAAGCCCACGTCTCAAGCTGAAGATAAAGGTATAGGGAAAGTATATGATATTGAAAGGGTAATACAATACGTAAAGGGAGACGAAAATCTATTAGTCATGGGGGACTGGAATGCAGTTGTAGGAGAAGGAGCAGAAGGGAAGGTTACAGAAGAATGTGGGCTTGAGACAAGATATGACCGAGGAGAAAAACTAATTCAGTTCTGTAATTAATTTCAACTGGTAATAGGGAATACTCCATTCAAGAATCACAAGAGGAGGAGGTATCCTTGGAAAATGCCCGTGATAAGGGAAGATTTCTGTTAGATTACATCATGGTAAGGCAAAGATTCCGAAATCTGATACGTTGTTGTTAGGTGTACCCAGGAGCAGATAGACACTCAGATCAAAATGCAGTACTGATGAAGTGTAGGTTGAAGTTTAAGAGCTTAGTGAGGAAGAATCAATACGTAAAGAAGTGGGATACAGAAGTATTAAGGAGTGACGAGATAAATTGAACTTCTCTAAGGATGTAGATAGAGCAACGAGGAATTGCTCAGTAGTCAGTACGGTTGAAGAGGAATGGACATCTCTTGTATGGGCAATCACGGAAGTTGGAGAGAAAAATATAGGTGCAAAGAAGGTAACTGCGAAGAAACCACGGGTAATAGAAGAAATACTTCAGTTGATCGATGAAGGAAGGAAGCACAAAAATGTTCATGGAAACGAAATTCAGTAAAACAGAAATACAAGTTGCTGAAAATGAAATAAATAGGAAGTGCTGCATGAAAAATGTGAAAAAAAACCGAAAAAAAGATGATTGTCGGAAGGACTGTCTCAGCAATAAGGAAGTTGAAAAAATCTTCGGTGAAATTTAAAGCAAGAGTGGTAACATTAACAGTGGAATGGGAATTCCACTGTTAAATGCAGAGGAGAGAGCGAACAGATGAGAAGAGTACATTGAAGGCCTATATGAGGGGGAATATTTGTCTGAAGTGATATTGAAAGAAAAAGAAGTGGATTTAGAAGAGATATGGCATATCCATCAGAATTTCTAAAATAATTGGGGGAAGTGGCAACAGAACGTCTATTCACGTTGGTAAGTAGAATGTATGAGTCTGGCAACATACCATGTAACTTTCGAAAAAATATCAGCCACGGAATTCTGAACACTGCGAGAGCTGACAGGTGCGAGAATTATCGCAAAATCAGCTTAACAGCTCATGCAGCAAAATTACAAGAATAATATACAGAAGAATGAAAAGAAAACTGAGGATGTTTTATATGACGATCAGTTTGGCTTTAGGAAAGGTAAAGGCACCAGAGAGGCAAGTGTGACGTTGCGGTTGATAGTGGAAGCAAGTCCAAAGAAAAATCAAGACAGATTCATAGGTTTTGTCGACCAGGAAAAAGCGTTCGCCAATGCAAAATATTGTGCATAAAGTACATGATCCGCCTTACTTGTAAATACACGTCCTATAAGAGAGCATATAAGTTTCTCTGTTGAGCATGGGTGGATTAAGATGTCACCAACAACACCGGCCCAAACGTCCACAGAAAAGCGTTGCTGATGACATGGTTGAACAATTTTTGAGGATTACCGACTACACATACCTATCGAATGCGAAAATTTACCATCTGATCACGCTGAAACTAAAGTAGAAAATAAGTTACAGCATAAAAAAGCGGTTCCGGACCAATGTCCATATAACACACTTTCTTGCTCTGTGACGAATGTTTCCTGAACGTTTGACCTTACCTCTTTGTACACGCTGCACAGTTACATTACGTGCTGAATTTTGCTGAAGATCGTCTATGTTTTGTGACCATTGTTTCTTTACGTAAGATGGTAACGAAAAAATGCTACAACGACTTAAACTTACAGATTGGGACAACATGAGGTACGTCTCCATTCATGTTTTTAATGCGCTTGAACAATTCGTCAAGTGCTCTCGCCTGTAAAAAACGTGTCCAGAACTCAGCATTAATGTTTGCAGAAATTTCCAAGCATCTTACATTTTAATGTGGAGCAAAAATCTCACTCTGCATCGAACTCAGACGGAAATTTTTTACAGCTCGAGTCAAAAGTACGAAGTGGTTACACGACTTACTGTCTAACGTGGTGGACTACAAACGGCACTTGTGTGTTCAGATCCCAGTGTAATTCAGTTTTAATGTTCCATGGAGCTTAAATACTGCGTAACTTCGGCTACAAACCGAAAGTTCCCGAAACGTTTCACCGGTAATTTGCAGTTCGTCATCGATGGAAGGCAGAAGAGTTAGAGTACCAACACGCCATCTCCCCACGTTCGATTACTTCAACATCTCCTTTCTAGTTCCTTATGTTTCGGACTCAAGATCTTCATTTTACTTGCATAATTTCTTATGTCTTTGCGTCAGTTATTGTTTCTTTCGCACATTTCTAGATATTTTTCTCAGAGTCATGTCCAACTGCCGAATGAGTTCCTATCAGCATTCATACGAGCATGCTTTGAGAGGTGCATATTACGACACAAGGATTGGATGTAACCTTTTAGCGGGAGGAAAAAAGATATATTTGCCCTGAACTAACAGTCACAGCGTTATCATTAGAGACGGAGTCCAATCTAGGTTTCATTTCGGCATGCCTAATATTTGATTAAAAGGAATACAGAAAACGTAAAGCCGGAAGGTAGGCCGCCTTAACACTCTTGTGATTTAGCCTCAGGGTCCAGCTACGCTTTGCTCTGTTCTTCCATTGCATTGAAATTCTTTCTTCAGTGCAGATTGCTATAAGTGAAGCGGCTATGAAACAAAACACTGCTTCTCTACTTAAATAAAACCTAAACTGATTCGAATTAAATCTGTATACTCTCACAAACTTTCTTAAAGACATAAGAACCAACTAATAATCGCTGTCTCAAAGATATCTCGTTAACATTCTGTGAATAGTATAAAACAACAATCGTTTATACACATCATATTCGTCTTCCTTCATAGCGCAGATCTTCCATGGTATCAGAACTGCTTCAATGCTCCTTGCTACACGCAGATTACAAATGGTCTTGCAGCAGGTAACTCTGCAGCTGTAATACTTTACCACGGTATGCCGCTCGATGATTACAAACTAATTACGATCATGCACATCTTTACTCTGAGCTGTATATTTAGTACACACGCTACATGCCCTTCCGTGAATGGAATGGTTCACTACATATCTCCAAATGAAACTGCGAACAATATTCGAACGAAAATGATTTTGAATACTGTTCGATCGTATGGGATTCTTATCAAGACTACCACAATTTAGGATTTAGTGAATGTGGAGTCGTGCTAGATTAGTTGTTACTGGAAAGACTGGTCTTCTAAAGTACCAGAGAATCTAAGTTCTAATCGTCTCGAGTCGATATTCTTCTCCCGGGACGCTAACAGGTCACCACTAGACAGCAGATCAGGTGTTGAAGTGTGAACACATGGACGCAAAACGGTAAGCCTATACTCACAGGTGTAGTCTACTCAGTGGTGCAGTTACGACCGTCCACAAAACATCGGATAGTAAATTATGTCACGAGTTGTGGGGAGACTGTTCGATGCACACAAAAAGCAACCAACACATTGATGTGTGTATGTGTTGAAGTACCTTGCATAAAAAACATATTTTTACTTATAGCCGTTACACAATTTATAATTTAACCTAGTCCTTATGAACATTACAAAAAGAAATGCAAATACTATAGAAAT
The DNA here is from genome assembly GCF_023864275.1 of Schistocerca cancellata. NCBI lineage: Eukaryota > Metazoa > Arthropoda > Insecta > Orthoptera > Acrididae > Schistocerca > Schistocerca cancellata. The sequence goes on from NC_064631.1 coordinate 523,264,765, forward strand.
TCTAACACTACAGCTGCTTCTTACCGGTACAGAACTAATGTAAACCAATTACCCAACTGCTAATATTATTGTTGGCAATACAGTCTTTGTTTACATTCATTTATTATGGTGCTTCTAAGCTACAAATGACGTCACCGATACTAGATTCGCCCTTATACTACTCAGGTCAACAGCCAGTGATTGTTGGATTCCTAGGGCACAGTGCAGCACCTCAGCAGCACTTCCACAGTAACGAGTGATTCCACAGTCTACTGTAACGGGTTAAGAATCCACACTTGGGTGATCACTGGTACCAGTGCGATGGAAAATCGTAAAAGCTGTTTCACTCAGTGGATACCTTCTGTCAGTCTGTAGAGAATGTAGATTATCCAGGGCGGTAACGTGATGACGTGTCGTAAACGCCTCTTAAAGTTGTCCTTGGCCTACCTAGATTACAGACGCAGTATCGTCCTAGATCCCCAGGTTGACTCGTTCCTCAGTGCTACTGTGGGATCCATCATGCTTAATACTCGGTGACTAGTACCCACTGTATCTTCGAAGCGCGCACAATCCAACAACATGTGATCTGGTTTGCCAACATTGCCGCAGGGGAGACTATTATTTTTTTTTTTGGCTTTGTATAGATACACGTTGTACCGGCCATGACCTGTCAGGTGAAGAACTCTCCTTTTTAAGGTATGCCTGATATCAGGGATAAATTCATACGTTCCTCTCCCGGCAATTGAAGTATCCCATTCATTTCGTAACAGTTTTAATACGGAATCATGTATTGTCTTATTCCTGTTGGTCTCAGTTCCAAGTATCGTTCACTTTTCCCTTCGAATTTTAGGCCCGGGTGAAGGCCTAGTGGTTAGGTTCGCTTCTTGTTGATCGCAGTGTCCCTGTTTCGATTTGCCACTAGGTCAGAGATTTCCTTCGGTCGGGGACTGAGCGTTTCTGTCGTCTAAATCATTTACTCTCACCTTCATCACACAGACAAACAAGTCGTTGAAGTTGCGTCAAATAGACACACTTTGGCCAGGCACCAGAATAGTCCCAGAAAGTGTTTCCGGGCAATAATGCCATACGGTTATTCGATGTCATTAAATTTCTTTAACGAATGAAGGGGTCACCTTTTGCTGACTTCAAAATCCAGTGGACATAATTCTAGATTTGCTAACAACGTATTAGCTGGGATGGTACAGCAGGCGCACGCTAATCGAAATGGCACTCCTCGTTGAATTTTTCTGACGAATGAAGCTGGCTTCGCAATCTCTCACCATATCCTGCAACTTTTCGCTCTCTCTTTTCTGCTTTGTTATTGCTCGCGTAGCAACTAATATATTAGTAAATGTATGTGATTAATACGTTGCTACGAAAAGAGCCCTGAAATACTTTTTAGGGATGCTGTGCTGTGACTTTCTTTGGATCATTAATTTTCAACAAAACAAAACATATTATGTTCTTATTATTCTGAGTCTGGCTTTCTATTAAAGGAACATTGCTTCGTTACCCTAACTCGCTATAAAGTTCAACATATCTTCCTTACTTTACAGCTATTGAAAAGGTTACTGAAAATTGTTTCGTTATCAATACTGATGTTACAGTACGCAATGTTTGTTCAACATCAAAACTTTGCAGTGGATTTTTGTTAACAGTAAAACATCAATAAGTACTACGAGTAACACGAGAGTATGAGACTACTATCAGAGAAAAAATGTTTTTACTATTATGTTTGCCAGACCAGAACTACGCACAGCAAGATTTCTTTTATGTCATGAAGGTAAATTATCTTTTCGCACTGTTAATAATATATCATTCTCAGCCCGCGTCCACGTGTAAAACACATCATAAAATCTGCTGCTCTGCCCTGCAATCCCGAGAGCTGAAAGAAATAATTTTAGTTCACTATTACTTGTCCGCTTCTTTGCGGTATGATTGGTTTCATTTAATACAGTTTGATTGCACCGCGGCAGCGACTCGTTCGTTCGTAGCGCCGCTCTGCACCACGAATAATATTTAAACAGCTGAAAATGTCTTAAGAGGATGGGATAAAATACCAGGCAAGGTTATTACAAATCATAATGCATGTTTTCACGAAGTAACTCCATTCAAAACATTTAGACAGATCAAATTCTTACACACCTTTACAAATCAATACCTAATGGCGTCCTTCTCCCAAACTTGACAAAAGAATGCTGCACAGCCATAGAATATTACGTCACTGGCTCTTCCTACTCACTTATCTCCAAGAAGACGACAGAGAAATTAATGCTCGGTCACTACTATTTATACTCGTTGTGACATATCCTCATCTTTGTTTGATATTTAATAAGTATCGTTTGTGGCGGTTTCAGTACTCGCCGACGCAGATATTATCTTTAAAAAAAGATCGGTGCATAATTCTATACAAGTATAACGAATTACACATTATGGTTTCTCTTTATTACATAAAGTTCACACAATCCAGTTCAATTATCCCGCCGACATTAGTGGCCGAGCAATTCTAGGCTCTACAGTCTGGAACAGCGCGATCGCTACTGTCGCTGGTTCGAATCCTGCCACGGGCATGGATGTGTGTGATGTCCTTAGGTTAGTTAGGTTTAAGTAGTTCTTAGTTCTAGGGGACTGATGACCTCAGACGTTAAGTCCCATAGTGCTCAGAGCCATTTGAATCATTTTCAAATATTCTTTTCTCCTTTTTGACCACATACATCTACATCTACATCTACATCCATACTCCGCAAGCCACCTGACGGTGTGTGGCGAAGGGTACCTTGAGTACCTCTATCGATTCTCCCTTCTATTCCAGTCTTGTATTGTTCGTGGAAAGAAGGATTGTCGGTATGCCTCTGTGTGGTCTCTAATCTCTCTGATTTTATCCTCATGGTCTCTTCGCGAGATATACGTAGGAGGGAGCAATATACTGCTTGACTCTTCGGTGAAGGTATGTTCTCGAAACTTTGACAAAAGCCCGTACCGAGCTACTGAGCGTCTCTCCTGCGGAGTCTTCCACTGGATTTTATCTATCATCTCCGTAACGCTTTCGCGATTACTAAATGATCCTGTAACGAAGCGCGCTGCTCTCCGTTGGATCTTCTCTATATCTTCTATCAAGCCTATCTGGTACGGATCCCTCACTGCTGAGCAGTATTCAAGCAGTGGGCGAACAAGCGTACTGTAACCTACTTCCTTGTTTTCGGATTGCATTTCCTTAGGATTCTTCCAATGAATCTCAGTCTGGCATCTGCTTTACCGACGATCAACATTATATGATCATTCCATTTTAAATCACTCCTAATGCGTACTCCCAGATAATTTATGGTATTAACTGCTTCCAGTTGCTGACCTGCTATTTTGTAGCTAAATGATAAAGGATATACCTTTCTGTGTATTCGCAGCACATTACACTTGTCTACATTGAGATTCAATTGCCATTCCCTGCACCATGCGTCAATTCGCTGCAGATCCTCCTGCATTTCAGTACAATTTTCCATTGTTACAACCTCTCGATACACCACAGCATCATCTGCAAAAAGCCTCAGTGAACTTCCGATGTTATCCACCGGGTCACTTATGTATATTGTGAATAGCAACGGTCCTATGACACTCCCCTGCGGCACACCTGAAATCACTCTTACTTCGGAAGACTTCTCTCCATTGAGAATGACATGCTGCGTCCTGTTATCTAGGAACTCCTCAATCCAATCACACAATTGGTGTGATAGTCCATATGCTCTTACTTTGTTCATTAAACGACTGTGGGGAACTGCATCGAACGCCTTGCGGAAGTCAAGAAACACGGCATCTACCTGTGAACCCGTGTCTATGGCCCTCTGAGTCTCGTGGACGAATAGCGCGAGCTGGGTTTCACATGACCGTCTTTTTCGAAACCCATGTTGATTCCTACAGAGTAGATTTCTAGTCTCCAGAAAAGTCATTATACTCGAACACATACGTGTTTTGCCAGGAGACGTTACAAACTGATTGTAATGTACATTGGTAATATGCTTTTGTTGTTTAGAAGAGAGGTCGGAATTGTCTGTCTATGATGGTAGTGATTTTATGCATCACATTTGTACCGTTTCTGCACGCCTTCTCTACATGATACGCAGTTTAACGGTGTTCATCCACGAATACACCAAGATATCTCATTACTACGACTCTTCTAATAGTTAGTTCGTTTATCTGTATTTTAGGACGTAAGCTTCTGAAGTCGGATGCCTCTTTTACACACACCCAGTGTAGTCAGTAGAGCTCTGGGGCATATAAATGAAAATTCTTTTGCCGCCGTGGTAAGCTAAAATAGATTTACAACATTAACTTCTGAACGTGCCCTAAACATCGACAACCTTAAATACACGTGCGTTCAACCGTGCCGCTACGTATTAAGTGGCCTCTGTAATGCAAATCCCGCCGTTCATTCTAAATACGTGCACGCTGTGGAGGCGTAGTTCTCCGAAGCGGGAAGTGCCCATGAGAATTCTAAGCTGGCGCAACGCAGTCGATCGCCTTTTGTTTGCATCAGATATCAGCTTGGGAGCAATTAAGTCCACATTCCTCAATTTGCATCTATATAGAGCCCATAAATCTTGTTATTGGGGTGGTAGGATAATCTTAAATTCATAGCGGCATTCTCCCCAACGGATTAAAGCCCTCTCTACAAGCGACGCCGGTCATCTTCGCAACCGGTCTAATTAATTTTAGCCGTCCCGCCTTCCGCAAGAAATTAATATCCCGTAGTATATTGTTGTACCAGAAGCAGAACTCTTTCAGAGCGTTTTCTGGACAGATAACAGCAAAAATATATTTCTCAAAAAGATTCTTTTCGCCTCTTGTGCAGGAGGGGGTATTCGTTAATACCTAGGGAAAAATCAGGTCACCGACAGTAAAATCGAATTCCTTGTTTAATGAAAAGGAAAATCTCGCTTTTATGTCCCGTCCACGAGAAGTCGTTACAGATCAGCCTTTTTTTATTATTATTTTTGCAAAGATGCGGTAGGAAACCTCATCATGTAAACATGTAAACAGTTTCGTCATTTAAGGTTACCACGGAATAATAAATCCGGATACATAGATAGAGACTTTGAGTCCAGATTGCTAGTCCAGTGTTGAAGGCATTATATTACTTTTTCTTTTTTCTCTGCTTATGTTTTAAATTGGTAATGCCGTTTCATTTAGGTATGTGAGGAACTACACATTTAACCACTCAATATTTCTCATGTTAACGGCACGTCCACACATTTTGTTCACCAACACCCATACCAGGAGTTCTTTCGTCACGAGGAAATTAGTCGTTAGCATCAAACTTTTTAGTGGAAAAGGTATAGTCGGTCTCAAAAAGATTCTGGATCTCAATTTGTCAAACTATCGACATAACTATTATTCATTGGAAGAATCCTAAGGAAATGCAATCCGAAAACAAAGGAAGTAGATTACAGTACGCTTGTTCGCCCACTGCTTGAATACTGCTCAGCAGTGTGGGATCCGTACCAGATAGGGTTGATAGAAGAGATAGAGAAGATCCAACGGAGAGCAGCGCGCTTCGTTACAGGATCATTTAGTAATCGCGGAAGCGTTACGGAGATGATAGATAAACTCCAGTGGAAGACTCTGCAGGAGAGACGCTCAGTAGCTCGGTACGGGCTTTTATTGAAGTTTCGAGAACATACCTTCACCGAAGAGTCAAGCAGTATATTGCTCCCTCCTACGTATATCTCGCGAAGAGACCATGAGGATAAAATCAGAGAGATTAGAGCCCACACAGAGGCATACCGACAATCCTTCTTTCCACGAACAATACGAGACTGGAATAGAAGGGAGAACCGATAGAGGTACTGAAGGTACCCTCCGCCACACACCGTCAGGTGGCTTGCGGAGTATGGATGTAGATGTAGATGTAGATGTATGTTTTTAGCTATAATACATGTAGAACACGTGTAGTAACATGGTAAACACGTTTTTTATGTCACAGAGCTCTTAATACAAGGAAAGTATGAAGTCTGTGGCGGAAGCCCATGAGTTAACTATCAACCTTGCTGCCAGCAGAGTGCAATCCTCCTGCTCGCCGCGGTGCTGAGAAGAGAGGGGGTGGGGAGACAGAAAGGGGGCGGGGGCTGCCGTTAGAGAGTCATTTCTCAGCGGCCGCGTTGTTTACGCCCGATATTCATTTTGACAGAAGGGTGAATGGCCACCGGTCGTCCTGAATTGACTGGAAAAAAGAAAGATTCCCGCCTCTACCTGAGTTGGATCCCGTGGCCCCAGGAGCAGGCGTTAATCTTCTAGCAATTAGATTACCGCGGCCTTCGTTTTCTGTGTAAGTGTATCGTAACCGGCTGTTGACGCCATTGTCTGCTGAACAACCGATATGTCTAGTAAATAATCTGTCACATGGGTGACGTAAGTGATGGGTGCTGACACAAGGTACTGCTGTATTTCATTTCAACGATTCTGCTTCTGAAATCAATCCACGTAGTGGAATAAAAAAAGAAAAAAAACAGTAAGTTCCGTTCTCGTCAGTTCAATACTATTGTAGAACTCTTTTGGAGGAGTTTGTCCATTCATTACTTCTTGGGTTATGTTAACTTCTTTGCGGTGAGAGCCACTCTAGAATCCTCATTGGCTGGGGGGTTTCCGACTGCTGCTCATTGTATAAGACGCACTCTTCGTCACTCACCTTTCAGAGGCTTGATGAGTACACGTCAGCTGACATGAGCGAATGCAGAGTGGAATCAAGTTGCTGGTACTGCATGCAGGGCTCATTTACATTGTTCATTCTGTTATTTTCAGTTGTTCGAAAGAATCACTAAAATCTGTAACATAAGCGTATACTCTGTCTACAAGCTCTGGCTGGTCCATGGCACCAACCGGTCGCCGTTTCATGCTACGTCAGTGGCGTCAACACACCGATTTCCCAGCCGTTGTCAGTTTTCGTGACCTGAAGCCAGCAATTCTTGGTCATGAAGTTCCTCATTTGATATCACGAGGCAGAGCACACCGGTTCTATTTCTCCCACCAAGAAAAATTCCTAATCAGTATCAGGAGTTGAACCAAGATTTTCTGCGAGCCCGTGAGCGCGCTGACAAATCAGGTATAGAGGTGGGCAATAATACCTACATACTTCTTTCAAAATTCGTCGAATGCTTGGAGAGTATGAGTCACTGTAAGTTGTATGCAATATAAGCGCTCCATGCTACTTTTGTAAACTGTTTTTTCATATGTTCTTCAGGCTGAAAAAAAAGACATTGTTCTACTCTGGGTTATACCAACCGATGTAAAAGTTATTGACGTATCCATAAGATTACTTTGGCTGTACCGTACCGCCTCCAAGCTATGAGCAGAGCTACGTAATTGATGATTGACTCTGAGTTAATACTTCGTTGGAATTCGGAGTTTTTGAGTAAGTTTTTCACTCGATTTCAATTAAATCTCCGAGAACAGCCACTGAGAAGCAAGACACTGACTCAGTCTAAGTATGCAGTTGAGTATCGGTTGGAGAGAGACTCGCAATCGAAAAATGTATCGGGAAGCAGGTGTTGTCATGGAATCAAACGATGATTTGGTCGTATTTATACAACCTGAATAGCACGACTGGATGGAAAAAGTAAACAGCAGAGTGCATATAGTCCGCACCGTTTCTGATGGGCTATGTAGAGCTTTCGGAACGATAATTTCGTTCTTCCTGAAACGGAATTTCAGTGTATTTACCAGGTACTGACTGTCGGCATTGAAAGATCGGCAAAAGCCAATCAAGATTAGGTTTCATCAGTGAGGAATATACAGAGTGTCCCAAGTGAAGTGGTCAGTATTTAGGGATATGACAAGGGCTATCTTTCGAACGAAAGAAGTCTAGTAAACATGAGTGTAAAGGGCATATCTTAAGAACTACCAACACTGTTTCATCTTCACCTGTGAAACAAAACTATTCTAACGCAAATTATTTGCTTTCAGTATTTTGGGAGGAGGTAGTGTGGACCAAAACAAGGAAAAATTGTCTAGCAAACATACGGGCCATAAAATGCACAAATTAAGAGCTATGAGCACTTGTGAGGTAGAATAGATGTGTTTCATTTTACCATAGATAAACGACAGGTTACAAATTATTTTCTTGTTTTGATTCGTACTACCACCTCTCAAAATGTGAAAAGCAAGGATCTTGCAGAGATACGTTTTACAGTATCGAAAATGAAGAAGTGCTTGTAGCACATAAGGCATGTATCTTATAGCCCATTTTTGATACATTTTTTTGCTTTGAGCGACCGTTTATATCTTTTAATACTAATTATTCTTCCTGAGACACTTCATATGTTATGGAGATAAATGTATGCAATATCATAGCTAGCTAGTTAATGAAATCACAACAATATAATATCAGTAAACAGTTTATCTTATGCATAGGATATAAGCGTAACTATAGGTCAGGATCAGGTAATTTAATGTAAGTTTTTATTTTATGTAAAATACACGTGTGTGTATATATGCTGATACAGATAACTTTCGATTAATTCAAAGAAACGAATTTTGGGAGTGAAAAACTGGAGGTCGCCGTGCTCTACGATTCGTCTAGGATGACGTTATAGCCTTAACCCTTGGCGCCTGGGCATCTCTAGCGAGCCAGCGTATATATTGGCGAGCCATAGCAGTCAGCACCTGAAGATAACAAGCAGCTGTCTCATCGAAATATTGTGTTGCTTCCACTACATTATCCGACGCGATGCCCGTGAATAAAGGAAGCAGTTACTACGTCTGGAAAGTCTTAAGCAGCACAAGTAACAAATAAATAAGATCGAAATAAATACCTACAAACTGAAACATATTTTCACTGAATAGGTAATATCAACAACTGTAAAAATTAACGACAACCAAACACCGATAATGGCAGGATGGAGAAAGAATGAGCGAAACAGTTGGAAAAAGATGAACAGTTACTCGTGTAACTGCCCCCCCCCTCCTATGGGAACGCTGGAGTTACCTTCAGTGCTACAAACGAAGGCGTGACTATAATTAAAGGATAGCACATGTCAAATTCTTAAACGAGATTCCACGTCGGCAATGAGCGGGAAGGAGGGGAGCTACTGATTTTTTACTCTGTGCTCATGTAAGACTGGAGCCTTTTCACATCATCACTGGCATCATGACCATCATAAAAAGATCTACTGTCACCTGTACAAAGAGTTGATAATCCTAATCGCAGAGTTAACAGGATCTGGGTCAGGTTGTCCTTATGTCCGGGTAAGATCACCCGTTAATGTGAGCCTGTCGCGAGTGAACAGAAACGTAACAAAAAGTAGCTGGTTAAGGGCAGAGGCTAAAAAAGTGCCACAGCTAACTCCGAAGGGAAAAATACTTTTTTGACAGAACGGGTAGTAAGAGTGGTAGCGAGCTCGTTTGCTATCTGCGATCGATCATATAAGCGTAGGTTATAAACTGGAAAGCAAAAATAAAAAAAAAAACAGAAAACAACCTGGTAATTCTGCCTAATATGGTGTATGGCCCCCACGAGCACGCAAAAGTGCCACACCACGACATGGCATGGACTCAGACCCACCATACTTGCCCCGGACACTGCGAGAGGGACGTACAAGCAATGATCACACGCAAGGCACAGCGGACACACCAGGAACCGCGGTGTTGGCCGTCGAATGGCGCTAGCTGCGCAGCATTTGTGCACCGCCGCCGTCAGTGTCAGCCAGTTTGCCGTGGCTTACGGAGCTCCATCGGAGTCTTTAACACTGGTAGCATGCCGCGACAGCGTGGACGTGAACCGTATGTGCAGTTGACGGACTTTGAGCGAGGGCGTATAGTGGGCATGCGGGAGGCCGGGTGGACGTACCGCCGAATTGCTCAACACGTGGGGCGTGAGGTCTCCACAGTACATCGATGTTGTCGCCAGTGGTCGGCGGAAGGTGCACGTGCCCGTCGACCTGGGACCGGACCGCAGCAACGCACGGATGCACGCCAAGACCGTAGGATCCTACGCAGTGCCGTAGGGGACCGCACCGCCACTTCCCAAAACAAATTAGGGACACTGTTGCTCCTGGGGTATCGGCGAGGACCATTCACAACCGTCTCCATGAAGCTGGGTTACGGTCCCGCACACCGTTAGGCCGTCTTCCGCTCACGCCCCAACATCGTGCAGCCCGCCTCCAGTGGTGTCGCGACAGGCATGAATGGAGGGACGAATGGAGACGTGTCGTCTTCAGCGATGAGAGTCGCTTCTGCCTTGGTGCCAATGATGGTCGTATGCGTGTTTGGCGCCGTGCAGGTGAGCGCCACAATCAGGACTGCATACGACCGAGGCACACAGGGCCAACACCCGGCATCATGGTGTGGGGAGCGATCTCCTACACTGGCCGTACACCACTGGTGATCGTCGAGGGGACACTGAATAGTGCACGGTACATCCAAACCGTCATCGAACCCATCGTTCTACCATTCCTAGACCGGCAAGGGAACTTGCTGTTCCAACAGGACAACGCACGTCCGCATGTATCCCGTGCCACCCAACGTGCTCTAGAAGGTGTAAGTCAACTACCCTGGCCAGCAAGATCTCCGGATCTTTCCCGCATTGAGCATGTTTGGGACTGGATGAAGCGTCGTCTCACGCGGTCTGCACGTCCAGCACGAACGCTGGTCCAACTGAGGCGCCAGGTGGAAATGACATGGCAAGCCGTTCCACAGGACTACATCCAGCATCTCTACGATCGTCTCCTTGGGAAAATAGCAGCCTGCATTGCTGCGAAACGTGGATATACACTGTACTAGTGCCGACATTGTGCATGCTCTGTTGCCTGTGTCTATGTGCCTGTGGTTCTGTCAGTGTGATCATGTGATGTATCTGACCCCAGGAATGTGTCAATAAAGTTTCCCCTTCCTGGGACACTTTCCAGGAGTGTATATTGACGAAACATACACTCTGATCATTACAACATCCGCAATCGAACAGCATCGGCTGTCTAGCCCATCAGAACAACTGCACACAACATACTCACAACTAGTCACGGCTACATCAGAACTCCTACTGCCCACGCCAACTTCTCAATAAGCACTCTCCACGACGACTTCTCGACACGCACTGCCAGCGCAATCTCTGGCGCTGTGACTCAGTGTAACCACCTTTCATATGCCCTTCCTCCATGGGCTAGAATTTGATGGTATTTTTGCCAGCATTGGTGGTGAAAATACCACCAAATTCGTCCAAAAAATACAGACAATAATTAAAAAGTAATATTAATAAGTAAATATCACATAACCAAATAAATTTTCGCTTTGCACTGACCCTTCAATAACCTAATATATAATATACAGTAAGGAATACAAATGCTTGCATACATATGATTTTACATAATAGTTTACACAAGTATCATGCGGTTAAACAATTCAATCGATAGCGTCAGCAACGACGAATAGGTGCAGGTAAGAGTCTCATAACATCTCATAAACAGTAAACACACAAAAAATCAGTTTATCCAAATATTCACATAAAATCATTTCAATAGTTCAATAAATAAGCAGGACTCCTCACAGTAGTTGACAATTCCAACAGTAGCACCCAGCAATTATCAACAGGTGCAAATACCAGTCTCATAACATTTCATCAGCAGTATTTAAACAGCTCCAACAGTGGCACCCAGCAATGGCGAGCAGGCGCAGACACCAACAAGTGACATCATTTCAGTAGAAGCAGTCCATCAGCAGCATCCAGTAATGTTGAGCAGGTGCAGACAGCAACAAGTCACATTATTTCAGTAGAAGCAGTTCCAGTAGTGGCACCCAGCAATGTTGAGCAGGTGCAGACACCAACAAGTGATATCATTTCAGTAGAAGCAATCCATCAGTGGCACCCAGCAATGTTGAGCAGGTGCAGACACCAACAAGTGACATTATTTCAGTAGAAGCAGTCCATCAGTGGCACCCAGTAATGTTGAACAGGTGCAGACACCAACAAGTGACATCATTTCAGTAGAAGCAGTCCATCAGTGGCATCCAGTAATGTTGAGCAGGTGCAGACACCAACAAGTGACATCATTTCAGTAGAAACAGTCCATCAGTGGCAGCCAGTAATGCTGAACAGGTGCAGACACCAACAAGTGACAATATTTCAATAGAAGCAGTCCATCAGTGGCACCCAGCATTGTTGAGCAGGTGCAGACACCAACAAGTGACATTATTCCAATAGAAGCATTTCCACCAGTGGCACCCAGCAATGTTGAGCAGGTGCAGACACCAACAAGTGATATCATTTCAGTAGAAGCAGTTCCATCAGTGGCACCTAGCAATGTTGAACAGGTGCAGACACCGACAAGTGACATCATTTCAGTAGAAGGAGTCCATCAGTGGCACCCAGTAATGTTGAACAGGTGCAGACACCAACATGTGACATCATTTCAGTAGAAGCAGTACATCGGTGGCACCCAGTTATGTTGACAGGTGCAGACAGCAATAAGTCACATTATTTCAGTAGAAGCAGTTCCATCAGTGGCACCCAGCAATGTTGAGCAGGTGCAGGTAACAGTCCATAATATTCACTATCACTAATCAGACAGTTCATCAGGGTTCATTAGCAGAAATTAAACGTTTCCAAATGGCACCCATCATGTTGAACAAGTGCAGGTAACAGTCCATAATATTCACTATCACTAATCAGACAGTTCATCAGAGTTCATTAGCAGAAATTAAACATTTCCAAGTGGCACCCACCAATGTTAATACATGTAAGCACGAACAACAGTTTGAATGCACACATGATTGCTTTTACAAAATTATTATCAATGCTCGTAGACTAAACATACAAATTATAATAAACACACAAATGATATCAGATAATTGTCATGTTAAATATTACAAATACACAAATATCAATAAACCTATAATATTTATGGGTGTCAGTGCAAGCCACAACAAACAAGTAAAATAATATTTAGGAGATACGTCGGTACCAATTATTTGGGATTAGGAAGGGGAAACACACAAAACACACTCACTCATCTTTCATCTACTTTTAAGTACTACTGTGTAATTGAATAGTGTTAACTGTGTAAATGCAATTCTGTCAAAATTTTATGTTCAACTTGTGTATCAAGTAGTAGCGGTAACAGTGTATAACAGTCAATAATAGTTAGTCAATGTCATAGTCATCATGTGAAGACCAATGTTTGCCAAGCCAAATCAAAATGTACAGTTGCTGAACAACTGTCAGTGTGCCAAGATATGCAATTACTTTCTCTCTCCAAAAAAAAAAAAAAAAAAAAAAAAAAAAAAAAAAAAAAAAAAAAATATATATATATATATATATATATATATATATATACTGCTTATTGATTTAAGAAAGTGTGTGTGTAGTCAATCTTCCAAGAAAGTGTGTGTGTAGTCAATCTTCCTTCCGCTTGAGTGTTCTACTCTGCTATCTTCATCCTCCTTGTTCCATATAGACCAACAAAAAAAAAAAAATGCTCCTCACTTACTTCACCTCTTATCCACCAAAACTCCAATAATCATCAGCATCACTTAATCTTAATACTTCAATAATAAATCTTACGTCGATACATATAAACCTTATCATCAATATCATTTAACTTACCTCTTGTCCACCAAAACTCCAATAATCATCAACTTCACACAATCGCAATACCTCAATAATGCCTCTTCAATGCGTCGACACATATAAACCTTATCGCCAATATCATTTCACTTCCATAACAACTCTTTCCTCTAGTCAGTCTCCTCGAACAAGTACAGATAAAATCTTAGTGCCAACTTCAATTCATCATCCCATACAATCTGAAGACACAATGTCCACACACAACCTCTGTGTAATCCATCTAACCCAAATCTTCCACTCATTATGAATTATAAAATACATTTTGGTTACCTAGCCCATCATTAAAGAAATGAAATGCATACATGACCTCTAACAGCCTTTAGTTCGAGTAACTTTCAGTAAGTAAGTATGAGTACGGAGTGTGAATGATAGTAATATTTCACAGTGTGTACACCACTTCAAGAATCATGGCAAAACAGAAGCAAACATGTGAAGTAGTTCTTGTATCAAGTGTCATTTGCTATTTCAATTGCTCACGAAGAATGCAGTGTAATAACTGTCAATGGTCTAAACCTAGTGTTGGTATTTCATGTCGTTAGCTTCCCTTCTATTAGCATAAATTTATACAGCTTCCATAGAACCTCCAGCTCATGTGACTTCAATGAAGTTTCTTGTACCAATGTCGTTCGTAGAATTATAGCAGTTCATTTTCTTATCTTAAAATATAAAGCACTGAGCGTAAGCAAAACATGCAATAGCGAGTAAATATACCAGTAGAGAACAGAATGTCAAGCACAATCCCTACAACGAGGTTCTGCCAAGCAAACAATCTATAATTAATACCATAGTGTTACCTAAACTCCATGTTCATACACCGCATATCAGCATTTCTATGTACCAAATTAAAGAGTAGTTATGACAACGAAACAGAAATGTATAAATGTGCAATCCATACGCAAAGCAGCAAATATATATCTTACATAATAAACAGGTCATTAGCATCATATCAGCATAAGCAAATAAATGTTCATATGTAATCTTAATAAGTAAACATGAAGGCGCAAGCAGATAAATCACGAAATATAACTTACATGCATAACCATATCAGCACAACTAATCAGGTGACAATTATAATTTAAATAAATAAGCACAGCAGACACATAATAAAAAAATGTGACATCAGTGAAAAAGCAGTGCAGCCAAGCGATGCATAATATACATAATTAACAACCCTGTTAATTAATCAATCATTGTCAAAATCAGTTAACACAAAGTATAAATCACGTAATCGCGAGCAGCAAATTATGTCTAAAGTACGTACCTAAGGGGAAATATGTTATCTGAAAAATAAACTCAATTAACAGTTACCTTTTTAGTTTATTACCTTCTTCTTCGAAATGACATTCTTCCTGAAAATTTCTCGATAGCAAGTCCTCTTAACGTCGGACACACACAGAATTTACCTGAAGGTTTTAAATATATTATACAACTGTATTCTGAAAAATACTGAACGTTAATAACATAATTTAACAAGTCACTATAGCTTTATACTGAATTTATTCGGAGAAATTAGACTGTGTATTTGTTTACGGCTGTCAGTGCATTTGCACTGAGCGCTCGATCAGCTGTTGGTACGCGTGACGTAGGAAGTAATTGTTTGCGGTCAACGACTGCCTTGTGTGGCGCGCAGACTTGACTGTTGCTTTGAGTATGTGCCGCCGCCGGAACACGGCGTGGTATCCTTGTATTCTCCGCGTGTTTACGTATACCTGTTAGTTTCTCAAAAGTATCTCATTCCACAAAAATTTTAACGTTCGATATATGATGTATTCCCTTAGAGCGCCGTGATTTAAGAGTTTCTACTTCAACAGTGTTATCATGAATAATTTTGCGAACTCTATATGGACAGTTATAAATCAGAAAACATTTGCGACACAAGCCTTTTCCTTTGTGAGACAAACGGTGAGACTTAATTAACACCTTTTGACCAACTGACAAGATTTTTAAACGACCAGGACGTTTAGCTGAATTCTCTCTTCTAGCAGCCGCAGATGCAATATTTTGCAGAGCCAGGTTCACAACTTCAGAATGCCGTAGTTTCCGTGTAGGCGGAAAAGGAACGATTTCAGAAATGCGATTTGTCGGTGCTTTATTTTTTAATATCAATATAGGCGGTAAAGAAGTTGAATCATTAGGGAGTTCATTCAGAATATTTTGAAAAATATGAAGATACTGATCCCACGTTCTATGATTTTGATGACAATAAAGTCGACACAATTTATTGATTTCCTTCATCCATCTCTCTGAAGCGTTAGATTGAGGGTGAAAAAGTGAAATGAAAATTGGTTTAATCTTACGACGCCATAAAGTACGAAGCCAAATTTTAGACGGAAACTGTGATCCATTATCTGATATAACGTTATCAACATGACCCACTTCTTTAAGAAAGTGTTTGATGAAAGCATTAGATACTGAACGAGCTGTTGCTTTGCGTGGAGGTGTAAAACACACAAATTTTGATGTCAATTCCACTGCTACCAAAATGTACGCAAAATCATTAGTAGAACGAACCACTGGACCGAACAAATCGACTGCAGCCATCTCCTTTAATTTCGCTGGAATGATAGGAAACAACGGTGCTCTGTGAGAAATGGTTGGCGACCTAGCCTTTTGACATAATTTGCATTTGGCAAGAACAGATCTAATACGTTTTTCCATATTACCGAAGTAGCAATTTTCTCGTAATTTATGAAAGCATTTTCTGGGACCAAAGTGTGCATAACTGAAATGTGTGTACCAAATCAATTTATTAACCCACTCATCAGGAATGCAAACTAACCAAACAGAGTTGTCGACCGATTTTCGTTTAAAAAGAATATCATTGCGAACTAAATAATACTGTATAATCGCTACGCTTTCCTTTCTGCTCCACTTCTCTTTAATGTTCTTCCAGATTGGATCCTTATTTTGCTCCTTAGCGATGTCCTGGAGCGAAGACGAAATAAAATTCTCAAACGCAACACCTTGAATATACATCAAACATAATTGTTTTCTTTGCAGTCCTCTTCAGCACTTTGTTTCAAACCCATAGGTGCACATGATAAAGCATCAGCAATAATATTTGAAGAACCCTGTATGTAAACAATACTAAAATCAAATTCCTGTAGATACAGCGCCCATCGTGACAATCTTCCATGAGTTAATTTTGTTGACATAAGAAATTCCAGAACTCGATGATCGGAGTAAACTTTAGTATGTCTGCCATACAAAAAGATGCGAAATTTTGTGAAAGCCCAAACAACAGCCAATGCCTCAAGTTCCGTAATCGAATAATTCTTTTCTGATTTAGAGAGGACTTCCAAATGCAATAGTTTTCTGTACTACAACGCCGTTTTCTTCTATCTCTCGAAATAAATGTGCACCTAGGCCTTTGTATGATGAGTCCGTCGCCAAACAAAAATCTTTAGATAAATCCGGATGTGAAAGAAGTGGAGCAGCAACTAAAGCATCACGAAGTTGTTCAAATTCTGATTGAGCTTCCTCATCCCAACACCAATTAGAATTCTTTCCAGACAGTTCACATAAACGAGGTGTGGTCAAATCGTCCAATTTAACAAAGCGTCTAAGAAAATTACAGACATCAAGGAAACTACGAACATCACGTTTTGTAGTAGGAACAGCATAATTACGAATAGCGTCTAGTTTCTCTGGACCAGGAAAAATACCGTCTGTAGAAATAATGTGACCAAGAAATTTCATCTGAGAACGACCAAATTCAGGTTTTTCCAAGTTCACTGTACTGCCAACTCTTGCAAAAATACGTAATAATGAATCCAAAATTTTGTTATGCTCACTCCAAGAACGTTTAGCAATAAGAATATCGTCAACATATGAAGTAATATTGTCACGAAGATAAACAGGTAAAATTTCGTTTAAACTACGAATGAATGCTGCTGAAGATACAGTAAGTCCAAACGGTAATTTCCGAAATCACTTTTGGGTAAAATAGTCATATCCGGTTATTCTTTACCAACTCTCTAGATATATTGATAGTCGAAGAGTTGATTTTATAGATCCAAAGAATAGTAAAAGAGTAGGCAGCGGTGCAGAAAACTAAAAGAGAAATAGCACTACTACAGCTCGGGGCCCTGTGCACGCTACGGCACATATTCACTTAGTGTAGTGAATCCCCTGAGGACTTTAATAGCCGCACATAAATTCCAGTTTTTGACTCAGTAGCCAATTTGGTGGAAGTCCGTACATAAATTGATCTAACCATGAACATGGATGTATGTCATTCTTAGAATTGCGAAAGATCTTAAATTTCCGAACAGTTAAGAAGTGTTTATAGTCAAAGTTTTCACCTCGTGGCGACAAAGACCTACCGCGTCTGTCCCAGTCCCAATGTCGATTATTGTCAAGTTCGCGCGCGTGGCATTCTCTTGTTGCTTCTCGTAAATGAAATAAATTACTTTCTTCAAACCCCTCTGCTATCTGTGACTCTAAATTTCTTCTGCTGTCTTTTCCTACGATTTCGCCTTCAATTTGTTTGACCTGCTTTCGTAATGCCTCAAATTCCCTTCTAACGCGTTCATTAAATTTTCCCTGATTTTCAACATGCTTATTTATGTTCTGGTACTCTTCTGTTTCTGCAAATGGCAATGGAGATTTATCATCTGAATCTCTGTCCCCATTTAAACTAAGACTTATCAATTTATCTGCAATCTCCTCAACTCTTCCCGATAAGTCACCTATTTGTTCTTTCTGTTTATTTACGTCTTCCGTAAGTGTCGCGACTCGGGTTTCAGTATTGACACATTTAGTAGTTAACTGTTCATACTGTTGTGTTAGGTTATTTATTCTGTCATTTGGTACGGATTCCTCGATTCTTTCAAGTATTTCTTCCTTATCGTGTGCACGTTGTAAATTTAACTCTGAAAATTTTTGTACTATCACGCGATCTCTTTTTTCCTGTTCTCTATCCTGATCCTTTTGTCTGATTTCTATTGAAATTAATCTATTATTGTGAGCATTCAAAATCGGTTGTACTTCTTCTCTAATTTCTTTCTTTGATTCATCTTTCATGTTTTTGAAACATGTCCCTCTTCGTGAGTCTAACCGTGTTGCCAGTGTTCCCATCTCTGTTTTTAATTCAGATCTGAACTGTGATCCCAGTGAGTCTCACCGTGTTTCCAAAGTTCCCATCTCTGTTTTAAATTCAGATCGTAACTATGATCCCACTGTTTTTAATTCAGATCTGAAATGTTTTTCCATTGTTCCCATATCAGTTTTAATTGTTCCTATTCGTGATCCCAAATTTAATATTTCACTCATTAACTGCTCCATATTAACTGGTTCGAAATTCTTTTCGCCCCTAACATTTCCCGTAAAACTAACTTCCTTCGACATAGCCGTAAAGCTATGTGTGTTCAATACTATTCCAGAATCTTCTGTCGTTAACCTCGAATTCTGAAAATTTTTTGATTGTGAAAAATTTTGAACTGGTTCCGGACTATTTTCCCGACTTATTAAATTGTTTTCTACTTCATTATTCATCATACTATTCTCATGTGTTGGCGAGTTCGCCATGTTAACAATTTCGTCATTCTCACTATCCATCATTTTTGCCTTTTTCATCGATCGCGTAATCATTTACTAAACATACAAAACTCGTCACTATACGAAAATTACACACAATATAACACTTTACCACCAACAATACCATTCACAGGAAATGCTTCCCGACAAACACGCTTAACGAACAATTAAAACCTTCACAATTGCACAAAATTGTCAGACCTGTATACAAGACATCAAAAATTAAATTCTGCCAATATACCATTAAAAGAATGACACGACAACTACAAACGTTCAGTTACCAAATCTACACATGCAATATAGACTACAATTACTAAACTACGAATTACTACAACAATACTACTATCTGCTATTTTTACTATCAGAAGATTCCAAGGGACGATCTGAAGCAGCGGTCGTCACGTGCATGGGGGCTTAATTAAATAAAAATGCAAATAATTTTAGTATTAGTCGCTGTCTGTCCGGTTACGCAGTCTCGTAACCGGTTGACCCTGACTGGTATTAGTACGCAATCTGACTGCATTGAATAACAACAAAGAATGAAAGAAAACTTCCGTTAACACAATTAATTAATTAAGTCCCCAGCAACTATAAAACCTACGAAACAACAGAGCACAAGTGTAACTGTTCTGTGTGTGGAAGTGTGATTCAACGTACACATCTGGCACGGTTCTTCCTCAATAAGACAAGGTATTTTAAGAACCATTTACAGTGAAGTAATTAAAAAAAAACCAGAAATACTATAATTGCACATAGAAACCAGAATTACACTCTAATACATGAACACAAGCCAGATTATTTGTTGACTGAACCTGTGACCAAGAGACATTGCTAGATAGGACATTTGAAATAAAAAAATTATCTTTACCTTGATATATATTGACGAACATACACTCTGATCATTACAACATCCGCAATCGAATAGCATCGGCTGTCTAGCCCATCAGAACAACTACATATAACATGCTCACAACTAGTCACGGCTACATCAGAACTCCTACTGCCCACTTCTCAATAAGCACTCTCCAGGACGACTTCTCGACAAGCACTCTCCACTACGACTTCTCAAAAAACACTGCCAGTGGAGGCGGCTGAATAATACTCTTTGGCGCAATCTCTGGCGCTGCGACTCAGTGTAGCCACCTTTCACGGTTCCCTTAAGTCGTTGTTGGTCCGGTAGCTGCAGAATCTTTTTCCGGCCGCAGTGATGTCAGAGATTCGATGTGTTACCTGATTCGTTATATTCATGGTACACTCGTTAAACAGTCGTACGGGAAAATCCCCACTTAATCGCTGCCTCAGAGGTGCTGTGTCCCATCTCTCGTCTCTCGATTATGACACCACGTTCAAACTCACCTAAAACTTGATAACCTGTCATTGTAGCAGCAGTAACCGATCTAAGAACTGCGCCAGACGCTTGTTGCAGACCGCAGCGCCGTTTTCTGCCTGTTTACATATCTCTGTATTTGAATACGTATGCCTATACAAGTTTCTTTGGCGCTTTAGTGTTTTAATAGTGCGCATCATGCCAATGCGTCTACCTTCTGTTCTTCATAACACTTAGAAACTGTAACAGACCTACTGAGGAGACTTCCTACACTACGCTTGTCCGTCCTCTTTTAGAATACTGCTGCACGGTGTGGGATCCTTACCAGGTAGGACTGACGGAGTACATCGAAAAAGTTCAAAAAAAGGCAGCACTTTTTGTATTATCGCGAAATATGGGAGAGAGTGTGACAGAAATGATTTGGGCTGGAAATCATTAAAAGAAAGGCGTTTTTCGTTGCGACGGAATCTTCTCACGACATTCCCGTCACCATCTTTCTTTTCCGAATGCGAAAATATTTTGTTGACACCGACCTACATAGGGCGGAACGATCACCACGATAAAATAAGGAAAATCAGAGCTCGTAAGGAAAGATATAGGTGTCCATTCTTTCCGCGCGCTATACGATATTGGAATAATAGAGAATTGTGAAAGTGGTTCGCTCAACCCTCTGCCAGGCACTTAAATGTGATTTGCAGAGTATCCATGTAGATGTAGATAAAGACGTCAGTCCGACGCGATGCGGCCGTACCATGCACTATTGTGGGTCCTGCTCTACTGCACTCCTTCAATGGTGACCGGGCCCTGCAGCAAGCCCACGCTGGCTTCAGCTTCTCTCTCCGTCTGGCCGCGTCACGGACTACGGTCGTAAGTACACACATCACCAGGTCAAGTAGCTGGGTAGCTCCGTGCGCATAGCTTCACTGACGGTATCGACGTACGGCTGCTACTTGTTAGCGATTTGCATCTTCTATGGAAGGCGATGTAGGCGACTGTGCAGGCGCCGCCGTTGGCGGTGGACCGCTGGTGACTCGTGCCCCATTCGATATCTCGCGTCACGCTCTCGCACTCGTTATCCTTGCCCAGGGAATCGGGCGCGAGGTGTGGCGGGAGTGAATCGAGAGAGGGAGCGAACGACTTGGGCAGTGACGGGCGTGGTGCGCAGAGAGAGTGGAAACGACTTAACGGAGACAGTAACGCCAGAGTCGGTCAGTGTTGTGACCATGTGGGCCTCGTCTTTATATCCGTAGGGATCGTTGCTGGTAATGGTCCGGGTACGCAGGCCGTGCTGCGCTGGCGGTTAAGGAACGCAACATAAACGGGCTGAGTTGGGACCGTCCCGTCAGCAGGGAGACATTCGCTGTTAGTTTTCAGGAATTCTTCCATGGGATGTTTAATCCCGAGCAAATAGGAGCCTGTTTGGCCTCTGCAAGCTTCTTCGTCTCCGCCGTCACCTTTCTGCATTACGCGGGGTGAGCAACTTCGAAAACATTCTTTCTTGTAAATTTACGTGGTCGGCGTTAAGCCGTCTGACACGGTATCGTTGCGCACGTGTGTGTATTCCTTCGCAAGTGGTAGTCTGCAGTACCATTACCATGACGTATCTTCCGTTCAGTTTTGGAACTGTCGATTCCGTGCTACCTAGAGTCTGAGAGTAACAACATTAATGGTCGAATTACAGTCAGTGCTCTGCCTTCCTAACTTGAAGTGGTATTATGTTAACTGATCTTCCGTCGGTTCTTGGTAGAACAACATTATAATTAATGAAAAGCACCAGGTTTCTAAAGTGGTATTGATGTATATACTTACAGAGCGTTAGTTTTCGATTTTCCCTTTTTAAAAGACTGCCCATTGATACTTGGGTTGTGTATTTTGGCCGATTGTTTGATCACTGGAGGTGTTTCCTGGGTACCTAAAGTCTTGTGAGACCTCGCTGGCAATTATATTTAGTGGCGGTTACGTAAACATGGTTTGGTCTCGTGGCTCCGTAAACTTCCCTGACGTAAATACACTCCTGGAAATCGAAAAAAGATCACATTGACACCGGTGTGTCAGACCCACCATACTTGCTCCGGACACTGCGAGAGGGCTGTACAAGCAATGATCACACGCACGGCACAGCGGACACACCAGGAACCGCGGTGTTGGCCGTCGAATGGCGCTAGCTGCGCAGCATTTGTGCACCGCCGCCGTCAGTGTCAGCCAGTTTGCCGTCCGTGGCATAAGGAGCTCCATCGCAGTCTTTAACACTGGTAGCATGCCGCGACAGCGTGGACGTGAACCGTATGTGCAGTTGACGGACTTTGAGCGAGGGCGTATAGTGGGCATGCGGGAGGCCGGGTGGACGTACCGCCGAATTGCTCAACACGTGGGGCGTGAGGTCTCCACAGTACATCGATGTTGTCGCCAGTGGTCGGCGGAAGGTGCACGTGCCCGTCGACCTGGGACCGGACCGCAGCGACGCACGGATGCACGCCAAGACCGTAGGATCCTACGCAGTGCCGTAGGGGACCACACCGCACCGCCACTTCCCAGCAAATTAGGGACACTGTTGCTCCTGGGGTATCGGCGAGGACCATTCGCAACCGTCTCCATGAAGCTGGGTTACGGTCCCGCACACCGTTAGGCCGTCTTCCGTTCACGCCCCAACATCGTGCAGCCCGCCTCCAGTGGTGTCGCGACAGGCGTGAATGGAGGGACGAATGGAGACGTGTCGTCTTCAGCGATGAGAGTCGCTTCTGCCTTGGTGCCAATGATGGTCGTATGCGTGTTTGGCGCCGTGCAGGTGAGCGCCACAATCAGGACTGCATACGACCGAGGCACACAGGGCCAACACCCGGCATCATGGTGTGGGGAGCGATCTCCTACACTGGCCGTACACCACTGGTGATCGTCGAGGGGACACTGAATAGTGCACGGTACATCCAAACCGTCATCGAACCCATCGTTCTACCATTCCTAGACCGGCAGGGGAACTTGCTGTTCCAACAGGACAATGCACGTCCGCATGTATCCCGTGCCACCCAACGTGCTCTACAAGGTGTAAGTCAACTACCCTGGCCAGCAAGATCTCCGGATCTGTCTCCCATTGAGCATGTTTGGGACTGGATGAAGCGTCGTCTCACGCGGTCTGCACGTCCAGCACGAACGCTGGTCCAACTGAGGCGCCAGGTGGAAATGGCATGGCAAGCCGTTCCACAGGACTACATCCAGCATCTCTACGATCGTCTCCATGGGAGAATAGCAGCCTGCATTGCTGCGAAAGGTGGATATACACTGTACTAGTGCCGACATTGTGCATGCTCTGTTGCCTGTGTCTATGTGCCTGTGGTTCTGTCAGTGTGATCATGTGATGTATCTGAACCCAGAAATGTGTCAATAAAGTTTCCTCTTCCTGGGACAATGAATTCACGGTGTTCTTATTTCAATTTCCAGGAGTGTATTTGTGATTTTCATGTCGGGTGTCCAGCCGGAACATACCGTCATCTGGACAAATTATTTTGGCAGTCGACCTGGCCGCCACCTTCAGGTGAGTAGGCCGTCGCACTAACTCGCCGGAACTGAAATAAAGCAGCCGGCCGCGGTGGTCTAGCGGTTCTGGCGCTGCAGTCCGGAACCGCGGAACTGCTACGGTCGCAGGTTCGAATCCTGCCTCGGGCATGGGTGTGTGTGATGTCCTTAGGTTAGTTAGGTATACGTAGTTCTAAGTTCTAGGGGACTTATGACCTAAGATGTTGAGTCCCATAGTGCTCAGAGCCATTTGAACCATTTGAAATAAAGCACGCCGCGGCGGCACGCGCGCGAACGTAAGTGCCCTCTAGCGCAAGGCACAACCGCGTACCGGTGGTGAAAGCTTGCGGAAACGATAAATCGATATCAAACGCTATTGTCAGCTTCTGATGACCGAAACAAAAACCGTTGTCGTTTAATGTCAAACAAAACGAGTCCCAACTCTTACTTGAAGGATACCCATTATCTCTGTTTATAACATCGTCCGACAGAGGAATTTCAATGGCTTCTATCGCTACACAGTCCCAATACTGCGACGCAGAGGCAAACACTTATGTCTCATCGTACAACATTTAACGCCCTTCAGTAAGACAATATTACACCACTGCAGATTATTCTGGCTGAAATAAATGCGTGTGGCGATGACAGTCCAAGCATCGATCCTGGACCGTACGAATCGTTTGTCCGATATAGGCTTTGCCCCAATGGCAGGGAATCTTGCACACCCCGGGCATTCTCAAACCTAAATCATCTTTCTCTGAGCCCAGCAGAGCTCTGGCCTTACCTGGCGAACGGAATACACTCCTAATACTCGTATCAAATTTCTTTAAAATTCTTCCTATTTTTGAAGACATCCTTTCCGCAAAAGCTAGGTGCACCATCGATATGCTTGCATCTTCTGTTGGTTCCCGCGAAGATCCAATCTGTAGAGCACGACGGATCTGATAGTCAGTGTAACCATTCTGCTTGAATACAGCTTTCAGGTGATCCTGTTCTTGCGTCAAACTATCTGCATCTGAGATGGGGTAAGCTCTTTTTACCAATGTACGTAGGACCCCACTGCGATGGTAAGATGGATGACAGATTGATGCATAAAGATATCAGTCCATATGCGTGGGCTTACAATAAAAACTATGTCCTATTGTCCCATCATCCCTCTTGTACACCAAGACATCTAAAAACCGAAGTTTTGCGTCCTTTTCAGCTTCCATCGTCAAGTTAATATTACGATGCAGAAAATTAAAATGAACTAGGACACGATCCAGAGCATCCCTCCCACGTGCCCATACCGTAAACGTGTCGTTGACTTATCTTCAGAAACAAGTTGGTTTTAAGAAAGTCGTATTCATTGCCATGTCCTCAAAATCTTCCATAAACAAATTGGCGATTGTGGGAGATAATGGACTCCCCGTAGCCACTCCGCCAATTTGTCATTAAAAAAAATGTGACGATGTCAACACAAGGCGACAAAGCGTAGTTGTTTCTTCGTGCAATTTTTCACCAATTAATTGCAAAGAATCTTGATTTTTTCTTACTCATGCCAGAGCTCAAGTTTGGTAACCGTCTGGTTATCAAGCATGCCGCCATTCGCGGATTTGTACAGAGTAGGTCATAGATGGTTTAAGCCTCTGAATGAACAATTTTCCTTGTGTTGCCTTGTTTTTTTTTTTTTTTTTTTTTTTTTTTATTATGTTAAAATATTTTATTACTCATAACATTCCACAGTAGTACATAATTTTCAACTGACATTTAAAAGTAATAAAGCAAATTAAAATTAATTACAAGTTCCTTGGCATTTTAGAAAAAAAAATCCAAGTCTAAACCAGATAGTGATGTTCGTCACTTGATCGTATTTGTTTTCCAAAGATCAAATTGTCTCTCGTTTCTTCATGTTCTGAAATAGCATAATCGAAAATGGAGTTCACATGACTGTTCTTCTGAGGAAGTTGGCGTATGTATCATAATAATTATTCATGCGTAGTAGCTTGTGATGCTGGTCGGAAATGTACGTCCAAAAATCTCCTTCGCTCCTTTCTTTACTGGACAGCAGGTAAAATACCGCGTGTCCCTTCAACCAGTTGACGGCGTTTTTCTTCCAGGTGGGGTATAGCTCCTCTTCCGGGTATAAAAGGCACGCTGGCGTTATCAAATACGGCGGTTTTCTCTGCATAGTTGCTAATTTTTTTCTAATTGACAACCATATATTATTCGCATTTCCACATACAAATTGATGTTCATATGTATCAATAAGGTTGCAAGTGGTACACAACGGGGAATCAGCCAGGTGAATGGAGTGTAGTCTGGAGTTCGTTGGAAATTTCCTATTCACAAAGTAGTACCACAATGACCGCACTTTTGTTGGTAAATACGGGTGGTGTATGTTCCTCCAGATATCTTGCCAAGAGTGACCGACGTATTTTTGTTCTATGATGTTCTTGGTCTGAAAGTTCATTAAGTTTTGGTATATTTTCTTGACTTTGATGACATCTTTCTCGGGTGTTACCAGTCCAATGTAGCTATAATCTACGAAGAAATGTTTTAGGTGGTAAAGTTCATTTGGGATGTGGTGAACGTCTATTGGGGCGTCCTGGCTGGCCGGCGCTATTTCATTTAACAAGAATGCGGTGACACTGTCGACTGACCGCTTCCACAGTTTATATGTTTTACAGACGTACAATGCTTGTGCTTTATTGTACACGTCTGTCAGATTCAATCCTCCGTTCTCAATCGATAGAGTCAATGTTTGGTACTTGACTTTGAAGATGTGGCCGCGGCTGACGAAATGCCCAAAAGCAGCCAAAATCCTGTTCGCCACTTCCCTCGGCATTGGCAGAGCTTGCGCCACGTAATTTAATTTAGACGACAAATAGATGTTGACGAGAGCCACTCTTTGTATCTCATCAAGAGTACGGAGATTATGCTGACGTATACAAGCACGGATGGTGTTGAGGATTCTTCTGTAATTAACTGCGATGGTCTGCCGAATATTCCTTGTATACTCCACCCCGAGACATGTCATGGTGACAATTTCCTTTATTGGCCCATGAATGGGAGCTCCTAATCCGCTTCCAATATTCATTATGCCAGACTTATTTGTATTCAGTTTCGCACCAGATACTTGTTCATATTTGTTTATTATGTCGAGTGCTTTCTCTATCTCGTCGTTGTCTTTGACAATAAATGCAACGTCATGTCACCATTTAAGACTGTAAACTTTGACATGAATTAATAACGATTTGTGGCCCATAGCTCAGCTGTTAAAATTACACAGGCTTAAGTTAATTATTAATGCCGTGATCTCACCTTTTGGGTGCATGTTGCGCCGATCTTTGAGCTGGCCTTTGTTTAAAGAGTTATTACATTTTGAAATAGTTATTATTTAATTTTGCCTTTATTATGTGCGATTGTTATGTTAATTCGGTCATAATGAAATCAGTAATGTTTTGAGTGGAAGCCTTGTCGTTGAAAATAACTGCGACACATTTAATTAGGTCGGAAATAATTGTTTTCTTCCGGTGTGGAGCGTAAGAAAAGTTGCGGACGTCAGGGCTTTTATTGCATGTTGTCTCTTAAAACTAAATCGACCACGGGGCGGATCCACTTATGCTGTCAGTTGGTGTTTATGTTTTAGAGAGGTAGAGCCTGGGTACTGGGGGTGACAGTAAGACGACCCGAAAGTATTGGCGACGCCGGGGCGTGTCATTAACCATTTAGTGGCAAACAAAGTTTACTTATGTACATATTTTTCCTGTTTCTGCTCTGTGGTTTGCTAAGTTCGACAACTTGTTTTGACTAGTAACGTATTCAGTGATTTTCCTTAAGCAAATGTCAAGAACACTAGTTGCTCATGCAAGTGATAATCTTTTGAATAACTTTTCTTCAATAACTGCTTTAAATCAAAGCATTGGTTTTTCGATTTGACGTGAAATACACTTTCGTCATTCTGTATTTGAGATCTGTATTGTGTCAGTCCGTTCATTCATTGTAGAGGAAATCCTAGTGTTTTACTGATTTTATTGACGCATGGTCAGCAAACGTATCTTAAAACCTGTTGTAAGTAGGCTATTTAGGTTTTTATGTTGGTAACGTCACGTAGCGCTCTGTATGAAATTCATTGACTGTGCTGTGTGCAGTCTGTGGCTGGTTTGCATTGTTGGAGTTTGCTATTGTAGTGTTGGGCTGTTGGCTGTTAACAGCGCATAGCGTTGCGCAGTTGGAGATGAGCCGCCAGCAGTGGTGGATGTGGGGAGAGAAATGGCAGAATTTTGAGAGCGGACGATCTGGACGTGTGTACATCAGAAAGAGTAAATTTTTAATATTGGATATCATGAACAGATATATATGATGACTTTGTAACATTATTAAGGTAAATACATTGTTTGTTCTCTATCAAAATCTTTAATTTGCTAACTATGCCTACAAGTAGTTAGTGCCTTCAGTAGTTAGAATCTTTTATTCAGCTGGCAGTATTGGCGCACGCTGTATTGCAGTAGTAATGAAGATTTTTGTGAGGTAAGTGATTCATGAAAGGTACAGGTTACTGTTAGTCAGGGCCATTCTTTTGTAGGGATTTTTGAAAGTCAGATTGCGTTGTGTGTCAGTTTAAGCACAGTCATTTATAATTTTTCTAAGGGGACGTTTCACTGTTGGTGCGACGAATGAAGTTCAGTACCCCTTTGATCCTTCAGATGCCAAGGCTACCAGGCACTATAAGCTGTGTATCAGCTAGGATTTCCGATCCGCTTTCCCCCATCTCCACGAGTCCGGCATTATACTCTACCACCCAAGGCTTACTAGCCCGCTGTGTGATTGGCCCTACAAACTGTTATGTTCGGACCACTCCTCTAATATAGGGTGACTAGGAAAGCTGCTTTCTAGGATCGCTAGACACCAATTCAAGCTAATCTAATTAATAGAGTTTCTTTCAAAAGGAAATACACTATTGGCCATTAAAATTCCTACACCACGAAGATGACGTGCTACAGACGCTGTGATATGCAAAGCATATATGCAGAGCATTCACACAAGAATGGCGCCGGTGGCGACACCTGCAACGTGCTGACATGAGGAACGTTTCCAACCGATTTCTCATACACAAACAGCAGTTGACCGGCGTTGTCTGGTGAAACGTGATACCTCGTGTAAGGAGGAAAAATGCGTACAGTCACGTTTCCGACTTTTATAAAGGTCGGATTGTAGCCTATCTCGATTGCGGTTTATCGTGTCGCGACATTGGTGCTAGCGTTGGTGGAGATCCAATGACTGGTAGCAGAATATGGAATCGGTGGGTTCAGGAGGGTGATACGGAACGCCGCGCTAAATCCCAATGCTCTCGTATCACTAGCAGTCGAGATGACAGGAATCTTATCCGCATGGCTGTAACGGATCGTGCAGCCATGTCTCGATCCCTGAATCAACAGATGGGGACGTTTGCAAGACAACAACCATCTGCACGAACAGTTCGACGACCTTTGCAGCAGCATGGACTATCAGCTCGGAGACCACGGCTGTGTTTACCCTTGACGCTGCATCACAGACAGTAGCGCCTACGATGGTGTACTCAACGGCGAACCTGGGTGCACTAATGGCAAAATGCCATTTTTTGGATGAATCCAGGTTCTGTTTACAGCATCATCATGGTCGCATCCGTGTTTGGCGACTGTGTTCTTATCCTATTATAATTTCGTTCTGAAGGGGTTCTTTTATAATTAGACCATACTGCTGATGCCCCTATGTAGCGGCAGTCTCTTTTTGATATCAAGTATGCTTCCTTCCATTCTTTTGAGGGTTCATCTCTTTTCATCAGACTCTTATTAAAGATAAGTTAACATATTTTTAGGATGTCTTCTGCAGCATATTATCAGCTCAGTGGAAATTCTTCCTGCTCCTATGGATTTTCCAATTTAATTCTTATTATTGATTTTTTTAATTCTGTCAGGGACACACTTGGTACTATCCCTTCCTTGATCCTTCGTGATTATATCTGTAGAAACTCCTCTCGACGTTCTGTTAACATATTTTCATAATAGTTTTCAACCTATTCCCATATCTTTATCAGTAGTATATATTCGTTGTTGTTCTTCCCTTTTTTTAGGTTCTTTACTATTTCCCTGCCCATTTCTTATCTTGTTTCTCAATATATCTGTATCCTTTTGTACATTTCTTTCACCAGAAATCATTTGTAACTGTTGTTATCTTTATTACTACCGTTTTTCTGGCTTCAACATACAGCTTCAAATCATCCAGGTCTTTGGTTGCTGATCATTCTTCATACGCGTTCCGTTTATCTAGCATCTATTCTTACACCTTCTGGTATCACCAGCTGTTGTGGTACCCATATTAGGGATCAGACACAATGCTTTATAGGCTTTCTTGTGTAATACAGTTTTAAGCTCTTCAAACACTACTTCTGCTGAGCCTTCCTTTATAATACTTATATTCCCTGCTAAAAGTAATTCGTAGATTATATGTAGATTATGTAGACTCATGGTTGACGAGCTCTGGGTTACGTTATAGGTCTTCTTGTCCATAATAATCTGTATTTGTAATGCTGTGTGTTTCTTAGTTTTCATGTTAAAATAAAATTTTCGTCTTTAACAGTCGGTGCCACATCCCGAATCTCTGTATACTCTGACATCCATAGTAAGAAGATGGGATCTCTACCTCAATATAACGTAGTCTCTTATAGTGCTAAATTGTAGTGTAGGCAGAAACCGTGTGAAACTGTGAAAATATTTTTGTTGAAAGAACATGTGAGTAATTTAAGGCCACCACCACTTATGGCACCCAGGCTATAGTGGCTGCCTAAAGTAATAAAGAAGGTGTTCCTCAAAGAACAGTAGTTAGTGCTATCAGGTCTCCTACGACAAAGTAAGGAATTAAGTTATTGGCAGTTATAGTGACCACTGTAGACAGTATATTAGAAACTCTCAAATGTTTGAGGGATCATAAAGCAGATAAAGACAGTCCAAAGTACAAGCTTTGTCAGCTTCCATGTGGTCTTCGTTTGTAGAATGGTACTAATAGAAGAAACATTTAAACTATTGGCAGATGATGTCTCCCCTGAATATTTAAAAGTGGTTTGATTCATCATGGTATTCACATACTTTTTGTGTGGTAGAGACGACTGATGGGCTGGAAACTGACATCAGCCTAAGCTAATTTTTTCATGAAAGTCTTCAAAGAACGATCATCCACCCACCTTCCCTAGATATGTTGATGATACATTTTTAAACCGGCCACATGGCATCCCTAAGTGCTGTAGTTGTTCATCGACCCTATGAGTGGTATACATCCAAGTACAAGATTTTCAGTGGAGGTGGAGAAGCATAGGAAGTTGTCTTTTTTAGATGTATCAGTCGAGCCTAAAGCAGGTGGATGACTCTGCCATTCTGTGTATCAAACCAGGTGCTTACGGACATATAATCAAAGGTTGTTGGTTTCATCAACCAGCTCAGAAGAGAGTTATGCTGAGCACCATAATATACAGAGCCAGGACCAGTTGGGAAAAGACCACCTCAGCTATAACATTAATCACCTGACGACAGTGTCTATATGGAACAGAATTCAATCCGTGATGTTAGGTGAATTCCATCAACGCAACCAAGATACGATACTACTCTACCTGGCCGGAGAAACCAACACATCGTTTTCTGCTAAACAGATACAGTTTGATTAGTTTTGTAGCATTATATTTTACACTATAAGATTCAAATTTGTTTAGGAGACCTACATGATTTACACATTCAGGTGTCATTCGCAGATCACAAAGTATGCTGGTTGTGTATAATTTTTTGTGAACTGAATCTGATATACGCTCAGTGTATGTATGAATAGCCTTGCCGGCCATTGTGGCCGAGTGGTTCTAGGCGCTTCAGTCTGGAACCGCGCGACCGCTACGGTCGCAGGTTCGAATCCTGCCTCGGGCATGGATGTGTGTGATGTCCTTAGGTTAGTTAGGTTTAAGTAGTTCTAAGTTCTAGGGGACTGATCACCTCAGATGTTAAGTCCCACAGTGCTCAGAGCCATTTGTACCTATTTTTTTGAATAGCCTTTTCAGTGTCAGAACCCTTTACTGATCCAAGCCATGACTTTCTAAATGTGTTATCTGTAACCAGATGGACAAAATTCCGCTTCTGCATTAAGTCTTCTAGAACTTTTGAGAATTAGGCATATTCTTCACTGATGTTATTTGTAATGAATAGCCTGAGATATCGTGCAGTAGGTTATTTTGAATCTGAGAACCTCAAATATTCACTAACGATTATGAACTCACTGCTAAAGAGTCTAGAAAAGATTCACACATCTTTTATCAATGTGTCATTGACTCTTTATGCCGTGTGCTCATCTTCTCTGGTTCTACCAGCCTCTTTTTTTTTTAACTAAATCTCATTTGTCCTTATTTTCTTACCTTATGGGACTATCTCTACCCAGTAATCCATTTCCTTTTATGTCTGTATTACTCTCTTTCATATTTCACAGCATATCCAGTAATAAACTACACCATCAGCACTAGAGCTGATTCTGAGTGACAGATTCAGATCCAGTTTCCTTTTTGTTTTAAAGATATTTTGGTCCCTCGAGCAGGCCATTGCTTTATTAGTGTACTCCGGTCTAATCTGAGTTACTAAAAGATCATTCTTTTAATTATAATTATATTATAGTTAAATTTTAATTATATTATGTATAAGTTATTAGTTTAAGTAATACAAGTTTGCCGAGCTGGGTGCCCGAGCGGTTCTAGGCGCTACAGTCTGGAACTGTGCGACCGCTATGCTCGCTGGTTCGAATCCTGCCTCAGGCATGAATGTGTGTGATGTCCTCAGGTTAGTTAGGTTTAAGTAGTTCTAAGCTCTAGGGGACTGATGATCTCAGACGCTAAGTCCCATAGTGCTCTGAGCCATTTGATAAATCAACTTTGGTGAAAAACTGCTTTCAAATAACTTAAAAACTTTAGAAAATATTGTGTTTTGCATTGTTTTCATGTTAAAAAACTTTCATTGTTATTATAAGCGCTGATTAAACATGTCAAGAAATCATTGGATACATTGATATCATAAACGCTGTATATATGATGTCAGTTGACCCTTTGACGATTTTCCTAAGACAAAAAATTTTTGATGTAGCGACTACCACCCTGAATGCAGATTTAGTACTTTTTTGTATCCTGGTCATTATTACCGTTTAACATATCAAACTGCATATCATGGTTTGAGTGGCTACTGGCCTTTAGTTTTGAAATATAAAGTTGATAATTCTACGTTCCTATACAGATAACTTCAGTAACCACTTTTTTTAGCAATCAGCTCCCATAACTGGGAAATGTACAGTGAGAATTAGGTTGAACTGTAATGTTGGTGACTGCAATAAATTCTTATTGGATGAGTTTCTGAGAAAATCTATATCAAAATCATCAACAACCAGTACTTCTTCCAAGACATTTGTGGAGAAATTAGAGTTACCAGTAGTTGTTCGGTATACTTAGTATTATAAATACCAGATTATAAATTTCCTTTTATATAGCAAATGCGTGCATATGATGCTCCAAGTATAATTTGTGAATGCCTATATTCTTAAATTTATCACAGCTTCTGGTGAATCTAACAACTTCTCCATTGTTAATTTCTACTTTAGAGAAGTAAAATGCCGACCCAAAATCCTGCATCATTCAAATGATGTGCAAAGAAGCAAATCATGTTGCCTGGATTTGACAACTCTAACTAATTAGCCCAGTAGGTGGTTTATTAAATTTACTTTTCAGACCTTGAGTATTATAGGTGATAGTTCACACTAACATATTATTTGATGGAAATAAAATTTCTGTTGATTCCTGACATTTTTCAGTTACCAGTTATTTGTACTGAGGCCATATGCTAGAATTATGCCGCTCAGTTGTTTTTCTCAAACTGAAGATGTGTTTCAGTCCCAAGATCCTTTACAGCCTGACCGCTTTTGTCCTCTTTAGCAAAAAGCACTACTCTGATACCTGTAGAAACATTTTAGGGTAGGATTTACAGGAAGAAATCAATTTTTAAGAATCAGTGGGATTGAAACATCCCTCCAATCTCAGAAAGAAAATAAACATTCTAATTATCTACTATAATCTACATTCTCCAGCAGCTTGTACGTTTGATATATTGATGGCCGTATTTTGTGTAGTCGGGTGTTGTGTAAAATGTCATAGTCAAAAGTAAGTTTGAATTACAGTCAGATTGTTAGTTTATTTGATAACGTAATGATAAGTGGTAATGCAGAGGCAGCTGAGGGTGATTCATCTCTTTTTGGCTTTTCGAAGGTTACTTTAAGCAGCCAGTGGCAGCAGTAAGGAGTGGGTATAGCAAGACGTAAAATGTATGAGATTTATTCGGATTGACCTTTGTTATTTGTGTATGGCAGGACAGATCGTTAAGAAGGATGTACTGTCACATCTGGGGACGCACGTAGGGTTTATCACAGTGTACAGGAGTAGAGAAGTCGTGAAAACGATACACTGGGGTACATATGCAACTACCTCCGTCTATCAGATATGAGACACTGTGTTCGACTGAAGACAATATGTACAGTGAAGTAGGTATAATTAGTCATCTCTGTCCAGAGTTTGAGGGAAATAGAATACAATGCTTCTCGTGACCTGAATCACTGTAAATGCCAGATTGATGATTATTGAGCTGGTGTGTTTAAATGTATGTGGTACAACAGTTTTCATTAACAGAGAAGATACTCCAGAAGCTGAGCTGGTGAATAAGATGAGCAATTGAAAGGAAATTAGTGTATTATACCTTTAGGTCAACAAAATTTCCAAGTCATTCAACCAAATCTCACTGTCATTCTTCACGTGCAACTTGATATGTTTTTATGACTAAGAGGAACATGTGTACGGGAAGTGTATTTTGGTGAAATGATGGGAGATCAGAAATTGTTCTGAGATGTGGGAAGAAAGAGCCACTGGTTGCTGGTTTCTCTTTTACTGTTTACGTCCACAGGAGACTACCTGTGAACGGCGTTGTTTTCAATTTGCTCTGCAAACGCAGCGCCACGTCACGCCCGGCAGTGAAACCAGCGATAGCATCTAGTTTACAAACGCCGCCACCGCAGCGGATGTGGCGCTGGCTGCAAGCCCAACACCTGTACTATCGTAATTAAAATCTTGCACCTTTATCGCACAGCGTTCCTTATTTAGCCGCGTTCAGAAACGTATCTCGGCCATTGTTTGAATTTTGCACTCTGAATAACAGCGAATTCGGTCACAGCTACGAGGAGAGTGAATGCAAGGAGTTTACAGCACCCACGTTTGGAATTTTTGAGGCAAGCCATGCCGTTAGATAGCGTCCGTATCCTGTTTCCTTTTTGTACGCTGCTATTATTTCTAGGCATCGTAATGCTGCTGAAATAACGTTTCAGTTATCAAAATTTTCCTTTCCCGCCACTGGCTACTTGTTGCCATGCTGTATGGGCTACAGCCATACTGTGGTGGTTATAAATCACACAGTGCAAACAAAATACATCTCTTGAAACGTACTACCTAAATGCAGTGTTCACAGAGCCTGTTCATCTGATATTCTGTATACAGTTAAGTGATATTGTGTGACAGATCGGCTATATTGGTGTTGCGAAATACAAATATCTCATTTAGTTTCTCTTCTCTGTTTGTTACTTACTGTAATTGACTGCATCAGAACAAATATCGGTCTAGTTGCTAGTGAATATTCCGTGTGGAAGGTCGTGATTCATGAATCTGTTTTGGCCCTAAGTTCCGTCAATAACTGCGTTGGCATTTTCACAGATCCTCCTCGTTTCTTTGTGTCGGCAAGACGTCCGAGTCCCGGGACCCGAGGAATTGTTTCATGACGTCATCAGAAAGGCCGAAAGCATGAGAACGCTGCCAGGAGACTAGACCTGTAAGCAACTCTATTGACAGAAGTGACATCAGTCACCTGTTGACCAAAGTCTTAATATAGACCTGCCCACAGCTGTCATTATGGAACGTCAAGTCAATGTGTATATTACAGTGCTTGAGTGAAGCTTCTGTTTTGAGAAATAAATGTAAAAACAAGGTTCGAATGAGAATAATCTCGATTATGGTGACATAATAATCCATAGCGTATAACACTCCTGTCTGCTACTACTGTACCATAACCTCAATGCTAGAAACAGGTTGTGACATAAAACTATTTTGTAAAAGCAACTATGGCACAAAGCAACAGAGCAGTGTTACCCTCTGAGAGGAATTTTGTTAAGTTGACCGTGTTGTTCCTAACGGAGGTGGCTTATCGGAAATGAAAGTCAGAATTTCGTTAATATTGGAATAGTGACAAACAAAATTTTGCCTAGCTATACTGTTTATAGAATAAGGGAAACGGTCGCCAGCCTAATTAGGCAAGAGAAAGATTAACGTTCTCGTTTATGAAAGTAGGTATAAGTAACCATAATGGACAAACACAACCTAGACTTAGCCACACGCGAGTGCAATGAACTCTGACACACATATGTTTTAAGATTGAAGCTAACAACTGGAGCAGCACAAACTATTTGCTACATTATAAGAGATACCGAAACACCCTACTACTTTCAAGCTTACTTAAAGTGAATGGTCTTTATAACGTTACTATTAACATACGCTTGTAATACACAAGATACACAAACACTTAGCAAACATGAATATATATTGTTTCACAACTGCAGCTTCCTCACTTTTACTACAGCGAAACACAGTACTGACCAAATTGCAAGAAACTGACTCACCTTTTAGAATTTACTACAGACAATAATGTGATCATTTGCCTTATAAGCCTCAGTCTTGAGAACTTTTAATATTGAAGTTAGCAACAGCACTTTAAATAGCAGTTTTAATAGGAAAATTATTTTGAAAAATAATATTTACTGTAACTCACTCTATTGCCACATTAACTTTAACTTTCTTTTTACTAAGTTCAAGAGGCATTAATTAGCAAAACTCTGGTATAAATGTTCTTCCAGTAGTGACACTCGGTAATTACTTTAGTTCAAACGGAAAGGAACCTGAGAGGTGTTATGATGAGGAGAAAATCAAGGTAGGTACATAAATTCAGATACAAATTACCTTATATTTCAGCACATTATCACATCCATTAAGCTGATCCTTCACTGTACATCATTATAGTATTACGTTGCAATTATTGCGCAATGTGGTGGCAACTGCATGTTGGTAGGTGGAATTGTAGGCAGAATTGCTGGACTCTGTCATTTCTTGGTGGCGATGATATATACAAACTCCAGAATAGTTCCAGCTATTTATCCATCCATCCGAGGCATTGGAAAGCGGCAGGAAAAGCCTCCCTCGGAACCATCACAATATGCATCGGTTACTTGGCAGTCCCCGACTCGTAGCTCGTCTCCGACTGCTGGCTCGTCCCCGACTGACTAACAGTTCCACCTTTTCTACCTAGGCCAACCACAATTTGCGCGTGCTACACAGTTCCGTTCCCGAGGGGAACCACTACACCTTTTACATACAAATTAACTAAGAACCCTAAGTGAAGGTCAGCAGTTTACATAACAGCAAACAAATACATTAAATAAAACAGAACATTTTCACATATTGACACATCTACAAAAAATCATTCACACAAAATTACAATTATATACAGTAAGTTTTGTTCCCTCCAAATGGGACAAAGAATTTTAAATTACAGATACACTACTTTGCATAGAATCAAATCACGACATCAAAGGTTTAACAAAGGAAAGAGTACACAATTTTATGTTATCAATTCAATCACACATTTACAAATACTCAATGTTATAACATTAAATAAAACAAAAGCAAATTAGATCCATACAGCAGATGAGCTGTGGTGTTACAAGCGTAGTCAGAGTTACATATTAAAGTGTTATGTGATTGACTGAAGCCAATTGATTACGAATTATTAGTTGAATGTCAAAGTCATTTACAGCATAACACATAATATTACGCCCTCAGCACAATGTCTCTAAATGTTTTTTAAGATATTGAGTGCAGCTTACTAATATAAGTACCACTCAGACGTTTGCAATACTTATATACGATTTGTATTTGCATCCATACTGGCAGTAGCAAATACAGAAAAATGGATAAAATAGCAGTGAAAGATACGTAATGGAACGCCCCTTGCATTTTTGCAGTTTTTGTACTACATATGCATGTATTATGCGTCAAAACACACGTCGGATGCTTCTTCATTTTCTAATACATGTTTTCGGGCATGACCCAGTGATTGTAGTTTTTATTATGAAAAATGCGTCAACATGGGAAAATGCATTTAAATATTAGGAAATGCTACACGTCTGTCAGTTACCACAACATTTATTTCCTCTTCGCTGAGTTCCACAACTGTCAATAAAGTTGTCACATTTCAGGCTAATGTAGACCTCAGACTATGCTACAGATAAGCTTGTTACTCCACCCCAAGTTTCTAGGGAAGGGGGAGGGAGGAGGATGAAATACAATAAAGTAATCTAGCCCAAATATGTGGTCTTGCCCAATCTGTGTTAACGATATGCTCAAATTATGACCGTTGTTCTGTACGCAAGTACCTATATGGAAATATCATCTTCCTATGTGTAGTTTCTCAAAATCCAGTTCATTTTTTGTGGCAATTTGATGAAAAGCACTAAGTGAGGATTTATTACTAGATCTTAGCCACACTCAGAACTCAAAATTGTAAGACTGTTACAGATTCAAATCACTGATTATTGGATTGTGTCAGGTAAGTTAAATGTGGAAAAAAACATTTGAAATAAATCTCGAAGTTATGTGTTAGTGTCAACTAAGATTTTTTAACGTGGTAGGCAGTCAGAATTTTCTTCCGTATTTTAATATATATACATACTACGTAAGCAACGAAATGGTGCATGGCGGAGTGTACCTTGTACCACGACAAATCTTTTCCTTTCCTGTTCCACTCGCAAATGGAATGAGGGAAGAAAGGAAACCTATATGCCTCCATACGAGCCCAAATTCCTCATATCTTCTAAATTTTCTCAATAGTGTTCCACAGAAAAGAACATTGTCTTCCCTTCAGGGATACACTTACGAGTTTGTGAAGCACCTTCACAATGTTTGGATGTAGTGGCAAGCTATCTAGCAGCCTATCTCTGAGTTGGTTCAGTGTGTCCGTTTCATTTGACCTGGTGAGGATTTCAAACACTTGAGCACATCATTGTTCTAGAAATGTGGTCTAAGTGCTCTTCCCCTCATTCCCAGTCTTCCAAACCATACCCGACTTCCCAGAAGAAGGAACTAATAGTTCTCAAAGCTAGAGATAGCTTTTACTGAAGCGTCGTCTTTCTCTCATACTTTATACAAAGCATATCATGATTTTACAGAGATTACTATCAACCTTACATGTAACAACAACGTTAAAATTCTGTTTAATACGAAACTTGGTGTTAACCAGCAGATGCATCTTTGAGCCCAAACACTATGCATAATTAATTATAGAAGAAGTAACTAATAAAATAATCTTTTACTTTGTATTTCTTTAATATCTTGGGGTTGCCAGTTTTATGCCTGATGTCTAGCAGCAACCTGTAAAAGACTTTTGTATCAGAATGTAAAACTCCATTGTGAATCGTAGCCAGGGATGCATAGTATACAGAGACATTAGTTTTACTTCCAGTATTTTATAATTTTATTTCAATGAACATAGTAAAATACACCTATTATTACGAACAAATACTATTAGGGAGTAAATATATTGACATGTAAGTGTAATACTTCCAGGGGCCCTGAAGACATTTCTTTAAGATCGTCAGCTATCAGTTTTACTCAATAGTTTTACTCACATGAATAAAAAGTTCTGTTAACTTGCAACCTAATTTTTTTATAAAATCCCAAGCTA
Organism: Schistocerca cancellata; assembly: GCF_023864275.1. Lineage (NCBI taxonomy): Eukaryota > Metazoa > Arthropoda > Insecta > Orthoptera > Acrididae > Schistocerca > Schistocerca cancellata. The sequence goes on from NC_064631.1 coordinate 523,304,576, forward strand.
TTAATAACAGCCTCCATCTCCATCAGCAGGGACTGAGTGTGATTGCTACAAAACTGGCGTGGCTCACACTTTTATGCCCAGTAGATGGCACCTGATTGGCTAAATTATACCATGATGACATCATGGAGATGGCGTATGCTAAGGTATGGTTCTCTCCATTCATAGGCTACATATGTGTTGCTGTCCAGCATAGCTTGCAGCACCATCACTCATATGGGATGGTGAATATTATACAGAATAGGTACCCAGATATGTGAGTGGTTCTAAGACTTCTTAAGTAATAGTACCCAGTGCATTGTCCACGATAGAGAGTATTCATTAGAGACAGGGGTATAATCAGGAGTGCCCCAGGAAAGTGTGATAGGACTGCTATTATTCTCTGTATTGTAAATGATCTGGCAGACAGGGTGAGCAGCAACCTGCAGCTGTTTGTTGACAATGCTGTGATGTATGGGAAGGTGTCTTCATTGAATGACCTTAGGGTACAAGACAACTTAAACAAAAATTGTAGATGTTGTGGTGAATGACAGTTAGGTCAGTGTAGAAAAACGTGTGTAACGATGAGTAGGATCAGCAGTTGTGTAATGTTCGAAGTACAGCATTACAATTACGTTGTTTAAACATCTAGGCGTAATGTAGCACAGCGATATGACATGGAACAGGCATGTGATGGTTGTAGTACATAAGGTATTGATGGTCGACTTTGGTTTATTGCAAGAGTTTTGGAAACGTGTAACTTTTCAGTAAAGGACTCTCCACATAGGTCACTAGTGCGACACATAATTGAGTGCTCCTAGAGCGTTTAGGACCCCACCAGTATTAAGGCAAATGTCGAAACAATTCAGGAGCGGGCTGTTAGATTTGTTACCGGTTGATTCGAACAACATGAAAGTATTATGCAGATGCTTTGGGAACTCAAATAGGAATCCCTGGAGGGAAAGCAATGTTCTTTTCAAGGAACACTATTGAGAAAATTTGGAGAACTGGCATTTGAAGCTGACTCCAGAATGATTTTACTGCCGCCAATGTACATATCACGTAAGGACCACAAAGATAATATGAGAGAAATTAGGGCTCATACCGAGGCATGTAGACAGTCGTTTTCCCCTCGCTCTATTTGTGAGTGGAACAGGAAAGGAAATGAATAAATTCTTCTCAGTTTTCAAACCACATCAATTTGAAAACTCCAATTAGAAAACTAGTAGTAGTACAAGATACCCTCTGCCACACACCATGCGGTGGCTTGCGGAGTATGTGTGTAGATGCAAAAGCATCTAAAGCTTTCCTCTGCAATGTTTCTTCCTCAGGCGCATGTTTCAATGCATTGTTTTAGTTATACTTCCTAATTTAAAATCGGGTTAAAATATTATATTTTATATTCATATATACTAACTTACGATTGACATTTGATGTGTTGCATCTAGCTAGGACTAAAAACAATAGCAAATAAATGAATAAACATATAAGTGCAGTATCAGGGTCTCTTAAAGTTGTGACCACACAGTCTAATTTCTACTGCTTCCCTAATCACAGACTCCCAACAGTTGGAATTGTGGGCCTGAATCCTGGTCTGTACAAACAATCTTGTGTTTATTCATTAGACTGTTTCCGGAAACTGCTCTTTTTTGTGTTTCTGTACTTCCGGTGGCAATGTTCAACACATCAGTTAGTAACAGTCTGTATAGACTGCCCCACATCTGTACTTTAGGTTGCAACGCTCAACATAGCCATTAGTAACAGTCTGTATAGCTGCCCTATATAACTGATGCCACATTTGCAAAGAATATTATAAATCCATGGTACTCGGAGGCTGAGAGTACCTTAGACAGATCATGTTTCCTGTTTTCCTGGGTGGCCAGAAGTCTGGTCTAATTCCTTGGTCAGTTTAGTCTCTGCTTATCTTAATCGTTGCTGCACCACAGAATGTAAGTCGTTCTACATCCCTCGGTTGAATGGTATCATGTTTTGGTTTCCTTGACAGATCTGACGTAATTAAACAGGCAGGATATGCATTGTGGTGTGGGGTCTAGGTAGGAGGGATTTCGCATGAGTAACAGAAAGGTGAACTGACATGGACAGTGGTAGAACTAAGCTAAATAGGAAATAAAGGGTAAGGGTGAAGGCTTGGGGTGATGAGGTGTACAAATCCATAGAAGATTATATCATAAATTAAGATAAGACTGTGGACCAGATCTCCTAATGCCAACCTGCAATTTTTACAGCAGTGTACCATACGAATTAATAGCAGCCCACTTTCATGTAATAATTTGTTAGATATCGAGTACATATATTACACAATATCAAAAACAATGCCTACATTATAAACCATTTCATGCTTGGCTGAATATGCAAGTACATCCACCAATTTAATAATACTCCATGAAGATGGACAACTAGTCATTAATTATACAAAACAATAAACAGTATCCCAACATGGGGAAAAGAAAGAAAGCCTTCATCTCATTGCTAAAGCACAGGCCAGACCAGTTTCACAAAGACCATACTAGTGTACCCACACTTAATGACTATCACTTCCATTCATTGTAAGATGACACTACCTTCACCTGTTAGTGTTGGCATTCACAGTTACCAGTGCCGGGAATGGTAAAACGGTGTGTTTGCCTGTGGTTACACAATCAAACCAGGGCACCATTCTCTTCTTCTCTTGTTTCATGTGCCTCCTTGCCCAAACACCCCCTTCATCCCAGAGCTTTAGTCTATTTTCTGTTTACATCTTCCTTTTATCATGCATGATCCTTTTCCATTTAATCATGCATAATCAACCCCACCCTTTTTTTTCGCCCCCTTCCCTCCTTCCCTCACCTATGCATCCCACGAGTAATAACTGTAAAAATAAACTGGCGTTTCCAGAATGAGATTTTCACTCTGCAGCGGAGCATGCGCTGATATGAAACTTCCTGGCAGATTAAAACTGTGTGCCCGACCGAGACTCGAACTGGGGACCTTTGCCTTTCGCGGACAAGTGCTCTACCATCTGTGCTACCGAAGCACGATTCACGCCCGGCACTCACAGCTTTACTTCTGCCAGTATCTCGTCTCCTACCTTCAACTGACGTTTTTTTTATCACAGGTGAGTGATTTGTCTTTAACTGACAGAATATATGATTTCTTTGTAGATATGAAAAACAGTACTGTAATTTAAATGCTGTTCGTAGTGTATCAAATACATGTCATTATCCTATGTTTGGTGTTGGAGTACATGATCTCTTCTAAGGCCTGGTGAACACTATTGCTGCTCTTCATTGCTGTGTTGGTGTTTGTAAATTTTAAGATATTTTGTTGTACTATGACTTTGTTAGTGCAGTGGCATTAAAAATGAATAAAAATAAATTTTCCAAATGCCTCATCCTTCTCCACAATCCTCCTACCCATTCTGATGCATATTCACCCATGTTTCTTCCAGTCACTACTTACTCACCTACTTACTCACTTACTTAACATTAGATAGAATACATTACCTGCTCATATATACAGGGTGATTCACAAAGACACGCAAATATTTTAATATGTTATTCTACAAGTAAAACTAAAAGAAAGTTCATACAAACGTAGGCCCACAAATGATTAGTTATGGAGTTAGAGCTAATAAAAGAATTTTCCTGAAATTTAGCAAATGCGTTAATATGAAGCCATCGCAAAACTGTAAGAGGCTGCAGTAAATCACGATGTCTATTTATTTAGTTGTTATTGCTCTGGTGAATCTAATAAACCATGTCCCAGACATGTATCTGCAGTAGTTTTTAGACGAAATTAAGAAAAACCCTGTGAAACTGAAACGAGCAACAAAATCTGTTCATCCACATGCAGCTAAATACATTGAACTTGGCCGAGACACTTTTGAACATTTATAGTGAATGTATTGTGAAATTGTATGGACAGTGTAAAACTTCCTTAACACTGAGCTTTGTTTTTTTATGGTGTAACATGAATGCACATTTACTATGGTATTAATGAAAGCAGATTATCTGACACATTCATACAGTTTCAATTAATGTTGTTAATTTTACCAAAATTAAGTTCTCTACAACATCTGTTGAAAACTTTGTGCAATTGTCTGGAATTTTAGAAACAAATTGGGCCAAATAGTTAATAAATTAAAAATTTTACGAAATTACTTCTGTGTTTGTCTGGATGTTCTGGAAGATTACTTTAGATACACTTCTGGGACATATTTTATTAGATTCAACTGATCAGTAACAACAAAATAAATAGAAATTATGCATTCTGTTAACCTCATACAGATTTGCAATGGCTTCATGTTAGCGAAGTTGCTAAATTTCAGGCAAAAGCTTTTATTAGACATAACTCACTAACTAAAAACTTGTTGACCTTTGTTTATATGGACTTTTTTTCTTTAGTTTTACTTGTAGAATGACATATTAAAATATTTGCATATCTTCATGAATCACCCCGTATATGGCTGTGGTAGTTTAATGACATGTTTATGCACTATGAAAAATTTCACTTTCGCCTTATTATGTGTTTTTTCAACACCTAAAACACTTACAGTAAGTCTGTCATCCATATTATAAGTTTTCCAATGCTGGTAATTGCTTGCTGTCATTTATAAAAGTCAAGATTATTTTGCACACCTGCCACTGTGACTCTCTTGTCTTTCTTTCCTTCCCTTCCCATCCCATCATCTCTTGCTCCCATCACATGTATTAATGATGAGCATTTGTATCAATGTGATCTTTCACACTTTTATGATTCTTAGTTTTCATGAAGGAAAAAACCATTTATCATGGTTTACAGTTATTATATGGTTTCCTAGGTAGTGTTGTTAGCAACTGTCCATCAAAATTTGACACAAGCTCCCAGCACCCCTAAAATCATGCTACCTAGTGGTATGTTGTGATAGCCAATTATGTAATGGCATAGCACTGTCTATTAAACGCCAGAGTTACAATAAATATTCTGAATTAAGGTTTTTCTGTTGTATGTAAACTTCTTTGTTGATGAAAGCATATATTTGCTCTTAATGTGTCATACATAATTTGTGCTAGTACAGCAGCTGTGATGTTTTTTGACTGATATTATGAAGGTGGACATTCCCTTAAATTGATTAATAGGCAAGTTCCAATAACCATTGGACTCTTGTTCTTAGGGACTTGAAGTGGTTACAGGAACATGGTCAGTTACTTGTATAATTGTTGTCAGCCTCTTCCATGACTTCAGTTTGAAACTTAACCAAATAGGGCCTACAAACTACAATAACATGTCAGTGTAATTAAATATATTGTGCCTCAGAAGAGTTACTGTGTTACAGTTACAATATTTAACTATCATTTACCTGTTGTACTTGTTTCACATTTAGTCAAGTATCTACATCAGTGCTGGTGATTCACCCATTAAAATTCTACACTCCATCTCATTTCCTTGGGTTTTTATTAAAAAAAATAATTAAAGACACTCCCAGCTCGGAAATAACGATATGTCGTTTCTGGAAAGCCCGTTTTTATTTGTTCTATTTCAAGGTATTGCCATTGTGGAAGTTTTTACATTCTTTTAGTTGAATCGTCTTGTAATTTTTTCCTACCCTTTGTGTATTTAAAAATACACAGTAGATGATTCATAGAAGCCACTGAAACACTAAGAAGGGTTTAGTTGCAGCACTCCCAGAAATTCTATGGACTGAGTTAATACTGTGGTTAAAATCACTTTATAGATAACTCTCAAAACAGTCATTTAAACTCTCAGTTTGCAGTTTATCACTCCATTTTGCGAGATGCAAGGACCTTTATAAGATTCTGGAATCATGGAATTATTGAAAATTTATGTATAATATTTTGCTAGCATTTATTTAGGCAAACATATTACTGACTTAACTTGAAAGTTCAGTGGTTTCTAGAATACATGAGATTTAGACATATATTCTCATTAACAGAGAAAATTTACTTCAGATATACTTACTCTATATTTTCACTTGATTCTTTAATTTCACTGCCCCAGTTAACTTCCTTGTATATTATTGTTTTGGCAAATTCTTGCCAGGTCATCAGACCTAACCTATTCAACCTGTAACTAGTACAGTCGTGTCCTCTGGGCTGGAAGGAATCTTGTCTTCTGCTTTATTTGAATGTTTGTAACACTGTGGCACTACAATCTCAGTACATTTCAGTCCATCTGCCATGAATTGCCAAAAAAATTGATCATATTTAGAGCTGGGAAGTTTGTGACAACATCAGTTTATGTTTTAACTAGTATAAAACTGATGTTAACCTACTACTTAAGAGATTTCTCTCCTAGACTGAAGTAGTATTACATTCTCATATAGAAATGAAAGTAAGTGGAGAGATATCTTAATGTATGAGGATGCAAAAGTATACACTGAGCTGTTACATGAATTTGTGAGAACCAGGAAGCTTGCTGTTAGTAATGTTTTTACATATGTCAGTTGTTTTATATGCATGTCCACGCAGCATGAAATTGGTTACAGGCTGTGACTCCCACTTCACCAACTTTAAACTGGCAAAAGACTGAAACTGGCCAGTAATGCAATAAAGTCACCTTACATCATAAACAGACATCTTATAGTAGTTTTCAAAATGGTTTCGTCATTTAGAAATGTGACAGAGGATAACTGATTATCTTCAAAACTAATAATAATAATAATTATTATTATTATAATGACAATAACTTTATTCAACATCATATGATACAAGGATCATTTTGCTGAAATCGTCAGTGCATAACAAATGGCTACACATATGCACATTTCTTACAACAAACTGTAATGCAATAAGGCACAGGTCTGCAAGTAATTTACTTATAGGTGAGGCTTGATTTGAGGGAAGAGAGCATTTAACCTAAGAAGATAAGAGCTGTATCAACAACATAAGAAAAATACAGATTATTACTCACTGTAAATATGAGACATTGTGTTACAGAGAGGCCAGGCTTAACGAAAAGACTCTTAAAACTCCCCATTCACTTCTGTGTTTCATTTTCTGAATGAGGCTTTGGCGGAAAGGCAATGTTTAGTCTCTTTTCATCATGCCTGCCTATAACTCACTGTGTCATCTTTTCCTTACATTGTTTACATTCCAACCTTGAGTTTCCATTCTTTGATTTCAACTAAGATCTATTTTAGATTAGTTGTTTAAGAAATAACTTAAAACTAATACTACATCATAAACCTTTTATATTAAATGATACAAAACATACATAATGAAGCCAATACGGAACTGTTCTGGTCGGAGTTTATATTTACATTAAGTGCTCAGGCAACATAATTCGTTTAAAAATATATACTGATTATTCACAACATTATATCACCGACTTATTGTCGATATAAATCTGTCCAGGCAATAGCAGCGTCACCTTCCGTGGAATGACTGTTAGTCAGACACACGCACAGTGCATTGTAGTATCAGTGTGTGTGCTGTCCATGTGTAGAATGAGGAAGGTGCGTGATCTGTCTGAGTTTGACCAAGGGCAGATTGTGATGGCCTGGATACTTGACACAAGCAATTTGGCACCTGCACACCTTGTTAGGTGTTCGAGGAGTGCTGTGGTGAGTGTCTGCAACACGTGGAGAAACCAAGTCCAGACGTCATAGGATTGGGCAGTCATCCTTCAGTCGGACAGATGTTGGACGTTGTAGGCTGTGCAGACTGGTAAAACAGAAAGGTGGCAAACTGGCTGAACGAACAGTAAGGCTTAATGCTGGGAAGAGTGCGAGTGTGTCTGAACACACAGAGTACCAAAATCTAAGTTTAATGCTGGGAAGAGAGCGAGTGTGTCTGAACAGACAGAGTACCAAACACTCCAACTGGAGGGCCTCTGCTGCCAACATCCTCCGCATATGCCAATGTTGGCACCATGACATTGACGACTGCGACTAAAATAATCATGTGACCATCGGCACCGGACATTGGCGCATTGGCAAAGCGTAGCATGGTCTGTTGAATACCGACGTGTTCTTCATCATGCATATGGGATGGCGCGAATCCGTCGTCCTCCAGGGTAAACACCTCACTGATACCTGCACTGCAAGATGCAGACAAGCTTACGGATCCAAAGGAGCTCGTGCAAGGCACCATGACGGATAAGGACTATCATAAACTGGTTGCACACGTACATCCCTTCATGACAATCATGCTTCTTGTGACAGAGGCACTATTCAGCAAGATAATACGACTTGTGACAACACCACGAGTGTGATGGAGTGGTTCAAGGACCACGGTGGCGAGTTCCAATTGATGTGTTGACCCCCTGACTAGCCAAATATGAACGCGATCGAACACATACGGGATGTGATTGAATGTGGCATCAGAGCTCTTCGTCCTCTCTCCAGAATATATGGGAATTGGATGACTTGGGTGTGCATATGTGGTGCCAACTCCCTCCCACGACCTACCAATGGCTCATTGCTTCCATGCCATGAGCTGCATAATTATTGCAAATATATTGTAAGCTGGTTTGCTTGTCAGAGAGTGAACATGCGTATCCCAGAATTGTTATTCTCAGGATTTATGTAGTTTTTCAGCAATTTCAGTTCCAGTGCACAACTGAATTTCAAAATCTGTCTTGTGGGTTAAAATCCATTATTGCTGTCATGTTTGTGCTGACAGTCAGATGACTTCCATTGAAATACTTAATTTTTTCATTTGTAACACAGTTTCACAGTATTTGTAGTTGCTCATTACTTTAATGCTTGCACACAATAGATGTAGCATCAGCATACAGAAATATTTTGAATTTGGGAACCAGTAGTTTATGCCATTTACATAAATCAACAAAAGACGGCATCCTAGTACAGGACCCTGGAAACCTGTGTTATTACATATCAGTAATGATAAAAAACTGGTTTCTGTTAGATAATATTTTATTAGACTGTGAACATTTATCAGCATAATTACCCAGCCATTTTCCCAGAGTGTTTTCTATATCTCTCTATAAGCAGTTGATAGAGATTAGCTCAAAACGATATCTATACTTTCTGATGATGGTCTGCCTGTACTCACAATTATATGTTTCCTTCCCCATCTATAGTTTATCACAGAAAGTTCAGTGACACTTTCAACATTTAAAGGCATTACATCTATGGGACACTAATTATTATCACTTTTTCCAAGTACTGAAGCATCACCCTAAGGCTTGATCTTCCCACTGAAGAATGAGCAGAAATTATTTGGTAATAGGTGCATAATAACTTCCTGGCAGATTAAAACTGTACGCCCGACCGAGACTCGAACTCGGGACCTTTGCCTTTCGCGGGCAAGTGCTCTACCATCTTAGCTACCGAAGCACGACTCACGCCCGGCACTCACAGCTTTATTTCTGCCAGTACCTCGTCTCCTACCTTCCAACATTACAGAAGCTCTCCTGCGAATCTTCCAGAACTAGCACTCCTGAAAGAAAGGATATTCTTAAATGTGGATCTTGTAAACACAGAGTTGCTGTAGCAAAACGAGTAAGCTGCAACATGTGTCCCAGAACAAAGAAGGGAAAACAAAAGGTTGCTGTATTAGCTGTAGCACACAAACATTCAGTCACTAAGAAGTATGTGTAATGACTGTGTTCAAAGCTATGTAGATTTGTTTAATTGCTCATTTTAGTAATTCACATTATTTGTGTGTCAAACAAGATAATTTTTGCAGTTTACTTGAAAGTCCTAATTCAGGTACCTTTTCCAGGTGTGTTCATTTTGAAATATTAAAAGTGATAAGGGTTTAATTTGTAGAGCCCTAATTTTCAGATCCAGACGACCGCACCATCCCAGCATTGCAACAATAAATGCACCGTACACATGACAGGTTCAGTGTAATCTCTCCAAGAAATTTGGACCTCAGCTGTGTTGGTATTGCAGGAAGCTGCACCAATATGTCAGTATAATATTAGTTCATTCTCAATATATGTGAGCAAAACCAGTTCCTGGCTGCCCAAGTATCTCATCTATGGACTGATCGTTCCCTTATGCTTCAGAATAAAATGTGTATAAAAAGTTTTCTGAGTAAATTACCTGTTCTGTACCCACACCTAATACGTGTGTAACCTAGTGTGCCATTCAGATGGGTTTACTTGTGTGTCAATACAATTGTGGGTTTGATTCTGGAGGCTTCCATGAAATATTTTCCTGCATCAGTTTTTAAGTATCTATTGTTAGTTGCAAAATATATTAAGCACTATCAGTGCCATTTCAGTGCACACATTATAAATCATGCTGGGAAATATGGTGATAACATAGCTCCAGTATACCGCAGAAATTTAATTTTAGTTGCTTCGACGAAAGAGAGCCAGAGACTAAAAGTCTTGAACTGCCGTCTTTTTTGTGTTAAGGCGTTGGCTGACACAAAGGTGCTGGTGGTCACAACAGAGAGCTCTACTGTGGCTTACACTACGTCATGCTCCAGGTTCCTAAGAGCCTGCTTAACACAATGACTGTGTAATATCTCTTTATATTCGATAAATTATTCTGATACAATTCTACCCTTGAATGACGTTTACTAATTTTCTATCTTCATACTCGCAGAATCCATGCGAAAAGTAGTTCATACAATAGCTATGCCATGAGCGCATAAGTATTCTTTGTAGTACTCTCTCTGGTGGTTGTTAGAAAAAAGAAAGAAAGAGAGCTTCCGAGATTGTCTTCGTGCCGATTAGCCTGAGCTTGGTTTGGAAGAACTGTAATCTGATTATTGAGATTTATCACAGAAGATAACTGATACGAACTGTACGATTAAAAAGGAAATATATATATATATATATATATATATATATATATATATATATATATATATATATATTTCTCCTTCAAATAAAAGGTGTGTATTTGAAATTTGAGAATTAATGATATTGATCGATATATTGCGTAGTTGTTAATCAGAAGGGACTTCCGAAAGACTGGATATGAACCTGCATTTAATAATCCAAGAGCTCCATTACTTCTTCGGAAGGTTAAACTTCATCAAAGCCAAATATCCGCTTGATCTGAGGTTTCCCGACTGATTATACAACGCTCCCAAAATTACGAGGCATTTTATTTGTACAGACTAGCAGACTGCCGCAAAGCACGGGCTGGCAGAGAAGAAAAATCATCGCCTGATTTCATTCTAACAAGTAAAATTCAGAATCATTTTGAGTGACTGACCTATGACTGTTTTTACTATCATGAATGATTGATTACTCGAACGAATTGACAGCTACAGAATTACGTAGATAGGAGGAAAAATTACAGTGGCGACAGTGTGACAGGACGTTCTTGGATTGTTATATAATAGATGTATTTTTTGTTTCATGAAAACCAACGAGAACGAGAGGTAACTAAAGAGACTGAGAGAGATTCGGTGCCCATAGTAAAAGATTGCTGGTACCAAGAAACGATTTCAACTATTGGACAACACCGAGACTACAGAACAAGGCCAGAGAAATCTAATTTTTTTTATACTGTAATTAAAATAGTTTGAAATCAATTTAGAAACAATTTTTTTTTCCAGATAGTAGTTAGATTGTAGAACTGTATATTGTGTGATTTTCGTATCTGGACATCAACTTTATACCATCTGTGAAGTAATTTGAAAGTTAAGTGTGTCTACGACAGTAAATTTGAAACTGCATTTAGTGATTAGAACCTGATATTGACAGTTACTTAATGATATTGACTAGAGCGACATTTAAAATGTCATTGAATCAGCAACGAGACGTGCAACAGCCTTCAGCTGTTTGCGCAGAAGCAGAGGCCACGGATAGCAATTCTGAGACTGTTGTGGCTGGCGGTAGCAATATAAATAATCCCGCTGGTTCAGAAAACATTCATACAACAGCTGATCAGACTGTTGTTGACACATTAGTTGTTATTATGCAACAGTTGTCTCTATTAGCCGAAGGCCAAGCGGAGGTAAAACGAGATTTATCCGTTATACAAAATGAACTCCAAAATCAATTAGCCGAAAATCAAACACAATTACAAAATCAGTTAAGAGCGACCTTTACCGAATTAGATCAGAGGTTAAGTACCCAGACACAGGAAATAAAAGAACAGGCAGTAAGGACCGAACAGAATCTTATTGCTCAAATTGAGCAAGTCCGCCAACAATGCCAAGAAAACAACAGTAAATTAAAAGCGGAACTAACCGAATATGTATCCGTCAAAATTGAAACGATACAAAAACAAGTAGAACTGTTTCCTCAAGTAATACAAGCTCAAGAGGACATACAGTGTTCCGTAGCTATGATACCAGAAATTATAAAATCCTAAGATAATCTAAAGAAGCAATTTGACGAAGTGAAGGAAAAACAGGAGACAGTGGAACATAGAATGAATGTACTTGCGGGAAAGTTTTCAGAAATGACATTAGAGCGGCAAAATTTTCCTTCGGAAACCACAGAAGAAACTGTGAAAGTAGCTTTACAGTCAATTTCAGAGAGTTCCGAGGAGAATTTTTTCAACAAAGGGTTAAAGGAAGTTCGAGAACAACTTGGTGAAGAACTCTCGCGTTGGAAAGAAAATATCGAAAGATCACTAAATCTCTCGCAGGAGGATTTAGAAACGGCGAGAAGTAGGAAACAAAACTCTCAATCTGCGCGTGACATTCCGTCCACGTCAAGATCCGATGTAGACAGAACTGGAAGAGCTCCATTACCTCTTCGGAAGGTTAAACTTCATCAAAGCCAAATATCCGCTTGATCAGAGGTTTCCCGACTGATTATACAACGCTCCCAAAATTACGAGGCATTTTATTTGTACAGACTAGCAGACTGCCGCAAATCACGGGCCTGCAGAGAAGAAGAATCATCGCCTGATTTCATTCTAACAAGTAAAATTTCAGAATCATTTTGAGTGACTGAGCTATGACTGTGTTTCCTGTCATGAATGATTGATTGCTCGAACGAATTGAGAGGTACAGAATTACGTAGAAAGGAGAAAAAATTACAACTGCCATGCTGCTCCCACCAGCGACAGTAGAACCACATGCCTGACTTGGTGTGGGCTCTGGCAGCTCCAGCAGAGCACGAAGCTTACTGCTGTATACCTGACCTGGCAGTGAAACATCCATCACTAACCATGTCAGTAAACTTGTTAAGTAGAAAACTAAGGCCAAGTAAGCCAACAAGATAAACTCTCAGGGAATATTATAATCTACTCGTAAAAACGTAAAATCAGAAGTAAAAAGGCAATTTTCAATTATAGGCCAATCTACCGAGCAAGTAATGTTTCGGGTCAGTAAATGCTTATGCCACAACTGAGTAGTAAACGTGCATACTGGAGGACTTGTAAATACTCCTACTTTACCCGTGAAATCAGCAAAGCCGTTATAAACAGCTTAGCACATAACCCATTTCATGTTGAAATTATCAGCTGAGTATTTCAATTAAATTTTAGCCACTATAGATAACAAGATAAATTAATCAAAAGAAACAGACAAACACTGAATTAATTTCTTTATTAAGAATGCACGGATCTCCACATCAGCATTGAGATACCAAGCTTAAAGCGTTATTCGTTTTTTCACGTAGCGAGGTTCTCCTGTAGGCCTACAAACTATGAGACGTACAAAAGCTACTTCTCGCTGTCTTCTCTTCTTTGTACTTTCACTTCAGAAAGTCTGAAACATCCATTACAAATGCAGATTACACGACTCACAAGTCTGGATTCTGTCACTGCAATTCATAGCTAATTTACTGTAAAAAGTACTGACTACGGTCACTGATGTAATTGTCAAGATTCATAAGTTTTTGTGTGTACAGGAACATGTCAGGAAAGCCAATATTTGGGGAGGGGAATGTTTGGGGGAAGATACCAGACAGCGAGGTCATCAGTCTCATCGGGTTAGGAAAGGACGGGGAAGGAAGTCGGCCGTACCCTTTCAAAGGAAACATCCCGGCATTTGCCTGGAGTGATTTAGGGAAATCACAGAAAACCTAAATCAGAATGGCCGGACGCGGGATTGAACCATCGTCCTCCTGAATACGAGTGCTAACCACTACGCCACCTCACTCGGAGCAAACATTTGGGTGGTACTAAAGTCAGAATACAGTTACTCCAATATTTCGACCAACAAGATGTTAATATGACTGCAACTTATATAACGAAGCCAATTGTTATGAGAATACGCCATAACCACAAATAATCCAAATAGATGAAATGAAGGAAACTTTGCAGTCTAACATTGCATCAGAATATTGTAGGCACAAAGAAGAAATTCTATACACTTACCAGACTCTCTACTTTTCTTGCGCATCATAATATTATTATACGAAGTTATTTACTGTGCACTGCATGGAAAATAAACTTCCCTTTCTCCGTTGCAATCATGTGCTTTTGCTGTTCATGTGTACTCAAAGTAGCCAAGACGTTCAACAGAAATCTGCAGTCGTCCTAAGGCACTTCACTTCACCATACTTTCCGTATTTGGCTCTGTATCAAGCACTTTTCCTGATATGTGCAATTAAAGTTTTACGTAACTGAAGTGCTTTATCCCACACAAAACACAAAATCAGCCATTATACAGACTCTCACAATGCACAAGACATCAGCAAAGAATGGCATGGCCCAAAGAATAGCCCCGGTTGGAGAACTACCAGCGATCTAGGCTTGTGTGAGAGATAACGTCATGATATGACGTCATAATTCCTCGGGGCCCGCTAGGCGCACCGATTGGCAAGACTCTACGGGTCCAGGAATACCTCTGAAGAATGCCAACCCTGAAGATTCAGCAGCAATTGAAACAACCAGTCGCCAATGTCTTCATTGCATGGAATTTCTGTCTACCGAACATCAAGAACTCATCTCTACCACTTTCTTCTGTAAAAATGTACACATCAGTAACTTAACCTCACTGTTATCTACAGCTTCTAAACGATTTGGCTTGCCATCCGGCTATAATTTAACAGAGGTCAATTAACTGACTGTCTGCTAATTTCCATGCACTTTACCGCAGAAATTGTCGAAACAATTTCCATACCACAATTACATAAATTAATGCATTGGCATTAATTAAACGCATCCCGATAAATCGCGCTACACTCAACACTGTTTTTGTGTTTAAAAATGAAAACCATAAAAATATGAATGTAGAACAGTCATGAATATACAAAATTCATATTTCTTTAGCTATTCATCAGTAGATATGAACTGACTTTCCAAGCAACGACACACGATATCTATTAATCAGTTAACTGTTCCTGTGTTACTGGGGTCCACATCTTTACATAGCTTTTTTTATTTGTTAATGCCAAAACAGGTATCTACGCTCTAATGGAATTGTCAGAGAATGTATAACAATTTATTCTTATGTATATTGTCATAAAGATACTCGAATTTGGCCTGCTAAATGTACTGCTACTCTTTATATATTGCACCTTACATTATTACATCTTTTATGTTACATTATCTGTTTGTTATGACTTCATGTCGATTTCAGCTATATAACTACTAGCAAGGGAAGTGTGTCTGAGTGACCATCCAAAAGTAAAAACAATAATTTCAAAATACGGAGATGTGAGTGATCAACCGCCCAGTAATATCGTTTATCTGTAATGTTCTGCATTTTTGTGCAGTTGTGTTTCAGCGTTAACGGATCTAAAGAATGCAAAGTAATGCGTCGCTGTAGAAAATACTGAGTGTAGATCAAAAAAGAGTGATAAACGAGGCAGTATCCTTCAAAAGTCAACGGTTTCCTGAAACTACGTGTGTTAACACGTACACTACTTACAGAGTTGTATTTCAGAGAATAGAAGCTTCTGTATTGTCATAGTTCCATTATGCGTCATCGAAGTGCGAATGTGGAGGTTCAGTGAAGTGAATAAAACGCAACGGAACAGAGCAGCATTCACCCTTGGCAAGCCTACCAAATGGACATCTGTGTAGCATGAACGATAATGGAAGACTGCACAACGCAGAAACTTTGGCGTTCTAAGTTATAGCTGATGTACGTCAATAAGTAAGACGGGGATATAAGAATTATTTGGCATACATCGATCTTGGGCGGTTTCTGTTACATTACAACAGAGAAAAAAAGACTATTGCCTAATTATTTATGTACTACTCAATGCATTGTAGTTCCTTTAATTGCCATTAATCTCGAGGCAGTTACAGCTTCAATTCCTGTGATCGACGTGGTATGGAGCCTGTAAGTACACCTTGTTCATGTGCTCCAGCATCCTCCATTGTAGTAACTACACTGAAACGCCAAAGAAACTGTTATAATCATGCGTTTTCAAATACAGAGATATGTAAACAGGCAGAATGCGGCGCTCCAGTTTGCAACACCTATTCAAGACAACAAGGGTCTGGCACAGTTTTTAGATCGGTTACTGCTGAGGAAACGGCAGGTTATCAAGATTTAAGGGACTTTGAACGTGGTGCTACAGTCGGTGCACGAGCGATGGGACAAAAACGTCTCCGAGGTAGCGACGAAGTGGGTATTTGAGTCATCAGTCTTCTGACTGGTTTGATGCGACCTGCAACAAATTCTCTCCTGTGTCAAACTTTTCATCCCAGAGTTGTACTTGCAACCGATGTCCTCAACTATTTTCTGGATGTATTCAAATGTCTGGCTACGTCTACAGTTTTTGCACTCTACAGCCTTCTCTAGTACTATGTCTTAACAGATGTCCTATCATCCTGTCCCTGTGATCTCCACATATTCCTTTCCTCTCCTATCCTACACAGAAACTCCTCATTCCTTACATTATCAGACCAAATTACTTTCAAGAATGTGAACTGACTCGATTCTCTTCTGTTCCGGTATTCCCAAAGGCCATGTTTCACTACCATACAACGCTGTGCTCCAAACGTACATTCTCTGAAATTTCCTCTTCAAATTAAGGTGTATGTTTGATACAAGCACATTTATCTTGGCCATGAATGCCCTTTCTCCAGTGCTAGTCTGCTTTTGATTTGCTCTTTGCTGCGTCCGTCTTTGGTTATTTTGCTGCGTAGGTAGTAGAATTCCTTAACTTCATCTGTTTCGTGACTATTAATCCTGATAAGTTTCTCGCTTTTCTCATTTCTGCTACTTCTCATTACATTCGCCTTTCTTCGATTTACTCTCAGTCCATATTCTGTACTCATTAAACTATTCATTCCATTCAGCAGATCATATAATTCTTTATCACTTTCACTTAGGATACCAATGTCCCAGCGAATCTTATCAGAGATATTGTTTGACCTGAGTTTTTATTTCACTCCAAAACTTTGTTTTATTTCTATCATTGCTTCTTCGATGTTCAGTTGAACAGTAGGAGCGAAAGAATACATCCCTATCATACATCCTTTCTAATTCGAGCACTTCTTTTTGGTCACCCGCTCTTATTATTCCCTCTTGCCTCTTGTACATCTTGTGTATTACCCGTCCCTCCCTATACCTTTTCTCAGGATTTCGAACACTTTGCACCATTTTAAAATTGTCAAACGCTTTTTCCAGGTCGACAGATCCAATGAATGTGTATTGATTTCTCTTTAGTCTTGCTTCCATTATCAACCGCGGCGTCAGAATTGACGCTCTGGTGCCTCTACTGTTCCTGAAGCCAAACTGATCGTCTTGTAACACATCCCCAATTTTGCTTTCTGTTCTTCTGTATTTTGTCAGCACGTTGGAAGTATCAGCCGTTAAGCTAATAGCGCGATAAGTCTCGCACTTGTTAGAACTTGGAGTATTCGGAATTATGTGGATGATATTTTTCCGAAAGTCAAATGATATATCGCGAGATACATACATTCTACACACCAACGTAAATAGTCGGTTAGTACCACTTCCTCCAATGATTTTTGAAATTCTGATGGAATGATATCAACCCCTTCTGCCATATTTGATCTTAAATCCTCCCAAGCTCTCTTATGTTCTAATACTGGAGCCCCTGCCTCTTCTAAATGCAATCCTATATCTTCATCTGTCACATCAGACAAATCTTCGGCCGGCCGTTGTGACCGACCGGTTCTAAGCGCTTCAGTCTGTAACGGAGTGACCGCTACGGTCGTAGATTCGAATCCTGCCTCCGGCATGGATGTGTGTGCTGTCCTTATGTTAGTTACGTTTAAGTAGTTCTAAGTTCTAGGGGACTGATGACCTCAGATGTTAAGTCCCACAGTGCTCACAGCCATTTGAACCATTTTTGAACAAATTTTCCCCGTCATAGACGCCTTCAATGTGCTCTTTCCATTTATTCGCTCTTCCCTCTGCATTTGATATCGGAATTCCCATTGCACTCTTAAACACCCTTGCTTTTAATTTTTCCGAAGTTTGTTTTAACTTTCCTATATGCTGAGTCAGTCTTTCCGACAGTAATTTCTTCACATTTTTCATGCAGCCATTTCGTCTTAGATTCCCTGCATGTCCTGTTTATTTCATTCCTCAGTGTCTTCTGTTTCTGTTGTGCTGAATTTCACTGAATATTTTTGTATTTTCTTCTTTCATCTAACAACCGAAGTATTCCTTCTGGTATTCATTGTTTCTTCGCAGTTACCTTCTTTGTACCTATGGTTTTCTTTCCAACTTCTGTGATTGGCCTTTTTGGAGATGTCCATTCCTCTTCAAATGTACCGCCTTTAAGTTATTCCTCATTGCTGTATCTACAGCCTTAGAGAACTTCAAGCATGTCTCGTTATTTCTCAGTAATTCCGTATCTGACTTCTTTGCATATTGATTCTTCCTGACTAATTTCTTAAACTTCAACATGGTCTTCATCACTACTACATTGTGATCTGAGTTTGTTTCTGCTCCTGAGTAAGTCTTACAATCGAGTATCTGATTTCAGAATGTCTACCTGATCATGGTGTAACGTTATTGAAATCTTCCCATGTCACCGGGCTTTTCCGAGTATACCTTCTGCTCTTGTAATTCTTAAACAGAGCATTCGTTATTACTAGCTGAAATTTATTACAGAACTCAATTAATCTGTCTCCTCTCATATTCTTTATCCCAAGCCCATTTTCTCCTGTAACCTTTTCTTCTACTCCTTCCCCTACAGCTGCATATCAGTTTCCTACCACTATTAGATTTTCAGGTCCTTTTACTTACTTTGTTCCCTTTTCAATATCCTCATATACTTCCGCTGTCTCTTCACCTTCTGCTTGCGATGTCGGCTTCTGTACCTGCACCATCGTTGTCGGTGCTCGTTTGCTGTCTATTCTTATAAGAACAACCCTGTCACTGAACTGTTCGCAGTGACTCCATCTCTGCCCTCCCTTGCTATTCGTAACGAATCCTACTCCCATTATACCATTTTCTGCTGCTGCTGATATTACCCTGCGCTCATCCGACCAGAAAGCCTTGTCTTCTTTCAGTTTCACTTCACTGACACCTACTATATCTCGATTAAGCCCCTGGATTTTCCTTTTTAAATTTTCTAGCTTCTCTACCACGTTACATTTTCTGACATTCCACACCCCGACTCGTAGAAGGTTATCTTTTCGTTGAATATTCAGTCTTTTTCTCATGGTCACCTCCCCCTTGGCAGTCCCTCCAGGAATCCGAATGGGGGATTATTCCGAAATGTCTTGCCAAAGGAGAGATCATAATGACAGTTTCTCAGTTACAGGCCACGTGTCCTTTGGATAGACGTTATGTGCCTTTAATGAGGTGGCTTCTATTGCCTTCTGCATCCTCAGGCCGTTGATCATTGACGATTCTTCTGCGTTGAGGCATACATGGAAATACAATAAGTAACTTCGTGCCATTACTTTTTTAAAGTGAAAATTAAATGTCAGTAACTTTCACTCATATGTTTGTTTCCCATTTTGAAGATAACAGTCCAAAAGCACTATTGGAGTGATAGTGTAGGCTTTCGTAACAAAGTCATATTCTTGCACGGTATTATGGAACGACTAACGACGTTACTGTCGTCTGTAGAATTTGTAAACATGATTTTAGAGCATGGATGGCCATACGAATTTGTGGAGAAGCTGACAGTTTCAATAGTACCAGGTAACCACGTAGAGCACATCTGGTATACATCATGTATCCTAGACTGTAGAGGCGTTTAAGGGAAACAGTGAAAGAGGTATCACAATGAAATGATTGAAGACTTGCCTGAAGGGGAATCCAGACTTCCGGAATCATTCTGTGTACTTTCCGAAAGATATTTTTAGCTTCATACACAAAAGGTAAGGCTAAGCTTGACGTTTCTTTAAGGCGGATATCTTTACAGTGGATAGATCATCATCAGTAGCGTGACATTAAGGCGTGAAACTACAGCGTGATTAGGAATGTGATCTCAGGACCTCGTCGCAAATTCTGATGTCGTTTCCCAGTCAATCAGTAGCTACCATGAATCTTCCTGGCAGATTAAAACTGTGTGCCGGACCGAGACTCGAACTCGGGGCCTTTGCCTTTCGCGGGCAAGTGCTCTACTAACTGAGTTACCCAAGCACGACTCACGCCCCGTCATAACAGCTTCACTTCCGCCAGTACCTCGTCTCCTACCTTCCAAACTTGGGTAGCTCAGTTGGTAGAGCACTTGCCCGCGAAATGCAAAGGTCCCGAGTTCGAGTTTCGGTCCGGCACACAGTTTTAATCTGCCAGAAAGTTTCATATCAGAGCACACTCCGCTGTAGAGTGAAAATTTCATTCTAGTAGCTACCACTTTGAACTGTTACAATTATTACCACTTGCGTAAGATTATACTCTTAGTGATCCACGTTGATAGAAACTAATGAACGTCAGTTCAGAGTCAACCCTTTCTCTCATGGTTAAAGTGTTAGATTACTTGTTTAAAGTTGCGCAGGAATCAAATAAGTTGTTGTTGTTGTTGTTGTGGTCTTCAGTCCAAAATAATGGCTCTGAGCACTATGGGACTTAACAGCTGAGGTCATCAGTCCCCTAGACCTTAGAACTAATTAAACCTAACTAAGGACATCAGTCACATCCATGCCCGAGGCAGGATTGGAACCTGCGACCGTAGCGGTCGCGCGGTTCCAGACTGAAGCGCCTAGAACCGCTCGGCCACTCCGGCCGGCGGTCTTCACTCCAGAGACTGGTTTGATGCAGCTCTCCATGCTACTCCATCCTGTGCATGCTTCTTTATTTCCCAGAAGCTACTGCAACCTACATCCTTCTGAATCTGCTTATTGTATTCATCTCTTGGTCTACCTCTAAGATTTTTGCCCTCCACGCTGCCCTCCAATACTAAGTGTATGCACAATAAATATTTTTAGTTTATTATTTGGTGCAGTTTTTTGGCTGTGTTGGTCCAGCGGGTATACAACCTAGCTGTGGCTAAGGGAGGCCCTGGTTCAATCCCAGAA
This sequence comes from Schistocerca cancellata, assembly GCF_023864275.1. Lineage (NCBI taxonomy): Eukaryota > Metazoa > Arthropoda > Insecta > Orthoptera > Acrididae > Schistocerca > Schistocerca cancellata. The sequence goes on from NC_064631.1 coordinate 523,325,787, forward strand.
AGAGACATGTATTTTTCTTCGTTCCACACCCATACATCGTGCTATCAAATGAGTGCTGGGGATCTTTCCCGGGGGTGGAAGGTGGTCGTGACGCAGGACCGGCCACCCTCCGCTCTGAACACCGCTGCGCCGAAAAGCTGTTCTCCACCTGTACTCAGGCCAGTAGCCCAGTCGTGGGCCTGCGCTACAGGCTCACCTTTATTTAGTTCACATTTTGTAGATGGTCCATGAAATCCACTGAAGAGCCAAATAAATTGGTACACTCGCCTAATATCATGTAGGGCCCCCGCGAACACGCAGATGTGCCGCAACACGACATTGCATGGACTCGAATAATGACTAAAGTAGTGGTGGAGGGAGCTGACACAATTAATCCTGCAGGGATGTCCATAGATCGTTAAGAGTATGAGGGGGTGGAGATGTCTTCTGAACAGCATGTTGCAAGGAATCATAGTTATGCTTAATACTGTTCATGTCCTGGGAATTTGGTGGCCAGCGGAAGTGTTTTAACTCACAAGAGAGTTTCTGGAAACGCTCTGTAACAGTTCTGTATGTGTGGGGTGTCGCACTGTCCTGCTAGAATTGCCCAAGTTCGTCTGAATGAACAGTGGACATGAATGGATGCTGGTGATCAGACAGGATGCTTACACACATGACATTCGTCAGAGTCGTATCTAGTCGTATCAGGGGTCCCATATCACACCAACCGTACACGCTCCACACCATTATAAAGCCTCAACCAGACTGAACAGTCCCGTGCTGACATGCTGTGTCCATGGATTCATGAGATTGTCTCCATATCCGTACACGTACATAAGCTCGGATATAATTTGAAAAGTGACTCGTGCGACCAGGCAATCTGTTTCCTGTGATCAAAAGCCCAGTGTCGTTTTTGACGGGCCCAGGCGATGGGTAAGGCTTTGTGACATGCAGTCATCACGGGTACACGAGTCGACCTTCATCTTCGAAAGCCCATATTGACGATGTTTCGTTGAGTTGTTCGCACGCTGACACTTTTCGATGGCCCAGCACTATAATCTGCAGCAATTTGTGGAAGGTTTGCACTTCTGCCACGTTGAACGATTCTCTTCAGGCGTCTTTGGTCCCGTGTTTGCAGGATATTTTTCCGGCCACAGCGATGTCCTAGATTTGATGTCTTACCTGATGCCTGATATTCACGTGCAGTCCGCCTTGGTAGGTATGCTGCCAGCGCTGCGGTTTGCAAAGCGAAGAGGCCCGGGTTCGATTCCCCGTCAGGTCGGAGGTTTTCTCTTTTTAGTAACTGTATGTCGCCATGTCCTTACGTTCCTTTCGTCATAACTGACATTCCAGTGTCATGCTGCCTGCATGGGCAACGAAACCTGACAAATTAAAAAAAAGGAAAGAACAGAGTGGCAGACCATCTTTCAGTGAAGAACGTGGAATAACTAGAGAAGTCGAGGCTTCTGCGCTCGAAGATCAACCTATCATAATCGAGGAGCTAGTTGAAAAATTTGAATTCGTTCATGGATCAATAATGAACACATTGCACGAGGTTTTGAACATGACGTATATGGGCGTCGAGGGGGTTCTGCCACTCATCGCACCAATTCAAAACCCCCTCCGCACAAACGCAGCAGCCGAGATGTCGCTGCTGTGACAGGACAGTCCAGACGACGTATTTAGCTGCTTAATTACCACGAATGAAGAAGACTGCTGTTAACATTCCCCGGCCCTACATTCCAAGAAGAATCAGGCGGCATATAACTTCCCAAGATGTACGTCTCACGGGGCTGGCCACGACTGGTACATTAGAAAAGCTAAAGGGTATATCTAAGGTTACGAACTGTCTTCTTGCGACGAACCATTCGCGAACGGAACAGGACGTGGAAGGAAGCAAATGTTGAACTAAAATGTGGTTTGCGGAGTGGAGATGTACATAGATACTTAGATACATAGTAAACATATAAATCACGCCATTTGTAGTGCATTACTGAAGAGTCCTGTCTCCACTTTTAGTGATTAGCACCTACATATACACTATCTCATCAAAAGTATCAGGTTACTGTCTTTTAGATAAACTTAATTTTAAGGTATTGACGGTTTTATGCACAATTCATTTGAATCTTAGTTAACAAATAGAATGTAATAAGCTGTGCTAAATAATTTAAAAAGTGTTGGAAGGGTAATAAATTTTAACACAGGGGGGAAAAAAAATCATAAAGGGAGTCCCACTGGGTTCAATTTTTGGTCCACTCATATTCGTTGTAAACATGAATGACATTCCATGTAGTATTCAAGATGCATAACTGGTACTTTTTGCAGGCGATTAGTGTTATAACGACTTCTATTATAGAGAGAAAGCAACGGAAGAGATTGTTAATTATGTTTTTCAAAAAATTATTAAGCGATAAAAATATTTGTGTAAAAGCTGTCTTAATTGCATGTAAGCTGTTTATTTGGTGAGTGGCTTCCATCTGTTATAAGATCACCATAAAATCATTTTAGTCTGTGAAAAAGAGTAATATACACTCTTAGAGGTCAAAGGACTTGAATATAAGCGTAAGTACAACATGACTTTACAGAGTGGCCGATATACCCTTGAAGACAGCAGCAGATTCTGTCGTGGTGCAGGCCAATCTGGACACGTGTTAAGAACACTGCTCAATAAAGCTCAGTCGTTGATAGCTTAACAGCGAAAGCTTCGCTCAACGCCGTCTGAGGGAAAGGACGTCAGCTGGTAGCTAAAGTAACAAAATAGGAATCGATGAGACCAGCCATCCATCAGGTAAGGTTACATGAAGCTACATTTCAACATGCACCTGTTACGATCGCTTATACGTATAATTAGCTGTCTGTTACTTGGCAAGGTTAAATAAAGTAATGTTATTGTTTAAAAGGCCAAGCTACTGTTTATCAGTAAGCATGAAATGTGCAAATTAAAGAAGTAAGGAAATGTTTTAGGAAATGTTATAGATATGCATGCATCAAGAAATCAAATAACCTTCGATTAGATGATTAGGTCTCACATTTTAACTGTTTGTAATGCAAGTTCTTCACATAATACTTGAATAATTCTTTACCTGTTCATACTTTGACAAAACTTTTAATAATTGTGTATTTTATGAATGGAGTCCGCGGAACGTAGCCATCTCTCAGTACCATGGCTACTAGGGGTATGCCGAAAGCGGTCGCCGGAGATTTCGCTACCAACGACCGAGCCTCATTCAGCGGTGCTCTTCACACTTCAGAGCGTTCTTCGTCACGCTATCGTCTCTTGTCGTCACTAAGGGTAAGTAAGCCAAACTTAAATATTATGTAATTCTTACGATTACATTCCAGTCCTTTGACGTCTGAGAATGTATATTATTCTTTTTCGCAAAGAAAATTGTCTGATGATGATCTTATAAAAGATGTGCTACTCGTATGTGATCAAGACTGCTTTTATTGAAAGATATTTATTATAGTTATATCAATCGCTGTTTTCCAAGGATAGCGTTCCAAAAAATTCTTAATTATTTATTGGTTTTCTGAAAATGAGGTATCCCAAACTTTTGAGAAGAAGTACTACGTTAAGTCCTGCTCAAGAAATAGACATTCCAGCAACTGATGCACCACATGAAAAGCACAAGCAATAAAATATTTCGGGCTATAATGCCGTGGTCTAAGGGATTTCACTTCAAAACTCGACGTTTCGTCCCCATCTGCAGAGAACACTTTCAAGGGGGATCGTAGCTTTGTTGAACATTCAATTCACTACTGACCGTCAGTCAGTAGCGAGTGAAGGTGTGAATTGGACATTAAACAAAGCTACGATCCCCCTTGAAGATGTCCTCCGGAGGTGGGGACGAAACGTGCAGTTTTGGAGTGAAATCCCTTAAACCACGGCATAATAGCCACCAGCAGTGAAAGTTTACATTTTACATCATGAAAAGCAGTAAATAGGATAGAATGCTCCCAGTTTTTGGGTATACATATTCATGGGACTTGAATCAGAAGAAGCACGTGATTAAGCTTCTCAAACAGTTAAGTTCAGCTATATTTGTTCTTCGTTTTATTTACTAGTCTTGCAAACAAACAAATCAACCTCACCATGTATTCTGCATATTTTCTCACAGTCATATCTTACGTAATAATAATATGGGATAGTTCAGTAAAAAAGTTGGTAGTGATTGCAAAAAAGTGCTGCTCACCCGCGGTCGTCATGTAGGAAACTCTTCAAGATGCTTAACTGCACTATTACAAGATATATATTCACTAATGAAATTGGTCATAAATAATCCATTATAATGTCTCCATAGCTACAACACTGTAGGAGAAAGTTACCTTTATTACCCATTATTGAAACTGCCAGTGTCTTTGAAAGGAGTTCAAAATGCATCAATATAAATTTAGAATCATTTGCTCAAGAACGTGAAATGTCTGACAGACAGAAAAAAGAAATTTTAAATCTAAACTGAAATCACTGCTTCTGCACAACTCCTTCTATTCCATGGACGACTCTCTATTTAAAAACTGACAGCCTGTTAAAAGTTAGTTGTTTTTCTTCACGGTTGCACGAATGGGACTAAAGAAATCACAGTAATCATGCGTACGTATCCTGTAAACTGAATCGTTCCACGTCATTTCGAGAAAAGAATCGTTCAAAATTTATTTATGGCACGAGTAGCTAACTATGAATTGTGGAACTGGCCAGTAGATATCAAGAGATGTGGACACGTGAGCATAAAAGTAGTCAGAGAGTATCGTGTTGTCAGCAGAGAAGCTAACAGCAGAATATGTCATTACGGAGAACTCGATGAGTTGGAGTATGGGCTAGTAATTGGATGTCACATGAGCAACTATTACACCAGGGTATTTCAGTCCTTCTAAAGCAATCTAACTTTACTAAATTGTAATGTGACTGTGAAGCGGAAACGGGACGGAATAGCTAGAGCTAAATGAAAACCAGGTGGCCCTCACCCTACTGACGGACAGGGACTGCTGAGACTTTCGGAGTGTGGATGCAGATAGTCGCATACAATCAGTGGAGGGAGTCACTCGTGAACTCCAAAGAGCTACCGGTGGTTCAGCCAGCTCAATCACCGTGCGTCCAAGATGACTATAATCTTTGGTTTCGGCTGCTGAGGAAGAAAGGGTTGCCATTGACCATACCTCCACTGACACCCAGACATCACGTTCAAATTGTCTCCAGCATAGTTCAGACCCTCATAGAGGTGAAGGGTGGGCTCTCCGCATATTAATGTCCAGTAGTATATATCCGGGTAACTTTGATGAGGTAGTATAAGTATTTTGGGTGTTCACGTTGATGACAACTTGAACTGCAAGGAGATATTACTGAGCTTCTCAACAATTAAGTTCAGCTTCTTTCGCTCTTCGTATAATCGCTAGTCATGGTAATGAACAGTTCAGCCTCCTAATGTACTTTGCATATTTCCACTCAATAATGTCTTATGGAATAGTTTTCTGGGGTAACTCACCACTTAGACAGAAAGTATTGATTGCACAAAAGAAATCAGTGAGAATAATTAGTGGTGTTCACCCAAGGACGTCATGTAGGCACTTGTTCAAGGAGTTACGTATTTTAACTGCACCATCAGAGTCATATATTCACTAATGAAATTAGTTATAAATAATACATCTCAGTTCTCGAACAACATTGATGTTCGTACGCACAACACTATTGTGAAGAGTGACCTTTCTATCCGTTATTGAAGCTGTCAGTTGCCCAGAAAAGAGTACATTATTCAGCAACAAAAATCTTTGATAATTTCCCTAACAACATAAACTGTCTGGCAGGTAGCAGACCGAGTTTTAAATCTAGCTTAAAATCATTCTTTTGGGCAGTTTCTGTTTCAAAACTGTTAAAAAAAATGTACGTATAAATGTAGTCGCTTGTGTAGAACTTCACATTTCAGTAATATTAGTAATAGCACTATTCATGTATATGTTGTAATCTGACTTGTTACACATCGTATCGATAAAATAATAGTGAAAATGATCTACGAAACATGACATAACTAAACTAAACGAAATTGCCTACTCTACAGTGTTACAGCTAATCATATTATAAATCATTTCATTACATATTTCCGACGTGCTATCGGTTGGAACAGTGACCAACATATCCAGAGAAAGTTATTTACTTTAGCCTATCGTCACAGTTTCGTGCTGGCTATTGTCTATCAGTTTCGGAGCCACGTAACGTTGTCAGGGGCACCCCTGGCGTCCAGCAGTCAAACTTGCTTCCAGAGTAGTGTGCCATACTCGTAGCTCTCGACTCCTGAGCAGAAATTACTTCTTTTACCGCCATTCTTCGTAATATCAATCGTCATCTCCAAAAGGCACTGCGTAAGTACTGTGAACGTCGAAGTGTGTAAACCACACGAGGGATCCAGCGCATCACACCAGGACTGTCGCATTGTAGACTCAAACTGGAACACTGTTGAACATGTCTGGACTTGCTCGGAAAACTTACTGTAGCTAGTGTATTGACACTGGGGATGCAGCCCTTAAGCAGTGGCCTAATTTGTCTCAGGAATTCATCTGTTACCGTATCAAAGCCACAAAAAACCTACTTTTTGACCAAATTCTTTGTTGGCTGCCCAGCTTCATGAATTCCTTTGTTTCACTTGCTGTTAATCTCTGAAGAGTTGCTTTAAGCAAGTAATGGTCAGTTTCATCCGTCGTTACTGTTCAGTTGAGTTCATACCCAATTTCTAAAGAAGATGCGCATGTGATGGTAACGGTGTAACTTGCCTTAGGGGATACATTCTAGCGAACACGCGTGAGAGAACGTACAACTCCGTATTGCCTTCCGAGCATTCTCATTCCAGCAGTAGTAATTTCTTTGCGCATAAAGGCATACGGAATATTAAACATACCATCGCAATTCCTAGACACTAAGGAATTTATCTAGTGGGACAACCGTTTCCTACTTTTGTTCGTCTGAAGATTGCCTCATAGCAGGGACCCATGTCACCGACCTACACATTCTGGAACAAAATGTATGTAAGCACATAATTACAGTTGCCAGGCCTTTGTACTATGGCTTTCAATAGTAATGGAACACATTTTTTTTCTGAAAGCAGGTTCGTTACATTCAAGACCCCAATATGCTATATTATTCCCCTCTCTTTTGACTAGAAAACCCTATTTTCCAATATAATTGCGTCGGCATCCTCGGCTACAATCAGTCGCCGGCCGTTGTGGCCGAGCGGTTCTAGGCGCTTCAGTCTGGAACCGCGAGACCGCTACGGTCGCAGGTTCGAATCCTGCCTCGGGCATGGATGAGTGTGATGTCCTTAGGTTAGTTAGGTTTAAGTAGTTCTAAGTTCTAGGGGACTGATGACCTCAGATGTTAAGTCCCATAGTGCTCAGAACCATTTGAACCAGAATCAGTCGACACAAACGTTTTATGGGTGAGGTACCGTGTGCTAATGTATGAAACTACTGCTGCTGGAGAAAAACCAACATGTCGGCAGCGGTGCAGCATCCTTCTTCTGGGTCTACTGGTAGAGAGTTGGAGAAAAACCGACCTTTCGGCCACGGTTGCAGCGGCCTTCTTCTGGGTCTACTGGTAGAGAGCTGGAGAAAAACCAACGTTTCGGCAGCAGTTGCAGCGGCCTTCTTCTGGGTTTACTGGCAGAGCTGGGGAAAAACCAACGTTTCGGCCGCGGTGCAGCGGCCTTCTTCTGGGTCTACCATTAGACCCAGAAGATGGCCGCAGCAGCTGTGGCCGAAACGTTGGTTTTTCTCCAGCAGCAGTTGTTGCATACATTAAGCCGCAGTACCACGCCCTATTTTTCAACATTATATCCGTTTAGTGCGAAGACCTTACGTCAAATTTCTGCACTGAACGACGTCGAAGCCACCGTCTTGCTCCATCAATAAGCCCCACATCATCCACGTCCTGCTTGCCACGTAGTGCACACATGTTCCTTCGTTGCTCTCTATGGCCTTCCGTTAGGCGGTAAAGAACCCAGTGGACACACATCTTTGAGCACCCCAACTGGTGTACGAGTGTGTCGGTACTACCAACAGAGACGTTGAGTTCTGCAGCGAGGTGCTTGATTGAGATATGTCGGTCACGTTCAAATATTGTAGTAGTCACAGTTCTGTAGGGCCAGCGGGGACGCGAAAGACTAGACAGATTTGCTCTACCTTGTTGCAGTGATGACAGGCTCCTCATCGGACGACACGCCGTGCTTTTGTTCACTACCAGGTCTCCCTAGACATTTTGTAAGCTCCTATGAATGTCCACGATGCTCTGGTTAACCGCCAAAAGAAACTCAGTTACAGCTCTCTGCTTAGAACTCACCTCCTTTACAGATGCTATTTTGTGGACTACTTATAGCGGCGCCACCAATCGGAAGTTCATGAAGTTACGGGAACTGAAGAGGGAATATTCCACGACGTCTCATAACAAATTTCACGTTTTTTCAATCTAAGTTGGCTGAGAAATAATGTGTGTTACATTCCTTATTGGACGCCCCTCGCAATTTCTCTTTCACACACACACACACAGACACACAATTTTTGTACAACATTTATCAAATTTTACTTACAGGCGAAAGAACAGCAGCATCAAACTCAAAATCAAAAAATTTGGCAAACAAATGGTAATGAGATGGGGAGCTCCCTGCCACCGTTGGATAAGCAGCTGCCAGCAGAAAGTCGTATACTCCTAGCTCACTCATTTGTTACATAGTTTAATTCTTAATTTATTTGCGTGTTTTTGGTACATGCATTGTTTAATTCATAAATTTCGGGCGTATTATAGTATTTGAGAGTTGTAGCATCGCGTTTTAGAACCTGAATAGTGTAAAATCGCGTAGTCTCCTTCCGCCGCCGAGCAGTGTGTCAGCAGTGCGCAAGTAGCAGCATTACTGCATTTATTAGGCAATCTTGTATTTTAATAACCGTTCTTTGCACAACAGTTTTTAGCATGGATAGGGACTGCAACTGCTGTGTTCAGATGCAGGCTGAGTTGGCATCCCTTTGCTCCCAGCTTCAGGCAGTGTTGGCTTCGGTCACACAGCTTGAGGCTGTTGCCAATGGGCATCACTGTGGGGGTTCGGATGGGGTTTGTCGGGGACGCCAGCTCGTCCCACGCATCCCCCGATCGAACTACGACTGTGGCTGCCCGGAATACTGCCCACATTGAGGCTCATCCCTCACCTGTGGTAGAGTGGGAGGTCGTCTCGAGGTGTGGCAGGGGGCGAAAGACATTCTGGAGGGCTGAACGGAAGGCCTCTCCAGTTTGTCTGATGAACCGGTTTCAGGCTCTGTCTCAGGCTGATACTGATCTTCGGCCGGATATGGCTGCTTGTCCTGTTCCAGAGGTTGCCCCTCAGTCTGCAAGATCCGGGCGGTCGCAGAGGGTGGGCTTACTGGTAGTTGGGAGCTCCAACGTCAGGCGCGTAATGGGGCCCGTTAGGGATATGGAAGCAAGAGAGGGGAAGGAAACCAATGTGCACTCCGTGTGCATACCGAGGGGAGTCATTCCTGATGTGGAAATGGTCCTTCCGGATGCCATGAAGGGTACAGGGTGCACCCATCTGCAGGTGGTCGCTCATGTCGGCACTAATGATGTGTGTCGCTATGGATCGGAGGAAATCATCCACTCTGGCTTCCGGCGGCTATCTGATTTGGTGAAGACTGCCAGTCTCGCTAGCGGGATGAAAGCAGAGCTCACCATCTGCAGCACCATCGACAGGACTGACTGCGGACCTTTGGTACAGAGCCGAGTGGAGGATCTGAATCAGAGGCTGAGACGGTTCTGCGACTGTGTGGGCTGCAGATTCCTCGACTTGCGCCATAGGGTGGTGGGGTTTCGGGTTCCGCTGGATAGATCAGGAGTCCACTACACGCAGCAAGCGGCTACACGGGTATCAGGGGTTGTGTGGCGTGGACTGGGCGGTTATTTACGTTAGATGGCCTCGGGCAAGTACAGAAATGGCAACAGCCTCAAAGGGTGCGGGGCAAAGTCAGGACATGCGGAGACCAAGCAGCAATCGGTATTGTAATTGTAAACTGTCGAAGCTGCATTGGTAAAGTACCGGAACTTCAAGCGCTGATAGAAAGCACGGAAGCTGAAATCGTCATAGGTACAGAAAGCTGGCCGAAGCCACAGATCAATTCTGCCGAAATTTTTACAAAGCCACAGACGGTGTTTAGAAAGGATAGATTGCTTGCAACCGGTGGTGGCGTGTTTGTCGCTGTTAGTAGTAGTTTATCCTGTAGTGAAGTAGAAGTGGAAAGTTCCTGTGAATTATTATCGGTTGAGGTTACACTCAACAACCGAACTAGGTTAATAATTGGCTCCTTTTACCGACCTCTCGACACAGCAGCATTAGTGGCAGAACAACTGAGAGAAAATCTGGAATACATTTCACACAAATTTTCTCAGCATGTTATAGTCTTAGGTGGAGATTTCAATTTACCAGATATAGACTGGGACACTCAGATGTTTAAAACGGGTGGTAGGGACAGAGCATCGAGTGACATTATACTGAGTGCACTATCCGAAAATTACCTCGAGCAATTAAACAGAGAACCGACTAGTGGAGATAACATCTTGGACCTACTGATGACAAACAGACCCGAACTTTTCGACTCTGTAAGCGCAGAACAGGGAATCAGTGATCATAAGGCCGTTGCAGCATCCCTGAATATGGAAGTTAATATGAATATAAAAAAAAGGGAGGAAGGTTTATCTGTTTAGCAAGAGTAATAGAAGGCAGATTTCAGACTACCTAACAGACAAAAACGAAAATGTCTGTTCCGACACTGACAATGTTGAGTATTTATGGAAAAAGTTTAAGGCAATCGTAAAATGCGTTTTAGACAGGTACGTGCTGAGTAAAACTGTGAGGGACGGGAAAAACCAACCGTGGTTCAACAACAAAGTTAGGAAACTGCTGCGAAAGCAAAGAGAGCTTCACTGCAAGTTTAAACGCAGCCAAAACCTCTCAGACAAACAGAAGCTAAACGATGTCAAACTTAGCGTAAGGAGGGCTATGCGTGAAGCGTTCAGTGAATTCGAAAGTAAAATTCTATGTACCGACTTGACAGAAAATCCTAGGAAGTTCTGGTCTTACGTTAAATCAGTAGGTGGCTCGAAACAGCATATCCAGACACTCAGGAATGATGATGGCATTGAAACAGAGGATGACACACGTAAAGCTGAAATACTAAACACCTTTTTCCAAAGCTGTTTCACAGAGGAAGACTGCACTGCAGTTCCTTCTCTAAATCCTCGCACAAACGAAAAAATGGCTGACATCGAAATAAGTGTCCAAGGAATAGAAAAGCAACTGGAATCACTCAACAGAGGAAAGTCCACTGGACCTGACGGCATACCAATTCGATTCTACACAGAGTACGCAAAAGAACTTGCCCCCCTTCTAACAGCCGTGTACCGCAAGTCTCTATAGGAACGGAAGGTTCCAAATGATTGGAAAAGAGCACAGGTAGTGTAAGTAGGCTGTTTAGGTTCTTATATTGGTAACGCCGCCTCCACGTAGCGCTCTCTGTATGACAATCACTGGCTGTGCTGTGTGCAGTCTGTGGCTAGTTTGCATTGTTGTCTGCCATTGTAGTGTTGGGCAGCTGGATGTGAACAGCGTGTAGCGTTGCGCAGTTGGAGGTGAGCCGCCAGCAGTGGTGGATGTGGGGAGAGAGATGGCGGAGTTTTGAAATTTTTAAGACTGGATGTCAATTATGACTATTAAGGTAAAAACATCGTTTGTTCAAGCTTATGTTCCACTGAGTCTAACTTTTGAAGCTTTTGTTCCATTGTGTCTAACTTTTGAAGATTTTGTTCCATTGTGTCTAACTTTTGAAGATTTTGTTCCGTTGTGTCTAACTGTTGCTGTGTTTGTCTCTGATTTTGTTCCATTTGTTGCATTAATTGTAATAACAGTGCACTAGTGTCTGAAATATGCTCCTCAGTGCTTTTCGGCAGTGAATTTGCACCGGCAACATTCACATTTTGACAAGCGGAAAATGTGTCTTGACCCATTTGAGAAAACGTTGAGAACCCAAAACCTGAGTCTACAGTATTTGCAATATTGTGTTCTGTCATTCCCGACTCCAAGGCGAGCTGTTGCCGACCGATCGATCGATAAAGCTTCCCTGTTCACTACCTGTTTCACTGTCTACACTATTATTTGACGCCCGCTCCATTTCCCAATGCACAGTTACCAAATTACTACTTTGAATATTTGTTAATTCATTACATGGTGGCGTTAACACACTGCTTTCGTCTTCACTGTTATTTCTAAGTTTACTTTGAAGCCTAGTATTACGTTTTTCACACGCTATTATTGTCACAATATTTCACACGATAACACAGGAAAACACAATTTGAAGAGCAACAATAAGAGAACACATTAACATAGCACTGAAAATAATATCTCGTTAATTGCAAGCGCAGCTGCGAAATACTTGGTGCAAATCTACATGCATGCAACAACTGTTTTACTGTACAACAATGAAAGGCTGCAACTACAAAGGAGATTCTCTCTACAATTACGCGCTAGCAATAAACAAAATATACACTAATTACACAAACTGCAAGAAAAAATCAGAAGATTCCAGTGAGGTATCCTCGGCTAAGGGTCGACATATGAAACGTCCCCTTTGAAAAATTATACATGACTGTGCTTAAACTGACACACAATATTTTTAGCGCAACGCAATCTAACTTTCAAAAATCCCTACAAAAGAATGGCCCTGGCTAACATTAACCTATACCTTTCACAAATCACTTACCTCACAGAAATCTTCATTACTCGAACTACTGCAATACAGCGAGCGCCACTACTGCCAGCTAAATAAAAGATTCAAACTACGGAAGGCACTAACTACTGATAGGCATAGTTAGCAAATGAAAGATTTTGATAGAGAACAAACAATGTATTTACCTTAATAGTCATAATTGACATCCAGTCTTACAAATTTCAAAACTCCGCCATCTCTCTCCCCACATCCACCACTGCTGGCGGCTCACCTCCAACTGCGCAACGCTACGCGCTGTTCACATCCAGCTGCCCAACACTACAATGGCAGACAACAATGCAAACTAGCCACAGACTGCACACAGCACAGCCAGTGATTGTCATACAGAGAGCGCTACGCGGCGGCGGCGTTACCAATATAAGAACCTAAACAGCCTACTTACAGTAGTCACAGTCTTCAAGAGGGGTCGTCGAGCAGATGTGCAAAACTATAGACCTATATCTCTGACGTCGATCTGTTGTAGAATTTTAGAACATGTTTTTGATCGAGTATCATGTCGTTTTTGGAAACCCAGAATCTACTCTGTAGGAATTAACATGGATTCCTGAAAGAGCGATCGTGTGAGTCCCAACTCGCTTTATTTGTTCATGAGTCCCAGAAAATATTAGATACAGGCTCCCAGGTAGATGCTGTTTTCCTTGACTTCCGGAAGGCATTTGATACAGTTCCGCACTGTCGCCTGATAAACAAAGTAAGAGCCTAAGGCATTTGATACAGTTCTGCACTGTCGCCTGATAAACAAAGTAAGAGCCTATGGAATATCAGACCAGCTGTGTGGCTGGGTTGAAGAGTTTTTAGCAAACAGAACACAGCATGTTGTTCTCAATGGAGAGACGTCTACAGGCGTTAAAGTAACCTCTGGCGTGCCACAGGGGAGTGTTATGGGACCATTGCTTTTCAAAATATATATAAATTACCTAGTAGATAGTGTCGGAAGTTCCATACGGCTTTTCGCGGATGATGCTGCAGTATACAGAGAAGTTGCAGCATTAGAAAATTGTAGCGAAATGCAGGAAGATCTGCAGCGGATAGGCACTTGGTGCAGGGAGTGGCCACTGACCCTTAACATAGACAAATGTAATGTATTGCGAATAGATAGAAAGAAGGATCCTTTATAGTATGATTATATGATAGCGGAACAAACACTGGTAGCAGTTACTTCTGTAAAATATCTGGGAGTATGCGTGCGGAACGATTTTAAGTGGAATGATCATATAAAACTAATTGTTGGTAAGGCGGTTACCAGGTTGAGATTCATTGGGAGAGTCCTTAGAAAATGTAGTCCATCAACAAAGGAGGTGGCTTACAAAACACTTGTTCGACCTATACTTGAGTATTGCTCATCAGTGTGGGATCCGTACCAGATCGGGTTGACGGAGGAGATAGAGAAGATCCAAAGAAGAGCGGCGCATTTCGTCACAGTGTTATTTGGTAACCGTGATAGCGTTACGGAGATGTTTAGCAAACTCAAGTGGCAGACTCTGCAAGAGAGGCGCTCTGCATCGCGGTGTAGCTTGCTGTCCAGGTTTCGAGAGGGTGCGTTTCTGGATGAGGTATCGAATATATTGCTTCCCCCTACTTATACCTCCCGAGGAGATCACGAATGTAAAATTAGAGAGATTCGAGCGCGCACGGAGGCTTTCAGACAGTCGTTCTTCCCGCGAACCATACGCGACTGGAACAGAAAAGGTAAGTAATGACAGTGGCACGTAAAGTGCCCTCCGCCACACACCGTTGGGTGGCTTGCGGAGTATAAATGTAGATGTAGATGTAGCTATTAATATCAATGGGGGCTACTCTGGGAAGAAGATAAAGCTGGCAGAGGCTGCAAGTAAGATGGGGCTGGACGTTTTAGCTGTTAGTGACATTCGGGTAAGGGGTGAGAAAGAAGAGGAAGTGGGAGAATACAAGGTCTACATGTCAGGAGTCAAAGCAGGAATAGCACATTGGGGTGTAGGGCATTACATCAGGAAAGAAATGGAACCCAACGTAGTTGCAATAAGGTATGTAAACGAACGACTGATGTGGATGTGTCTAGCAAGAAAATTAGGATTGTGTCAGTATATTCGCATTGTGAAGGGACAGATCAAGATAAGATGGATAGTTTTTATGAGGTACTCAGTGATGTAGTTGTTAGAGTATAGGACAAGAACAGTGTTCTGCTCATGGGTGATTTTAACGCCAGGATTGGAAATCGAACAGAATGGTATGAAAAGGTTATGGGTAAATTTGGAGAGGATATGGAGGCCAACAGTAACGGGAAACATCTCTTGGATTTCCTTGCCAGTATGGGCTTAGTAATCACAAACTCCTTTTTTAAACATAAGAACATTCACCGGTATACTTGGGAACACAGGGGAACCAGATCTGTCATTGACTATATAATAACAGATCAGGAATTCAGGAAGGCTGTGAGGGACACACGTGTATTCAGGGGATTCTTTGATGACACTGATGATTATTTAATCTGCAGTGAAATTGGGATTGTGAGGCCGAAAGTGCAGGAGGTCAGGTCCATATGTAGGAGGATAAGGGTGGAGAAACTTC
Organism: Schistocerca cancellata; assembly: GCF_023864275.1. Classification (NCBI taxonomy): domain Eukaryota; kingdom Metazoa; phylum Arthropoda; class Insecta; order Orthoptera; family Acrididae; genus Schistocerca; species Schistocerca cancellata. Next base: position 523,341,117 of record NC_064631.1, read on the forward strand.
AGGATAAGGAAATCAGGCACAAGTACATAACAGCGATCTCAGAAAGGTACCATTTAGTTGAATGTAGTCTATTGCAGTCATTGAAAAAGGAATGGACAATGTACAGGGACAAGCAGTAATCACACCAATCTTTAAACATGGAAACAGAAAAGATTGTAACAACTACAGAGGTATCTCTTTAATCAGCGTCGTGGGTAAAATCTTCTCAGGTATTGTTGAAAGGAAAGTGCGAGTATTAGTTGAGGACCAATTGGATGAAAATCACTGTGGGTTTAGGCCTTTTAGAGTTTGTCAGGACCAGATCTGTAGTTTACGGCAAATAATGGAGAAGTGTTATGAGTGGAACAGGGAATTGTATCTATGCTTTATAGATCTAGAAAAGGCATATGACCGGGTTCCTAGGAGGAAGTTATTGTCTGTTCTACGAGATTATGGAATAGGAGGCAAACTTTTGCAAGCAATTAAAGGTCTTTACATGGATAGTCAGGCAGCATTTAGAGTTGACGGTAAATTGAGTTCGTGGGTCAGAGTAGTTTCAGGGGTAAGACAAGGCTGCAACCTGTCTCCACTGTTGTACATATTATTTATGGATCATATGTTGAAAACAATAGACTGGCTGGGTGAGATTAAGATATGTCAACACAAAATAAGTAGTCTTGCATAGGCAGATGACTTAGTTGTGATGGCAGATTCGATTGAGAGATTGCAAAGTAATATTTCAGAGCTAGATCAGAAATGTAAGGACTATGGTATGAAGATTAGCATCTCCAAAACGAAAGTAATGTCAGTGGGAAAGAAATACAAATGGATTGAGTGCCAAATAGGAGGAACAAAGTTAGAACAGGTGGACGGTTTCAAGTACTTAGGATGCATATTCTCACAGGATGGCAACATAGTGAAAGAACTGGAAGCGAGGTGTAGCAAAGCTAATGCAGTGAGCGCTCAGCTACGATCTACTCTCTTCTGCAAGAAGGAAGTCAGTACCAAGACTAAGTTATCTGTGCACCGTTCAATCTTTCGACCAACTTTGTTGTATGGGAGCGAAATCTAGGTGGATTCAGGTTACCCTATCAACAAGGTTGAGGTTACGGATATGAAAGTAGCTAGGATGATTGCAGGTTCTAGTAGATGGGAACAATGGCAGGAGGGTGTCCACAATAAGGAAATCAAAGAAAAACTGGGAATGAACTGTATAGATGTAGCAGTCAGGGCGAACAGGCTCAGATGGTGGGGTCATGTTACACGCATGGGAGAAGCAGGACTCATGGGTTCAGCAGTAGAGGGTAGGAGGAGTCGGGGCAGACCAAGGAGAAGGTACCTGGATTCGGTTAAGAATGATTTTGAAGTAATAGGTTTAACATCAGAAGAGGCACCAATGTTAGCACAAAATAGGGGAACATGGAGGAATTTTATAAGGGGGGCTATGCTCCAGACTGAACGCTGAAAGGCATAATCAGTCTTAATGATGATGATTATGATGATGATACTGAAAAGAAAAACAGATCTACATGTGATTCTAGTAATAAAATAATGAATAATTTCGAAATATGTTCGTCTTGTGTAGCGACAATGTTTCCCTTTGATAAGATCATAGTATTGAAATCTTACCAAACTTTAACTTTAGCAAAATCTTGCAGAATACAGTCTGAATCAATTGACTTCAAGATATCGCATTCAGTAGCTGAAACCCGCACATTCCTTCATATGAAAGTGCAGAACTAAGTTGTGTTTCCAAAAATGTCATTTTTGAAAACTTATTGCAGACTAGCTCAAGAGGCAGGAAAAGGAAGGGGTACTCGTAAGCATAAGAATGTATTCGGGAATTAACAGTAAAATTTCTTTTTGAATAGAAGACAACGAGCTTTGAGGAGAACTTCAGGCAGGAATAACAGACGCTAAGGTGAAAATAGCACCGCTTAGTTTCTTCCCATTGAAGTCACATTCATCAGCAACACATAAGACGATCTCGGGGGCTTTGTAGCTTTCTGAATATCGCGAATATCCTATAGGGAACTGAAGCTCCCATGTCCCTAAGCTCAAATCTATATTTAGTCAGCCATTAGCTGTATTTATAGTAAAGAAGAGAAAGGAGTTACCTTCGAGAGGTAATCTACTCCACCTTCATTAGTGGGATAACCGTTATAAACGTAGGTAAAGTGCTTCTTTACCATCCTGAGACGAATTTTCCATTCTTTTTTTAAGACTGAATGAGGTACAAGCTTGCTAGTAAGTTTTGCATCCGTTATCACACTGTTAAAATCCAACTCTGATCTCAGAAATCCTGCCAACACTTTCAGATAGATTCACAGCTCTTATCTCTTAAAAACCAAATTGGAGACCTTTGCTGATCTGGTTGATGGTGAACGTAATTTCATAGCAGACCACTGTACAACAAAACACAAAAGGTCTGAATTGTAGCGCCCCTTTCTACCTGACGTCCTACGCGGCTGCTTGAATCGCTTGTGCCTTAAACCGGCTGTGAATGGACAGTATCAATCCAATCACCACGTGGTTCGAGTTCTGTAGTCCTGTCTGACCCGCGCAGTCTCTTGAGCCTGGCACGCGTCGCTTGCCTAAACACTGCCTGCGGGAGACGGCCACAACGGGGGAGGCTGCAGAGAGCGCCTAAGACGACGTCGCCAACGCGGCGACCGCCTCCCAACCCCCCCGCCCCCCCCCCCCCCCTTCCCCGCCACCGTCACACACCCAGACTCTCCTCCAGGAAAACCTGCCATTTCCGGCTCCTAATGATTTCCCAGGCCACCGAATCCTCCGCGACCCCGCGTTCCGAGCTGATGCTCTTTAATGAGAAGGGTTTTAAGTTCGTTTTCTGCTCTTCGCCTTCGGAGGGCACGAAGAGGTTTAGAAGGCAGCAGCGTTGCCAAGTCGACCCTTTGGTGGTCACTGCTTGTCTCCGTTCGCTAAGACGCCATTATTCATCCACTTTCACTGTCCAATGGCTGACCATCCGGATGGTTGTTGCAAAAAAAAAAAAAAAAAAAAAAAAGTCATTGAACAGAAACTGGCCTAGTAGATTAAAAATATACGTCATTAGTCACGAGGACAAGAATTCCGAAAAACAACAGATATCCCAATCTCAATCGGAGATCACGATATACAATAAAAAGGGTAGTTTACTTTGTGTTTGAAAGGTGCCCAAGCTACTAACGGAAAAATTAAAGCTAGACGTGCCAGCATCTCAAACAGCAAACTAGATGTGAAGGGAGTAACGGGACATCCTCCACTAACATTACTATTTCTCAACAGTAGTTGTCGATACCAATATTACTTTTCGAATTTTGGATAGGTCTCGGCTGCATTTCTGAAAACTTTCATAAGATTTTATACACAATATGTTATATTTTAAGCTAAAAATTATGAAAAAGAATTACTATACTTTTCGATGTTACAGTAAATAAGTACTATCTCTAATGTACAGTTAAAATTACTTTGTTTAGAAACATTTGAAATTACAAAGAATTATTTGGAAGACTTACAATTTCTATGATTAATTACGCAATACAGTACTGTTTACTATGTTTATTTTTGGATTCATTTATGAAATAACAATCGAAAATAATATAGATCCACTTGTCAAGAAAAATTATGAACTGTTTGGAATTCGATTATTACGGCAGAGTGAAGTAGTAGTCAGCATGCCACTGATGTGCTCTGACGTATTTTTGTTTTTTGGACCAACAATGTCATTTAAGCTTTGAAAATTCTAATATACTAAAATGTGACAAAATAGAGGGTGCTCCATTGATAGTGACCGGGCCAAATACCTCACGAAATAAGCATCAAACGAAAAAACTACAAAGAACGAAACTCTTATAGATTGAAGGAGGAAACCAGATGGCGCATTGGTTGGCCCGCTAGATGGCGCTGCTACAGGTCAAACGAATATCAACTGCGTTTTTTAAAATAGGAACCCCCATTTTTTATTACATATTCGTGTAGTATGTAAAGAAACACGATTGCTTTAGTTGGACCACTTTTTTCGCTTTGTGATAGATGGCGCTGTAATAGTCACCTGGTAACGCGTAACACTCCGCCAGTGGGGACGGTATTTGCTTCGTGATACATTACCTGTGTTAAAATAGACCGTTTACCAATTGCGGAAAAGGTCGATATCGTGTTGATGTATAGCTATTGTGATCAAAATGCCCAACGGGCGTGTGCTATGTATGCTGCTCGGTATCCTGGACGACATCATCGAAAAGTGTGCGGAGCGTTCGCCGGATAGTTACTTTATTTAAGGAAACAGGAAGTGTTCAGCCACATGTGAAACGTCAGCCACGACCTGCAACAAATGATGCCCAAGTAGGTGTTTTAGCTGCTGTCGCGGCTAATCCGCACATCAGTAGCAGACAAATTGCGTGAGGACCGGGAATCTCAAAAACGTCGGTGTTGAGAATGCTACATCAACATCGATTCCACCCGTACCATATTTCCATGCACCAGGAATTGCATGGCGACGACTTTGAACGTCGTGTACAGTTCTGCCACTGGGCACAAGAGAAATTACGGGACGGTGACAGATTTTTTGCACAAGTTCTATTTAAAGATGAAGCGTCATTCACCAACAGCGGTAACGCAAACCGGCATAATATGCACTATTGGGCAACGGAAAATCCACGATGGCTGCGACAAGTGGAACATCAGAGACCTTGGCGGGTTACTGTATGGTGCGGCATTATGGGAGGAAGGATAATTGGCCCCCATTTTATCGACGGCAATCTAAATGGTGCAACCCATGCTGATTTCCTACGTAATGTTCTACCGATATTACTACAAGATGTTTAACTGCATGACAGAATGGCGATATATTTCCAACATGATGGATGTCCGGCACATATCTCGCGTGCGTTTCAAGCAGCATATTGCATATTTCATGACAGATGGATTGGTCGTAGAAACACCATACCATGGCCCGCACGTTCACCGGATCTGACGTCCCCGGAGTTCTTTCTGTGGGAAAAACTTAAGGATATTTGCTATCGTGATTCACCAACAACGCCTGACAACATGCAGAGCATTGTCAATGCGTGTGCGAACATTACGGAAGGCGAACTACTCGCTGTTGAGAGGAATGTCGTTACACGTATTGCCAAATGCATTGAGGTTGACGGACATCATTTTGAGCATTTATTGCATTAATGTAGTATTTACAGGTAATCACGCTGTAACAGCATGCGTTCTCAGAAATGATAGGTTCACAAAGGTACATGTATCACATTGGAACAACCGAAATAAATATGTTCAAACGTACCTACGTTCTGTATTTTAATTTAAGAAACCTACCTGTTAAGAATTGTTCATCTAAAATTGTCAGCCATATGTTTGTGACTATTACAGCGCCATCTATCACAAAGGGAAAAAACTGGTCCAACTAAAACATTCATATTTCTTCACGTATTACACGAATATGTATTAAAAATGGGGCTTCCTACTTTAAAAAAACGCAGTTGATATCCGTTTGACCTATTGCAGCGCCATCTAGCGAGCCAACCACAGCGCCATCAGGTTTTCCCCTTCAAGCTAGACAAGTTTCGTTCTTTGTAGTCTTTCGTTTGGTGCTTATTTCGTGAGATATTTGGCCCGGCCACGATCGATGGACCACCCTGTATATTAACGTAACAACAAAATTTCTGCAACAAAATCTTCAAATTTATTTAGAAGAATTCCACCGTGAGGACATAAAATGTGAGAATTTCAGCTTCAAGAGTCAGACAACTAGACAAGAAAACCTGGAGCCAACTCTACACGAAAAGCTGAGTAAACTACAAAGTTTATTGTAATCTTCGCTCCTCTCAAATTATTCACAAAAGACTTTGCTTATTGTGGACAATACCTGGAATTAGGGAGGAGGTGGGAGCTTACAAGGGAGAAGGTGAAGAACAAACAGTAATGAGGATAGACAAGTTGTCAATAGTTTCTTTGAGTCTCTTTAAATGTGAAATACTTGAAAGGGCATTCTCAAATTACTAACTATTTACTAATGGATCACAAGCACATTTGTAAATGACAGTGCCTGTGTAACTCACAAGAAAATGGCCAAACCTGGTGGCGTCTTGCGATTCGACTTGGGAGGAGCAAGTTCAAACCCCCGTTCGGTCAGTATGGGATGGTCCTGTGTTTTACCAAATCAGGCAAATGCCAAGAACACATTCAGTCTCTTCACACACTGCACACACTGTTGTTCTTCTAAGTTAGTGCTTCAACTTCAGAGACCCCAATTTCGAACCAACTCCAGTCTTTAACACTTAGTTCTTCTCAGAATAACAGAGAAAATGAAACAAAAAAAACTCTATTTGTGTGAGACATACTTTTTTATTAAATTTACATCTTTGATGAAAATTGATTTATACCATATGTAAAACTTAGAACTGTCTTTTGTTCTGAATTGTCTATCACTGACCGATTCATATACACCCAGGAGAGACCTTCCATTCTTCTCCTGTTTCTGATTAGTGGTGTTGTCTTTCCATTAACTCCACTTTTCCATTTTTGTCTTTCAAGGAATGCTGTTTTCAGTTGTTCTTAGGACTTGCGTTCTTCCTACTTCACCTTTTTCTAGTGTAACGTGAGGAACTGGTATGTCTCTTGGTATTACTTATCGAATTACATGAACTATATAAACTGGTTGTCACCGAAGATACATATATGACACAACATTAGTAAATGACGACTGCAAAATAAATTTGAAGAACTTGCAATGAAAGCAAAAATTATTATAAAACCATTTAAATAATGTGATCAAAAGTATCCGGACACCTGGCTGAGAATGACTTACAAGTTCATGGTGCCCTCCATCGGTAATGCTGGAATTGAATATGGTGTTGGCCCAACCTTAGCCTTGATGACAGCTTCCACTCTCGCAGGCATTCGTTCAATCAGCTGCTGGAAGGTTTCTTGAGGAAGGGCAGCCCTTTCTTTACGGAGTGCTGCACTGAGGAGAGCTATCGATATCGGTCGGTGAGACCTGGCACGAAGTCGGCGTACCAAAGCATCCCAAAGGTGTACTGTAGGATTCAGGTCAGGACTCCATGCAGGCCACTCCATTACAGGGACGTTATTGTCGTGTGACCACTACAACACAGACCGTGCATTATGAACAGGTGCTCGATCGTGTTGAAAGATGCAATCGCCATCCCCGAAGTGCCACGTGAAACAGGAAGGGGTGAAAGCCCCTCTCCATGATAAACGCAACCGCACCATAACACCACCGCCTCCGAATTTAACTGTTGGCACTTCACGCACTGGCTGATGACGTTCACCAGGCATTCACTGTACCCACATCTTGCCATCGGATCGCCACATTGTGTACCGTCATTCGTCACTCCACACAACTTTTTTCCACTGTTCAATCGTCCGTTGCCTACGCTCCTTATACCAAGCGAGGCGTCGTTTCGCATTCACCGGCGTGTTGTGTGGCTGATGAGTAGCCATTCGACCACGAAATCCAAGTTTTCTCACCTCCCGTCTAACTGTCATAGTATTTGCAGTGGGTCCTGAAGCAGTATGGAATTCCTGTGTGATGGTCTGGATAGATGTCTGCCTGTTACACATTGCGACCCTCTTCAACTGTCGGCGGTCCCTGTCAGCCAGCAGACGGAGTCGGCCAGTACGCTTTTTTGCTGTACGTGTCCCTTCACGTTTCCACTTCACTGTCACATCGGACCTATGGATGTTTAGGAGTGTAGAAATCTCGCGTACAGACGTATGATGCAAGTGATACCCAATAACTTGACCACATTCGAAGTTCGTGAGTTCCGTGGAGCGCCCCATTCCGCTCTCTCACAACGCCTAATGACTACAGAGGTCGCCGATATGGAGTACCTGACAGTAGGTGGCATCACAATTCACCTGATATGAGAAACGTATGTTTTTGGGGATGCCCGGAAACTTTTGATCACATAGTGTTTATACTCTGATCTGCATTTAAAACTTCATATGTGCTTCCAAAGAACCACTTTCACGAGAGATTTTGGTTTAGTCATGTTATGTTCCATAAAGAAAACTTGTTCCACATGAATTCATTGAAGACTTGGATGAATGTATGGAAGATGGACATCGATTCCCATGTGTTCCATCAAAGTTCTGATGCTGGAAAAAGAACTAACTCTGTTCAAAGGAAGTGTAGTTCAATAGTATCTCGTGTAAAAAAATCTGAAAACGAAGTTTGTTTTAAATGGAAATGAGCGTTTGGCGTCATCGGCCGTGAGGCCCCTTGCGGGGCAGGTCCAGCCGCCTTGGTGCAGGCCTTATTACATTCGACGCCACATTGGGCGACCTGGGCGATGATGAAGGCAACAGATCACCCAGTCCCTGAGGGGAGACAATCCCCGACCCAGCCGGGAATCGAACCCGGGCCCGTAGGACAGCAATCCGTTGCTTTCATCACTCAGCTGTCGGGGCGGACAAAACGAAGTAGTGGGTAATTACGCAAAAGCAGTGCAAGCTAACCACCATTTCGCTGAAGTCCTGGATGATGTCGCTTCCATATATCCATCTCAGTATCACAAGACATATATCTGTGCCAATTAGTTCGGCACATCCAACGAGCTGGAAAGCAGAGTGTGTTCACAGCAGGAGGTAGTAATAAGGCGGGCCCACACTAACCAATCTCCGCTCGAAGCAATGTTACTGCTCAAACAAACTCAGGGTTTATGTAGTGCACTTGAGACATGCCATTGGGATCTCAAGTAAAGATAAGCTGCTCTGGCAGACGGAAAGCTGACTGTATGTTCTTCGATACATGCAAATGCTTGTCGATATGCATCTGAGCGTATAGTATGGAACACACCATTAGCAGGTGCCTTCCAAATGTCATGTCAGAGGCGCGTGAACATCGACAGCAAAAAGGGCAAAGGATAATCACTGAAGCATTTCGGAGAAAGAAAACCCGTTATAGCAAATATCCATAATAAAAGTGATTGGAGAGGTCGTACAATGAATTATCATGTGCCTCCACATCATGTTACGAACGGCAAGATAGCAGGACAATGCGAAGTCGGAAGAAGAATAAACAGTTGACGACGAATTCAGTTGCTGTTGAAATAAGAAGTGGAAAAACAGAGGTAATCGTAAGGAAAAACATCTAAGCAGAAACAGAGGGCCGGCCGGTGTGGCCGTGCGGTTCTAGGCCCTTCAGTCTGGAACCGTGTGACCGCTACGGTCGCAGGTTCGAATCCTGCCTCGGGCATGGATGTGTGTGATGTCCTTAGGTTAGTTAGGTTTAAATAGTTCTAAGTTCTAGGGGACTGATGACTACAGAAGTTAAGTCCCATAGTGCTCAGAGCCATTTTTAGAAACAGAGAGAGAATGGATCACCTCTCGCGGCTATATGATGAAGCTGTCAGTGGTCGGAGCACTGTTATTATTGTCGTTCGTTTTGAAAAGAGACGGTCTACATTCACAATTTCTTTTTATTTCATTTATCTTCCGTTCTATGTGAAATGTTTTGATTTACAATCTCATTTTGAAGTAACCATTCCCCCAATCTGCCAAGTCATGCAGCTGCTGTAGTTCAGAAATGTAGTGAGTACATGTCTAACATTGAGGGTTGCATATGTTGAACATCAAGGTGCCCCTATTGCGTCATTGCGATACCGGCTTCCATTCTTCCCACTGTAGTTCTGCAAGTACGAAGAGTCTGAGAACGAAGGCGCTGCAGTCGGTTATTACTAGTCAGCTCGTTCCCTCTCACTTTTGCCTGAAAGAGTGTAATACTTTTCATGCCTTCATAGGTATGTCGAGTGCACAAACATGATGAAATTATCGCGTATCAAAATCGGATGGAGCCATTTCTGTTTTGTGAGATTGTGGAGGGTGTAAGACTAAAAGTAAGTGATGCAATGTATACAATTGTAAATGTGCTCCATCAGAGGAAGAGCAACGTCTAGACAACGTTTGATGCTAAAGCAGTCCACACTTCAGGTGTAAAACATACGAGTACAATGTTCATTCAGGGCAAACAAAATGATTTTATTCTTGTTTATTCCACCTTCACCGTGAGATAACGAACTTGGCCACAGAGTAGTGTCATCGTTACGTTCGTGCGACCAGTAAAGCATGCTACTTATACATTCTGTAGGTCATGGCAACTTGTATTTATGGGCTAACAGCGAATAGTCCTGCATATCATTCATTTATGTAGCATTTTAGAAGACTGCTGTAAATTTATTTTAACACCCAATTACCATTTAAAGAATAGAAATTACTCTCATATCTTGTTGTCTTGTACTGGTACCACAAACTCGGTAACGTATGTGTATTTTAACGTAATTGCTAGACAGTCTCTGAAAAGAGATTAAATATGAATATAAATTAACAACATTCCTTTAAGACGTCCTCATGTATATGTACAAACATGCATGCATACACATTCATACATATATAAATATGTATATACAGATATACATATCGCATATGTAGTTATATATACCTTTTAGCTATAATTTATAACTATGGAATGGATTGTTTCTGTTTGATTTTGTGAAGGACTGTTGTAAATTCTAGTGATACAGGGGTGTTATATTACAATGGGAGAAACATATTTTACCTCAATCTAGAACACTGCCCACAACAATGCAGTCAAGTGCATGTAGGCAACTACTGAATTAGGAGTGACTCCTACAAAGTCTTAGGAACAAGAGCCAATGTCTCGAGCAGACTTAAATCAGTAACTATTAAGGATTGTGAATTTAAAACACGCTTGTAGCGCTTCCGAACCAACATAAGTCAGTGTGCGTGAATGGTAAATGTAGTGTGTGCATTCTCTTTAGCATATTAGCCACATCTTGTTCTAAGTGTTTTGGTAATTAATCATAGGACTGCTGTGAAATAGGGAAATACACACTAATTTACAGCATGCTTCGGGAACGAGAGCTGTGCAATTTCAAAACAAAGTTATTCCTCTTTTTTTCACACCAGCCCTAGTCACAAGAGTCACATTTCAGAAACCATTTCTTTTTAACTATTTGGATAGTGTCTGTGTTATATTCAAACCTATTGTAGTAGGTATGCCGCATTGTATTGAATTTCTGATGAACGCTTATACAGATACCTTATTCGACAACATCATCACAAGCTTTAACTCCCAGTACATGCTATATAGTCAGATTAACGTTCATATTTTATGTCACGACCTCGGTGTTCCCCCGTAGTCCATTTGGCATGTGTCTTTTATGACTATTTTCCATATGAGGAAATTGTGGGCAGAATGTTCTTATAATTGCATGTAAATGTAAATTTCATGTGACTAGGGTCTCCCGTCGGGTAGACCGGTTGCCAGGTGCAAGTCTTTCGATTTTACACCACTTCGGTGACTTGCGAGTCGATGGGAATGAAATGATGATGATTAGGACAACACAACACCTAGTCCCTGAGCGGAGAAAATCTCCGACCCAGCAGGGAATCGAACCCGGGCCATTAGGGTTGACCTTCTGTCTCGCTGACCACTCAGCTACTGGAGGCGGACATAACTGTATGTGTAATCTTTAGAGAACTTGTACTCAAGGGGCTGCAGTGAAGGCCAAGGAGAACAAGGAGATAGGTGGATGAGAGGCCATAAATTCTGAGGGTAGCGACTAGTCTATGTGAGTGATTTTGGCAAGCAGCACTTCTGGTCGTAGCACTCTTCTTCTCCTTTTTAGAGTTGAAGAAGGGGGCGCTGGTTTGCAAAACATTTCACTTGGGCCAGATGGCAGTCCATCACGAAGGCAACCAGTTGGCGGAAAGTTAGAGGAGGAAGCATTTTAAGAGGGACTGCTGTAAACTGAGCCTTTGCGCAGATGATGGCCAGATCATAGAACTCCATGCATTCTCATGTTAGAAGCTCGGACAATGCGCACAGAGTGGCTGGGGCAAGTGTTTAGTGGAAGCCAACCTGTAACTCCTCTGATTCCAAAAAAATCGACAAGTTCTTTTAGCGAGATGCAAAAACACATATTTCATGACCACGAGCGTCTGGAAGGCTTAACAGCCTTTTTCCAAAATTGGATCTGGTCAGCCCAGAAAGATGAAACCTCTCCGTAAATGAGGGACTGTGGTCCCATCTAGGTAGACGTTTCTTGCCAAAACATGCCCATGCTTACTGTGTGAACGACGTCTCCCTATTCTAAAATCTTTTTTCAGACAGGAGAGATTGGGGGTCACTGGTGCCTCCTCTCAGGATATGCAAAGCAGAGGCTTGCTCCCCTAGCGTGGAAACCCCGTTGCTTTTTCTGGATTGGCTACCAGCCCTACATAACAGTCAGCATGGCAGATTCAATGAGTAGAGGATAGTTCGACTGATTTGTGCAAAGTGGAGGTGATCTCGTGTTTGGTAATTCGGTTCCCGTACCGAGCCTTGGCGGCAAATGGTGGTCATTCTTTGCGTTCTTTGTCTTCTCGTCCTCCCCTGGTGGAAAACTTCAGGTCTTTCCCTAGTGGGTGGGACTTGTGGTCTGCGACATCTGGTGGACTAAGAGCCAGTGGCAGTTTCCTGCTGTATCGGCAGTGGAACTGCATATCATCTTGGACATATTGCGTGTTACGAGGGTGAACTTATTCGTCCTGAGTGGGCCGCCTGACGTTTAACAATTCCAGCATTGTCGTACCCATGAGTCAAATTGGTTTGGCCAGACCACCGAACGTGTAGCCCTCACACGGCAATCAGCCGGGATTTCAGGGCTCTGATAGGGAATTTTCCCGCGTTGTGATAAACAGAACACCAGACCGCGTAGTTTGCACATCTTCTTTGACGCCTCAGAACATTACAGAGCCGTAGCGCGCCACTCCTCGTCCACGGTGCGCAGTTTTCTGCTGCCGCCTGAATAAAGATGAAAGAGTAAAATACTGCTGCACCGGCGAAGGCTTGTTAAAAGATATTCGCAGCTCCCTGTTTTCACGTGAATCATAGTATTTGGTATACGTGGTTTTAGTTGATTTCATTTGAACTGAATTGGGTCTCCGAGTGGATTCATGTAAACAAAATCAGGTCGCGTAGTAAAAGGGATTAAACCATGGGAGACTTTGTATAGCTTCCACCCCAACGAATGTTTTGCCAATCAAACACCGTCCCTTTTCCTATTGGTTTTTGTCACTTTTTGTATGAGATTTATCATTTCGTTGTAAAGGAACTTTTAAAAGGGTTAGTAAAAGTTGCCTTTCCTTAGTAAACTTAAGTACGTCACTGTTCTCATTCATACTCCTCAATTATTCACTGTTTTTTATTTTATTATGGTGGTACATGGGTACACCAGCAATTTAATTTTCACTATTATTAAATTAATTATTTTGATCAATAATTTGGGTCTGAAAGTGACCGCAGGCGTAGACAACAAAATTTCCGTTAATACATTCAGCAGTTTCATGTATAAAAATTAAAGGTGTAGCTCACAATTTGAAGTTTACTGGGAGGATAAGACTTTTATTTATGAAGAAATAATAAGATTTAGCATCACTCAGACGAATATTAATGATTAAAGCAAGGGACAACTTGCTGTATGACTTGAAACGCTGTCTTTGTTAATCTGCAAATGACCTAAATACTGATGTAGAGCTGCTCAGTTCAACGTTCTTTGTCACCAATAGAAACATTTGCATTTTTAGCAGTTCCACCATGTATGTTAGTTTGCTGCACAGTTGGTCCCACTACATATCATCGAGTATATTTCTGCCATCCTATTCGTTTTCTATTCTCCTATAATTTACAACACAGTGTCAGGTGGCCTCACAACATTAACACACACTAACCGTTTGGTGGTCAAATGATTTACATTGGTGAAGAACAACACTGTTTTCTCAGCTAACTAGGTGGGTGGACCAGTGGGTTCTTATACTATCACCAGTTGCTGTTAACAACTCATGATAGTCCACATCTGTCTGAGATGGTGAAGAGGGCCATCGTGTTGAAACATGTCATTCCAAGGTAGGCAGGTTGGATGAGTGGAGTGATGGGAAGGGCTATTGTTTTGAATATACGGGATATAGACCTAGTTGTGGGAAAAATTACGTCACATATTTTCTTTGTTGTATATTTTCCATATTCTTGAGTAGCCCTTCACACTCTGGATAGTAATCCAGTAGCATTATCACTACTCAAGAGATGCAAATTACAGTTATACACAGTGCTTGATTTGTAGAAAATGAGATTCTCGTACTGTGACCTCCAGGGAATATTTTTGAAATTTAACGTTACGTTAACGCCTTTGTGAGTGTTTTAAAAGCGTGAATGTAACATTTGTTTTACATCGATTCAACTGCGTTGAAAGTGGTATCACAATACATCTCAAAAATCTATGGTTCTGACCGTCTTTTTTCTTTCTCAGGGCTACCGCTACGGCATACCAGCACGTACTGTCAGTAATCAAGCTCTGGTTATACATACTGATGACAGTTTAACGCCCTCTCACCCAACGCTATGTAGCATTTATGTATACTGCGACATACTTAAAGTGAGACATCACAAATTAACTTTCTGTACACTGAGGCAATTAATTTACATGCAGGCCAGCTCTTAATATGACAGCTATTATCTTTGCAGTTTCTATACAGCAGTGTACAGTACTATATCACCCATGAACAAGTGTTCTTTGAAATATTGGGAATAGCACCGCAGAGAAACTCGATACTGTATTGGGCTGCATTGCATGGAAAATACCAGCTCTAATTAACCATGGAGCAGGCGTACCACATTTTCTATAGAGAAGCAGGTGCGTGGAGCATTTTATATCCTAGTGTATAATTTACACATGCAGTCTCAAAAATTTTGGAAAATGGCGTTCATTGAGTGAGTACTGTAACTGATCATTTTAATCCTGTATTTATTGAATGTGATTGTATTTGATCTTCGTTAGGGTTAAATTTAAATATTTCACTAAAAGTTAATACAAAATGTTTCATTTGAGGTTTACTTACTTTCTTATTCTGTTTTGTACAAGTTCCCTACAATTTAAGCTTCGTGAACATAAACCACACTTGTGAAAATGACTTAGCCAAGGTTTCTCCATATTTAATGAAGAAAGCCGACTTGTCACAAGGCAGACACATTATTATAGATCTTTCAGTCGGATGGGCTTCATCAATACCATTGCTAAATTCTTCCAAAACTTTTTCTTGCATGCCTGTGTAATTTTTGTATGTGATGAATGCAAAATTTGTCCATTGACACCTGCTTTATTCATGAGAGGGTAAAAGATCCACATTTGCCATCGCCTCCTTATGCGTGAGGCAGGGTACAAATTACATAAGTGATCCACAGTTGGAAATCCCCATTCGTTATGTTGTAGTCCATTATTATTTCAGACTTGTTTGTTTTATCCTCAAGTATTACCAGCTTATAAAGTTGTTCAAATGGCTCTGAGCACTATGGGACTTAAACATCTGAGGACATCAGTCCCCTAGAACGTAGAACTGCTTAAACCTAACTAACGTAAGGACATTACACACATCGATGCCCGAGGCAGGATTCGAACCTACGACCGTAGCAGTCGCGCGGTTCCAGACTGAAGCGCCTAGAACCGCTTGGTCACAACGGCCGGCATTAACAGCTCATCCACTGTTGATAGCAATATCACTGATTTGTTTTTCTTTGTTGATATGACGTGAGAGTGACGTCTTTCTGAAATCCTAAAATTGAAGACTCAACTTTTCGAATTTTGCTTTTCGAATTGTACTTTTTCAGCGTGCCAGTACAAGTGAGCTAATTCTTTAGGAGAGATGTCGCCAAAGAATTACCCGTGCACTAGTTATCAAATGTGACATTCCTACTGCTACCTTCGATGTCAGCTATCAGGCTTATCACTATGTCGTTTGACTTTTTTTAGGTCTGATATGGGCCCTCCTCTTTTTTTCCATAGTATACTTCCAAGTTACCTGTAAAAAATGTTTTTAGTCGGTCTTAGAAAAGATCATGATTCCATATTTTGTGGGATTATTGGGAATATACTGTATGAAACTGTAGCGCCCACGGAAAGCCTCCAATTTCTCATCAATAGTCACACAGCGCGCGAGGTTGTACGAATTTCTGCAACTGACAACAAACGGCTGCAAGAAAGGAAGAATGGCAGCTAGTTTGTCTGTTTTTCTTCTTTCAGCTCGTGTGTTCTTCTTATCAGATCGCATACATCGGAGTTAAAACAAAAATTTCTTGTAACATAAACATGATCTTAGAACTTGCAGTCCCGTTCCGTCCCAGTCCCATAGCTTGTGCGCGTTAGCCTGATATCCTTTCTTTATTCCACTCAGATATAAACATCCCAGTAAAGCAAGTACTTCAATTCGTGATGTCTCCTTTTCATCTCTATCATGGGAGTACCGTTATGATTCACTTTTGTTCAAGTTATTTAAATCGTAAGAGTGACAATATTATCTATCATACAGGTGTCTGTTATGTTATGAAAAGCAGACATTTCGGTACTCAGGTCATCTGCACAGCTTCTAGGACGAGGAAACACTTTCACTATGTTCTTACTTAACTCTGATTGCAGCATTCAGTTTTTCTCCACTTCGTAACGTTATCTGCGCCAATAAAAAACGCCGCATTTCCATTTCCACACGAATCACTATTGTCAGTTTCAGAAACAGACACTACGTCTTGTTCAGAATCACTCCCATGCTCACTTTCTTGAATTACGTCCACCTCCTCGTCTGATTACCCACTGGCACTGCTGCATTTTCGTTATTTCTCCTGGCGTCATTTCCATGAATAAGTAACAAACTCATCAGTTTTTTTCAAGTTATTGTTCTGGCATAAATATCTATTTACTTACAGGACAAAGGAGCATGGGAAACTTCGTTACACAGCAGCGTTCTGCCGACAGATTCACAGAACCACAGGTACAAAGAAAGCGACAGATAAAAATTAACTACAGCAGTCGGTAGCCGAGACAGCAATAGAGAAATAGCTGCTGTGCCAGTTATCTCTGACAAAAAGTGGTCTATCCATCAGCAAAAAAGTAAACATTGTGTACTCTATACTCCAGCACGCCTGCTCGAGGTTTAACACCTGTAACATTCCAACTACAATTCTTTGCATACTCCCATATGTCGTATTACAGTGATTTGTAAAAACACTCATAAAAAGCAATATACACAGGAAGCAATTGGAATTTGTAACAGAAGCTGCGAAGCATTATATGAGTGCTACATACACTGATGCGCCAAGACACTGGTATAGGCATGCGTATTCAAGTACAGAGATATGTAAACAGACAGAATAAGGCGCTGCGGTCGGCAACGCCCAAACAAGACAACAAGTGTCTGGCGCAGTTGTTAGATCGGTTACTGCTGATAGATTTAAGTGAATTTGAAGGTGTTTTAAACGGCTCACGGGCGATGGGACATAGCATCTCTGACATAGCGATGAAGTGGGGACTTCCCTGTGCGACCATTTCGGGAGTGTACCGTGCATATCAAGAATCCTGTCAAACACCAAATCTCCGACATCGTTGCCTTAGGAGAAAGATCCTGCAAGAATGGGACCAACGGCGACTGAAAAGAATCGTTCAACGTGACGGAGGTGCTACCCTTCCAAACATTGCTGCAGATGTCAGTGCTGGGCCATAAAAAAGTGTCAGCGTGCGAACCATTTAACGAAACATCATCGATACGGGCTTTCGGAATCGAACGCCTCTTCTGTCCACTCGATGACTGTTCGACACAAAGCTTTACCCCTCGCCTGGGCCTGTCAACACTGTCACTGGGCTGTTGATGGCTGGAAACATGTTTCCTGGTCGGGCAAGTCTCGTTTCAAATTGTATCGAGCGGATCGACGTGTACGGGTATGGAGACAACGTCATGGATCCATGGACCCTGCATGTCAATAGTGGCTCTTCAAGCTAGTGGAAGGTCTGTAATGATGTGGAGGGTGTGCAGTTAGAGCGATATGGGACCCTTAATACGTCTAGATATGACTCTGTCATGTGACACGTATGCATGCACCCTGTCTGATCACCTGCATCCATTCATGTCCATTCTGCATTCCGACGGACTCGGTCAATTCCAGTACGACAATGCGACACGCCACACGTTCAGATTTGCTACAGAGTGGCTCCAGCAACAACCTTCTGAGATTAAACACTTACGCTGGCCACCGGACTCCCCAGATATGAACATTATTGAGCATATCTAAGATGCCTTGCAACGTGCTGTTCATAAGAGATCCCCATCCCCTGGTTCTCTTACATATTTATGGCCAGTCCTGCAGGATTTATGGTGTGAGTTATCTCCTGCACTACTTCACACATTAGTCGAATCCATGCTACGTCGTGTTTGCGGCACTTCTGCGTACTGTGCTGGGCGGGGGGGGGGGGGCGGTCTTACACGATGTTAGGCAGGTGTAGCACTTTCTTTGGCTCTTCAGTGTATAATGTAGTAATTTAATAGAGGGATGATGAAGCATTCTAAGTTTCAATGTGTAGTGTATGGATCGGAAAACAATGTAGGCACATGCTGTCAAAACAGACTAGCCAGAATTATCAGAGGAAGGTGACATTGCATAAGGGAGTGTAAGCATGGACTAGGTAAGAATATGCTTCTCTAGGGAGCCATCAGAAACTTCGCCATGCAGTCAGTGATTCCTGGGACGTGTAACAACCATTTAATATGTTGCATGTTTACTGAGGAGTTGCAATATGTATCACTCTATTGTGCAGGGTCGTAGACAATCTTGCTGTCTGTAAGGAGACAGTAATGCTGGAAAGCTGTAACGAATTGCAGAGGATGACCGATTCCTAAAAAAGCCTTGACGCATTTAAACGTAACTACCACACGTAAATAGGTGAAGAAACCCACTTCTGCCCTGTTGTTGACAAATCACTGACTGTGATAAAATACCTTGGAGCAACATACGGATTAACCTAGAGTGTGAAGCTCACACGAGGTAGATAGACCACTCTATGTGGCAGAGGGTGTTCAACATAGATTTCGGTGGTTCTCTACCCTATGCCCACACTCAACAAAGATAAGGCGACTTTTTTGACTCTGTCTAATCTTCTTATTCTATTCCTATGACTACTATATGCAGTTTCTAATTGTGATGAAACAAAAATTATGGCACCACCCTTTTCTTATGCAGAGTGTCAAATCAAAACACCTTTCAGCCATCTCAGTTTCATAGCTGGTATTTTATCGGAGTGCTAGTTTCAGAGATTTATTACACCATCTTCAGGTCCCTGCGCACGGACAACAATGGTAACAAAACAAAACAGATAACAAAATTGGGTGGTGCAAGTCTGCACAGTGTAATAACATAAACTAGGAACAAAATTTCTATGTCATATAATCAGAAAGAAGAACCTAACAAATGGAGTTCAGTATTGCATGTTATGCATTGATAATAACGTAGTAATGCTAGTGCAATGCCCATGAAACAACTGGAGTAAAATAGTATAGTCATGTACTGATGAGTACAGACTGGAGATCAACATTTGATTACATGTCATACACCAGTAAGATGTAAACCACTTAATGCAGGTCAACCCCATAACTATCTGCATCATCATTTTCCATCAACTAATAAAATTAAAATACAAAGCTACATCAATGCAATTTATCAGTCATGGGCTCATAAGATGCAAGTTCCTTAATAAAACTTTTATAATGGACTGAACTACTAATCTACTGTAATACACTGTAATGAATTCAAACTAAGCAGTAAAAATAGAAATATGTGGAAAAGGGCTTAACCATCATTATCATGAAAGTGATAAGTCTGCTGATAAATGGGGATGTGGCTGGGTGATATACCAAACAATGTGCTGTGAAGTAAGTCTAAAGAAGAGTACTGCAATACACTCATTTTAATCAGAACAACCATAGACACGTACCTTTATATGTCATGTAGGCCTCAAGCAGGTGAAGACAAAGGATAGTATGACCTACGACTGAAAAACCACCAGAAAGTATGCTTAGGGTATAAAATACAATGTGTAATATGTGAGTTGGTACCATTGTGAGCAGATGGTTAATTGAGAATGTGAATGTCAAGTAATATACCAGAACACTGTGCGGGGTATTATCATGGCATTAGAGTTACAGGTGTGTAATCTGAATATACACTCATATCAACTGAAAAGAAATGTCATGTGACGGGGCCTCCCGGCAGGTAGACCTGATCACCTGGTGCAAGTCTTTTGAGTCCTCGCCACTTGGGCGACTTGCGCGTCGATCAGGAAGAAATGATGATGATGAAGATGACACAAACACCCAGTCCCTGAGCAGTGAAAAATCTCTTCTTATCGTACAGGCTTTTGTTTGTTTTGGTTAGTACAGCTCAGTGTCAGAGAGACTGCCAGAGGCAGAGCACCTCGTGTTCCTGCTGTTAATTCGTTTGTTGTATATTTTTATGAGGTTCCAACAGGAACGACTTATATACAGACACCTGTGTAGTTACTAGATTATTTTTGTAATTTCTTGGGTGTTCGAGTGTTTATTAAACACAACCTTTTATTTTTATTTAAATAACAGCGTAGCATACAGTACCGCAATTGTTATCGACCCTCGTATCGTATATGCATTTGTTTGTTTCCGTTAGTGTAGCTCAGTGTTGGTTATACCATCAGTGAGAGAGCACTTCGAATTCCTGCTGCTAATTAGCTGAGTAGTTCAAAACCGTCGTACATTATGCGTTAGATGAGTATGTGCCAAGCAAGATCGTAAGAGATGGAAAAGAGCCACCGTGGTACAACAACCGAGTTAGAAAACTGCTGCGGAAGCAAGGGGAACTTCACAGCAAACATAAACATAGCCAAAGCCTTGCAGACAAACAAAAATTACGCGAAGCGAAATGTAGTGTGAGGAGGGCTATGCGAAAGGCGTTCAATGAATTCGAAAGTAAAGTTCTATGTACTGACTTGGCAGAAAATCCTAAGAAATTTTGGTCTTATGTCAAAGCGGTAGGTGGATCAAAACAAAATGTCCAGACACTCTGTGGCCAAAATGGTACTGAAACAGAGGATGACAGACTAAAGGCCGAAATACTAAATGTCTTTTTCCAAAGTTGTTTCACAAAGGAAGATTGCACTGTAGTTCCTTCTCTAGATTGTCACACAGATGACAAAATGGTAGATATCGAAATAGACGACAGAGGGATAGAAAAACAATTAAAATCGCTCAAAACAGGAAAGGCCTCTGGGCCTGATGGGATACCAGTTCAATTTTACACAGAGTACGCGAAGGAACTTGCCCTCCTTCTTGCAGCGGTGTACCGTAGGTCTCTAGAAGAGCGTAGCGTTCCAAAGGATTGGAAAAGGGCACAGGTCATCCCCGTTTTCAAGAAGGGACGTCGAACAGATGTGCAGAACTATAGACCTATATCTCTAACGTCGATCAGTTGTAGAATTTTGGAACACGTATTGTGTTCGAGTATAATGACTTTTCTGGACACTAGAAATCTACTCTGTAGGAATCAGCATGGGTTTCGAAAAAGACGGTCCTGTGAAACCCAGCTCGCGCTATTCGTCCACGAGACTCAGAGGGCCATAGACACGGGTTCACAGGTAGATGCCGTGTTTCTTAACTTCCGCAAGGCGTTCGATACTGTTCCCCACAGTCGTTTAATGAACAAAGTAAGAGAATATGGACTATCAGACCAATTGTGTGATTGGATTGAGGAGTTCCTAGATAACAGGACGCAGCATGTCATTCTCAATGGAGAGAAGTCTTCCGAAGTAAGAGTGATTTCAGGTGTGTCGCAGGGGAGTGTCATAGGACCGTTGCTATTCACAATATACATAAATGACCTTGTGGATGACATCGGAAGTTCACTGAGGCTTTTTGCAGATGATGCTGTGGTGTATCGATAGGTTGTAACAATGGAAAATTGTACTGAAATGCAGGAGGATCTGCAGCGAATTGACGCATGGTGCAGGGAATGGCAATTGAATCTCAATGTAGACAAGTGTAATGTGCTGCGAATACACAGAAAGATAAATCCTTTATCATTTAGCTACAAAATAGCAGGTCAGCAACTGGAAGCAGTTAATACCATAAATTATCTGGGAGTACGCATTAGGAGTGATTTAAAATGCAATGATCATATAATGTTGATCGTCGGTAAAGCAGATACCAGACTGAGATTCATTGGAAGAATCTTAAGGAAATGCAATCCGAAAACAAAGGAAGTAGGTTACAGTAGGCTTGTTCGCCCACTGCTTGAATACTGCTCAGCAGTGTGGGATCCGTACCAGATAGGGTTGATAGAAGATATAGAGAAGATCCAACGGAGAACAGCGCGCTTCGTTACAGGATCATTTAGTAATCGCGAAAGCGTTACGGAGATGATAGATAAACTCCAGAGGAAGACTGTGCAGGAGAGACGCTCAGTAGCTTGGTACGGGCCTTTGTCAAAGTTTTGAGAACATACCTTCACTGAAGAGTCAAGCGGTATATTGCTCCCTCCTACGTATATCTCGCGAAGAGACCATGAGGATAAAATCAGAGAGATTAGAGCTCACACAGAGGCATACCGACAATCCTTCTTTCCACGATCAATACGAGACTGAAATAGAAGGGAGTACCGATAGAGGTACTCAAGGTACCCTCCGCCACACACCTTCAGGTGACTTGCGGAGTATGGATGTAGATGTAGATGTAGATGTAGTACACCATTCGCTTGTTACATATTTTTACGAGCTTCAAACAGCAGCGACTGCAGTAATGTATAGAAACTGTCATTACTGGGTTCATTTGCGAGCTGAGTTGGCAACCCTTCACTCATAGCTCCAGGCTGTGTTGGCTTCCGTCACACACCTTGAGGCTGCTGCCAAGGGTCATCACAGTGGGGGGTCAGATGCAGGGATGCGGGAGACGTCGAGCACGTCTCAGGTGTCCCTCGATGTCCACTGCTGTGGCCACCCCAGGAACTGCCTGCACTGACGTTGACCCTTGACCCAGGGTCGAGTGGGAGATGATTCGAAAATACGGCAGCCAGCGAAACTTTCCGAGGGGCCGATCGTAGGACTACCGCAGTTTCTTTGAGGAACAGGCTTTGGCCTTTATCTGTGGCTGACAATGTCTCTAAGCTGATTGCAGTCGTCCATTCAGTTCCAGAGGACGCTTCTCGGCCAGCAAGGTCTGGGTATTCACAGAGGTTGGGTTTGCTGGTAGTTGGTAGCTCCAACGTTAGTCTTGTAATGGGGCCCCTTAGGAACATGGCTGCCAAGGAGGGGAGCACACCTGAGGGAGTCAATCCAGATGTGGAAAGGGTGCTTCCGGATGCCGTGAAGAACACAGGGTACAGCCACCTGAGCCACCTGCAGGTGGTGACTCACGTCGGTACCAGTGACGTGTGTCATTTTATATGAGAGGAGATCCTCTCTGGTTTTGGGCGGCTAGCGGAAATGGTGCTAGTCTTGCTTCAAGATTAAGGCCGCTTGGGTTCTGAGGCCATCCTTGGTTCCTTCCAGCGGCTGGCTGATTTGGTGAAGACAACCAGCATCGCACGCGGACTGCAAGCTGAGCTTAATATCTGCAGCATAGTGCCCAGAGTCGATCGCGGTCCTCTGGTTTGGAGCCGTGTGGAGGGTCTAAACCAGAGGCTCAGACGACTCTGCGACTATAATGGTTGCAAATTCATCGACCTCCGTTATTGGGTGGAGAACTGTAGGGCCCCCCTAGACAGGTCAGGCGTGCACTACACACCGGAAGCAGCTACTAGGGTAGCAGAGTACGTGTGGCGTGCACACGGGGGTTTTTTAGGTTAGAGGGACCCCCCCTTGGGCGAAACGATAAAATACCTGACGGCTTACCAGAGAGGACATTATCATCGTTGATAAAGAACGTCCGTCCTCAGAGACCAAAAACAGGAAAAGTTAACGTAATATTGGTAAACTGCAGGAGTATTCAGGGCAAGGTTCCTGAATTAGTATCTCTTATTGAAGGAAATAGTGCGCATATAGTATTAGGAACGGAAAGTTGGTTAAAACCGGAAGTGAACAGTAACGAAATCCTAGACACAAAATGGAATATATACCGCAAGGATAGGATAAACGCCAATGGTGGAGGAGTATTTATAGCAGTAAAGAATTCAATAATATCCAGTGAAGTTATTAGCGAATGCGAATGTGAAATAATCTGGGTTAAGCTAAGTATCAAAGGTGGGTCAGATATGATAGTCGGATGCTTCTATAGACCACCTGCATCAGCAACCGTAGTAGTTGAGCGCCTCAGAGAGAACCTGCAGAACGTCGTGAAGAAGTTTCGTGATCATACTATTGTAATAGGGGGAGACTTCAATCTACCAGGTATAGAATGGGACAGTCACACAATCAGAACTGGAGCCAGGGACAGAGACTCTTGTGACATTATCCTGACTGCCTTGTCCGAGAATTACTTCGAGCAGATAGTTAGAGAACCAACTCGTGAAGCTAACGTTTTAGACCTCATAGCAACAAATAGACCGGAACTTTTCGACTCCGTGAATGTAGAAGAGGGTATCAGTGATCATAAGTCAGTGGTTGCATCAATGACTACAAGTGTAATAAGAAATGCCAAGAAAGGAAGGAAAATATATTTGCTTAACAAGAGTGATAGGGCACAAATCGCAGAATATCTGAGTGACCACCATCAAACGTTCATTTCTGAGGAAGAGGATGTGGAACAAAAATGGAAAAAATTCAGAAACATCGTCCAGTACGCCTTAGATAAGTTCGTACCGACTAAGGTCCAAAGCGAGGGGAAAGATCCACCGTGGTATAACAATCATGTACGAAAGGTACTACGGAAACAAAGAAAGCTTCATCATAGGTTTAAGAGTAGTCGAATCATAGCTGATAAGGAAAAGCTGAACGAAGCGAAAAAGAGCGTAAAGAGAGCAATGAGAGAAGCATTCAACGAATTCGAACATAAAACATTGGCAAACAATCTAAACAAGAACCCTAAAAAGTTTTGGTCATATGTAAAATCGGTAAGCGGATCTAAATCCCCTATTCAGTCACTCGTTGACCACGATGGCACCGAAACAGAGGACGACCGAAGAAAGGCAGAAATACTGAATTCAGTGTTCCGAAACTGTTTCACTGCGGAAAATCGTAACACGGTCCCTGACTTCAGCCGTCGCACGGACGCCAAAATGGAAAATATTGAAATAAACGATATCGGAATTGAAAAACAACTGCTATCACTTAGTAGCGGAAAAGCATCCGGACCAGACGAGATACCCTTCAGATTCTACAGTGATTATGCTAAAGAACTTGCCCCCTTTCTATCAGCAATTTATCGTAGATCGCTGGAAGAACGTAAAGTACCTAGCGACTGGAAGAAAGCGCAGGTCGTTCCCATTTTCAAGAAGGGTCATAAATCAGATGCGAATAATTATAGGCCTATTTCGCTTACGTCAATCTGTTGTAGAATAATGGAACATGTTTTGTGTTCTCGTATTATGACGTTCTTAGATAATACAAATCTCCTTCATCATAACCAACATGGATTCCGCAAACAGAGATCATGTGAAACTCAGCTCGCCCTATTTGCCCAAGAAATTCACAGTGCCGTAGACACTGGCGAGCAGATTGATGCCGTATTCCTGGACTTCAGGAAGGCATTTGATACGGTTCCGCACTTACGTTTAGTGAAAAAAATACGAGCTTACGGAATATCGGACCAGGTTTGTGATTGGATTCAGGATTTCCTAGAAGAAAGAACACAACATGTCATTCTTAACGGTTCAAAATCTGCAGATGTAGAGGTAATTTCGGGAGTACCGCAAGGAAGCGTGATAGGACCTTTATTGTTTACAATATACATAAATGACTTAGTTGACAACATCGGTAGCTCCGTGAGGCTATTTGCAGATGACACGGTTGTCTACAAGAAAGTAGCAACATCAGAAGACTCGTACGTACTCCAGGAAGACCTGCAGAGGATTAATGCATGGTGCGACAGCTGGCAGCTTTCCCTAAACGTAGATAAATGTAATATAATGCGCATACATAGGGGCAGAAATCCATTCCAGTACGATTATGCCATAGGTGGTAAATCATTGGAAGCGGTAACGACCGTAAAATACTTAGGAGTTACTATCCGGAGCGATCTGTAGTGGAATGATCACATAAAACAAATAGTGGGAAAAGCAGGCGCCAGGTTGAGATTCATAGGAAGAATTCTAAGAAAATGTGACTCATCGACGAAAGAAGTAGCTTACAAAACGCTTGTTCGTCCGATTCTTGAGTATTGCTCATCAGTATGGGACCCTTACCAGGTTGGATTAATAGAAGAGATAGACATGATCCAGCGAAAAGCAGCGCGATTCGTCATGGGGACATTTAGTCAGCGCGAGAGCGTTACGGAGATGCTGAACAAGCTCCAGTGGTGGACACTTCAAGAAAGGCGTTACGCAATACGGAGAGGTTTATTATCGAAATTACGAGAGAGCACATTCCGGGAAGAGATGGGCAACATATTACTACCGCCTACATATATCTCGCGTAATGATCACAACGAAAAGATCCGAGAAATTAGAGCAAATACGGAGACTTACAAGCAGTCGTTCTTCCCACGCACAATTCGTGAATGGAACAGGGAAGGGGGGATCAGATAGTGGTACAATAAGTACCCTCCGCCACACACCGTAAGGTGGCTCGCGGAGTATAGATGTAGATGTAGATGTAGAAGGCGGAGCTCACCATCTGCAATGTCGTCGATTGAACCGACTGTGGTCCTTTGGCGAAGAGCCGAATGGAGGGTATGAATCAGAAGCCCACGTGGTTCTGTGACCGTGTAGGCTGCAGGTTCCTTGACTTGCGCCATCGGGTTGTGGGTTTCCGGGTTCCGCTTAATTGGTCAGGAGTCCGCTACACGCAGGAGGCGGCTACACGGGAGCGGGGGCTGTATGGAGGAGACTGGGCGGTTTTTAGGTGAGAAGGCCTCGGGGGAAAAAAGGGGCAGGTGAAACACACTAAGGTAGTTGTAGAAACGATCGGTGTTGTAGTTGTAAACTGTTGTAGCTGTGTTGGAAAAGAACCACAGCTCCAAGCCCTAATAGAAAGAACTGAAGCTCAAATAGTTATAGGTACAGGAAGCTAGCTAAAGCCAGAGATAAGTTGAAATTTTTTCAAACGATCTAACGGTGTTCAGAAAGGATAGATTGAATACAGTTGGTGGTGGAGTATTTATTGCTGTCAGAAGTAGTTTGTCTTGTAGTGAAACTGAAGTAGATAGTTCCTATAGTATGGGTAGAGGTTATACCTGACAATCGGACTGAACCATTAATTGGATAGTATTACCGACCTCCCGACTCAGTAGATGAATAGTTTAAAGAAAACGTGAGTCTCATTTCAAATAGGTACCCCCACATACAATTATAGTCAGTGCTGACTTCAAGGTACCCTCGATATGAGGCAAAATTATACGTTTAAAGTTGGCAGCAGGCATAAACATCATCCGAAATTGTACTGAATGTTTACTCAGAAAATTATTTTGAACAATTAGTTCACGAGCGCACTCGAAGTGTAAATGGTTGCGAAAGCATACTTGACTTCTTACAACAAATAATCCGGGACAAATAGTGTGTATTGTGACGAATACAGGGATTAGCCACCACAAGGCAGTTGCTGCTAGGCTGAATACCGTAACACCTACAACCATCAAATAGAAACGCAAAGTATATGTATTTTAAAATGCTGATAAAGATGCTCTTAACACCTTTTTAAGAGACAGACTTCACTCCTTCCAATGCAATCATGTAAGCGTAGAAAAGTTGTGGAGTGATGTCAAAGGGATAGAATCGACATCAATTGAGAAATATATATCACATAAATTAATAAATGCTGGTACCGATCCCCCATCGTACACAAGACGGGTCAGATCGTTGTTGCAGAAGCAGCGAAAAGAGCATGCCATATTTAAAAGAATGCAAAATCCCAAAGACTGGCAAAGTTTTGCAGAAGTGCGAAATATAGCACTTACTTCACTGCAAGATGCTTTTAATGACTTCCACAACGAAATTCTATCTTGAAATCTGGTGGAAAACCCAAAGAGGTTCAGGTAATACGTAAAGCACACCAGTGGCAAGACGCAATCAATACCTTCACTGCACGATAACACCGGTTAAGTCACTGATGACAGTGGCACTAAAGCAGAGTTATTAAACACGGTTTTACGTAACTACTTCCCCAAAGAAGACGAAGCAAATACTCCAGAATTACAATCAAGAAAATCTGCCAAGATGAGAAACATAGAAGTAGATATCAGCGGCGTAACAAAGCAGCTGAAATCACTTAATAAAGCCGAGGCCTCCGCTCCAGATTGTATACCAGTCAGGTTCCTCTCAGAGTATGCTGATACAACAGCCCCACATTTAGAAATTATATACAACCGCCCACTCACAGAAAGATCCCTATCTAAAGACTGGAAAAATGTTCAATTCACACTAATACCCAAAGAGGGAATTAGGAGTGATCTGCTGAATTACAGGCCCATATCTCTAACGTCGATTAGCAATAGGGTTTTGGAACATACACTGTATTCGAACATTATGAAAAACCTCGAAGAAAACTATTTATTGACACATAGTCACGGATTCAGAAAATATCGTTCTTGTGAAATACATTAAGTAATGAGTGCTATCGAAAGCGGATGTCAAACTGATTTCATATTCTTAGATTTCCAGAAATCTTTAGAGACCGTTGCTTTCAAGCGTCTTCTAACCAAACTACGTGCCTACGGAATATCGCCTCAGTTGTGCGACTGGATTCGTGATTTCCTGCCAGAAAGGTCACAGTTCGTAGTAATAGACGGAAATTCATCTAGTAAAACAGAAGTAATATCGGCCATTCTCCAAGGAAGTGTTATAGGCCCTCTATTGTTCCTGATCTACATTAACGACCTAGAAGACAAACTGAGTAGCCGTCTTAGATTGTTTCCAGATGATGCTGTCCTTTACCATCTTGTAAAGTCATCAGATTGTAACGTCTACGCTCTCGCGTACGTTAACTCATTAAAGCCTGTACTATGGTTAGTTGACGGGCTTCACCTTATAAGAAAGGATTTTAGTAAATATGTTGACCACGTGTACCTGAATGGAGGCAAAATCAGACTTACACCCACTCAGTAACAACAATGATACGCCAAGCAAGTCTAAAGTGCAACTACACGTTTGGACGGACTAGAAACATACACAGCAGATGCTACCAATTATTAATAATACGGTTGCCAGCCTAATTAGGCATTAAGTGATTTTTTTTCCTTGTACAAGTGGATGTACGTACAAGCATAGCAACACGTAGTAATACTGCATTAAATAGTAAATTTTAGAACCAGAAAAATCTACTGAACTAATATTTTCCCTTTCTGTACTAATTTGGACAAGCTATAAATACACAACATTACACAATAATGATTACTACAAACTGCGTTTTGTCTATTGATCCGACTGAAATCGGGCATAGGTTACCCTAGAAATAGCACTTTTGAAACACACATACAATGTCAATTTTAAGAAGGATAAAACACTGATAAATTTAGGTTTTATATTGACTTTAACTTTGTTGGTCAAATCAGTTCAGTACACTTCAGAATTCAAATGAATAGAAAAGAAAAAGGGGGGGGGGAGACCCTGAAACTGTAATGATCACTGTAGTGAAAGTTTGATCATTGAGAGCCTTAAGCATTCTAGATTTCCAATATATGATTTACCACTCTTTTTGTCTTATGCCCTGCTCATTTAACTACCGTTATTTTCGTCTCAATTTAAATCAATTTCATTACTAAACCAATTTCAATATTATCTTCCAGCTTGGTCAGACCTTTATTATTCGTCCAGTATTTCATTAACAACAAAGTTCATTAAACATCATTCTAACATAGATAGGTCTGCCGGTAATTATTATTAACATAAACTTTAAATCTTCATGTTGGGATACTCGGATTGCACAACATGTGGAAAGGACCCTGTCTAGGTTAGTTGTGAGGATAATTAATTTATAGGACAGTTCTGGTAAAATTTAAGTTATTATTGAACAGTATGTAGCAAAAGTGACACTGGTCCACACGAATACAGTACTGAAAGTTTCAACCTGTTCGTATTGATGAGGCGGTTGGCAGGCGGCGAGATGGCGAGGCACAAAGCACACGTGCAATTACAGCAATGGCTCATGAAATATCGGCACTTTACTTCTTCATGGCGTCGCAATGCTTTTCCATTTAGTGCCTATGGAATATTGTCATGCTGTATAGATGTCGGAAACAGCGCATCCGAGGCTCAACGAAATCACTTTTTCCAGGAGAGCCTCCTCGATCCGGCACGTGTTTCTCAGATCGATGCCCAACTCCGACTACTACTGCTGAGCCCGTTATGCCGTACCGTGCCCGTGTGTATTTTCCCGTGCTCGCCTGCCTCCACCTTTTCCTGCTCCCCTACAGACAGGGTATTCACCAAAGGTTTTACATTCCACATATTCTAATACATTGCCTACGTATGGACCAGTCGTATAAAATACAACTTTCACATCTTACAATAGTTTCAACATTAGATACACTTCCCTTCGATTACAACATTACTTGAAATCTGCCATAAATATTAAAATTTACATCGAAAATTGTTTATAGCTTTTTCAACATAATGTCATGAAACAAAAAAGAAATGAAACCAGAATATCGATTATACTAATTTATCGAAATTCGGAAGACAAAAATTTATTACATATACAGTAGGATAACGTTAGTGTTGTTACAAGATGACCAAAACGAATTGCGAAATGATTTAGATAAGGTATCTGTATGGTGAGAAAAGTGGTAATTGACCCTGAATAAAGAAAAGTGTGAAGTTACTCACATCAGTACTAAAAGAAATCGGCTAAGTTTCGATTATGCTGTAAGTCACAAAAATCTGAGGGCTGTAAATTCAACCAAATACTTACGGTTTACATTTACAAATAACCTAAATTGGAACGATCACATAGTTAATATTGTGGGTAGAGGAAACCAAAGACTGCCATTCATTGGCAGAACACTTAGAAGGTGCAACAGGTCTACCAAAGAGACTGCTTACACCACGCTTGTCCGCCCTATTCTGGAGTACTGTTGTGTGGTGTGGGTTCCGCATCAGGTGGGACTGACGGTTGATATCGAAAAAATACAAAGAAGGGCAGATAGTTTTCTATTATCACGAAATAGGTGAGATTTTAGCACAGACATGATACGTGAATTGGAGCGGCAATCATTAAAACATAGGTGTTTTCCGTTGCGGCAGGATCTTCTCATGAAAGTGCAATCACCAATTTTCCCCTACGATTTCGGAAACATACTGTTGGCACTCACCTACATAGGGAGAAATGATCATCACGATAAAATAAGAGAAATCAGGCCTCGCACAGAAAAATTTAAGTGCTCGTTTTTCCCGCGCGCCGTTCGAGACCGGAATGGTAGAGAGACAGCTTGAAGTTGGTTCATTGAAACCTCTGCCAGGCACTTTGTTGTGAATAGCAGAGTAATCACCTAGATGTAGATGTAGAACCCAGCTGGTAACCGAACCCAGGCCCCCGATCATGACAAGCCGGCGCGGTGTCCACTCAGCTACGGTGGCGGGCAAGTAATAAAAGCAATAGTCGAATGAAATCGAAGCAGCAGTTTAATGAAAATAAACGCTATCAAATACCACGAAAACAAACTAAAGATGGAAGAACTGACGACGATAACACCATAATGCCAACAAATGTAGTGTGGCAACCACCGTGGTTACATGTCGAAGAACAAAGTTGAGCAAATAAGTAGGTCAAGGAAACGTTAACCCATGTAATATAGGACTTGTGAAAAAATTAGGAATGTAGAAAAGAATGAACAAATCGGTACTATTTGAAGAATAGTGCAGTCTAGAAACATTATGCTACGGGCCAGGTAAGGAATATGTGTAAAGAAATATTCCTGTACATGTTGAAGACCAGTAAAACAATATCGTTTGTTGTTACACGTTTATTTTCAGCTAGAAGCACAACAATCACAAACTACAATTATATCTTCCTCATAGAGTGGCGTCTCGTATATTCATTACACACGACAGCGTTGAACTCTGTCACAACCAGGAAACTATGAGAGTGTATTCTAATATAAATTAGAACTCCATTTTAATTTTCACTAAACAAAAGGAACATAAACTTCTAGTTTGTTGTACATTAGTCTACAACCATACTTGAAAACCAATCCCTCGTATTTCAAGTGGATCAGTCCTAAAAGAAAAGAAAAGAAAAGAAAAGAAAAGAAAAGAAAAGAAAAGAAAAGAAACTTTTTGCACAAGCTATCGACAGTGGTTATGGTATAGGAAAATCTTTTGTGAATGAATGCTTAACAGAATGGCGTGAACTAAACAGGGTTGTCGGAGGGGGGGGGGGATCTGGAAAAAGCACATCCGTATCAGATTTAGAACAACGAGTGTTATCAGTATTCCCACGATAGAAACCATGAATAATGAACCGTTGCAATCTGAAAGCATTAAACCAAGAAATGAGACTCATGTCATCAACACATGAACGGCTAAAGATACCGTTATGTTGTGTAAAGGGCAAAAGCTAAGTCAACCAAATCTGTGGAAAACTGGGTGATGGCTAACCTCTATAAAAATTGAGGTAGCATACGACATGAGAGATGACGTTGTATTTGGGTTTACAGTGCAGAACTGAAGGAGAGAAACGACGTAATCAACTAGTGGAGATTATGGAGTCGGCAAGACTGATTCCATTACGTCATGTGAAATAACGTCATGGAACTAATATAGTCTGTCGAAAATCCTCAAAACGTAGCACGCCTAATGATTTGAGAATCGTGTGGGAACATAGGCCCCCCTGTTACATGTACATTATTATACCCATAGAGGTACCATAGCCATACAAATCCAAAATATACAAGACCACTAAAACTAAAACCACACCGAAGTACATGACCTATATTCTTATGAAAAGGGGACATAATTGTATATATCTAAGGTCCGCAATGTACAAGCGTGAATGTTCAAAGCAAAGAACTGTCCATTGAAAGACCAGAAACATGGCATACTCACACCCAGAAACTAAAACTGCTAGAGACTCAACACGAACAATTACGGAACAAAGATATGGAAACGAGCGTATTAGTAAAACGTAAGCAGTTTCAGTGCGCCTGTCCAAATCAGCATAAAAGAAATTTGTTAGTACCAGTAGGTCAGGTTTGGCGTAAAGTAGTGGAATCCAGCAGAATAGTGTTAGATCTAACAAGCCCCATGCGACTACCACAACCTTAAGGAACCAGTAACGGCTGGGGACATGTCATTACTAATCACAGTTGGTGCACAAAGGAAGGTGTAACAACTCGTCACAACAGTATGGGCAACACAGGTCAGGCATTAAAGGTTATTGAAAGAAGCACATGCATTAACGATCATTACTATAAGTAAAGTTCAGACGAATTAACGCTATGACACTGTATCTGTGGGAACACAACAATACGTGGGTAACTGAATGATAATGTATATATGATAGAGGCAAAGACCATTCAGTACAAAAACCACAAAAAGGACCACACAGTGAAAGATAGCGCCAAATGCTTATGTACGGTCTGAACATACAATTGTTGCAAGAGGAATGTGTACTAATGTATGGAACCACTGCTTCATCCCTAATTACATGAAATGAGAATTCGAATGCAGTTATCTGATCATCTACAATCCCTCTTTATAATCTCACACGTCATACTACTGCCGTAGATGAGAGAAGGAAAATCGAAGAACTCAATACTACGAAAGTGCATACTGTCAATAAACTGTATTCGTTATATTTCTAACGAAGAAAGGAAAGAAGAACAAAGAGGAAAAATACAAAATACCGATACTGTGAAGGTGTATACTGTCAAGAAAATTGTGTTACCTGCTCAAAACAACCACAACAGCTTTTGATCACGTATGTTGGTGACAGGTGTCTAATTTCTTAGTTTAACGATTTCAGATTTCCATGGTTTATTATTCATGGTTTACAACACGGAAATCCTAATAACATATGTTGCTCTCAATCTTACATGGATGTACTTTCCTTTTTTGATCCCCCCCCCCCCACTTCTTTAGCTCATGCCAGCGTGTTAAGCATTCATTCACATAAGGTGTTTCTGTACCATTAGCACAGCCGACGGCTTGTACAACATTTTTTTTTCTTTTTTTACGATTGGTCTACTTGAAATACAAGGGCTTGGTTTCCCAATTATGGTTGTAGACTAATGTACAACGGATTGGAAGTTTTAAATTTCTGATATTTTTTTCATTGATAGTTAAAAAGGGGTACTACATTACAATTGTGCTTGCTTGCCAATTAATACACATTAGCAAAAATTCCTGGTTATGCCACAGTGCTGATTGCAACGCTGTGACATGTACTGTATATACGGGACACCACTATACGAGGAATTTATAATTGTAGTTTAGGATTGTTGTATTTCTCGCTAACAATTTCGTACAACGAACGTATAACGACGCATGATAATGTCTTACTTGTCTTCAACCTGTACAGGAGTATTTTTTTACATATATTTCTTACTTGGCTTGTAGCATCATGTTTCTAGGTTGTACCACATCGTGCAATTAGTATTCTTAAATACTACAGATGTTGTTAATTTTCTGTACCTTCCTAGTCTTTTCACAAGTCATGTATGACGTGAGTTAACGTTACCCTTACCTACTTATTTGCTTAACTTTGTTTTTCGACATGCAAGCACAACGGTTGCTACACTACAATTGTTGGCCTGCGGTGTTTGTGTTTTGAGTTCTTCCCTCTTTACTTTGTTTTCGTGGTACATGACGGATGTTCGTTTTCACGCAACTACTACTTTTCTTAATTAACATGTGTGTTTATTCAGATTTCACACCTGTAACACTAATGCCTTGACAATACCCGACACAGTGTTCTGGTATATTCCTTAACATTCACATTCTGAACTAACCATCTACTCATATGGTACCAGCTGACATATAAGACATTGTATGGTATACCCTGGCACATGTTTTCTGGTGGTTTTATCTGTCGTAGGTCACACTGTCCTTTTGTCTTCGCCTGGTTAAGGACTACATGTCATATAAAGATACATGTCTTCGGTTATTCAGATTTAAATTAGTTTCTCTCTAATATACTACACATGGGCTGCAGTAGTCTTCTTTAGGCTTATTTCATAGCTTATGGTTTGGTATATCACTCAGCCACATGCCCTCTTACCAGCAGACTGATCGCTTTCATCGTAATGTTGGTTCATAATTTTATTTTTAAAGCGTAGTGGGATTTCGTCACGGTATATTACAATAGATTAATAGTTCGGTTCATTAGAAATCATTTATTAAATAACTAGTATCTTATTAGGCTGTGATTGATAAATAGCAGTGATGCAGCTTTGCATTCTCATTTTATTAGCTATTATTAGTATAATGTGGAACATGATGATACAGATAGTTATGGGGTTGGCCTCACAGCATGTGACAACATGTAATCAAATGTTTACCTTTAGTCGGTACTCATCACGAAATGACATAATTGTTTTACTCCAGTTGTTTCACGGGCATTACATTAGCATTACACCGTGATTGTCTGTGCATAACATGCAATACTGTTCTCCGTTTAGTAGGTTCTTTTTTACGATTATATGATGTATAAATTTTGCTCCATAGTGCATGATAATTACAGTGTGCAACTGCTCTCATACTTTATTCCTTAATTTATCTGTAACTATGATGTAACTTCCTGTACAGTTTGGTATTGTTATCTTATTATATATCACCACTGTATATACGACTTGTACCACCACCTTGTGTAATCTATTTCATATCTGTACCATTATTGTCCGTACACAGTGGCCTGAAGATGGAGTAATGTATCGCCTAAACTGGTAGACCAACAAAATAACAGTTTAAAAATTGAGGCGTCTGAAAAGTGTTTGATTTGACTTTCTGTACTAAACTGCTGTGGTCTCGCAAGAATCTCTGAGAATATGGACGTACAGAGACTTTTCTTATTCTGTTGATTTGTAGATAATCTTTGTATTTTTAATGTCCTTGTTAACACATACTGATTAAAATAATGTCAGACCACACTAATTTGAAACTGCTCTATCGAATAACTATGTAAAATCATTTTGTTTGTCGTGGTAAAAAAATGACGAATGCAAGGCATGATTAAAAATATACACCGAAAAATTTGAGGAAATAGACTTGTCGACTATTTCAAGGAATTTGCTGTATTTCAAATCTCCAAGATAATGGTAGCATTATTAGTAGATGTTCGGATATCGGATCAGATACCATATGCGAAATATAATTACACATTGATATACCATTCATAACGAAATTGGCCAACGGCACAGTATCTCAGCATGGTCGGTAAGAGGGCTAGCTGTCACCTGTAACAAAGGGGTTTCTTGTCTGATTAGTACTCAAAACGTCTTCGGTAGTGAGTTCGAGCATCAACACCTATTAAATTAAGAATAAAAATCAACAGAAATGGCGGCCGAAGACTTCAGGCGTAAAAAGCCACCCTGGTTCTGCCAACGGGCTTATCCAAGAGGGCAGAGGAACGAACGGAGTTTCAGGAAGAACTGTTGCCCTTGTGGGTGGGAAACTACCCCGAGGACGGAAGATTTAGCAGTGATCGTGAGGATTCAGAATTCAATAGGAAGCACTGGACTAAAGACGCGTGCCATGTCGCTTATGATTCAAAAAGTGTGGTTCCAGACTAGTCCCCCATT
This sequence comes from Schistocerca cancellata, assembly GCF_023864275.1. NCBI lineage: Eukaryota > Metazoa > Arthropoda > Insecta > Orthoptera > Acrididae > Schistocerca > Schistocerca cancellata. The sequence goes on from NC_064631.1 coordinate 523,377,786, forward strand.
CGGATCTCTGGGAGAAGACTGCCAAGGGGGAGGTGACCATCAGAAAAAGAGTGAATAGCCAACAAGAGGATAATGTGAAACGGGAGGAATACAAGAATCTGGTCAGATCACAGCAGGGTAATATCAACAGCAACAGAAAATGGTACATAGAGAGTACGACTTGTAATGAAGAGGAAGGTAGTGCACAGGATGAGTTACTGGGAGCAGATCAGTAATAGGGTTTCTTTCATCAGAACTGACAGCAAACCAGCACCGACAACGATAGTTCAGTTACACACACCGACCTCAGAAGGCGAAAATTAACGGAGACAGAAAATATATGTACGTATTGAAGGGGTAATTCAGTACGTAAAGGGAGGTGAATATCTAAAAGCCATGGGAGATTGGAATGCAGCCGTAGGACAAGGAGTAGAAAAACGATTTACAGGAAAATACGGCACTAATTGAGTTCCTCAACCAATTTCAGCAGGTAATAGCGAATAATCCGTTCTAAAGTCACAAGAAGAGGGAGTGTGCTTGAAAAGGCCCCGAGACAGAAGAAGGCTGCAGTTACATTACATCACGGTCAGGCAGACATTCCGAAATCAGATCTGGATTGTAAGGCGTACCCAGGAACAGATATAGGCTCAGGTCACAATTAAATAGTGATGAAGAGTAGGGCGAAGCTCTGGAGACTAGTCAGGAAGAGTCAATGCATAAAGAAGTGAGACATGGAGGTACACTTGGAGTTCTCAGAAGCTATAGATACTGCTATAAGAAATAACTCACTAGGCAGTTCAGTTGAAGGGGAACGGAAATCTTTAAAAAGGGTGATCACAGAAGTTGGACAGAAAAACATAGGTACAAAGAAAGTAATTGGCAAGAGACCAAGGGTAACAGAAGAAATTTTTCGTTTGATGAAGAAATGAATATCACAAAGACTGACACAGCACACACAGAAGTGAAAATATCTATCGATGACAATAAAAGCAAGGGTGGATGAAAATTTCACTATTAAATGGAGAGGAGAGTGAGGATAGGTGGAAAGACTGCTTTGAAGGCCTCTGTGAGGGAGGAGGCTTGTCTGAGGATGTGACAAAAGAAAAAACAGGAGTAGAGGTAGGGCATACAGTATTAGAATCAAAACTTACAAAACTTTTGAAACACCTAAAATCGAATAAGCCAGAAGAGATAGATAACATTCCAACTGAATTTCTAAGGTCGTGGAGGGATCTGGAACAATGCGGCTGTTCACTTTGGTGTGGAAAGTACTAATCTGACTTTCGGAGAAAGATCATCCACACAATTCCGAAGATTTCAAGAGCAGAAGAGTGTGAGATTTATCGAACTATCAACTTAACAGCTCATTCATCCAAGTTGCTGAAAAGACTGAAATACAGAACAATGGACAAGAAAACTGAGGATGTGTTGAACTACGATCTGTTTGGCGTGAGGAAGAAGTATAGGCACCAGAGAGACAGTTCCGACGTTGCGGCTGATAATGGAAGCAAGTCGAAAGAAAAATAAAGGCACTTTCATAGGATTTGTCGACCTGGAAAAGCGTTCGAAAATGTAAAATGGTGAAAGATGTTCGACATTCTGAGAAAAGTTGGAGTAAACGGTAGAGAAAGACACAGAAGGAGCCAAGAGTGAATAATAAGAGAGAAAGACGAACAACTAAGTGGTAGGATTAGAAATGGTGTCAGACGGGGATGAGGATATAAATGATAAGTTTCGCTGATGACATTGCTATCCTCAGTGTAAATGAAAAGAATTATGGGATCTGCTATATGAAGTGAACAATCTAACGAGCACAGAATATGGGCTGAGAGTAAATCGAAGAAAGACGAAAGTAGCGAGGAGTATAAGAAATGACAACAGCGAGAAACTTAACTCCATGATTGGTGATCACGAAGTAGTTGGAAGTTAAGGAATTCTGCTGTCCAGGCAGCAAAACAACCCATGACAGATGGTGCAAGGAGAACTGTCTAAGGCGCTCCAGGACTGTGCGGCTGGTCCTGGCGGAGGTTCGAGTCCTCCCTCGGGCATGGGTGTGTGTGTGTTTGTCCTTGGGATAATTTAGGTTAAGCAATGTGTAAGCTTAGGGACTGATGACCTTAGCAGTTAAGTCCCATAATATCTCTTACACATTTGAACATTTTTTCTCGAGAGGAGAGTAAAAGAATATATGGAAAACACTGAAAGGGAGAAGCAGCAAGATGATAGACTTTTATTAAGAAAAAACTGAATAACTTCCATTGTACTAGATGGAGCAGTAGAGGGTAAAAACTGCAGAGGAAGGCGGAGATTGTAATACATACAGTAAATAATTGAGGATGTAGCATGCAAGTGCTACTCCGACAGGAAGACGTAGGCACAGGAGAGAAAAAAAAATAGACCTGGTGCAAGGAACAACAATAATGCTCTCACTGAAGGCAGAAGCACAAGGCATGACCGAAGGTGAGGTCTCAGGATAATGGCGCCAATTAGCAGTAACGGGAACTGAGCTGTATAAGCACAACAGCCGGATACGAGTTTCCTACATGGCTAGCGCCAGTGTGCAGACAGGAAAACAGTGCTGCACTTAGAGGTGGTGCGTCACTGCTCTACATGTACTTGAGCAGCCTACGGTGTGGTGTTTGTTTAAATAAAGACGTTATTTTTACACTGCAGTTCATAAGCAAACTGACACGCAACCTATTTCATAATGTGATATGCACATCACAATAGTCAGTATAGTCGATTCTTCAACGTTGCATTGAAATTGCTGCGAATGTGCACTACTGCCACTTTTCTTCTCGTTTTATTATGCTGAGGGTCATCTGTTATTTTCTGCGGCCTTGGGAGCTTTGTTGAGCTGACTCACAACAGAACAATTGACTTAAAATACTAGTGTCATACCCTTGTTCAGCGCTGAAAACTGTCCCCTGGCAGGTACAGGACAGGAAAGTCATTGTCTGGTGTGTCCGCCCAGAATGTGCATAGGAGGAGGGCCTGTGTGCTGTAGAAACTGCGATGTGTGAGACCCTACATCAAATCCTTTCGCCAAAGTAAGATCTGAAAGCGTTATGAAGCATGCAGATCTTGAAACCGTGGGGTCGATCGCTATCTGCTTCCATCAAAATGGAATGTATGTTAAAATGCTAGTAACAGGGAATGTTCCTCTCCTGTGCCAACCTCTCCATCTCACAGAGCACTTGCAACCTACGCCCTCAATTATTTTCTGGATGTAGTCAAATCTCTGTCTTCCTCTACAGTTTTGCCCTTTACAGCACCCTCTAGCACCATGGGAGTTACTCGCTAATGTCTCAACCGATGACCTGCCACCCTGCCCCTTCTCCTTGTCAGTGTTTTCCACATATTCCTTTCCTCTCCGATTCTCTGCACTACCCCCTCTGTTTTCCCAAATTCCACGTCTTCCTACCATACAGTGCTGTGCTCCAAACGTACATTCTCACACATTTATTCCTAAAATTAAGGCCTATGTTTGATATTACTTGACTTCTCTTGACCAGGAATACGCTTTTTGACAACACTAGTCTCCTTCTGATGTCCTCCTTGCTCTGTCCGTCAACGGTAGTTTTGCTGCCTAGGTAGTAAAATACCTTACCTCCATCTACATCGTCATCATAAATCCTGGTCTTACGTTTCTCACTGTTCTCATCTCTGCTACTTCTCATTGTTTTTGTGTTTCTTCGATTTACTCTCAGTCCATATTCTGTACTCATTAGACTGCTCATTCCATTCAGAAGATCATGTAATTCTTCTTCACTTTCACTCAAGATCGCAATGTTAACAGAGAATCGTATTCCAGATATCCTCTCACCTTGAATTTTAATTCCATTCCCGAGCCTTTCTTTTATTTCCATTATTCTTCCTTCGCCGTACAGATTGAACAGCAGTACCGAAAGATTGTATCTCGGTCTTACACCCTTCTTAAGCCGAGTACTTCGTCCTTGATCGTCCACTCTCGTTACTCCCTCTTGGCTGTTGTACATATTGTATATTGCCCGTCTCTCCCTACAGCTTAACCTTGTTTTTCCCAGAGTTTTGAACATCTTGTACCGTTTTACGTTGTCGAAGGCTTCTTCGAGGCCGAGAAATCCTATGAATTTGTCTTGGTTTTTTTTATCCTTGCTTCCATTATCAGCCGCATCAGAATTGCGTCTCTGGTACCTTTACCTTTCATGAAGCCAAACGAATCGTCATCTAACACATTCTCAATATTTCTCTTTTCCATTCTTCTGTATATTATTCTTGTCAGCAACTTGGAAGCATCAGCTGTTAAGCTGATTGTGCGATAATTCTCGCACCTGTCAGATTTTGCAGTCTTCGGAATAGTATGAATTACATTTGTCCGAAAGTCAGGTGATATGTCGCCCGGGTCTACATACCAAATTCCCCCAATGATTTTAGAAACTCTGATGGAGTGTTATCTGTCCCTTCTGCCTTATTTCATCTTAAGTCCTCCAAAGTTCTCTTAATCTCTGGTTTTAATACTGGCTCCCCTACCTCTCCTAAATCGAATACTATTTCTTCTTGTATCACACCCATAGAAGCCTTCAATATTCTCTTTCCACCTATCCGCTCTCTCCTCCGCGCTTAAGAGTGGAATTCCCGTTGCACTTATTCCTTCTTCGATTTATTCACATTTCTCATGCAGCCATTTCATCTTAGCTTCGCTGCACTTCCTATTCATTTCATTCCTCAGCGACTTGTAACTCTATATTCCTGAATTTCTCTGAACATTTTTGTATTACCACCCTATTCATAACGAATCCTAGTCCTTTCCATTTTATACTGCTGTTGATATTACCCTAACTCATCCGACCAGAAATCCTGGTCTTTTTTCCATTTCGCATTTCCCTCTTCAAATTTTCTAGCTTCCCCACACATTGAAACTTTTGACATTCCACGCCCCAACTCGTACAACATTATCCTTTCGTTGGTTACTCAATCTTTTTCTGATGGTCATCTCTCTTGGCAGTTCTCTCCCAGAGATCCGAATGGGGGACTATTCCGGATTCTTTTGCCAACGGAAAGATCATCATGACACTTCTTCAATTACAGGCCACATGTCCTTTGGATACACGCTATGTGTCTTTAATGAAATGCTCTCCAATGCCGTCTGCAGCCTGATGCCGTTGATCATTTGTGATTTTTCAGTCTTTGGGGGCAGTTTCCCACTCCAAGGACAAGAGAGTGCCCTGAAACTCTGTTCGCTCGTCCGCTTTCATTTGACAAAGCCGTGGGCAAATGAGGGTGACTTTCTATGCCGGAGGTCCTCGGCCGCCAATGCTGATTATTAATTAAAATTTAAGCGGTGGCTGGTTTCGAAGTTTCAAACCTGGGACCGAGGATGATTTAGATTACTAATCACAGGCACTACACCTAAACCGTGGGTGCAGACATTATTGGCTCATAAAAATTATTTTTGCGAAGGTGCGTTTTACTGCACGTGTCTGTATGTAAACTTTTTCGTTCATCAGAGTTGGATACCTGTGTTGTGGGAGACCCCTAAATCATGGTGAACAGTCATTTAATAACCTTATTTTTAAAATTATTATACGTCGGAACTCACAAGGTCTTCTGCAGTTGGCTGGTGATGTATCTACGCTGGCAGGTACAGCTAAGTCACGGAAAATAAAGTCAGCGGGTACTTGTTACAGGCAGATCGGAAGGAAAACAATTGCTGCCGGGAAATCTAAGCAAGCTCGTGTGTCAAGGAGATCAATGGATTATTTTAGACATCCGCAGGGAAGGGCGTGTCTTAGAGCAGATAACAGGGGTGGAGCTAGACTCAGAACGCCCGATCTTTACTGCTGCTGTCTTCCACATTCACACCGTTTAAAAGCGACAAGCATGTTGGTGCAGTCACAAGTGAAGGGGTCCGTGGAGCTAATTAGTTTAAATCAAGGTTTAATTGCGCATTATCACGTTTGCAGTCAGCTAGTGGCTAGTAACGTGCACTTTTACCTATCTATTTAGTGTTCGTACTTACGTTTCCGTGGTTCTTTCTTCAGATCACTAATAACTTGGACAGTCACTATCCGTATTCATCATATAGTTTCATATAATCCCACCTATTCTAAGGCTGTAGTTCATAATTACAACCCTTTGTCGACTAGTTAATTGTTAATGAATTTGATTCATTGGTAAAATTATTTGGTTCATATTTACAGTAATAAATCAAATTCTGACACTGACTGTTATTTACCTTTTGTAGTTGAATGAGCCCCTTCATTAATACAGGGTGTTACAAAAAGGTACTGCCAAACTTTCAGGAAACATTCCTCACACACAAATAAAGAAAAGATGTTATGTGGACATGTGTCCGGAAACGCCTAATTTCCATGTTAGAGCTCATTTTAGTTTCGTCCACCTGCGCTCAATGGAGCACGTTATCATGATTTCATACGGGATACTCTACCTTTGCTGCTAGAACATGTGCCTTTACAAGTACGACACAACATGTGGTTCATGCACGATCGAGCTCCTGCACATTTCAGTCGAAATGTTCGTACGCTTCTCAACAACAGATTCGGTGACCGATTGATTTGTAGAGGCGGACCAATTCCATGGCCTCCACGCTCTCCTGACCTCAACCCTCTTGACTTTCATTTACGGGGGCATTTGAAAGCTCTTGTCTACGCAACCTCGGTACCAAATGTAAAGACTCTTCGTGCTCGTATTGTGGACGGCTGTGATACAATACGCCATTCTCCAGGGCTGCATCAGCGCATCAGGGATTCCATGCGACGGAGGGTGGATGCACGTATCCTCGCTAACGGAGGACATTTTGAACATTTCCTGTAACAAAGTGTTTGAAGTCACGCTGGTACGTTCTGTTGCTGTGTGTTTCCATTCCATGATTAATGTGATTTGAAGAGAAGTAATAAAATGAGCTCTAACATGGAAAGTAAGCTTTTCCGGACACATGTCCACATAACATTTTCTTTCTGTGTGTGTGAGGAATGTTTCCTGAAAGTTTGGCCGTAGCTTTTTGTAACACCCTGTATATACACTCCTGGAAATGGAAAAAAGAACACATTGACACCGGTGTGTCAGACTCACCATACTTGCTCCGGACACTGCGAGAGGGCTGTACAAGCAATGATCACACGCACGGCACAGCGGACACACCAGGAACCGCGGTGTTGGCCGTCGAATGGCGCTAGCTGCGCAGCATTTGTGCACCGCCGCCGTCAGTGTCAGCCAGTTTGCCGTGGCATACGGAGCTCCATCGCAGTCTTTAACACTGGTAGCATGCCGCGACAGCGTGGACATGAACCGTATGTGCAGTTGACGGACTTTGAGCGAGGGCGTATAGTGGGCATGCGGGAGGCCGGGTGGACGTACCGACGAATTGCTCAACACGTGGGGCGTGAGGTCTCCACAGTACATCGATGTTGTCGCCAGTGGTCGGCGGAAGGTGCACGTGCCCGTCGACCTGGGACCGGACCGCAGCGACGCACGGATGCACGCCAAGACCGTAGGATCCTACGCAGTGCCGTAGGGGACCGCACCGCCACTTCCCAGCAAATTAGGGACACTGTTGCTCCTGGGGTATCGGCGAGGACCATTCGCAACCGTCTCCATGAAGCTGGGCTACGGTCCCGCACACCGTTAGGCCGTCTTCTGCTCACGCCCCAACATCGTGCAGCCCGCCTCCAGTGGTGTCGCGACAGGCGTGAATGGAGGGACGAATGGAGACGTGTCGTCTTCAGCGATGAGAGTCGCTTCTGCCTTGGTGCCAATGATGGTCGTATGCGTGTTTGGCGCCGTGCAGGTGAGCGCCACAATCAGGACTGCATACGACCGAGGCACACAGGGCCAACACCCGGCATCATGGTGTGGGGAGCGATCTCCTACACTGGCCGTACACCACTGGTGATCGTCGAGGGGACACTGAATAGTGCACGGTACATCCAAACCGTCATCGAACCCATCGTTCTACCATTCCTAGACCGGCAAGGGAACTTGCTGTTCCAACAGAACAATGCACGTCCGCATGTATCCCGTGCCACCCAACGTGCTCTAGAAGGTGTAAGTCAACTACCCTGGCCAGCAAGATCTCCGGATCTCTCCCCCATTGAGCATGTTTGGGACAGGATGAAGCGTCGTCTCACGCGGTCTGCACGTCCAGCACGAACGCTGGTCCAACTGAGGCGCCAGGTGGAAATGGCATGGCAAGCCGTTCCACAGGACTACATCCAGCATCTCTACGATCGTCTCCATGGGAGAATAGCAGCCTGCATTGCTGCGAAAGGTGGATATACACTGTACTAGTGCCGACATTGTGCATGCTCTGTTGCCTGTGTCTATGTGCCTGTGGTTCTGTCAGTGTGATCATGTGATGTATCTGACCCCAGGAATGTGTCAATAAAGTTTCCCCTTCCTGGGACAATGAATTCACGGTGTTCTTATTTCAATTTCCAGTAGTGTATGTGTGAAATTTTGTACCGCTACTTCCATGCTTAATTGGGCCACCGCCAGTAATTTTCATTCAATAAGACGTTTCTGTTGCACAGCACTGTTTTTTTTTATTATTATTATTAAATCTGCGTGAGCTTATGGACAGCTTCCTTTGCCTGTAGCTCACCAGCGATCGGATGTATAGCAGCTTAAGGGCATGCTAAATAGCTCAGCCGACACTTTACACTGTCCTGCCACAGTAGCAGTGGCAGTCATCTAAACAATAAATATAGCTAGCTCTCACCAGTGCTAATAGCGTCGTCTGCTGCGATTAAAAGTTCCGTACACTTTTAAAAATAACTCCTGCTTCATCGCTAAATAGTGGGTAGTTGGATGACCTTGGAAAACAGCTAAAACTTGTGTTTAGATGTAAACTGTTCACATACGATGCTGTTCTATATGGGAAGTTTAGAATACCAGTAGGCTGTAGCGATTTAAGGAAAGACCTGCAGAGGAATGACGATCGCTACTGCAATAATATTGGAATAACCAGCATTACTCCTTTCGGCAAAGTACAGATGGTGTAAATCGTGACTACTGTACTCATCTTGCTACGGAAAAACAAATATTTCAGTATGATGGAATGTTATTGACCCCTCATTCCTGCAAAAACTTGGGTCATAATATTCTTAGAGTTTAAGACTGCCGACATCTGTGAAATTTCCACGGACCTCGTCTTAATCTCTGTAGTGTTCTCACTAGCAAGTATCGACATGTGTTACTAGGAAGGAGGGTACTGACACAATAGGTTCATTGTTTCAGCGGTTGCTCACGTGAGGTGCAAGCCTTCGATCATTCCTCCACCCCGAACATGATTCTGCTGCTGGACATGCTGTGGAGAAGATAATTTTACATTTGATATCCAGCCAAGCTGGGAGGCAACTGCGGCAGTGGTAGGCCAGATCATGAAATGTGAAATGGCACTTCAGGTCCGCGGGATCTAGCTTGAATGTGGGATATTATTGTAACTTAGAGATGAAAATACATGTCTGTAGGAATGTTCCTACCTGAAATGCTCATAATTATTTTCAAGTCCAGTGCAAACTAACAGTGGCAGAGTCTTGTATTACAGTGTGACAGAGGCGTAATAGTGTGCTGTTTTTAACACACGTAAGCTCCAGGTTAGTTCACATCTAGTCGATGTTAAGTGTTAAACTTTAAGACTGCTGTAGGCTGTCAGTTGCTTCAACGTAGAATATCAGTGTAAATTGTTTAAATAATGCAATGTAGTAATCGTTGAAAACTTTAAGCCTTATATTTACGACCTCTAATTGTGTGTACTTTGGAAATAAATCACCGAACTTGTGACAAATAGCTCTAGCAAGAACCACTGTCGGCTGTCAATTGTTCAAATGTAGGATATAAGTGTAATTTGTTTAAATAATACAATGTGGTAATTGTTAAACACATACAGTCTCATGTTTCGAAATTAACAAGTGTGTATTTTGGAAAAAAGAAAACACTCAGCAAAATTATAATGAATAACCCGAAAAATTGCTAACATAAGATCATATACTGCAGTGTTTGCCGAAATGCCTTTTGGCATATTACTCTGGTGCACGGGTATGTACGTATATATAAAGTTCATCGATCGACTTAAAGAGCTCGCAGAAGTTTGCGGGAAAGGGGGAGGTGTAGACCAATTTTTTTCTGGTCGTAACACTGTATTGAAGGTTAAGGCACATGTAAAGTGTGCAGTTAGGGCGCTAGGCGGAATATGAGTGAGGACGAGTTCTAAACATTTGAAGTACCGTATTTATGGTCTTGAAAAGTGTATTTTGCAAAATTGTAATAATAGCCCTAACACTCCTGATAGCAGTGTGGAGGAAGGTGGTGGAGTGTTTTCAGGAATTTGACTGGTCCCAATACTCTAACGCAAATTATAAAAAAAAATCGCATAATAGGGTGAGGCAGACGACAGGTGTGAAGACAGGCAGAATATGAGTAAATAGACTGTTGGACGATTACTCGTGAACCTTTCGCTATGGTGAACAGAACACGAGACTCATACCACTGGCCTAAAAACATAGGCGTGGATTTTTGGAACATAAATCGTTATAATTAGCTAATAAACGATACCGATATAAGCAATGGGTAATTAATTCACTAACTGGACAATAAATTATGAGATGTCAAAGTGATAGGTCAAGTAGCTGACTTGTGCTATACACTTCTAAGAGGACACTGACCCATGTTTTAGAAGATAAGTCACACAACTGCCTCAGAGCGGAGGGCGTTAACCCCAGAGGACTCCTGTCCTGGCCTTTGGCCCAAGTGATGAGAGGAGCAGTGGCCCCTGTGCGCCAGAAATGGTACTGGTCCATTTCTGGTGGTAGGACGAATTTTATTTTCACTCAAATTTTAATCTTGAGGAATTTTTTTACAGTATCTCGCTAAAGTTCGATACGTTGGTTGGCTGATTTGTGGGGAAGAGATCAAACAGCGAGGTCATCGATCTCATCGGTTTAGGGAAGAATGGGATAGGGAGTTGGCCGTGCCCTGTCAAAGAAACAATTCCGGCAATTGCTTGAAGCGATTTAGGGAAGTCACGGAAAACCTAAATCAGGATGGCCGGACGCGGGATTGAAGCGTCGTCCACCCGAATGCAAGTCCAGTGTGCTAAACACTGCGCCACCTCACTCGGTGTTCGATAAGTGATCTGATAATCAGCAGCAGATTTACAAATGGAAAATCCCTCCTTTTTCGTACCTCATTGCTGCAAACATGACGTCTGTAGCAACTTCTCCTTGGTTATCATTTTTTATTGTTCTCAATACCTTTACGTGAAACAATCGAAATATTAGCACATAAACCAGTTGGGAGAGGTTATCACATGTGGCAACCATTCCCATAGTTTTGGTGCTAACGAACCCCGAACACACAGCATAGACAGAAATCGAGCAGCAATGATGTATCTTGAACCTAGCCTCCATGTTGATGTAGAATAACACTGTGCAACTCTTATAAAATAATATATAATTGTTGGGATATAGACTTCAGTGAATACAGAGAGAACAATGTCAGTTAGTTAGCTCAATAAATGAATGCTCACAGCTATAAAAACACAAAAACAACACAAAAACCCAGAAAACTCTTACTAGGTACAAGAAACTGTGAAAATTCTACTCAGAATTTTGAGATCATGTTCTGGTTTTAGTATAAACCGTTAGGATCAGCTGCGGCTGAGAAATATCACATCCATCCCTGCCCCCTATCGCTTAGTGAAAGGAGTGGTTCAGCCCACGCTGAAAAACAACTGAATTAAGAAGAAACAAAGATGATGGGAAAGTGATATAGTGTAGCTGAGAAAAGAACAGACGCTTTCGGAGCATCAAAACTGGGAATAGCACAGTACTAGAAGAAGCGCAAACATTAATCCGCCTCGGAAGTAGGTGTAGTACGTACTTACGATAGAAATTTTATGCAGAGTGCCTCTGGCAAAGAAAGCTTACGTCAGGAAAAGTACGTCGTTTTGCTAAAGGAGAGAAGTTCCAAGAAGTGTTCTTGTGACAGAATTGTGAGAAGATGAAACATGGAACACGGGAATTGGAAGATGAAGAAACTGCAGGCAATAATCGATACACGACGATATCGAAGAATGTTAAGAATTTAGTGAATGGGTAAGGCAGGAACTGTAGAAGATCTAGAAGGACAAGTGAGGAAAAAAGGATATGTTAAATTAACAGGAGAAGGAACAAGTTAATAAGGCAGATGTTTATGACGTCCAGGTGCAGAGCAGGGGCAATGCTTGAGATCAAAGATAGGGAGAGAAAAGCAAGAGAGCATGTAGAAGAGATTTTAAGAGGTCGTTGAAAACAAATAGAAATATAAACGTTTAACTTTCCGTTGTCGGCCAAGACACTGGAACACAAGGGGAAACGATAGGGAAGGAAACCTGTCGTATCTTTTTCGACGGATTTATTCTAGTGTTTGCCTTAAGAAAAGATTAAGTAAAATTGTAGAATATTAAGAAAGATAGGTAAACGTTGTATACTGCATACGTAAGGAAACAGGAAAGGAAGATCTTCCACTGGGACCCCTCAGAAGAAACATGTATTTGAGAGGAATATGTACCAACGCACCCAATCCAGGACCAATTACTTTGGCAGTACGAAGAGGGTAACAACTGTTGGGAAACACAAGAAGACTCCCGCACAGATCATTAGTGACGCTAATGGCAGGAAATTGCAGAAATGAGAAAAATGAGACCAATCAGAAGTTCGTTGAGTACAAAAAAGTTGACAGAGGTAAATCGCCCCTTACTTGTAACTTTATAGGTTATGAAGTAAACAGAAGGGCTTAGATGTGAAATAGTTGGTAAGTCGAAGACGAATGTCCTGCTCATCGTAAAGGTACTGCCTTCACGTGGGGGATTTTAATGCCAGCATCCAACAGTAAATTATGTTTAACGGGGAAGGGACCAGAGTGCTAAACGCGGACGGTTTGAGTTTTATTGGGCCACGCCGTGGATTTATTTAGCGGATTTCAATATCCGCAGGCATTTGTCACCAGCCAGACGTTCTCGAGGCCGTGTGTGTGCGGATTTGTGTGTGTGTGTGTGTGTGTGTGTGTGTGTGTGTGTTGGGGAGCTGGGTCGAGAAATGAGAATGTTTGAAGGGAGAGGAGGACCACTGCGATTCTCTCATACGCGCGGACAAATAAAATCAATAGCCCTTGGCAAAATGTCACATATCTGCTGTTTATTTTCTCGCCAAAAATATCTTTCGGTAAGTTTCATTTCGCGTGACAGGTAATCTATAAATCATCTCCACTCTGCGTGGAAATTACTTTTCGAAAATGAAAACTGCGTGTCTGCATGAGGTAGTACCATACCGTGTGTATTTGTGGGCGAGTGTTTGTGTCCTTGGACAACTTTCACATGAAAGCGGCAGGAAATGAGTAGCAGGAAAGTAACGGTAAAATACCGCCTGACGTTTGAGTGCAGTTTTTTCAGTGTATCTTTGTAGCAGGTCATTGTCCTTCGTATTTCAGTTCTTTCTCCTCCTCCTGTTATTTGAGTAAATAAGTAATACTAACTGTGAGACAGGGTAAGTACATGAAGGCTGCAGATCCATTGCACAATACTCTACTCTTTCGAAGATGGACGATGAGAATAACAGGGCTCAGGTTTCGATGATTTCGGCACACAACAAAGAATATTACCCTTCCTACCTTACAGTTTTATATTCATTACAGTAACATGCGGATTGTGGACTAGTATAATCTTACAGTACCACAAACCCTCTGAAAAAAGATATTAATTCTCTAAGACTTGCGATCGCCAGCTCTGAAGGAGCAATTTAACTTTACTCTTTCAGAAGTTATGTAACTGTTGCTGAAATGAATTTAAGATAATAAGTTATTACAATTAATATTCAATGTCCTACTTGCAATGAAGACAGCTGTGAGATTCTGACATTGCTCACTGCTTACTATCTTTAAAGTCTGTAGTTACGTATTAATGAAAACTGAATGACTCAAGATAAGTGTAAGTAATCTCAAAATTTGCAGTATTAAGAGGATTTGCGGGGCGACCCACAAAATACACAAATTAAGCTAAAACTGTATTTTCCAGCCAAACACAACTGCGACAAGCTTGCATTGTCGTAATCCTGAACTGGTTTAATCGACCTTTTAGTTTTATTCCAAATCGTTTGAACACAATGACAAGGAATTCAGGATTCAGTATTGGAGTTTAGGATAATGACCTTAACAGATATTTTTAAATAACTATCTACCTAATAATAAGGTATGATATTTATGAGTGCAATATTGATTACACTTCTGATTACTTGGATTTAATGAAAAGCCCTGCCTTGTTTGTCGTTGTTGTTGTTCTGGTGCTGTTTTTTGGCAATAGCAATATGATAATGGCCTAGGTACTTCACGTCTCAAATAAGATGAAATTAGTTACTACCATCTGCCCCGATAGCTGAGCGGTGCCGGCACGGTAACTCATCGTGTTCGGTCAGAGGGATAGCTGCCCTCTGTAGTAAAAAAAAACTGAGTTAATGGATCAACGATGAACTGAAACGGGTATCTTGCAACCTCCGCCACGAGCAGCTGCAACGAACGAAAACGAACAAAACGACGTTTAAAAATTTAAAAAAAAGTGGTCAGCGTGACGGATTGCAGTCCTACGAGCCCGGGTTCTATTCCCGACTGGGTCGGAGATTTTCTCCGCTCAGGGACTGAGTGTTGTGTTGTCTTCATCATCATTTCACCCCCATCCGGCACGCAGGTCGCCCTATGTGACGTCGAATGTAGAAAGGCCTGCCCCTCAAGGGGCCTACCGTACAATGACGCCAAACGCTCATTTCCATATTCCATTTTTGTTACTAGCACGTTGCTTGCAATAACAATGTTCCTAGAAGTTGCGTTAGCTACAGATTCCAGCTTAGATTAATAAGCATTATACTATTTAACTGGATATTATTGCTGCCCAAAAACTGCAATTGCTGGAGACGCAGTTGCTGCTGGCACACCAATTTTCACTCGATGATGCTCAGTTTCAGCACCCACAACATTTTGATATCGCCAGACGGGGCTCAGCTAATCACACACACCAGCCTATCTTTCTGCACCACTTAGCGTCAAGGTCATCCACACAACTGTGGACTGAAAATCCAAAGTGGTACCTGACTGTCTTATTTGCTTTGTCAAAAGGTATATACATACACGTCAATTAACCTACGAGAATTATAGTCTCTATAATTATAAAAAGCACTCATTGTTATGATTTTCGTTTCTTCAAACAATGACTTTTATTACTTTTAACAGATTGTCAAAGACTTTTAACGTGGTTAGAAAACGTTAATGGATTTAACACAGTTTGAAAACATCCATACTTTTATGTATCGATTTTTAGCGTTACACTTTAATCGAAAAATTTGAATACATTTTTTTGTCAAATGTAAGTTGTCACGTTAAACACGGCATTCTTGGTCTTCAGTTCTTACTGTTCCTTTCTAATTCTCATAAATATTGTGTATTATCCTTCTTTCTCTGCAGCTTGAAAGTCCTCCGTCACCCGTTTGCAACTTTTACAGCTAAATTATTTCGGGTGCTGTAACTTGTAGGTTCAATGCAAAAATTCATTCTCTACAAAGCTGTCGATTGCTGATAGCATAGTTGTCTTTGGTATATCTGTAAGGTGGACGGAAGGACCCTCTGAGGCTCGTCTCACGGGTCAACCTGGTGGCTAACTGTGGAAAGGTGGGTCTGCAAAAGACAATGGCGCGTCTCATCTCGTGTTCCTGCTGCCTGCGTCGGTCGCTCAATGGGAAGCCACGGTTTTGCTAAGATGCTACATTACTGAGCAGAAGTGGAGCACTTTTACAATCTAAGTGCGTTACTCACCCCCAGATATTGTGTTGTTAATACATACTGATTATTCTCGTTCGTAATGCGAGGTTTAACGTGGAGAATTTATGGATATGGTTTATGATTTCAAAGTACATCTTCGGTGTGGAAATGTTAAATTGTCCCTTTGGAACACTGTGGTCTTTAATGTACGGTACTGGATCGGTCTGCTATCAACCCATACGAACAGTAGAGCATTTAAATTTGTCACCTTGAAAGACGTGCACTTCATTCCCCATTCAGTGCTCGCATTTCATATTTCTAATCCAGGCATTCTGGTATTCGGTGAAATAATAATTTAGGTAGTATTAATAATTTCTATGGGTTGCCTGATTTATTTGACGATTTTTACAGCTTGTCTCACACTGATCTGTGAGAGGAGCTTGGCGCCAGGAATTTTCCTTACTTATGGGCGAGGGCAGCTGTCTTCCTAGCAGCCATGATTGCTCCCCGTTTCCTATCCTTTTCCCGATCGCCAGGGTAGCACGTGGTGGCGTTTGAAAGTTCAGTAGTGGACAAAGTTTCTCCTGTTCTCAGTTCCACAAGCAGCCATACCAACCTTGTAACTGATATTTCTTCTCAATTTTAACGTCGTGAGGTCGCCTCCCTGTGAAATTCCGGCCCTATGATTGGCTAGTTCAGGTGCGCGCCCGTTTTTCGCGGGCGGGCGCCAACCGCCCTCCGCGGATGGATAGTGGACAAAGGGGCAGTAGGGCAGTTCTAGTGTGACCGTGCCGGAGACCGGAGGTGCCGCTTCCAGGAGATGAAGCTCGGTAAGCATGAGCGCCGACGTGCACTGTAGATCGCGCCTCACGGCCCAGAGGGGACCTGATAGGCCATTGTGAATAGTTTCGCAACTTGCGGGTTTTATTGCTTTAATACGGGAGGCTACCGAGCGATTCACGCACTGTAGCATCTTCTTAGTCTTGGCTAATTCCTGGTTGTGATCGTTGCACGCCTGCAACCCCTTCCTTTACTAAATGGAATTCTGTTTAATAATACGGCGATCGGCCGGCCGGGGTGGCCGAGCGGTTCTAGGCGCTACAGTCGGGAACCGCGCGACCGCTACGGTCGCAGGTTCGAATCCTGCCTCGGGCATGGCTGTGTGTGTGTGATGTCCTTAGGTTAGTTAGGTTTAAGTAGTTCTAAGTTCTAGGGGACTGATGACCTCAGAAGTTAAGTCCCATAGTGCTCAGAGCCAATACGGCGATCGTTACTAAAATTCCTTTCCTCCTGCTATCATGGCGTGTTATGAACGTACGTTAGGGTAGGCTGCTGAACTCGAATCTTTGTTCCCCCCACCCCCACCTGGTTGTATTATTGATCGATTCTCAACTGTTTAATAAATAAGTCCGTAAGTCTAATATTAACCTGAAAAAAAAAGTGCCACCGCTTTTAACCTTCGCAACCAAAATATACGGTATATCAACATAATCATCTTGGGACTGAAGCACTTTTTTCATTGTTTGCTTTAACAATACATATGTTTTTGGACAGGGTCGACCTTTAGCAAAACACAATTTTGTTTTCTAACCCAAACATGTTTCACTGCAGTTGCAGCATCATCAGTGGATTTTATTTTATGGCTGTTTAAGATAAAGAATGTTTTTTACCGTGTGTGTCTGGCACAGTCAAACACAGCACGTCTGGTATTTACCAACTAACATGTCACGACTGCAAATCAGTTTATATGCAACAAACAAGTAGAAACCTTAATACCAGATACACAGAACACAGAAGAGCATTAAAAAATAACAGTGGTCATTTCACGTTTTCTGAACACCTTATGGACAATGAACATAACCCAACAAACATTAATACTGATTTGAAAAGTCTCAAATTCAGTAACAGCCCCCCATAAAAAGTAATAATTGAAGAAAATTATCAGATACAAATCGTCATAGTGGAAGGAAAGCAAGTGTTGAATGAATACACAGCTGCCTACAAAGGAACTCTGTTCTCTGCACTCAAATAATTATTAGACAAGACCAACCCATAGAGCTCTACCCCCCCCCCCCACACAACCACCACCCAGGCCCACAAAAAAAAATCCTGAAATCAACTGTCACTCTCTCTCTCTCTTCCTTTTCACACACAAAAGAACTTACACACACACAAAATGCACAGACGCCTCTGAAAGATTCAGAACAACCACCAGGAACACCTTCAACTGTTCTACCGTCAGCCATCTTGTTCTTACACCTTCAATTATTCCACTGTCCACCATGTTGGTTTTTATAGCTGGTAAACAGTGAAACAGTGACAGTGACAGTGACTGCTCAATATATAGCGTTTGACATTGATGACGATGAGGGAAAAGGAAACATAAGTGAATCATAATGTGAATAGACAATTTTCAAATCGTAAATTAGGCTTACACAATTTATCTTCTTTAAGGTGTAAGTGGTTGCAGATGACAAACTGTGAAACAAAACAGTCACTGTAGAAAAACAATACCTCAGATAAATCGCACCATGTGGTAAAAAAGTATGAATTCATAATTTTATGTGTTTTTTTCAAATATCTGTAATGACGATTTAAAAACTAATAGTTACGTGTATACAAACAGTAAATAACATTCTTTATCTCTCAAAAGCCATAAAATAAAATCCCACATACGATGTTGCAACTGCAGTGAAACGTGTTTGGGTTAAAAACAAAATTGTGTTTTGCTAAAGGAGGACCCTATTCAAAAACATATGTGCAGTATATCAAATTTTCGCATCTTGTTACCTTCTACGCCGTGTGTTCTGAACACTAGAGTTGTGTTTGAATTGTGGTTTAACTACATTTTGGAACTTATTATTCGCTGTACTACTCAAATATATCCTAAATCAATTGAATATCCTTGCCATCACTTTCACACTAGATCGAACATACACGGGGTTTCCAGAAAGCACAATTACATTATACATAGTGCCGTCAGTGAAGACAATTTCATTTATTTTAAACCGTATCGACAAACACTTTCAGATTGTTCACCAATACTGGTGAGCGTTAGGTACCGTTCTTCTTTGCACTGTTTTTCATAGCAGAAGGTATGTGATGGAGGAAACCGAGTTGACGGAGTCTCAATTGCTTATTGTATGTCTTGAATTTATGAGTTATGAGGACAATATCGGTACGTAATGCCCATTCGACCGAACATTGCAACAAGCGTCCTTGTTTGCACGTTTTTAAAGAAACCTTAGTATTGTGTTACGAGTAGTGACCTACACGAGAAAATTTTAATAATTTGTTGTGACTGTTGTAAAACTATTGGGCAAAGTAAGTTGTTCATGTTCTAGGTATTATTTTCTAATTATTGTAGTCAGATCACGTTACTTCATAAATCATTGGTGTACACCTTCTATGTGAGGGGCATTTCATCAATTATTTTGGTATCTGTTCTGTTTTAGAAAGTAGGCAAGGAGCTGAAAATCTGACACCTGCTTTTCTGAGATTTTCTGTGTCTTGAAGGCGTTGACATCTGCGACTTAGACGCTCTGCAGTGTCTTTGGATGATGTTTTCATATTTGGAGTCCAGCCCTCAGTCTGTTTCTCATGACACCCTCTTCAAACCAACGTACTGATCCTGCATAATCTTGCTAAACTCTGTAGTATGGCTTATATACACTAATATTGTTGTTGTTGTTGTTGTTGTTGTGGTCTTCAGTCCTGAGACTGGTTTGATGCAGCTCTCCATGCTACTCTATCCTGTGCAACTTTCTTCATCCACCAGTACCTACCGCAACCTACACCCTTCTGAAGAGATAAAGAAATTGGTACACCAGACTAATACAGTGTAGGGTCCCCGGGAGCACGCGTAAGGGCCGCAACACGACGTGGCATGGACTCGACTAACAGTGCTGGAGGGAACTGACACCATGAATCCTGCAGAGACGTCCATAAATCCGTAAGAGTACGAGGAGGTGGAGATCTCTTCTGAATAGCACGTTGCAAGGCATACCAGATATTCTCAATAATGTTCACGTCTGGTAAGTTTCGTGGCTAGCGGACGTGTCTAAACTCAGAAGAGTGTTCCTGGAGTCACCCTGTAACAATTCTGGAAGTTCCGGGTGTCGCATTGTCCTGCTGGAATTGCCCAAGTCCGTCGGAATGCACAATGAACATGAATGGATGAAGGTGATCAGACAGAATTCTTACGTATGTTTCACCTGTCAGAGTCATATCTAGACGTATCAGGGATCCCATTACATTCCAAATGCACACGCCCCATACCATTACAGAGCCTCCAAATGGCTCTGAGCACTGTGGGACTTAACGTCTGAGATCATGTCCCCTAGAACTTAAGAACTACTTAAACCTAACTAACCTAAGGACATCACACACATCCATGCCCGAGGCAGGATTCGAACCTGCGACCGCAGCAGTCGCGCGGTTCCGGACTGAAGCGCCTAGAACCGCTCGGCCACCGCGGTCTTCACAGAGTCTCCACCAGCGTGAACAGTCTCCAGCTTACATGCAGGGTCCATGGATTCATGAGCTTGACCACATATCTGTACACGTCCGTCCGATCTATACAATTTGAAACAAGACTCGTCCGACGAGGCAACATGTTTCCACTCATCAGAAGTCCAATGTCGGTGTTGACAAGCCCAGGCGAGGCGCAATGTTTTGTGTCGAACAGTCATCCAGGGTACAGGAGATGACCTTCGGCTCCGAAAGCCAATATCGATTATGTTTAGGTGAACGATTCGCATGCTGACACTTGTTGATGGCCCATCATCGAAATCTGCTACAACCTGATGAAGGATTGCACTTCTGTCAAGCTAAAAGACTCTCTTTAATCGTCGTAAATCCAGTTCTTGCTGGATCTTTTTCCGGTTGCTGCGATGTCGGAGATTTGATGTTTTACCGGATTCCTGATATTCATGATACATTCCTGAAATGGTCGTACGGGAAAATCACCACTTCATTGCTAGCTCGGAGATACTGTGCCCCATCGATCGTGTACTACCTATAACACGACTTTCAAGCACAGTTAAATCTTCACAAGCTGACATTGTAGCAACAGTAACCGATGTAACAACTGCGCCCGACACTTGCTGTCTTATATAGACGTTGCCGACAGCAGCACCGTATTCTGCCTGTTTACATATCCCTGTATTTGGATACACATGCCTATAAAAGTTTATTTGGCACTTCGTTGTTAGTGACGTCACACACACTGCTGAAGAGTACGGTACTGGGCATCAACTCTGCGACCGCCCTTAGCAAACAAGGACGTCTGCTATTGCCGAACATTGTATCTCGAACGAAAATTCAATGCAGTATGACAAATAAGTAGTTTTGGCAAGCAGTAAGATTTTTTTTTGGGGGGGGGGGGACTCCATTGTTATAGATTCTGTGGAAATATGCCTGATAGATATTCTGAAGAACCGTGACAGCCGCTACCTGTCAGTACTGTGGGGAACTCGATCATCCCCACTACTTGCTCTAATCGAAGATGACGGAGTGGCCGATGTCTGCGACAGCTGAATTCGGCAGTTCCACAGGCGAGGACGCTGACCGCCGTTTAGTGCGGTCAGTCCGTCTCCACTATCTAGATGCATGTGTGGAATACTCAACAGAGCTCTAATAAAGCGTGGAACGGGCGACTTCTTCGACAGATTCAGACCGATAACCTGAGAGTACTGGCAGGTGCCCAGTCGAAGTATCGCAAAATGTAGTTAACAACGACCAACTGCAAGCCCGAAATATCATTAAACAACATTTTATCATTCATCTTGCAAGAACCACAACAAGACATTTGTATTTTCCATATTTCTCATTTTTTTCTGAATCTCGTATTTCACCACTGGCACTTACTTTCCACGCTTTTGCTCCGCTTATACAACCAAATTTACCCTATATTGTCAAATGTACGAGCGGCTCTCAATAAGTAATCCTGATAGGTAACTCTGGTGGAACTATTTAATTGACTGAGAATTTTGGCAAAATTTAGTGTACTATCAACATTTATTTCTTTACACCGGACATAAATTATGGTAAATAAGTTATAGACTGGATTCCCTAAACAACTAACACATGCTATAATATTTCACTGGTGGATCCTGGTTGGCAAAGAGTTTAAATGGGTGATCTATGAGTCAAGTTCTCTGGCCCTAACAATGTGGATAACGCAAGCTGAATTCATCTGACGCTGAGCAAACCTTGACTGATCAAACCTACTGAAGTTTCTCTACATAGGTGCGGCTTAGAGCAAGTGTCGATTGAGATCTGTACCCCCTGACAATGGTGGAGCCGCAGTTCGCTACCCTGTTTCCTTCATGCAGCCATGTGACTTGCAGCTGGCGAGATGTGTGTGGCGGAGGAGGTGAGACGTGAAGGCGGCACCTCTGAATCGATTGCGGCCACCAAATAAATGCAAAAACTTCAAGGTCTAGCGATTGGGCCCACGGATAGCAATTTACTCTCTACCAGATCCCCGAAATGACGGTAGATTTCAGTGTGTGACACACCCGATCGCTGGTCGCACCACGGATCAATTTGGCTCACTTACACAACAGGGCGCACAAGGATACCAAACGTCAAGACTGGTAGACTAAAGATGAATAAGTGTGCCCTTGGCAAACGAGTAGTCTGAGATATTTGAAGTCACACTGCCGATACAGTAAGAACTTCACCACAGGCTCCCCAGTCTAAACTACTCGCAGGTGAAGTCAGTCTCAGGACATGTCCCAAGTGCCAACCACACATGTCTGAGCTTCGACCAGAAGCGCTTACCAGACCAAATTGACGCTCCTGAGTGCTTCGCGCCCGTCCTGAAAAAAATTCCGTTTTCCGGCAAAGTGCACGAATGACACTGCCTCAAACCCTGTCTTCAGAGAATCAAAAGGCTCTAGAGGGGCTAAATCTCCACTCCCCCACGACAGCACAAGATCATGACGAACCAGGGCAAGAGTTAAGAAACCTGCGTCTCTGAAGAAAAAGGAACAGCCAATCATTGTTTTTTTTTAGTTTTTACAGAGGGGGAAGAGATGATTTTTTCCGTAGTCATGTCTCTTCCCATTGTGGCAAGTAAAGAGAAACAATCTCAAAGATCTTTATCTAAATTTCCTGTGCTTTGGAGTATGTTAGTTGTAGCTATGAGGTGTAACAAAGATTCTATCTCTAAACGTTTCTCAGATGCTGGAGTTTTCTTATTCAACCAAGACGTCCGAGGGAAGTGGTTCACTGGCCTATTTGCACTACCAGCAAATATGGTAATAGGTGAACTTTTATTACGTGTGGCTCTGCACACAATGCCTAGTTTATGAATCCACTGTGTAGAGTGTACCTTTAGACCGTCGCCCCAGACCAGGCTTCTGCCGGCGCCACAGCAGGTATTGTGTCATTGTTCTGCTGGAGCCCTGTCTTGACAAGTGCTGCCCTGTCTGCATTGTATGGCTGTGTGCCTGTGCAACAAGACTTAGTAAGGGATGGGCTAGCTGCCAGGTGTTTGCAACTCCCAACAAGCCATTTCTACAAGCTAAGAATCATAAAAATACCTCATGCTTTTAGCGCCCTACCAATCTTCATCAGCGACTGCTCAGGCCGTTACGTTTCTAGAGTCTCGCTCAAGGTGCGTCAGGTTGTAATAAAATCTGTCATAGTTTTCCGTATGTGAAAAGTTGGTCAGAGAGTAACTTGTTCTCTCTTAATGCAACACTTTTTTTTTCTTGGCCAGTTCCAATTGAAAACATGCGGAATTTGCTGTGGGATTTAGTATCCATGCCTATATTTTATTCGAATAATATTCACGACAGCATTGAATGTGGAATATGATTGAACTTTCATCCTGTTCTCGTAATACTAATAAAAAGGACTTCATCGTTAATAAAAATAACTACTGTCAATGACATAATTTAATATTTTGTAAAAAAAATATATCTCAGACAATACCAACGTAAAAGGTAATGAAAATCTCAATCTCTTGCTATCTACGATTTTGTAGAAAAATACTTCTGTTGAAGCTCTTGTACTCAGAGGATGTGATTGATGTCTTGCAACACAGAGGTCTGTACAATACTGTATTATGTTGCTAACAGTATGTTATGTGTTACCGAAATTAATTTTCTTTGTTTGGAGCTTTATTTCATTGTAATTCTCATCCTACATAAATATTAAGTTTTGTGCTCAGCTACCAAAGAGCGCAGCCATTAGCGCTATTGATCTACAGCGGAGTGTTTTTGGTTCAAAAATGGTTGAAATGGCTCTGAGCACTATGGGACTTAACATCTATAGTCATCAGTCCCCTAGAACTTAAAACTACTTAAACCTAACGACAGCACACAACACCTAGTCATCATGAGGCAGAGAAATTTCCTGACCCCGCCGGGAATCGAACCCGGAAACCCGGGCGCGGGGAGCGAGAACGCTACCGCTCGACCACGAGCTGCGGACCGAGTTTTTTTTTTTTTTTTTTGGTAAAAGGTGAATACCAATTTATCTTGTAACATTGAGAAATATTTTCAAATGTTAATGCATATAGTAAAGGTGAGATACGGTTTAATATATATTATTTATTACGAGTAAAACACAGACTGAAGGAAAATCGATAAGTGATTGTCTTATGTTAGACGCCATGTTAGTGAAATATTGCAGCGACAGTTTTGAATTTATTTTCTATACATTCTTAAATGTTGTTGACTATAATTTCTATAATAATTGTGCAATAGTGGCCGAGTACCCACTCTGAGGTAATAAATTCCAGTTAGACTGTGAAAACATAGAACTTCTATGAATGCAAACAGCATCTGACGTAACATAAATTCTTAACTGATGATGTATGAAGCCTGGTATTTCACAACTTTTATGAAATATTTTGTCAAGAAAATACTTTAGTGTCGTGTACGTGTGGTACTGTGTGACAAAACCGTTCATTTTGCTTAAAGAATAGTGTTGCCACCTAGATTAACAGTAGCGCTGAATTTGGTAAACGACCTGCCACTAGCAAAGAGTCTTTAAAAAGAGAAACCGCCCTGAGATTACTAATAATCATTAATCTGGTTTAGTTCAGATTACCTTTTATACATTTAGCTTGTTTGCTGGTTATAAATGACTACATTTGTGAATGAACTTAGTGACATTTACACTGCTTGACTGACAACATTGCTACACGTTCCCAGCTGGAGATTTCTTTAACTACACTCCTGGAAATTGAAATAAGAACACCGTAAATTCATTGTCCCAGGAAGGGGAAACTTTATTGACACATTCCTGGGGTCAGATACATCACATGATCACACTGACAGAACCACAGGCACATAGACACAGGCAACAGAGCATGCACAATGTCGGCACTAGTACAGTGTATATCCACATTTCGCAGCAATGCAGGCTGCTATTCTCCCATGGAGACGATCGTAGAGATGCTGGATGTAGTCCTGTGGAACGGCTTGCCATGCCATTTCCACCTGGCGCCTCAGTTGGACCAGCGTTCGTGCTGGACGTGCAGACCGCGTGAGACGACGCTTCATCCAGTCCCAAACATGCTCAATGGGGGACAGATCCGGAGATCTTGCTGGCCAGGGTAGTTGACTTACACCTTCTAGAGCACGTTGGGTGGCACGGGATACATGCGGACGTGCATTGTCCTGTTGTGACAGCAAGTTCCCTTGCCGGTCTAGGAATGGTAGAACGATGGGTTCGATGACGGTTTGGATGTACCGTGCACTATTCAGTGTCCCTTCGACGATCACCAGTGGTGTACGGCCAGTGTAGGAGATCGCTCCCCACACCATGATGCCGGGTGTTGGCCCTGTGTGCCTCGGTCGTATGCAGTCCTGATTGTGGCGCTCACCTGCACGGCGCCAAACACGCATACGACCATCATTGGCACCAAGGCAGAAGCGACTCTCATCGCTGAAGACGACACGTCTCCATTCGTCCCTCCATTCACGCCTGTCGCGACACCACTGGAGGCGGGCTGCACGATGTTGGGGCGTGAGCGGAAGACGGCCTAACGGTGTGCGGGACCGTAGCCCAGCGTCATGGAGACGGTTGCGAATGGTCCTCGCCGATACCCCAGGAGCAACAGTGTCCCTAATTTGCTGGGAAGTGGCGGTGCGGTCCCCTGCGGCACTGCGTAGGATCCTACGGTCTTGGCGTGCATCCGTGCGTCGCTGCGGTCCGGTCCCAGGTCGACGGGCACGTGCACCTTCCGCCGACCACTGGCGACAACATCGATGCACTGTGGAGACCTCACGCCCCACGTGTTGAGCAATTCGGCGGTACGTCCACCCAGCCTCCCGCATGCCGACTATACGCCCTCGCTCAAAGTCCGTCAACTGCACATACCGTTCACGTCCACGCTGTCGCGGCATGCTACCAGTGTTAAAGACTGCGATGGAGCTCCGTATGCCACGGCAAACTGGCTGACACTGACGGCGGCGGTGCACAAATGCTGCGCAGCTAGCGCCATTCGACGGCCAACACCGCGGTTCCTGGTGTGTCCGCTGTGCCGTGCGTGTGATCATTGCTTGTACAGCCCTCTCGCAGTGTCCGGAGCAAGTATGGTGGGTCTGACACACCGGTGTCAATGTGTTATTTTTTCCATTTCCAGGAGTGTATATAACGTTCTTTAGCTGGGAGAAGCAGTGATTAAATAAAGCATCATGTTGCATTAATAATACGTAACTAATTTTATTGTAATCTTGCTGAACTTGTACAAGACAACGCACGCGCAAATACACCACACATCACGAGGACAACGTGGAATACTCACGCTTCATCCCCTGTAGTTCCATAAAGGTCCGATGGTGGCAGTACACGTAGCCTTCAAAACGGTATCTGTTACGGATGTGCGTTCCGAGCAGAGAACTGTCAATGAGTTTCTTTTGGAGGAAAAACAGAGCATCGCAGATGTACATACGCGCTTGCAGAATGTCTACGGAAATCTGGTTGCGAATGAAAGCACTGTATACCGTTGGGCAGCACACAGGTGTGAGAACTGCATTGTTCGAACGTGCGGACCTCTCATTTGAGGTGATCAACGTATCACCATCGAACTCCTCGCTGCGCCACTGGACGTCTCTGTTGGTAGTGCTGATTTACTCATCCACCTCTTAGGGTACTGAGAGGTGGGTGACCACTGCGTTCCTCGGCTTCTAACAGAAGACCGATTTCCAGTCGTTTCACCAAACGAAGTATGCACGCCATGGGAAGCAACCAAAAGAATGGGGAATAACGTGGTATGCTGAAACCCGGAATAAAAGCAAGATCATTTCAAGAAAAAAATGGGTTGAATTACTTATTGAAAGCCGATCGTAGTATTCCTACTTTGTCTAACTTATTACTCAGTGCCAGGAACTCAGGTACATTGAGACATTCTGGTCTCACTATCATGATGGAACGCATTTTTGTATTTACCAGTTTTATTTATTTGTTTTTCACATACGTAACCACCGTAAGTGCCAGCACGAACATGGATTACAACGAAGTGCGAGAGAATGATGTTACCACACGAAATTTTTAAGGCGACTGTTTCATAAACCGTCCGTTGCACATAGTTCGACAGCTCAAAGACGAGTACAGACTTATCCTGTTTCATTATTCCTTCGTACACGCCCAGCCTCGTAAGGATAGTTGTAATAATGTGTGGTCCGGAGAGAGTGTGAGGGCGCGTATTAAATAGAACTGTCTTGTCCTCCATAGTCCTACATTAGCCGAGCGGTTCTAGGGGCTTTAGTCCGGAACCGCGCTGCTGCTACGCACGAAGGTTCGAATCCTGTCTCGGGCATGGATGTGTGTAATGTCCTTAGGTTAGTTGGGTTTACGTAGTTCTATGTCTAGGGGACTGATGACCTCAGATGTTAAGTCCCATAGTGCTTAGAGCCATTTGAACCATTTTATAGGATGAGTATAGTATACTTTTACCCATTGGTAGCATCTTTAAGCCCCCAGTTCGCGATGTACGTCTACAGGTTTGTGACGTCATCGATCAGAGATTAAGGGACAAAAGTAAAAGTTCTTATACATTGGAAAGCCTAATGGACTTTAACTATGAAAAATTGAAATGTTAATAAGTTCGTTATTTGTAAGTATAACTGCCTGATACTGAGACAGTTGTTTATTAGGAGCGCCTGCGAGGCTGCATGATGCAACCCGCTTGGACCGGCCCGCCTGCGGGTACGCGCGCTTATAGTTCGGCTACAGCGCACGTACGCTATTTTGCTCCCGCTGGCGACGCTGAGAATTCTAAGTCCGCTATTAGCGCTCTTATGTAATCAAGGTCATGCGCTCAGTATACAAGCGGCCAATGCTTAGAGCCATTTGAACCATTTGAACCTAACATTACGTTTGTGCATAGGTTTGTAGCAGTTTTGTTTTGCATGTTGGTATTCCCGTTGCTACGGATTTACTTACCGATTGTCATTTTTATATTTGTAGTCACCTGCTACTATTTGAGTTTACATATTGCCAGTTTGTCGTTTGGAGATAGTGAGCGGAGCTGTGGACCCTAGAAGACGAAGTGTCAAAAGGAGAAAGCGGAATATCCAGTGTATTCTTCTCTTTGAATTCCATAGCGTGGTGATAGCAGTGGAGGTAGCCAGAACCATTAGCGCCTTGTGTACCGATAATGCCACTGGATAAAGCACGGCAAGAAAATGGTTTTCCCGTCTTAAGGAGGATATTTTTGACATTAGTGACATTCCAGTTTCAGAAGACAAGCTTTTGATTAAGAGTGTTTAAACGCATTAATTCACTATGATCCATATCAGTGAACTCGAGAATGATAAATACGGTGAATGTGATCATTGCACCACTGTACAATATTTTCATGCAATGGGGAAGGTTAAAATATCATGTGTATGGATACCGCACGATATAGGATAAGATCGCAAAAATCAGCTAGTGGCCATATGTGCATCTCCGCTTGCTCGTCATCAGTTGACTATTCAACAACACCGACCATTTCTATCCTGTATCGTTACTGGTGACGAGAAATGGTGTCTTTACGCCAACATACGGAAAAGAAAGGAATGTTTGTTCCTAAGCAAAGCAGCAACTCCTTGTACAAAGGCCTGCTCGCGTACACTAAAGATATTGTTATGCATCTGGTAGAATAGCGACGGTATAGTGTACTGTGAATCGCTTCCCCGAGGTTTAACGATCACTGCAAACATTTATTGACAACAACTGAGACGTTTTTCAGACGCAATTCACGAACAACGCATAGGAAGACCGCGCAAAGTGACGCTACACCACGATAACGACCGCCCGTATTCTGCTAGACTGACAAAAACCATGATGCAGGAGTTGGGTTAGGAAGTTGTGCCGCACCCACCTTGTTCACCTGATCTTGGACCCTCGGATTTTCATCTTTTCCACTCTCTATCGAATAACATTCAAGGAACTTCCTTTCCGGATGAAAATGCGCTCCGAACATGGTTCGACGGGTTCTTCGCCTTCAAACCACATCGTTAACAGGATTTTGTAAATAATAAATGAGAACATACGAGGCGTATTCGGAAAGTAGGGTCCGTTTAGGCGCGAAATCGAAACCACTGTGAAAATGTGATGGAATTTTGCACAGATGTGTTGGTAAGTGTCTTTGGTGTACCTGTCACTCGCTTCTCGTCGCCCTTTTCATTTCAGATCGCAAAGTGATCATGTAGAAATGCCTAAAACATCAGTGTCTCCCGCCAAGTATATGGATGTGGTGAGAGACTCCGTCCGAAGCTATGCAGTCCACATAACATAGATGTCATGCGTTTCTTTCTTCAGAACTATTCTCAGCCGCATTTCCTGGGGCAATGAAGACGCCCCTGCAGCGTTTTCGATGGGAAATGCAGCCCTTAATTGTCTCCCTCCATTGTTCATCTCTGCTCACGTGAACCGCTAGCTACGAAAACAACATTTTGGCATGAACAACGAAAGGCAGGAAGGGTTGGTTAACTGTGGCGAATAAAAATTCTTTTATTTTCATTGTGGTTTTCATTTGACGACCGATCGGACCTTACTTTGCGAACATCCCTAGTAGTATTATAACTAAAGTCTCTGTTAAATGTATCTTTTGTGTTTATTAAGCTTGTGGAAAAACGCTACGCACTGGTGCACCAATCCAATAATACTTTTGGGAAGTGGTTTATCTCGTCTCAAGATGAATTCGGGCAAAGACAAAGACAAATGACGTAAATTTCGAGATATAGGCGAGCTGAGTCGACGAGTTCCAGTGGCTGGTTTGCGAGTCCCGAAGAAGTCGCGGCGGTTGAGCGCCGCTATTGTTCGTTGTCGAGTCTGGGGTACCCTGCGGGGACGGATATTAAGTCTGGCGCGGCCCGCGCGGCTAAGCAGTTTGATTACTGGCGGGGCCCGGGGAATTGCTCAGCGCCGCCACGCCGCCCCGCCGCCCACACCGCCAACGCTAATACCCTCGGGATCAGACCCGCGAGCCCGGATTAACCCGCGCTCCCAGACGTCGGGCGGATTGTCCCGAAGAGGGACTGCGTTTCGGTCCGGACGGTAACGGCTGACCGAACAACTGCGCCGCCACCGTGTCCGCCGCCATTTCTCCTGGGCCACAATCCTGCACCCTTAATGCAGGTCTGTGCCGCCATGGTGCCATATAAAACCGCTGCGGTCCTGATTGATAGCCGGAGGCTATATAAAGTTAACCAGCGCTGTAACGCTCCTTACCTCACAGCCTAATATGTAAGGAGTGTGTCCGAACTCTCCATTACGTTGAAAACAATGTAGCCAACTTAACACTTTTCTTTGCAGTGTGTAAAAATGAAAATAAATAACCACTCAGATATCTACACTAACAATCTAAGGGCGAAACATGATAGCGCGATTCTGAGCATCGTTTTGAGACGAGGTCTGTCTACGGGAGTAGAAGTAGTAGTGTCGGTCGAGAGCTCGGAGACAGAGAACGTGTCACGCTGCCCTCACGTCGGTGATGGCAGATCTTACCACATTCAACGCCTGATTCCACTTATACAGTCAGGAGAGATTTAGGTGACTTAACTACGCTTGACCTCCTCATGGACTACCACCTTAACGTTGGTGGGGAGGTTTGTGTGCGTCATTGATCCACTGAGCTATGCTGGCGGGAGCTCTGCTCCCGGTAGGGTCACCCATGCCAGACAGGTCAGTTGATGAGATTCCAGACAAAGAGTAGTCCCCCAGGGGGCTCCTGTCTTGGGAGTATGTGGGTGGCAACAATAATGGGCCCTTAACTAAGTATGACATTATCTCCACTTACTTGTGTCAGGCTTCTTCTGTTTTCTTTCCTATCGGCCTCCCTTCACCAACTCTTACTCTTTCGACCCCATTGGTATTATGTTTCGAGGCCTGAGGCTGTCTTTCATTTCTCTTTTCTACTCTCCAACAATCAAAGGTTGGCAAAGGACCCTGGAGTCTGCTCAGGCTGCCGATACTTGTTTGCAGAAGCAAAACTCTGGGAAATGTCCAATGAAATTAGAGAAATCAATCAGTCCTCAAGGATTTGAATGCAGCTCTGCCAACAAACCCTACTCTCACATCCTAGGAGCATGAGTCGCGAGACCCCTAGACAATGTATGACACACAGTGGATACAGGCTACAAAGCCAGTGGGAGAGGATGAAAGCCGAACTTATTTCCGGAGCCTTTAAATAACCGGAACATATCGGCTAAGGGAGGTAACCCCGAAAGAAAGTGCTGGTCCTCCTAGAAGGGGGTTGAGCAGATGTCTGGTAACCAACTCTCAGAAAACACAGACTACTCCCAGTACCCAAAAGAGCCTCGGAAACAGGATGGTCTCACAGGTAAATGACAAGGCTATGAAAAAGGACAAACAAAATGGGTACATGGACACATTAAAGTAGCAACCTGGAATGTGATAGGAATTTCCCTAAAGGAGCTATAATTAGTAAATGTACTAAGAGACATGAATGTCGATGCTGTAGCACTCACAGAAACTAAAAAGAAATTAAGAGGAAATAAATATATAAGGGATTACATTATATTCTATACTGGCGTTGAACAACATAAAAGAGCAAGCAAAGGTGTAGCACTATTCCTGCATAAAAAATGGGAAAAAGACATTCAAGACTGTACATACGTATGTGAAAGAATAATTACAGCCAGACTGTAACTGATAAGTGGTAACGCCACCTTTATAAGTGTATATGTAACTGAAGAAGGGAAGGAAGATGAGTCTGAAAGCTTCTATGAAGGAATACAGAAGACTCTGAGTAAATACAGTGCTGCTAATCAGATAATTATGATGGGTGATTTCAATGCCAGAATCGGAAATATCCCGGTAACAAAAGTTAGAGGTCCGTTTGGAGAACCAATATATAAGAGATTTTGCCATTTACAACAATTTAAAAATCACAAATTCACTTTTTAAGAAAAAGGATATACACAAGTATACTTGAGCCAGCAGAGGTCTTAGATCAATAATTGACTGCGTCTTAGTAAATGATAAGCTAGAGGGCTAAGTAAGGGGTACAAGAGTTTATAGAGAACACAATATAGGATCACATCATTTCGTACCAATCTCCAGAATGGATCCTTTTACAAAATGGAAGAAAATAACTAAACAAGTAACAAACCAACAATATCAGAGCGTTTATAAGGTATACTTTCTTGAAGAGGACAGTATCAGACACCTGTAACAAATGAGATTAAATGAATAACTAACAAACTTACAAACTAAAGACAATATAGAAGAGGAATGGCAAACTCTGAAAAATAGTGTATGCAAAGTAGCAGGAGACGCTCTTGGTAAAATGAAGAGAATACGGAAAAGAAAAGGCCTAAAAATTTGGAATGAGGATATAATGAAAGCTGTCAAAGAAAAACAGGATGCATATATAAATCACTTGAGCAACCCCACTATTGAGAACAAACAATACAGTAAGGAGAAAATAAATAACGATAAATGTGTAGTAAGGAAAGCACATTAGAAACACTGGGATAGGTTTATTTCTAATATCGAACATGATATCCACGGAAGCCAACAAATGGCATATAAGGTTTAAAAACCTTAAACACAACAGAAAGGGAGAAGATACAGAAAAATAGTATTGAAGAAGAACAGTGGATAAATAATTACAGCGAATTGAGGTATTGTCATACAGCACAAGAAACTGAAATTGAACAACTAGACGAGAAAGGATTAGATGAAATATAGCCTGACGAATTAACATCTGCACTAACATCACTTCAGAACAGAAAAGGAACAGGAAAAGACGGCATTAATGCTGAATTATTAAAATATGAAGGCATGATGGTACACCAACGACTGCTACATCTCTTCAACGAATGTTGGAAGAAGAAGAGTATTCCCAAAGACTGGAAAACAGCTACAGTGATATCAATTTTTAAAAAAGAAGATGAAAGCCTATGTAGTAATTAAAGAGGAATAAGTTTACTGGACTCAGCATACAAGTTGTGTGCTAATATTTTAAATACAAAACTTAAAAACATAGCAGAAGCAGAACTCCATGAGAAACAAATGGATATTAGGAAAGTACGCTCTATAATAGATGCAGTTTTTATTCTACAGAAAGTAATAGAAAAACGGAGAGAGTATAACAAAGAAATGCACATTCCCTTTATTGACTTTAATAAGTCTTTGGCAATGTAAATAGACAGAAACTTTGGGAAATAATGACGAATCGCAGATATCCAAAGCATCTAGTTAATGCGATAAAAAATTTATATCAAGACACAAATATCACTCTAGATCTCAATGGTAAAACAACTGATGAGGTACTAACTAACAAACTGGTACGACAAGGCTGCTGCGTCTCTCCAACTTTGTTCAATATCTACATTAATGAAATAATACATACATATGGAAATCAGAAAACCAGGAAGGCAACTACCTAGATAGGAACCTTCTTTTAAATAATATACTATACACTGATGATGCAGTAATCCTAGCAGATAAGGGAGACGACCTTCATAAAGGAATCTACTTGCTAAAACAAGTGCAAAATTCAACATGGAAATTTCAGAAGAAAAAACTAAGAGAATGGCCTTCATGGGGAAAGAACCAGTTAGAACCAAAATAGTGATACATCAGAAGATTTTAG
Source organism: Schistocerca cancellata (assembly GCF_023864275.1). Classification (NCBI taxonomy): domain Eukaryota; kingdom Metazoa; phylum Arthropoda; class Insecta; order Orthoptera; family Acrididae; genus Schistocerca; species Schistocerca cancellata. Next base: position 523,411,618 of record NC_064631.1, read on the forward strand.
AGCAAGTAAACCATTTCAGTTACCTCAGATGTGAAACGACATATGGCTCCAGCAGAGATATTGTAACTAAGCTCAGTAAATTCAGTTGGGTATGTGGAACAATCAACAGGAACCTAAAAATAAAACCAGGAAAGACACTCAAATAAAATTTTACAAAACTATTGCAATTCCCACACTGCTCTATGGAAATGAGACTTGAGTGATTACCAAGCAGGAAGAAAGCCGGATTCAGGCACAAGAAAAGAAATTCCTTAGAGGTGTTAAAAGTTACACAAGAGAAGACAGGCTAAGAAATCATGGTATTAGAGAATAACTGCAAATCTTTAGCCTCGATGATAAAATTCGAGATTACAGAAGTAAATGTAATGAACATCTACAATGAATGGAGAGTGAGAGACTTCCCTTAAAGGCAAGAAGTTATAAATGCTATGGGAGAAGAGACAGAGGAGGACCGTGACAGAGATGGGTACCGTAACAGGCAATTCCTGCTTAATACCTGAAGATAAGATGAAGATGATGATGAACAACGCTTGAAGATGGAATTCAAGGTAAAATTCGAAAGCACAGCGCAAAAGTAATTGCAGTGTTAAGCTTGTCATTGTTGGTCCTAATTTGTAATAATTCAATGTTTTCCTTGTCAGCTAAAGAAGCCCCCTTATCCCCGAAATAATAATAATTGTTCTTGACATGCCATTCAATAATGTGCTGAGGTTATTAAATGTTAATGTAACTTTGAAATTGAAATAATTTGTTAATATGATTATTGATACTTATGTCATTGTAACTGTCATTGTCTATTATTGTTTGTGGGTTATGATGATTACGAAGTTTTTACATAGCCTTAATTTATGAAATCCCTTCTCACAAGTTATTTAGTAGTTAACAGGACCCAAGCAAACTCCTTTCTATTAAATTCTTTCTTAGTAACAATAAGTTTTAGCTGCTGCATGTTTGTAGCATATAAGTTACAAGTTAAAGAAAATTGAGATCACTCTCAGTCCATAGTATTCATTCATCAGGAGCACAGTCATGACCATAATCAGCAGCACGTCTTACACGATACGCTGTGAAATATTGATGTAGCTCAATAGTTAGGTTCCATATTTCTAGACTTCGGAAAAACATTTCACACGGTACCAATCTGCAGACTGTTAACGAAGATACGAGCCTACGGAATAGGTTCACTGATATGCGAGCGGCTTGATGACTTCTTAAGTAATAGAACCCAGTATGATGTCCTCGACAGTGAGTGTTCATGAGACACATGGGTATCATCAGGAGCCGGCCAGAGAGGCCGAGTGGTTCTAAGCGCTACAGACTGGAATCGCGCGACCACTTCCGTCGCAGGTTTGAATCCTGGCTCGGGCATGGATGTGTGTGATGTCCTTAGGTTAGTTAGGTTTAAGTAGTTCTAAGATCTAGGGGGCTGATGACCTCAGACGTTAAGTCCCATAGTGCTCAGAGCCATTTGAACCATATCGTCAGGAGTGTTCCAAGGAAGTGTGATAGTACCGCTGTTATTATCTGTATATCTTGTTTTTTGCTGATGATGCTCTGGTGTGAGGGGAGGTGTCGAAGATGAGTGACCTCAAGATGATACAAAATGACTTAGACAAAATTTATAGTAGGTGAGATGAATAGCAGCTGGCTCTAAATACAGAAGAATGTAATTAAATGCTGACGAGTAGGAAATACAAACCCATGATGTTCAGATGCACCATTAATAGTGTCCTTTTTGAAACATTCATGTCGTTTAACCGTCTCGACTTAACGTTTCGAATGAAATTCAACGAGCATGTAGGTGTTGTGATAGGGAAGGCGAATAGTCATCTTCAGATTATTAGGAAAATGTGATTCATCTGCAGAGGAGACCGCACATACTAAGCTATTGCGACCTGTTATTGAGTACTGTTCGAGTGTTTGGGATCCGCTCCAGGTCAGATTAAAGGGAGACATCGACGCAGTTCAGAGGCGGGCAGCTAGATTTTTTACCGATAGGTTCGAGCAACACGTAAGTGTTACGGAAATGCTATGGGAAGTCAAATGGGAATATCTGGATGGAAGTTGATGTACTTGTCGAGGATCGTTATTGAGAAAATTTAGAAAAACGGCATCCGAAGCTGATTGAAGAACGATCCTACTTCCATCTATACATATTACAACCATACATACACACATACATACATACATACATACCATACAAGCATATACTATACATATTACTACCATGAAGCTAATATACCACTCATACGAAGGCGTACAGAGAGTTGTTTCTTGCTCTGTCTGCGAGTGGAACAGGAAAGGAAACGACAGGCAGTGGTACGGACACGCACCTTACTGTCACTTGTGAAGCGTGTATGTAGATCTACGAGGTAGAAGCTCACTGGTCATGCCTTCTGAGGACGCTAGTCCTTTTGGAGCACTGTACAAGGTGTACAACCCGTGCCTGGCGCTCGCTGATCTTGGTCATGGTAGTGAAGCTGTAAGTTGGAGCCAATCGGTCGCATGGAATCAACACAGGAAGATGTTTCGATATGGAGATGTGCCAGAGTGCCAGAAAAGGTCTACAGTGTTTCGACGTCCCCATGACCACGCCCTGAATGACGTTGCCTTCATTTGCTGGTGTAGACAAATATGACTACAAGGATTCGTGTAGCACTCGCAGCTACGCAGTCGTGGCAAGATCGTAACCAAACTGGGATCGAGTCCACTGTGACGCATTGTCAAACAGCCATCCAGGAATTGTTTTTGGCAGTGAATGAAGATCCGCCTCAAACGGATTCAATGAAAACATTGCCGGATTAAATGAAAACATTGAAAAGGAACTGCTTGAAACTGACATATGGATTTGGATGCCTCCCAAGAGCTCTTTGCTCACAGCGCTTCTAATTTACGTAAGTACTGTTTGGCATCGGAAGGTACTCCCGTATTTTTAGTATCTTATCATAACCTTACAGCGTACAATATTCGTGTGTAATATAGAACACCTTTCCATTATTTATGGTATTGATGTTTTTATTGCGAAGTGCCATTACATCGTTGAATTTTTATTGTGCTGATTGATCCGTGTAGAAAAGACTGCGTGAGAAAATGACCGTGTGATGCGCCGAAGTCACTCATCTATGTTTATCGAAAGGCTTGAATATATTGTACGCTCAAACAGAACTACGTATCTGGTATTTTTTTACAAAAATCCTTAAATCGAACAACGAGGCAATCCTACATGTTATCTCGATGATGATTAGTGACACATAGACGAAAGGATGGAGAAATCCATATCTGTCTCTGCTTCCATAGCTTGAAGTCACTGTTGTTTAAGTTTTCTTGTTCATGTCGAAGCAATGTAGCCACTTAACTTCCTGCTGGCAGTCAATTTTTTAGGCCCAATGAATCGGCGGGACTATCTTGGGTTCCAAATTAAAATAAGGCTTGCAGAACTTTTTTTTTACTTTTCAGACTTTAGCCTTTTTGGTATTCTTACCACAAGTTTCACGGACTAAATTCACAGACATTAAATATTCTTCTAGAGTATTGGGTGTTGTGGTTTTCAGCCACATAACACAGCCTCCTTCAAAAAACAGTCTACGTAATTTTGCAATTACCCAACATCCTCGTTCAGGCACGTGAATCAGAAAAACGCCGTTAAAAATACATTTTAGGGTCCAAAACCTAGGGAACCCATAATAGTAGTACATCTAACGTCTTACAGTGGCTGCATAGCGAAGCGGTGAATATGTTCATTTCACAACGGCATCTAAGTAATCCTTACGGTGAGTGCGGAAGAAATTTCTGGCACCACCAGCAGTTACACTTTTCCCAGTTCCCTTCACGAATGGTACACTGCACGAATACCTGGCAATAAATCTCTGCATGAACGTTAGTATTCCACGTTGTCTCGTCGTAATCACATCGATAGAAGTACAGTAGACTCTCGCTAATCCTGCCACTCTTTGATCATATACGTGTCGGTTTAGTAGAAGTGTTGGATTATTGAGAATGTCTGAAACTTATTTTAAAAGATAGAGGTTACACTTCATTATATCCAAAGACCTGCTTGAGGTATAACGTAACGCGTTTCCCTTGGAAGAGATGATGCTGAACTGCAAAGAATGACACCATTTCAAATATGTATAGCAGCGTCTAACACGGTAATTCACTAACAACATGGTTGCGCAGCAATATTATTGTTGTGCGCCATTTAGGATGTGGGATAGATCACCGGAATGCCACAATTCTGAGGACCGTATTAGCTCGAGGTTAGTGTACGTGCGAGGATTTTACACGTTGCCTACTTCATCTTGGAACATTATCTCTGTAAATGTGAAGAATGAACGTTTCCGTGGAGCGCAACAAAGCTTCTACAGAGCTTCCGAGCCAACTAAATGATCCCATGACGAAACGCGTCGCTCTTTGTTTGATCTTCCCTATCTCTTTGATAAATTCCGCTTTGTAAGGCTAAAGAACAAAACCAGGAACAGCCCGAATAAGTGATTTGTTAGCCACTTCTCTCGTAGATAAAGTACACTCCTGGAAATGGAAAAAAGAACACATTGACACCGGTGTGTCAGACCCACCATACTTGCTCCGGACACTGCGAGAGGGCTGTACAAGCAATGATCACACGCACGGCACAGCGGACACACCAGGAACCGCGGTGTTGGCCGTCGAATGGCGCTAGCTGCGCAGCATTTGTGCACCGCCGCCGTCAGTGTCAGCCAGTTTGCCGTGGCATACGGAGCTCCATCGCAGTCTTTAACACTGGTAGCATGCCGCGACAGCGTGGACGTGAACCGTATGTGCAGTTGACGGACTTTGAGCGAGGGCGTATAGTGGGCATGCGGGAGGCCGGGTGGACGTACCGCCGAATTGCTCAACACGTGGGGCGTGAGGTCTCCACAGTACATCGATGTTGTCGCCGGTGGTCGGCGGAAGGTGCACGTGCCTGTCGACCTGGGACCGGACCGCAGCGACGCACGGATGCACGCCAAGACCGTAGGATCCTACGCAGTGCCGTAGGGGACCGCACCGCCACTTCCCAGCAAATTAGGGACACTGTTGCTCCTGGGGTATCGGCGAGGACCATTCGCAACCGTCTCCATGAAGCTGGGCTACGGTCCCGCACACCGTTAGGCCGTCTTCCGCTCACGCCCCAACATCGTGCAGCCCGCCTCCAGTGGTGTCGCGACAGGCGTGAATGGAGGGACGAATGGAGACGTGTCGTCTTCAGCGATGAGAGTCGCTTCTGCCTTGGTGCCAATAATGGTCGTATGCGTGTTTGGCGCCGTGCAGGTGAGCGCCACAATCGGGACTGCATACGACCGAGGCACACAGGGCCAACACCCGGCATCATGGTGTGGGGAGCGATCTCCTACACTGGCCGTACACCACTGGTGATCGTCGAGGGGACACTGAATAGTGCACGGTACATCCAAACCGTCATCGAACCCATCGTTCTACCATTCCTAGACCGGCAAGGGAACTTGCTGTTCCAACAGGACAATGCACGTCCGCATGTATCCCGTGCCACCCAACGTGCTCTAGAAGGTGTAAGTCAACTACCCTGGCCAGCAAGATCTCCGGATCTGTCCCCCATTGAGCATGTTTGGGACTGGATGAAGCGTCGTCTCACGCGGTCTGCACGTCTAGCACGAATGCTGGTCCAACTGAGACGCCAGGTGGAAATGGCATGGCAAGCCGTTCCACAGGACTACATCCAGCATCTCTACGATCGTCTCCATGGGAGAATAGCAGCCTGCATTGCTGCGAAAGGTGGATATACACTGTACTAGTGCCGACATTGTGCATGCTCTGTTGCCTGTGTCTATGTGCCTGTGGTTCTGTCAGTGTGATCATGTGATGTATCTGACCCCAGGAATGTGTCAATAAAGTTTCCCCTTCCTGGGACAATGAATTCACGGTGTTCTTATTTCGATTTCCAGGAGTGTATATTTCCTTCAGTGTATCCCTCTTTACGTCACTCTGGGTAGCTAATTAAAATTATTTTATTGCAGTTACTGTTCAATGAAGAGAGAGACATAATATTATTCCTTTAATTCTGGTTACAGACTCGAACTCCACATGAAATTCCGAGTAAACTGATACCTAACTCTGACCAGTCGAATAAGTAACTAACAATTCACCGTGTTTGATCATTTAATTAACACCAATTTCCCAAGTCCACAGACACAACTGAGGTATTGTCTACTACAGGACCTTCGGTTGGAGCGGGCACGATAATTTTCGCATTAATTATAATTAATGTAGAGAACGCCCAAAATGGCGTAATCTAGCTTACTGTTCTGGCCGTTGTTTCAAGTCGTCGTCGGAGGCACGCGGTGACGGAGGCAGAAACGGTTCTCTCGCCTTCTGAGAATTCTCGCCAGTTCAGAGCACCCAACGTCAGGGACAGAATTGTACTTCTCCAGGCGGCCAGAACAGCAGGAACGGTTCCACCTCTCACCCCTGTTTGGTTGGCTACAAGGACCTTCTCGCACACCACTGAGGTGCACTGTAGCTTATCGACCGCGCCTTTAAATAACCTGGAGGGCAGCTCTCCAGCCTCATTCCGTAGCAGTTTCTAGAGGAGTCAACATCGTGAAGTTCAGAGTACAGCGGTTACCGCCATTTAATGGCTAGTGCTTCACACTGCCTTGGAAAATGCTTAGGTTTAGTCACCCGGGGACCACTCGTGATGTTTCTAAAGCACTCCGCACTCCCCTGTTGTTGTTAGCGTAACCTATGGTTAGATTCTCTGGTTGTAGTGATAACCGCTTTTTCATTTCTGTGCTATCTCTGTGGACTGGTCTTCGTACTGAAGATGGGTTTGTGAGTGATCTTGCATACTTTCAACTTGTCCTACAGCACGTATGCTCGCCCAGTAGCTACATTCTGTGTGTAACAATTTATGAATACTAGTGACAGTGCTACCTCTGAATTTGTATGTTCATTCCAGACTACATGTTTCACGAGATTACCCTGACTGTCATTGTCTGTGACAACCCTACTGTCTCTTTTATAAATCAGTTTCTTAGTAGGCTACGAAACGCCTACACAAGAGACGAGCTCCGACGCCTGGGACAGAAGATCCACAGGCGAGCGACCTGCTAGGGAACATTGTCCCCCTGAACTCCACTGCTAATCTTCTACGGTTACTTCCACCGAACACCGAAACGCTACATATTTCCCGAGTTGGAACCCAGCCATTGCTTAAATTCTGAATGCAAATCATCCCCAACGTCGGCCACAGACTTCTGGCATAAGGGATGATAAAAGGGATCGCCGTCTCATGAAGAAATCTAGGGATACCACTGAATGCTGGCCCCTGGTTTGACTGGACTAGAGGTGAGATTCCTCCTACACGTCGTCAGGGGGTCTGAAGACGGCGTAATGTAGCGCTGAAGCTAGTCTCCAAAATAAAATAACAACTGGAAATTTAGACTACTGAAGGTATTTTGATTCGACATTTTATACTGAACAGCAGAGGTCCGGCAACCATCTGTATAAAGATAGACCTACAGAGACCGAGCATAAGAAGTCATGCTCGTTCGGCCAACAGCATTTGTAAAGTGGGCACGTCATTTTGATTTTTGTAAGTAATCGATGTACATGTCAGAGAAACAGAGAGCTAGTTATGTTACTGTTAAACAAGCTTTGGTCATGTTGTGACGCAGTTTCTGCGACTGTGCAGCCTGATACATTCTTATTTGAAGACTGGTAGGTGATGGACGTATTCAGCAGTGCTGTGTTGATTTGTGATTTTATCTGTTGTTCCTAGGAGGAAGTTATTGTCTGTTCTGCAAGATTATGGAATAGGAGGCAAACTTTTGCAAGCAATTAAAGGTCTTTACATGGATAGTCAGGCAGCAGTTAGAGTTGACGGTAAATTGAGTTCATGGTTCAGAGTAGTTTCAGGGGTAAGACAAGGCTGCAACCTGTCTCCACTGTTGTTCACGTTATTTATGGATCATATGTTGAAAACAATAGACTGGCTGGGTGAGATTAAGATATGTGAACACAAAATAAGCAGTCTTGCATATGCGGATGACTTAGTTGTGATGGCAGATTCGATTGAAAGTTTGCAAAGTAATATTTCAGAGCTAGATCAGAAATGTAAGGACTATGGTATGAAGATTAGCATCTCCAAAACGAAAGTAATGTCGGTGGGAAAGAAATATAAACGGATTGAGTGCCAAATGGGAGGAACAAAGTTAGAACAGGTGGACGGTTTCAAGTACTTAGGATGCATATTCTCACAGGATGGCAACATAGTGAAAGAACTGGAAGCGAGGTGTAGCAAAGCAAATGCAGTGAGCGCTCAGCTACGATCTACTCTCTTCTGCAAGAAGGAAGTCAGTACCAAGACTAAGTTATCTGTGCACCGTTCAATCTTTCGACCAACTTTGTTGTATGGGAGCGAAAGCTGGGTGGATTCAGGTTACCTTATCAACAAGGTTGAGGTTACGGATATGAAAGTAGCTAGGATGATTGCAGGTACTAGTAGATGGGAACAATGGCAGGAGGGTGTCCACAATGAGGAAATCAAAGAAAAACTGGGAATGAACTCTATAGATGTAGCAGTCAGGGCGAACAGGCTCAGATGGTGTGGTCATGTTACACGCATGAGAGAAGCAAGGTTACCCAAGAGACTCATGGATTCAGCAGTAGAGGGTAGGAGGAGTCGGGGCAGACCGAGGAGAAGGTACCTGTATTCGGTTAAGAATGATTTTGAAGTAATATGTTTAACGTCAGAAGAGGCACCAATGTTAGCACTGAATAGGGGATCATGGAGGAACTGTATAAGGGGGGCTTAAATGATGATGATAATGATGATGATGATGATCTGTTAGATGAAGAACAATTTGTTGTAAAGAACAGCAAGGATGAATATGAAGCGTATATTGAAGGCGAAAAGTATATAAATTTTGAATAATGTTGTTAGTTTTTGAAGAGAACAACTTTGATGTAGCACTGTGCAGCTAGTTAGAATGATTGTCATAAAGTTAAATTGGTCAGGGTAGCCTACGAAAAATGGCTGAAACGTGAAGAAACCGTGAAAGAATGATCGTCAGAAGTACTCACTCAGCATATAGAGAAACAGCCTTCTGTGAAATTAAAACAAAGACTGGTAACATTGTGAGTGCAATGGGAATTCTGCCGACAAAAACAGAGGAGAGAGCGTATAGGTGGAAACAGTACACTGAAGGCCTCTATGAAGGGAAGAGCTGTCTGATGATGTGATAGCAAGGCAAATTGGAGTCGATATAGAAGACTTAGAGGACCAGGTATTAGAATCAGAATTTAAAAGATCTCTGCAAGACCTTAGATCAAATAAGGTAGTAGGCATATATAACAGTCCATCAGAATTTCTAATATCGTCGGGGGAAGTGGCAACCAAACGAGTGTTCACTTTCGTTTGTAGAATGTATGAGACTGGTGACGTACCATCAGACTTTCGCAAACATATCATCCACAAATTTCTGAAGAGAGCGATTACTATCAAACTATCAGCTCCATAACTCTTACATCAGAGCAGCTGACAAGAATAATAAACAGAGGAACGGAAAATAAAATTAAGAATTTGTTAGATGGTGATCATTTTGACTTTAAGAAAGGTGAAGCTACCAGAGAAGCAGCTGCGACGTTGCTCTCGACGACGGCATCAAGACTGAAACAGATTCAAAGTGCGCTTATAGGCCCTGCCAACTTACAAAAAGCGTTCGCCAAGTCGTGAGAAAAATAGGAGTAAGCTATGGGGGAATACGGGTAATACACACCCTGTGCAAGAACCATGAAGGGATAAAAAGATTGTAAAACCAAAAACTAAGTACTAGGACTAAAAAGACTGTGAGACTGGGGTGCAGCCTTTCGCCCACGGTGTTCATGTAAGAAGCAATGACGGAAAGAAAAGAAAGGTACAAGATTGGGATTAAAATTCAAGGTGAAATGATGTGATTAAATTTGCTGATACGTTACTGTCCTCAGTGAAGGTGAGAAAAAATTGCAGGCTATGTTGAACGAAATGAACGCTATAATTAGTATAGAATAAGGACTGGAGTAGACAGGAAAAAGATAAAAGTAATGAGAAGTAGCAGAAATGAGCACAACTTGGCATCATATTTGGGAATAATGATGTAGATGATACCCTGGCAGCAAAAATCCCATGATGGATGGAGCAAGGAGGACATAAATGTAGACTAGCACTGCAAAGAGAGCATCCCGTGCCAAAAGACGTTTCAAACATACGCATTAATCTGAAGAGAAAATCCCAGAAATGTACGTTTGCAGCAGAGAATTGCTTGGTAGTGAATCATGGAAAATGGTAAAACTGGAACGGAACAGGATCGAAGCGTTTGAGATGTGGTGCTACAGAAGGAAGTTAAAAAGTAGATGTGAGGAACGAGGAGGTTCTCCGCAGAAGAAGTAAGGAATATATCGAAAGAATTCATAATAAGAAGGGACAGGATGATAAGATGTATGTTAAGTCATCAGGGAATAACGTCCATGGTACTGGAGGGTGGGGGGGTGGGGGGTGGGGGGAGCCGTAGAGGATAGAATCTGTAGGGGAAGACAGAGGTTGGAGTAAATAATTGAGGATGTAGAGAGCAAGTGCTACTCTGAGTGAGATGAAGAATTTGGTGCACGAGAGGAATTTTTGATTTATAGCGAGCCGCATCAAACCAATGAAAAGACTGATGGAACAAAGAGAGAGAGAGAAAGAAACACAGAAAGCCTCTAACATTATCTACTTTATCATTAAAATAAATTGCAAACAATAAAGGACGTTGAACGCTTCCGAAATTAGCTGTACATGTCTCGACCTCATTCCAGTCCTAACCGAAACGGTACCACATAACCATCTTCAAATGGTTCAAATGGCTCTGAGCACTATGGGACTCAACTGCTGAGGTCATTAGTCCCCTAGAACTTAGAACTAGTTAAACCTAACTAACCTAAGGACATCACAAACATCCATGCCCGAGGCAGGATTCGAACCTGCGACCGTAGCGGTCTTGCGGCTCCAGACTGCAGCGCCTTTAACCTCACGGCCACTTCGGCCGGCCTAACCATCTTCATACGAGTATATGAACATCGGACTGTGAAGAAGTACTCACGATGCCGATGAAAATGTAAGACAGCGAACTGGTCAAATTAATAACCTGATACACAATAACTACAGTTATTCACATAGTTTGAAACACTTTGCCAATGCCTTCAGTGTAGAGTCCCGCTTGAGAATGTTCAGACTTCCTGGATGAGTACTTTTGTGAGCAGACGAAGCTACTTTCATTTGGCCACAACTGTGGGTTCTGTGATTGCTCTGGTAGGAGACTCATCTAACTAGAACACATGAAATATTACTTCATTTTATTACATAAGTTAATAAAAGATTTACTTAACTTTGACACACTTCCTTATCACTTAATTGCTTGTTAAGTCACTACTGACTATCAAGATATCACTTGATGCGTAGATTAACATACTGTTAACTTGCAGTACAATATTCCTCATTAAAAAAAGAAAAACAAGTCTATCATAAACTTCGACTATCACGTTGGTCCTATATTATGATGTAGTGAACTACTGTAGTGTATATGCTCTGCATATATTGGCCTCAGCATAAGGGCACTGCTATTGATGAGAGGCAGCCCTTTCCATATGTCGTTTAGGATTGCAGCGAGCCCTTGCTAATGCCTGTGGTTTCCATTCGCGTTGCGACTTTTACGTGGACGATACCACTAGAACACTATTACCAGTTACTTCAACGCATTTCAATCTTACACTTGCGTCTGGACCTCATGGATTACAGCTCTCGCTAGAAATGTATGGACGTAACGCCTTATAACTCGATTTATGACCGTACGAAACGGAGGAAAACATAATCAGGTTGCTCCGTGCCAAATGTGAATTGCGGATTGTCGTTGTACAGTACCCAAGAAGACACAAATGGAAAGAGAGTCACGTGCCAGCTGATTACCCACAGGCTTGATGCAGGCGCCTCAAGTCACCTGCCAACAGGTCACAAACCTGAACACTGATCTACTGCTGGATAGTATTTTCTGCAGAACACGTCTCAGATAAAGTTCGCGCATACAAAGGTCAGCCAGAAACTGTCGAATGAATTCGCTGGTAGACAAGGCAGCGATTTTTTTAGTTTTCGAAGGTTTTCTACATATATTTAAGAGATCCTGAGCCTCTAAATCCCCTTGTCAGTTCCTAATAAGCAAACAGGTTATCACAAAAGGAACTGACTACTACACACGAGATTCCTACTACTTACTGTTCTAGCAAGGGTTAACGTGGCATGGATAAGATGGAGTGGGCCGTAAGGAGGAGGGAGGGCATACTGAAGCACCTGAAAGTGGGTCTAACAAGAACGTAGACATAATGCCTAATGGAACCCTGGTGATCCTTTTGTACTGGTTGAAACAGCATTGGTTAGACTGTTCAGATTACACGAAACATGTATTGAAACTTTTTCTAATGGAATAAACCGTTTTAATGTTTTAATTATGGCAGGAGCAGTAGCAATAACTACGCCATTTCGATTTCACTTTTCACTGCGAGAAATATTGCATAAAACTGAGCACTGCCGAACAGCCATAGAGAAACTGAGGGTGAGGAAGAAAGAAAGGCATAGAGAGAGATCGTCAAGGCACTTCTTCTGGAGCAAGTTGGTAGATTTATGGCTGACGGAATGGTTTCGGTATTTGCAGGGCTCCTTCACAGACACAGTTTTAATCTAGCAATTCCACCAAACAAACAGTCTTCCTTTGGCTACGGTGCCCCTTAGAGATGCTTCATACTACCTGTGACACTAAGATAACCGCAATGCTATATCTCTTGTCGTAATCGTATATCGATTGGATACATATAATGGGACTTACAGTTTGGCAAAATCTTCAGATAAACGTTACAAAAGCTACTATGAAAGAAATATTCAGTTACAGATTAACGTTTCTGTTGTTATTCCTGCTCCCTTTCAAACAGCTAACAGGAATGCAGCCATGTGACCTCTTATATAACCGCTGATATTTCGTCAGATGCACACGTCATCGTTTTGTAGGTACAAATGTGGAATGACATGAACAAAGTCACGACCGAACAGCATCTAAATTCTCTATGAAATACGTGTACACTTTATCTGGAGTAAAAATCCAAGATTGGATTTTTTGTTCTAATATGAGAAGTCTTCCTGTATTATGATACAACATTACAAAAAAACATAAATCTAGCTGGCCGGAGTGGCCGAGCGGTTAAAGGCGCTACAGTCTGGAACCGCACGACCGCTACGGTCGCAGGTTCGAATCCTGCCTCGGGCATGGATGTGTTTGATGTCCTTAGGTTAGTTAGGTTTAAGTAGTTCTAAGTTCTAGGGGACTTATGACCACAGCAGTTGAGTCCCATAGTGCTCAGAGCCATTTGAACCATTTTTGAACATAAATCTAAATCCGAAAAGAGTTTCTAATTCAAATCTTTCAACTAAGGTAACCGTTGTCGTGTATTATAGAACAATATTTCATAGCATAAGAGGCTATACGGCGTAGGTACTAGGACTCAACTCACACACACAGTTACATTTCTAAGAGCAGTGAGCGAAATACTTAATCCTTGCATCAAGATATTGCAGTTCACCAGAGACACAAAGCTGATATTAAAATGTATTAAACTAGAATCCTGATGTCCAACATCAGAAAGTCTGTCATTTAAATCTGCCCGTGTAATTTACGAACAAAACATTTGATATCAGTAAATATAGGGATATATTTACTTAAGCAGTGATATCTGGACAGCAAAATCTATACAAAATGCCTCAGCATAATAAAGATCGCAGACACGATGGATGATTCATCGCTTTTAGCACAGGGAAGTTCCATCAAGTTGTACTATAGAAACATAATGACGCTCACGTATATTTATCGAAACGTGAATAGCATTGTAATTGATTTGCACCATGAAGTGTCCTAAATCACACGTGTTCAATTCTGATAAATATTACAAAATGGGAATCCATTTTCAAAAACGAAAAAAAATGTTACGAATGGACTCACATTAATATGCGATCATAAATCTGAACGAATTTGCAAACGCAAGAAATAGCCGATATAACAAATGAAGCCCACTACATTTGTACTGACCAGCGTACTTACCAAGCCGGAGAACCACATTTGCACGATAGCTGCATTCACCAATGGATCAGTTTCAATTTCAATTCAATTTATTGCCTCTAATTTTAGACCTGTTATATGGAAACTTTAAACAGGTCGTACATATTCAATATTCACGGTGACACAATGTTTTATATTATCACCAGTTTGCACAGAAATCAGATGACACTTACAAGAGTCGTGAGGCACGAAAGGGAAGCAGTGGCTGATAACGGAGTGAGACGGAGTTGTAGCCTATCCCTGATGTTATTCAGTCTGTATACTGAGCAAGCAGTAAAGGAAACAAATCAAAAATTGCGACTAGGAATTAAAAGTCCTGAGAGAAGAAATAAAAACTTTTATGTTTGCCGATGACATAATTCTATCAGAGACAGCAAGGGACTTGGAAGAGCAGCTGCGTGGAACGGACAGTGTCTTGAAAGGAAGATATAAGACGAACATTAACAAAAGTAAAACGCGGATAATGGAATGTAGTCGAATTAAATCAGGTGATGCTGAGGGAATTAGATTAGGAAATGAGACACTTAAAGCAGTAAATGAGTTTTGACATTTGGGAAGCAAAATAACTAATAATGGTCGAAGTAGGGAGGCTATAAGCTGTAGACTGGCAATAGCAAGAAGAACATTTCTGAAGAAGAGGAGTGTAGCCAAGTATGGAAGTGAAACATGGACTATAAACAGTTTAGTCAAGAAGAGATAGAAGCTTTTGAAATGTGAAGCTACAGAAGACTGCTGAAGATTAGATAGGTGGATCACATAACTAATGAAGAAGCAATGAACAGAACTGAGGGGAAGAGAAATTTGTGGTACATCCTGTCTAGAATAAGGGGTCGATTAGTAGGACACATTCTGAGGCATCAAGGGATGATCAATTTAGTACGGGAGGGAAGCGTAGGGGGTAAAACTGCAGAGGGATACCAAAAGATGAATACAGTAAGCAGATTCAGAAGGACAGAAGTTGCAGTAGTTACTCTATGAAGAGGCTTGCACACGTTACACTAGCGTGAAGAGCTGCATCAGACCAGTCTTTGGACTGAAGACCACAACAACAACATTGTTTTGTAGCAGCGTAGTCTCAGACGATGCGTGCAGACGCTCGCAGCGAGGACCACAATGGCTTTGAAGATAACTTCGTGATATGATCGCATCACATGAAACGGTAATATATGGAAAGCTGTGCCATCACGAGCATTCGTATGTATAATTTTAGCTGCTTTATGAGTAACGGATTTTACATGTTCGAGGAAGTTTCCTTTCTCGTCTATAGTAATGCCTAAATATCTGCCAACGGTGTTGAGTTTTACAGGTATTCCGTGAAGCCTTAGGGAACGATTTTTAGAAAGAGGAAGTCTTCCCTTCAGATGGGACTTCACGATGCAGGCTATAGGTCCGTGCGTCTCTCTCTCTCTCTCTCTCTCTCTCTCTCTCTCTCTCTCTCTTTGCCCCGCCGGAAGTCTCAAAGATAATGTTGCGACACACTGAGTACGAGCTGGTCAAGGACGGCGAAGTTACTCGATTTTCCTTATCTTTTCTTTTTTTTTTAATAAAAAGCCACACTACGCTGTTGGAAGTTTTTGTGCCATTAATCTGCAACTAGTATCGACCAACGGTCAACTTCAGGCAGAACTTCAAAATTTAAAAACAGTGCCACATATTTATAATTTCTGAAAGTAATCCATGCTTATTTATTACAACGCATATACGTGGCTCTATAAACATCCATAGGCTAAGCTTATAGGATCACATATTTGTACTGTGGCAAGCAATCGCAGAATACATTCAAAAATTATAAAGATGTGGTACTTTCTTTTAATTTTAAAAGTTCTACCTGAAGGTGACCGTTCGTCTAAACTAGTTGCAGATCAATAAAAGAAAAAGTTAAACAGCATTTTATAGCTATTATGCAAGAAAATGCGTCTTTGTTTCGTTTTCCTTCGGATTGTAAGAAAATTTTACGCTATGCAGTTCCGATATAGGAAGGAGAATGTTTCTCTTTTAAATGCATACGAAACGTGAAAAAGCAGACTCTTAAATGTACTATAGGTACTCCATTCTCCGCCACTAGGTTCTCTTGGACGATTGCCTCATCCTTCTGTATTAAGGCGATGGGATTTTATCTTCCGGGAAGCTAAACGTATGTGAAAGACAAATGACTAGGGCGTGCTCACTACTGTGGTTGACAGCCAGAGCAACAGTTTTATTGCTTGTCCGTCTCTGTACATCGGTGCTTTGCTCGCTTGCTCACCTAGCGACACAAACCCACTCTCTGCACATGTCCTCAACGTGTTCTAGCAGCCCATCGCCGTTGGATGCTACCGCATAACTAACCAATGGGTCTCTTCGTTTCCATTGGCCGTCCACGTGACTTCGCATCGTTGTCTCTTAGTATAACCTTTCGTTTCCTTTCTGAAACGATTAAAATTTTTTTCTGTGACCTTACTACATTGTCCGCACATTTACAAGGGAATATCCTCTTGGCCTCCTCCCTCTCAGCTCACCTGACTGAAGTGTCATGTTCTGCAGTGAACATACTAGCAGTGTTGTGTCATATGCGAACATACTAAATGGCATCGCATATGGTTATGCTTGTGCTTATGTCTGTTAATCTGTAATGGTCCATACCGTCGGATAGGATCTATAAAACCACTGAAATAATCGCTATGTAGTTCTGAGGTGAGGATCCTCATTGGTACTCACGCGGTCAGTATCTGGATTACATTCAATTAACGGCTAACGTCCCTCACATATCATTTAACTGTACGACTTGTCACCATTATAGAGCATCACACGTAACAGATAAACAGAAACTGCAAAGGGAAGACTGGGTAAAATAACGTAAGTCGTTACTATGTCAAGGAAAGGGTTGATGGGACATCATTTTCAGCGTTCTAGAATAATGAATTTGATACAGGCTGAAAAGCAGAAGAGGCGAATGCTTCAAGAAGAAAGTAGTCGGCGTATCCTAAAATCAGACTGTAATGGACGTTGAATGAAATAACGTTAATGGGAATGACATATTTAATACAATATAGGTAGAGATATGTGACCAGTGGAAAGACTAGTGATTACATAAAAGGCAACACTGTAGAGCCGGCCGAAGTGGCCGAGCGGTTCTAGGCGCTACAGTCTGGAACCGTGCGACCGCTACGGTCGCAGGTTCGAATCCTGCAACGGGCATGGATGCGTGTGATGTCCTTAGGTTTGTTAGGTTTAAGTAGTTCTAAGTTCTAGGGGACTGATGACCTCAGCAGTTAAGTCCCATAGTGCTCAGGGCCATTTGAACCATTTTTTGAACACTATAGAGCTCTTCAAACACAAATAGAATTATGTATATTCTCAGTCCATGTCACAACTATGAAACAAAGCAGAAGGAAAGACGTAAGGCGCTGCGCAAGTCTCACATTAATTTATATGTATTTGTTGTGAGGGGGAACAGAATAATGCTTAAGATCTTAAACCTAAAAAATATTAAAAATTGTTTACGCTGCTTTCTAATTCTATTAATCCAGTACAATTTGCGGACTCTTATTTGTAGTGTTCCCTCACTCGCCAGTCAGTCAGTAAAACTCGAAACGTCAACGTTCCTTGCACCCTAACAGACGAATGGCTGTGAGTGTGAGACCTTGGGCGCACTGTTTGTCTGAACCATGTTGTGACACTTCACATCCATAAAATGGGCTACAGGCCGTTTGCTTTTATTGACGCCGTCTAAAAGTGGGTACCGGGAAGCGCAAAACATGAACTGCGGAACTTAATCGGAAAGTAGGTCACTCCCTCTGGCTTTCCCTTCTCAAGGGACCCTAAAGTTTATTGCCCTCATCCAGCTCAGAGGACGCGCAGGGCATTCGTGCGGTACTTTTTTTATTCTTGGAACTTTTACGACGTTACTACTTTGCATTTTTTTATGTCAATCCCTTTCTGCGCCCTGTGTACTGTGCACTGCCCTAGCGACTACTGGGTTTAACATTCCCAGTAGTTAAGGAGAATGACATAAATGACACCTACTATCGGTTTCCGATCAGATTTAATTGTGCCTGTGGGCAATGTTCCCGTTTTGAGTTCTAGATCAATTCTAGCTATACTTGCACCGAGTTATATGTGTTGCAACGATATTTCATAATCATAAGACAATAATAGTATACGGACACCCACTAGATTCAAGAAATTAATATGGTCTCCAAGAGCGGTGTTGAAAACGAAACCGATCGAGGCAAATTATATTAGCATGTGGATTAGCTAACAACAGTGTTCAAAACGAGCAACTGTAAACCTATGAGAGAGCCGTGAAGCAGCAAGGAGTAGTTTTCGCAATGAGGAAAACGTACTTGTAATTCCTATGAAACAAACATTACGGATACTCTTCGCCATCCTTTCGGTATCTCATAATTCATCTCTTCTCACCGTCTTAAACATTAACGTATCTTCCTTCCTAATTTTCTTACAGTTCTGTTGGTAATAATTCCGGTTCCTGAGGAAATTACTATCAGACTGTAGGATTCAGTTCTGGAGGCCTTTCTTGCCAACACCCATCGGGATATCTCCTACTACTAAGCATTCACGGACCAAAGCAAAGCTATGCGTAAGTGTATTACAGTCTATTACCAAATTCTGGTTTCACAGTTCACCTCTTACTGGGACGTACTATACTGCAATTTCCTATGGAATCATAAAGAAGGGTAATTTTCAGTGCGTGGTTGTCATCCAATTTCAACGTGTATGAAGACGGAACAGACGACATCAGTAGCAGAAAAATAAAGAATTGTTGTTTTTTGTTGTTGTATATAAAAACATCTTCTATCAAATCTATGGAGCACAACTCAAATAAGAATAATTCGCGTAGTGTACATCTATATACCGTCTCGTATTTTAAACTCTGCCAGATAATGACGTAATAGTTGAAATTAATTTCACCCAAAGTGACGTTTTATAGCAGCTACGTAGTGGCATTTAAAAAATTAGAACAAAAGGCCTGGACGTTGTAAGTATTAGAGAACTGACGGAAACTCTAAAAGTTACAAACAGTGAAAAATTTGATGGATTATTACTACTGTACATGAAGGACTGTTTCACTTTTCTTGTGAATGTTGGAGACGTCAGAAATTAACAACGGACTCGCTAAAAGGCTTCCTGGATTCATTTGAAACATTTCCTTTTGAAAAATTGTAAATGACTGCTTAAACTGACACACAATATTTTTAGCGCAACGCAATCTGACTTTCAAAAATTCCTACAAAATAATGGCCCTGACTAACAATAACCTATACCTTTCATGAATCACTTATCTCACAAAAATCTTCGTTACTCTAACTACTGCAATACAGCGTGCTCCAATACTGCCAGCTGAATAAAAGTTTCAAACTACTGAAGGCACTAACTACTGATAGGCATAGTTAGCAAATGAAAGATTTTGATAGAGAACAAACAATGTATTTGCCTTCATAGTGTTCAAAAGTCATAAAATATATATATATATATATGTTCATGACAACCAGTCTTACAAATTTACTGTCTCTGATGGTTACACGTCCAGATCATCTGCTCTCAAAACTCCGCCATCTCTCTCCCCACATCCACCACTGTTGGCGGCTTACCTCCAACTGCGCAACGCTACGCACTGTTAACTGCCAACTGCCCAACACTACAATAGCAAATTCGCACAATGCAAACCAGCCACAGACTGCACACAGCGGAGTCAGTGATTTTCATATAGAGTGCCACATGGCGTTACCAACATAAAAACCTAAACAGCCTTCTTACATAGCCCCCATGCTTCTCACAAAAAAAATTTACAAATTGTTTTGGGCAGTGGCCAATACAGATTTGAAAAAAAATTTTCATAATTACAATAACAAAGAAATCAAATGCACACACTTATTGATACAATGTTGGTCAAAAGCCTAAATTTTCTCACAGTCCATAAAGACAGTCCTGATCATTCATCACAGTATTAATTACAATTACATGAACAAAGTCTGAGCAGTAAAAGAAAATGCACACGGAAATAGTGGATTTCCATGCAGTCTTGAAAAAGTAGTGTTGTCCTTCCAATGGAAAGACAGTGCTGGACAGTGGTGGATCATCAAAGGTGCAGACCCACTTCAGTCGTTGTAGAGACGGCCAGCAGCCATCTGTTGCGACTGTGCAGGTGCACAATCACCATCGAAGAGTCTTGTACTATATAGGAAGTCCATGAACCACCACTTGTGCACTCATAAAAATTTTTTTGAAATGTCGTTTGAACCAGCAACGCTGTTAACAGTACCTTGCTGAAATATTAACACATGTGCAAGAACTAACAGTCCCAATTTCTCACATATTGTGCTTGTACTATGACCAACAGGAACATGTGCAGTGAAATGTATGCTTACAAGTTACTTAATTTGATGAACTGGTGTCCATTACAATTTTATAACATGAGAATACAATTACAAAGATACAGAAAACATCATTAAAACATAATAATACAGATAACCTTTGTAGTAATACAGGCTTTACAAAAGAATAGAAATAGACATATACATCAGTGTTACAGGAATTATGACATAAGTAAATACATAAAATAATGAGAATAGTTTTTGTAACATTAATTTCACACATCAGCATTAAAACAAAACAGAATAAATAATGTCTAAACATCTTTACAAAGTAAATAACATAGTATTAGAAAAATTCTACAATATAACTCTTAACAGCTAAACAATTAAAGACAGGAAGGACACAAATACACAAGAGTACACAAACACCTAGCGAAATAACACAAAAGTCCACGGCTCATGGTCGTGCAGTAGTGTTCGCGCTTCCCGCGCCCGGGTTCCCGGTTTCGATTCACGGTGGGGTCAGGGATTTTCTCTGCATCGTGATGACTGAGTGTTGTGTGATGTCCTTAGGCTAGTTAGGTTTAAGTAGTTCTAAGTTCTAGGGGACTGATGACAATAGATGTTAAGTCCCATAGCCATTTGAACCATTTTGAAATAACACAAAAGGAAAGGACAGGGTTTGTTATACTGCAGTATTTTGCAAACAAAACTTTCTTTACTTCTTGGAGATCTCCCTTCATTCATCATTATTCCCAAAAAGTCCTGTCTATACCTGTTGTCCCTAAACCCTAAAGTTTTGTTCATATCCTCTCTCTAAATAAATTTTTCTCATTGTACAATACTCATTTTGGCCCAAATATTTTTCATATAACTTCTCAAAGCATTCTTTCCCTATTCTTCATAGTTAGTTTTTATATAGTCTACCCCCTCTTATGCTCACTTAAATTTACTGGGCTCAGATATATGTACTAAGGGATGAGGCAATGCAGCAGCACAAAACAATTAACACAAACAGGAATGACAAAAAATGCAAATTGGCAAAGCAAGCAGCAGTATATCTAAATTAGCAAAGGAATTGCAATATGATAACTAATTTGAGCCAATGTGCAGCAACAAGATAAATACATCAGTAGTAAAACTGGCTTAACAGAGTAATTCAAAGAGAAATTTAGTAGCACTATTCCTGGCAAACAGCAGCAGCAAATACTATAACGTATATCTAAACATGACAAAGCTAAAGCAGAAAAAATAGTACACTAAAGATAGGAAATGTCTAATACCTATGTCAGATCTTAACACCAGAGTGATGCATGACCTTGACTTACTCTACAAAAAAAGTTTCCCAGTCATTGACAAAAATTATGTATGCAATGTCTTATTTGTGCTCCCTGTTTTTTTTTGTAGTAGATCATAACAATATTATTTACTGGATCTGTAGGCATAAAATATCTATATTAGTACATCTATTAAATTTTATTTTAACCAATGCTGAACTGCAGCTAGAAACCAGATATTAAACAAACTGAGCAATCTCTCAACTAGAAAGACAATAGATGTAAAATGTTTCTCATCATTTCATTAGGCATTTTAGTAAATATCATAAATTAAGAGCTCCACAGTGAAATCATATGTTTTCAAGTTCGAGCGTGTCGTAATTGCGATGCTTTCTGCAAAGAAATGTCAATAGCGAAGACAATGGCCTCTTTTTTCCACCTGTTGGCTTTTTTTCCAGGCAGCTGGCGCTACTGGGCGCCACAATGCCTTACATCAAGGTCACTTAGCTTTTTTACCCAAAAATTTACGACAGCAGTTTCCCCTACAGTGACAGTCTCATAAAAATTTCACAGGTCGAGAATTTGCGTTACAAATGAGTAGAAACAAAATCCTGTAAATAAATAGTGTCCAAAAATTTTTCGTCAGTATTGTGATACATTCACGCATTTACAGACATTTCATAAGTCTTTTTGTACGATTCTTGGTTTCCAACATCCTTTTTCACAAGTCAGAATCCCTAAACACTACTCATTATTCCTTACCTTATTACACATATACATATTCGTCGACACTTCTTCAATATTTCATCTTAATAAATATGTAGCATAATCAAATTCCTCATATAGCATCAGCTTATTGATCATAAACATACATCAACAGTATAATACACATCGTCGTCATAATAATAACATCATAACACCTCAGCCAAATCTCAAAAACGTCGTAGCTTTCTGCAATAATTGCAAAACCTCAAAATAGTCTCTGCTGATTTAAATAGTGTCATCTACCTCAAAAGTACTTTAAAAATCACGATCCCATACCAAATACGACATTCAAAGCTCTCATAGTATCACAATGGTTCCGAAAAAATATGAAGATTTCACAAAGTACAGACAAAATACAATTTCACAAGTTTGAAGTTATCCAACTGTGTAATTGCGTAAACATGTATCACTGACATAGTAAAAAAATGTTTGCCTCTCTCAGTTAAATGATCAGATACCTGTGTATTATATGTGTTCGAAAAATATGGTGCCGATGTGTAAAGTTGTATAAGCAAATACCATATTAGCTAGGGCTTTTTGTGCTTGCCGAACACGTAGTACACAAAGTAAGTGTGTACCCCCTGAGGATTAATGTAATTATACCCTCAGGTGTTACAGATTACAGCAATGGAATGAAATGTATCACAGAAAATCTTTGTATCATTGTAATTCAAAAGTCTTTAAAAATAAATGTTTTAAGTACAAAATTAATCACCCAAATATGTGTCCTTTAGCGCTAAATGTGCATCTTGCTGTAAGATAATTCTGTGGAAGTGTCGTAGTTATCGTCCTCCGAAGCTAAGTTTTGCAGAAGTCATTGTACTTACCTCATCATAAGCAAAAGTGAAATACTATGCGTATAGATATCATAGTTATTACGTACATTACCGTGATCAAGAAAGTACTATACTGTAACCTATTGTTGTGCTACGAAACAGGCTATCCCTTGTAGCTATACCACAAACGTTACTACTAAAAGATGTTTTACTCTCCAGAAGAATTCAGAAAATCTGGGCAGATATAAAACAGATACAGCATAAAAGCAACAATGTAAATTGTGTCACATGTTAGTAGCGTCATGATATAATCGTGTAGCTGTCAAAGAAACCAAATACTAAGTCATCTTTAATCTCACAGAAAGTACTTCAAATTAAGAATGTCTTTTAAGTAAACCAAAATGTTGCATTAAAATCTCATTATCAGTATATGTTCTAAGTATGTAAGCCTTATAGTCGTTACATAATTGTGCAACTAACAAGCAAGAATGTACACACACAATAACACTGTGTCCTCTGTTCACTATAACAATGCGTTTGTAATTACATGTACAAATAAGTTCCCTAGGTTCTTGACTGGATACTTAACATTAAAACATAGTTGCGTGTTAACAGTTTCTAAGTGTGACAAAGAGTACTAGTAACGTGAAGTGAAAAATTTTATGGCAAAGACTACGTTAAAAAGCAGATTATCTTTCAATAAACGGTTTTACATGTGAAATATGGTGTAAACGTTTTACCCTTTTTAGTATGCAGAGTTTCAACTTGAAAGCAATTATCATGTGGTATACGTCGGTCAAGAATGCTAAAATTCTTCTCAAGGTTAGTGTCTATGTTATTTTTCTCTGAGCCTGCTGGCGCACATGGCTCTCTGCAGTGCGTGTCATTGTCTGTCTCTTTGTTGGCGAGCGTCATTAGGATTAGGAGACCTAACTTCTACAAATTCACCTAGTCGAGAGGGCCCTGCCCTGTTTGAATCCCGCCAGTTCTGATGAAATTCAGGTCTGTCGTTACGATTATATCGTCTATCGTCATGTCGATAGATTCCGTAGTTTCCTTCTTGTCGGTCACGTGGTGGAGAATTTCTTCTTGAATCGTAACTGGGCACTGAACTGTTGCGTCTGAAGTTCTTCTGTCTCCCTTGATAATAATTGTTTTGTTTCCCATATTGTCTGTTTCTCTAAGCGTCTCTGCCATAGTCATTACTATGGAAATGCCATCTTTCTCTGTAACAATTATTCTGCCTACGGTTGTTATACGGGTGGTGTCTGTTTTGGTCACGATTTGCGTTGTAAGAATACCCTTGTCCTGTCCAGTTATTATTTCTGTCATCGCGGAATTTTGACGGATGTGACCTGAAATTGTTGTTCTCCTGTTTTCGCGTTCTGCGATTGTCAGTGTCAATTTCCAATTCTTGTAACAGTCCCTGAAAAGCTTCAATGTCGTCTTTGCAACGTCCTGCCAAAATAATATGTCGTAAATGTTCAGGCAAGTTGAATAAGCAAATGCGGATGTGTTCTGAGGGGTGTATGGGTTTGAAAGATACTGATTCTTATGGAACATTTCATCGAAACATTTGACAAGACTAGAAAATTCAGATTGTTCGAAATGTTTCATCATTTTGATGCTATGTTTTACTCGGTCTTGTGTAGCTTGAGACCAATATGCTGAGAGGAAGGCATGATAAAATTCTCCTTCACTGTGACAATCGCGAATGACCGATCGCATTCTTACAGCTGGTTCATTCTCTAAATAGCCACACAAATTCTAACCAGTGCTCCAGTGACCAGTTGGGAGAAAAACAATGAGAGAATTGATGAAGCCTTACATTTGGATGAATGTCGTTGCCAGAATTCTTAAATGTTTTGAATTTACGTCTAGTAATGAACAGCTTATAGTCAAAATCATCATGTCGGCGAGTCGCATATCGGTCATTGTTACTTCGTTTCAGCGGTTCCATCTCAAAATTCGGTGTACCTTGCCAATTTCTTTCATAATTTCCGCAGTGCCCTGTGTTATTATTTTGTGGCTGTTCCGTATTTCTATGTTCCTCTTCCCGTATTGGAGCGCGAGTGTCCTCTGAAATATGTAATTCTTGTATTACCTGTGTCAACTGATCTTGTACTTCCCAGATTTCTCTTTTGTACTGTGTATTGATTTGATTTTGATTTTGCTTGAATTTTCTAATTAGTTCATACTCTTCTGTGTCAGTGAAGGCTACGGGACTTTTTTCTCGTTCGTAATATGAAGCTGGGCAACGTTTTGTAAACGTTATTCATGTGTGCTGCGTGTGTAATTAAGATGATGAGATTGAAAGTGACGTCCATTGACTGGAATAGCACTCACATAGTGCATATTGAAAAGTGTATTAAGCTTGCGCTCGAAAACATAAACGCACGAATATTTCGTCAGGCAGAACTACATAGCTCTTCAGCAAACGAATAGCAAAAACAAAACTAGGTCCAACTTAGAATGCTTGTAACTGCCATCTGAAGATGGATTTGTAAAGAAAAATCCGAAACCGGTCATGGTCTGAAGATAATAAACCTTTTAAAACCATACATGTGGCTGTTAGCTGTTTTTTATAAATTA
This sequence comes from Schistocerca cancellata, assembly GCF_023864275.1. Classification (NCBI taxonomy): domain Eukaryota; kingdom Metazoa; phylum Arthropoda; class Insecta; order Orthoptera; family Acrididae; genus Schistocerca; species Schistocerca cancellata. Next base: position 523,437,507 of record NC_064631.1, read on the forward strand.
TGAAGGTTGTTCTACATTTTGTTACCCATTTCGTTCCTTTCGCTTCCAAATCAGTTATTTCGCCTGTGGTGGTTATTCTGGATTCATTTCTCATGAATGGCAAAATTGTGGTCTCCTCTGTTCTGTAAAACAGTTTCATCTTAACATATTGAACTTACAACAGACACAAAAGATCCGAATCCTCCCGTAATTTAAATGACAAATGTTTTGCTTCATCCTTATTACCAAGCTTTCCTTCGGTCCCATAATCAAAATTATTTAATCTTCCTCTACCTTCAAGAGGGAAATTTCCTCAGTACAAATCATATAGGCTGCAGTGCATCCCGCACCAGCAAAAATAGTAAGCTGTAATGCTCATAGCATCAGCAAAACACATGAACGTCGCTTTTCTAGGACAAGTATTAACACAGAATAATTTTTCAGGCTCAGGCTCAACATCAATCAAGGCTACAAAAAGGATCCATATTTCTGTTCCATTCTCCATTTGCTGGAAAACTGCTCGTCATTTGACTGCCATAATACTATTTCAGGGCCACGTAAATTACACTCTTCGTTCACCTTGAACAGAATCAATCTACTTACGAAATCCAAGGACAGCACTTTACGTACTCGGCTATAAAGAACAAAAAAGACATATATCATCAATATTAACATATCATCGCATATTGGAAAGCCAATGGTTAAACAATCGTATTATCGCATCCTGTTTTCAAGATTCTAAACTTCCTCATTCCTTTCTCAGAGTTCTCCTATCTTAAAATATTCATGCAGCACGCATACTATAGTAAGAGATCCTCATTTATACTGACAGATATAGAATAGTAATAGATAGGTAGTAGCACTGAAAGCAGAACATCGGAAACAAGGCTACTAACAGCTGGGGACCTGGGTTTGCCAGACCCATAATACCCACAGATCAGATATTCCCCTGAGTATTCAATTAATTCAACACAGATCTTGTTTCTCTCAGGAGCGACTCTTTTCAATTTACACAAAAAAACCATAAGCAGCATTTCACTTGTTCACAAAGAAACCTTATCTTCACATTTGAACCAACCTAAATCCTAATTGCACACGGAAAAAAAGACCACAAACATCACTTCAATCAATCACACAGAAACATATTTATCATTATTTTTACCAACATATTATTCAAAATGCATTTGTCACAAATTTAAACTAATCAATTCTTTCTCCTCGCCGTCCTCTCTACTCCTCACTGTCTTCTCTATATACCCAATGTACTCATTTGCCATGTCGCTCAATTGTTCCGATTGGGCGCCTTCTGCGCTGATCATTTGTCATTGCCGGTTTTGTCCATTTCCATTTGTTGGATTATGTCTAGGATTGGCCGGCCGAATTTCAACATCATGTGATGCTCCGCCTACAATCCTATTCCCACCGTGTTCACCGTAGTATCGATTCTGGTTGTCGTACCTGTTGCGTTCACGATCCTGTCCACGTCCTCGATCATTTCCGTTGTTCCACCTGTGTTCGCGACTGGTACCCCAGTTTCTATACGGCCGGTCCCGATTATTGTTCCGTTCGCGTCGCGACGACCAGTCACGCCGTTGATTAGTACTACGGCCACGACTTCGATCGCGCTGCTGTGCCCCGTAATAACTTGGTGCCTGATTAGGCGGCCATTCTGCTGTATTGTATTCCAACTCCTGGAGAAGAGTCTTAAACGTTTCCACGTCCTCTTTGCATCGTCCCGCAAGAATGACGTGGCGCAAGTGCATCGGCAGTTTGGTGATGCATATCCTAATTAGTTCCGCAGGCCCGTATGGGTCGTATAGAAATTGATTTGCCTGCAGCATGTGGTCGAATAGGCGTGCTGGGCTGCCGAAATCAGACTGGTTCAAATTTGGCAGCATAATTATGCCATGCTTGACCCTATCTTGTGCCGCTCCCGATCAATAGACGGACAGAAAGGCTTGTCGAAACTCCCGAGTGGAGTTGCAGTGACGCGCTGCCGACCTCATGTGAATCGCCGGTTCACCTTCCAAATAGCCACACATATATTCTATCTTATGTGAACGTGCCCAGTCGGGGGGAAGACAGAACTCAAATTGCTCGAGCCATGCAGGTGGATGTATTCCTTTTTGCGAATTTCGAAATATCTCAAACTTTCTCACCGTAAGGAAATGTTTGAAACCAAATCCCCACATTTCCTCCCGGCGAGGCCCTTGAATGTTTCTGTTTTTCTCGTGTCTGCCCCTCAAAATACATTCTTCCCTGTCGTTAAAATCTCCCTCGTGGCCGGAGTCCCTCTCTGCACTGTTCGTATGGCTATTTTTAGTTCTATTGGCGAGTTCGGAATCACACCCAATGCTGCTTTTCAGATGCGCGCACGCGTTCTTGTAATTCGCCTGTTACAGCTTTGTGCCGCCTGTTCACTTCGAACTGTCCCTTCTGAAATCTAAGAAGCGAACGCACTTCTTCAGTCTCTGCGACCGCTACCTGTGTAGTATTGTTATCGCTCTCCATCACCTTCATCGTGCCTACGATGTCCGCTACTGCCGCCATCTTATCATATATTTGTCTGTTGTCCTCCGCCCCAGTCTGCTTCAATTATTCTACTTGCTGTTCGAGTGCGTGAATCGCTTGACTGTTGTCCACTACTGTATTGCTAATGGACGCGGGACAATGCGTTTCCGCCTCCTGGACCCTCGAGAGTACCTGCTGGCGTTCCCTTTGGCATTCTTCTCTCAGCGCTTGGAAATTCGTAAGTAGCTGTTCTTCGCTCTCTTTCGATTCTGCATCGTGACTCCGCTTGCCCTGTTCTAAGGCTTGCAGACGGTCATCGATTTGTTCAAATGTACGACCTAATTTTTTCATAATATCGCTTTTTATTTCACATGCCAGATTGTTTACTGTTGTGAGATATCATCGGACACTCTCTGCATCGACTTGTCCACTTTATTTGTCTGCTGGATTAGTTTTTCGTCTATTTGTTCGCCTAGCTCATGGATCGAGTTTTCAGATTTCTGCGTCATTTGTTCGCCTAACTCACGGATCGATTTTTCAGATTTCTCTGTCATTTGTTCGCCTAGCTCTCGGATCGATTTTTCAGATTTCTGCGTCATTTGTTCGCCTAGCTCTCGGATCGATTTTTCAGATTTCTGCGTCATTTGTTCGCCTAGCTCTCGAATCGATTTTTCAGATGATTCATTTTGTTCTCGGAACGATTTTTCTGATTTCTCTGCATTTTCTTTATTTTGTTGCAATAAGGCTTTCATGAGTTCTGCCAAATCAATTTGGTTAGTAGGACGCAAATTAATTTCTGGCTCTGCTGTAAGCCCGTTCCTCCTGTTTTGCATTTCGTCTGAAGTATTTCCCATTGCATTTTCGGAACCGTCCAACGCGTTAATATTCGAAATCAAATTACCCCCTTGGTCCATGTTGCTTAAGTTGTTGGACCGCCTACTTTTAGCTTGGTTACGTATCTGCATTTGTTCAATTTATACCCGGTACGCAACACACTAATCAGAATAAACGCAACCTCCAAATATTACGACAGTTACACGAAAGGTACCCAACCTAGTACGCACTGTTTCACATGCAGAACAAATTTATATCTTTGATCGAAGTCAGTGTAACTTTCAAGCTAGAAAAAAAAACACATACATATAAAACAAACAAATATAGAAAACAAAACAAGACAAACAGCACATGCCGCTCAACAACGCCATGAATCTTTTGAAAGACTGTTCAGAAACAACGCAGAAGTTGTTTGAGCGCTGTAGGGCAAAAAAATTAAGATTATACAACACTCGCAATCTAACGTTTCAAAGATTCCAGAGTCTAGGGGAATCACAGAACAGGGTCGCCATGTGTAACGTTGTTGCTTTAATTTGTGGTGTAAGCGGTGCTGATATTAAAGACCATAAAAGTGGGTTAAAAGCTGTGAGCTGTCTGGTTAAGTTAACTTGCATTACTGAGCAACTGTTTCACCTGGTATCCAGTCTAGCTTACCAAATTCCCAACCAGGCTGACATTTATATATATATATATATATATATATATATATATATATATATATATACGCTCCTGGAAATGGAAAAAAGAACACATTGACACCGGTGTGTCAGACCCACCATACTTGCTCCGGACACTGCGAGAGGGCTGTACAAGCAATGATCACACGCACGGCACAGTGGACACACCAGGAACCGCGGTGTTGGCCGTCGAATGGCGCTAGCTGCGCAGCATTTGTGCACCGCCGCCGTCAGTGTCAGCCAGTTTGCCATGGCATACGGAGCTCCATCGCAGTCTTTAACACTGGTAACATGCCACGACAGCGTGGACGTGAACCGTATGTGCAGTTGACGGACTTTGAGCGAGGGCGTATAGTGGGCATGCGGGAGGCCGGGTGGACGTACCGCCGAATTGCTCAACACGTGGGGCGTGACGTCTCCACAGTACATCGATGTTGTCGCCAGTGGTCGGCGGAAGGTGCACGTGCCCGTCGACCTGGGACCGGACCGCAGCGACGCACGGATGCACGCCAAGACCGTAGGATCCTACGCAGTGCCGTAGGGGACCGCACCGCCACTTCCCAGCAAATTAGGGACACTGTTGCTCCTGGGGTATCGGCGAGGACCATTCGCAACCGTCTCCATGAAGCTGGGCTACGGTCCCGCACACCGTTAGGCCGTCTTCCGCTCACGCCCCAACATCGTGCAGCCCGCCTCCAGTGGTGTCGCGACAGGCGTGAATAGAGGGACGAATGGAGACGTGTCGTCTTCAGCGATGAGAGTCGCTTCTGCCTTGGTGCCAATTATGGTCGTATGCGTGTTTGGCGCCGTGCAGGTGAGCGCCACAATCAGGACTGCATACGACCGAGGCACACAGGGCCAACACCCGGCATCATGGTGTGGGGAGCGATCTCCTACTCTGGCCGTACACCTCTGGTGATCGTCGAGGGGACACTGAATAGTGCACGGTAAATCCAAACCGTCATCGAACCCATCGTTCTACCATTCCTAGACCGGCAAGGGAACTTGCTGTTCCAACAGGACAATGCACGTCCACATGTATCCCGTGCCACCCAACGTGCTCTAGAAGGTGTAAGTCAACTACCCTGGCCAGCAAGATCTCCGGATCTGTCCCCCATTGAGCATGTTTGGGACTGGATGAAGCGTCGTCTCACGCGGTCTGCACGTCCAGCACGAACGCTGGTCCAACTGAGGCGCCAGGTGGAAATGGCATGGCAAGCCGTTCCACAGGACTACATCCAGCATCTCTACGATCGTCTCCATGGGAGAATAGCAGCCTGCATTGCTGCGAAAGGTGGATATACACTGTACTAGTGCCGACATTGTGCATGCTCTGTTGCCTGTGTCTATGTGCCTGTGGTTCTGTCAGTGTGATCATGTGATGTATCTGACCCCAGGAATGTGTCAATAAAGTTTCCCCTTCCTGGTACAATGAATTCTCGGTGTTCTTATTTCAATTTCCAGGAGTGTATATACAGGGTGAGTCACCTAACGTTACCGCTGGATATAATTCGTAAACCACATCAAATACTGACGAATCGATTCTACAGACCGAACGGGAGGAGAGGGGCTAGTGTAATTGGTTAATAGAAACCATAAAAAAATTCACGGAAGTATGTTTTTTAACACAAACCTACGTTTTTTTAAATGGAACCCCGTTAGTTTTGTTAGCACATCTGAACACATAAACAAATACGTAATCAGTGCCGTTTGTTGCATTGTAAAATGTTAATTACATCCGGAGATATTGTAACCTTGAGTACCACTCCTCCGCTGTTCGATCGTGTGTATCGGAGAGCACCGAATTACGTAGGGATCCAAACGGAACGGTAATGGACCTTAGGTACAGAAGAGACTGGAACAGCACATTACGTACACATGCTAACACCTTTTTATTGGTCTTTTTCACTGACGCACATGTACATTATCATGAGGGGTGAGGTAAATGTACACACGTGGTTTCCGTTTTCAATTACGAAGTGGAATAGAGTGTGTCCCACTGGAAACGCTTCGACGTATGTGGTATCAGCATGATGGTGCACCTACACATTCCGCAATTAACACTAGGCAGACCCTTGACAGGATGTTCGATGGGCGTTTCATAGGACGTGGAGGACGCATAAATTCGCCAGCCCGATCTCCTGATCTTACACCTCTGGACTTCTTTCTGTGGGTTACGTTAAAGGAGAATGTGTACCGTGATGTGCCTACAACCCCAGAGGATATGAAACAACCTATTGTGGCAGCCTGCGGCGACATTACACCAGATGTACTGCGGCGTGTACGACATTCATTACGCTAGAGATTGCCATTGTGTGCAGCAAATGATGGCCACCACATTGAACATCTATTGGCCTGACATGTCGGGACACACTCTATTCCACTCCGTAAATGAATACGGAAACCACATGTGTACGTGTACCTCACTTCTCATGGTAATGTACATGTGCGTCAGTGAAATAGACCAATAAAAAGGTGTTAGCATGTGGACGTAATGTGCTGTTCCATTCTCTTCTGTATCTAAGGTCCATCACCGTTCCCTTTGGATCCCTACGTAATTCGGTGCTCTCCTTTACACACGATCGAACAGCGGAGGAGTGGTACTCAAGCGTCAACTTTAGGTTACAATATCTCCGGATGTAATTAACATTTTACAATGCAACAAACGGCACTGATTACGTATTTGTTTATATGTTCAGATATGCTAACAAAATAACGGGGTTCCATTTAAAAAAACGTAGGTTTGTGTTAAAAAATATACTTCCGTGCATTTTTTTATGGTTTGTTTTAACCAATTACACTAGCCCCTCTGCTCACGTTCGGTCTGTGGAATATATATATATATATATTATTTAAATAAAAAGAAATAAATCAGTTTATATTTGGAAATTTATCTTAACATTGTCATTGAAATTTCAGCATATTAAACTTGATTCATAACTAAACTGGTGCCTTATTTAGGATTGTGAAAATGTGAGTTTGTAATCTTACAAAACACATCAAATATGGAGCCAAGATTGGGAGACTGCATACAACACTGCATTCATATAATAACACACAAAGAACGTTGAAACATATGCAAGAGGAAATTAACCACAACCAACCGACTCAATTTTCACCCAAAGAAGCTACGTTCGTAGCGCAATCCTGTCCGTCATGAAATTACCACACACTGGTATACTAAATTCATACTAACTCTCTGTGAAATCTTCCCGAAAAGATTAGCTGAGGGATACTTTGATGCTTACACCACATGCTTCACGTGGTCAACTTGGTTTACACAAAGAGTGTAACTTTACAATAGCTTTGATAATTAAAATAAATTACATCAAAACGCAATTTACAAAAGAAAAACATCGAACTGTTTACTATCGTCTTACTATTAACCTGATGGGTCAAACAATTGTATAAGCACGTGGTTTTGGTCTCACAAAGTACACCCCACGTGGGTTGAACATAAAGAAAAGTTGCTATATTGAAAAATATTGTCAAGACGAGACTTTATAATCTCACGCACATCCGCATTTAAGATTGATGATCTTAGTTACAGTTACTGATCAACACGTGGTTCCACTTTACTCACAAAGTAGTGACAACGCAACTACCGGAATATATTATGAACTTCACTCTCGAATTACACTGCGTTGCAATTTAAGATAACATTAGATATTTTAGAGCTAAACCTGAAATAAAGGTGATTAAATTTTCAGTTAGGCTGAACTTAAGGAATCCATTGTCCTACGGACTTAGCAGACACGTGCTTAGCCAGAGATCTTACCACTTCAGACGCTCGCCGTGGACAGACTGCCCTGGTCCCTTCCTGAGGGTTGCTCACAAATACAAACGGAAGCGGACAGAGAGGCATCTTCCTATACCAACATGACAAGGGACGGACAGGACCATACTAAGAATAGAAACCTCTCTGCCTTTAGAAAGCGTAGCTACCTGTTCCGACGTTGGTCCTACTGTTCTCTAGCAGACAGGCTTGTCTGCTACCCTGAAGCATGCAACTAGAAATACATTTTCTCATTCATCCTCTCACACAGAAGGGAAGGGGGATGACAGTATCTTATCATATACAGTACATAAAAGAAAGCGGATGTAGGTTCCGTATGAGATTGTGTGACATTAATTACATATAAACTGTGTTTTAAAGTGTAGTAGTGTGACAGATCGTTCTTGTTTATGTGTAAAAGTAACACGTTTCACAGCTCAGTCTCCTCCCAGATAGTCAGTAACACCACAGTAAATTTAGAAGAGGAATTTATGCCGTAAATGACAACAAATTTCAGAAATTAACATGAAAGGAATCCAACAGAGACCTTTCAACATAGTTTGGAAGGATTGGAGACTGTCTCTTAGAAAGACGTCAACCGAATTTTTAGCTGCTTTTACAAATAGATACATTTCGCGCTTAGTTTTGGTGAATTTCTTTGTTACGGAATTGAGCCTCGGTACGACTGTAATCCCTGTATCTGTCGTGATGCTCAGTATTACTTGTGGCTAAGAGGTCAAGTGTGTTTTCGTAACCATTTGCAAGTTGAATGGCCTCGTGAACTAATTGTTCAAAATAATTTTTAAAAAAGCATTTAGAAAAATTACGGAAGTGGCTTTGTATCTACAATAGGGTCTGAAAATGTTTTTTTTTTTTCAACATACGGAAGATAGATTGAAGTCACTGCCAACTACAATTGTATGATTAGCGTACCTATTTGTGATGATACTCAAGTTTTCTTTGAACTCATCAGCAACTGTTTCATCTGAGACCGGGAGTCGGTAAAAGGAGACAGTTATTAATTTATTCCGGTTGTCGATTATAACCTCTGCCCATATTAAGTCACAGGAACTACCTGCTTCAATGTCGCTTGTGAGCTGAAACACACATTAGATTATTTTTCCTGAAGTTGTGCTTCTTTTTCCGTTCCAGTACAGATCATTACAATTACGGCATTTCCCTCCAAAACCTAGGATGCTTTCTCTGTGACCCTGTAAATACCAGAGCGAAACAATGTAGAACAACAACGTACGTAAGAAGCATAGCATTATGTATTCCTTCATTTCCTTATTTCTAACATTTTAAAATTGTACGTCGACTTAAGACGACATGTCAATCATAGATGTTCTTATCTCTATTTAGTGAACGTATTTTCAGTTATGTATTGAACATTGTCCTGCTACACTTTATTGAGTAATGTTTTGCCGCAAGGGATATCTGATTTTACAGATTAAATTAATATGGAGTAAGTCGTTCTTCTTTTCAAACATTCACATCCCCATTTCTTCTTTCCTTATTGTCTTTTGGGTATGCAGTTGTAGTAATTAAAGTAGGTACAAATGCAGTGATAAAAAAAACATGATTAGCGTACATTCGCTTTCTCTTTACATCGTTGCTTTCTTGTTGCTCCCATGCCGATGGACTGTTTCTATCGCAATCACTAAGCGTGAAAGGAAGCTACTCTACAGACAGAGGGATCTATATTTATAGTTGGCAGAACTAATTACATACTGACATAATCGTCGGTATTGCTTCCGTTTCCCAAAAGTTATAAATATTTCGATTTCGGAAAAGAAGCTCTGTATTTCGTCAAGATGTCGAAGAAGAAGGTCCCTTACGTACTGGTTGTATCGAGTAAGATGTGGAGACGGCGGTTTGAAAGCGGACAGAAGAAGTAGGAGGAAGGGCGTCCCTTACCTGAGGGATGGCTACCTGGCGAAGGGGCAAGTGTGGCTAATGTCCGGCGTGGTAAATCTCCGGCGTGGCAAATGTCCGCCATTCAGCGGATCGGCGCCACCGTTGCTGGACTTTGATTAATGCTATTATGACATGATGGGCAGAGCTTTGTTACCCAGTGCGATATAGATTGTGCCCCTCACGTATAGTATGTTATGATGGACTCTGCACAATGTCACCACACTGATAACATTACGGCGGTCTCTCGACTCTCCTTTGGCTTGGTTTCTGGGGATGCAATGATGAATCTCCTTACCGACGACACGGAGGACGAAGTTCGTGATGCTATCCAGGCGGGTTCTGCAAACCAGTTGGCTGGTACTAAAGGGCTTCCATTGGAGTTTTATCGGAAATTTTGTCCCCTAATGGCGACGGGTGGACGGAATTAACAGGATCTTATGTCACCTCCCGCGTAAATCTTGGACTGTTTGCTCGACAGTCTCCTCATTCCCATCCACAAGCCTACAGATATACGATTACCTTTCCTTTACGTTGCTCAACAGCAACACAACGATCTTTACGCTGTTGTTGACTGCACGGCTTAAACGGATGGCCCCGTACGGGATTTCTTGTGATCAGACTTCTTTGGAAGGCGCCAATAACATCCGCATGACCCGCTGTCGCTATCGCGAAATAATCGCTCTTGCTCACGGTCATCGTACGCCTGGACTTTCGGCAATTCTTAACTTTAGCCTATGGTTCGATCGGGTCGATCACGACTTCCTGAAAGGGCAGCTCCGCAGTATGGGATACTTTGATACTACCGTTGGCATATCTCTCGCGGAGCTACGTCAAGTACACTCTGCTATGACTGTCTCATTCCTCCCTTCTTGATCATCCATTCAGTGCATCGAGGCAGCCCACTCTCTGCACTGTTGTATGCTTACGTTGTGGAACCGTTGCTCTCGGTCAATGCTTGTCTAGTATGTCTTTCGGGGGCCATACATTCAGCTCCACTGCTTATGCAGACGATATCGTCACCGTTCTTCGTAGAGTTACTGGCATGGTGGCCATGTAACGCCGGAAATGCATATCCTCCTATTTCCATCTATCGTACTATAAATTTTTTCTTTATTTTGTTACCTGAAGGTATGAAATTTCTGTGTATTTATATATTGTAATTGTTTTACTGTTTGTATATATACACTCCTGGAATTTGAAATAAGAACACCGTGAATTCATTGTCCCAGGAAGGGGAAACTTTATTGACACATTCCTGGGGTCAGATACATCACATGATCACACTGACAGAACCACAGGCACATAGACACAGGCAACAGAGCATGCACAATGTCGGCACTAGTACAGTGTATATCCACCTTTCGCAGCAATGCAGGCTGCTATTCTCCCATGGAGACGATCGTAGAGATGCTGGATGTAGTCCTGTGGAACGGCTTGCCATGCCATTTCCACCTGGCGCCTCAGTTGCACCAGCGTTCGTGCTGGACGTGCAGACCGCGTGAGACGACGCTTCATCCAGTCCCAAACATGCTCAATGGGGGACAGATCCGGAGATCTTGCTGGCCAGGGTAGTTGACTTACACCTTCTAGAGCACGTTGGGTGGCACGGGATACATGCGGACGTGCATTGTCCTGTTGGAACAGCAAGTTCCCTTGCCGGTCTAGGAATGGTAGAACGATGGGTTCGATGACGGTTTGGATGTACCGTGCACTATTCAGTGTCCCCTCGACGATCACCAGTGGTGTACGGCCAGTGTAGGAGATCGCTCCCCACACCATGATGTCGGGTGTTGGCTCTGTGTGCCTCGGTCGTATGCAGTCCTGATTGTGGCGCTCACCTGCACGGCGCCAAACACGCATACGACCATCATTGGCACCAAGGCAGAAGCGACTCTCATCGCTGAAGACGACACGTCTCCATTCGTCCCTCCATTCACGCCTGTCGCGACACCACTGGAGGCGGGCTGCACGATGTTGGGGCGTGAGCGGAAGACGGCCTAACGGTGTGCGGGACCGTAGCCCAGCTTCATGGAGACGGTTGTGAATGGTCCTCGCCGATACCCCAGGAGCAACAGTGTCCCTAATTTGCTGGGAAGTGGCGGTGCGGTCCCCTACGGCACTGCGTAGGATCCTACGGTCTTGGCGTGCATCCGTGCGTCGCTGCGGTCCGGTCCCAGGTCGACGGGCACGTGCACCTTCCGCTGACCACTGGCGACAACATCGATGTACTGTGGAGACCTCACGCCCCACGTGTTGAGCAATTCGGCGGTACGTCCACCCGGCCTCCCGCATGCCCACTATACGCCCTCGCTCAAAGTCCGTCAACTGCACATACGGTTCACGTCCACGCTGTCGCGGCATGCTACCAGTGTTAAAGACTGCGATGGATCTCCGTATGCCACGGCAAACTGGCTGACACTGACGGCGGCGGTGCACAAATGCTGCGCAGCTAGCGCCATTCGACGGCCAACACCGCGGTTCCTGGTGTGTCCGCTGTGCCATGCGTGTGATCATTGCTTGTACAGCCCTCTCGCAGTGTCCGGAGCAAGTATGGTGGGTCTGACACACCGGTGTCAATGTGTTCTTTTTTCCATTTCCAGGAGTGTATATTTATGCATTTATCTCGATGTATAATTGGTTTGTTTTGTGAATATTATTTGTATTTTTACGCTGGGTCTGGCCTAGGGAAAACTATGCTATCAAATGATTACATCGGTAGGTCGTGTGGAGAACCAAAGGGTTTAGGATCTTTGGTAGTGTTAACTCCGCCGCGTGGAGCGCGGGCAGTGGGGGAGTCTGGCTGGAGTAGTGCTGTGGAGCAGGTGTGTTGTGTGACGCTCCTGCGAGTTGCCGCGCTTTCAGGGTTGGGCAAAATGTAATTGCGCTCGACTTGCTATGTTAGTTTCTGACATGGTGTCGCGGACGGGAGCGTTAGCTGGCACACATCAAGAGCCCGTCTCGGCTGGAGACCGTGTCGAGAAGAAGGCGCGCCAACATCCAACTTCTGCAATAGCGACGGCCCACAACGAGTGACTGTCGCCACCTCCTCGATCGACGACTTCAAACCTTCTATCAACCAACAAGGAAGACTGGTAGCACGTAAAGTTTTAGAAGTGTATGGCAGACCTCAGCTTTTCAAACTGTTAAACTTTTCTCACTAAATTACAGCAACGTAGCATGAACATTTGTTGCTCATTGTCCCAATTGCATTACCAAGAAGGGTCCCTTCCTTTTCCGGAATGAACCCGAGTGTCTTTGAAATTCAAACGCCAGCATTAAAGTAATATTATTCCATTTCACTGCTTTAATTTCAAAGTTCAGTTAAAGTATCATAGCTGGCTACAATATTTAGATTACACAAGCACAAATTAAGAATTCGAGTTTTGTTACCATATTTTAGCTTACCTGTGACTGCGGCTCAGCTTCGTATGTACTAAATTTTACTATTGTTAATTGTTCAGAATCATTAAATTCAAGTTCAAAGTTAAATTTCTTATTTCTAAATTGCGTAGATTCAAGTAGCTTTTGAAATTATTGTTGAGGTAGCCCAAGACTAACCTTACTTTACTGAATTTCGATATGCTTCACAAACAAAGCTCACTATTAATTTCAGTCACTAAATTAACTTTAAATTTTCCGTATTTATTAATTCTTTTGCTATATTAAGTCAGAGTGTAGCGAAATTTATTACTTCTGACAAACTTTCAGTTTTCACACTACACGTGTCAACCTTCAGTTGCCACGCTTCTAGTGCTAATTATATGTGAAATAACCTTTCTTTTTCAGTTATTCTAGTAGTTGTCCATAGGACTGGCGACCGTAATTTTCTCCAAATCTCAAATATCTAATTAACGCCAATTAATTGTTAACGTGACTACCACACATTTACTTTCTTTATTAATTTTACCCTTTTCTCAAAATTAATTACCACCAATTTCATTTGCATTTTTCCTTTCATTTAGATGTAACCCTTTCCTCTCTCTTCACCGATAGATTAACTTCGGTGACGATTGCTTTTCCCAAATTTCCATTAGGTACATGCGGTTTAATTTTTCACTGTAATTAAGGTCGAGGGGGAGGTTACAGCCACCGATGGCGAAATTTCTGGTAGCTACCTTAGCGTCCGAAAATCGAGCTCCATGGCTACAGGTGTGGGACTTCCTGCGGACAGAGCTGCCCATTGTGTGTAGCTGCTACTATTTGATGCTTGGGACCCTATTTTGCAAGTGACGTGCGGTGCACGAATGCTCTCGGCTGCCGCCGCCCACAGTCCCAACTACTGAGCTCCTAAACCATTGTTTACAAGCCTTCGATCTTCTGCAGTGAGCTCAACAAGTAAACGTATATATGGTGACACCGACACTCCCTATTCCGCCATCCACAGCCGCATTCTGTTGATATTGGCTTTACATATTTTGCACGGCTTGCTGTTCAGGTTAGGTCTTGTAAGGTGGTTATAATTTCACACCTTACAAGCACTCATCTACATACTTTGCCGTGATTTACAACTGGAATTAGGTAACATTTGAAACGTTGTACATCGTATACAGTGTGGTCCATTGATAGCGACCGGGCCAAATATCTCACGAAATAAAACATCAAACGAAAAAACTACAAAGAACGAAACTCGTCTAACTTGAACCGGGAAACCAGATGGCGCTATGGTTGGCCCAATATATGGCGCTGCCATAGGTCAAACGGATATCAACTGCGTTTTTTTAAATAGGAACCCCCATTTTTATTACGTATTCGTGTAGCACGTAAAGATATATGAATGTTTTAGTTGAACCTCTCCTTTCGCTTTGTGATAGATGGCGCTGTAATAGTCACAAATGTATAAGTACGTTGTGTCACGTAACATTCCGCCAGTGCGGACGGTATTAGCTTCCTGATACATTACCCGTGTTATAATGGACCGTTTACCAATTGCAGAAAAGGCCGATATCGTGTTGATGTATGGCTATTATGAGCAAAATGCTCATTGGGCGTGTGCTAATGTATGCTGCTCGGTATCCTGGACGACATCATCCAAGTGTCCGGACCGTCCGCCGGATAGTTACGTTATTTAAGGAAACAGGGAGTGTTTAGCCACATGTGAAACGTCAACCACGACCTGCAACAAATGATGATGCCCAAGTAGGTGTTTTAGCTGCTGTCGTGGCTAATCCGCACATCAGTAGCAGACACATTGCGTGAGAATCGGGAATCTCAAAAACGTCGGTGTTGAGAATGCTACATCAACATCGATTGCACCCGTACTGTATTTCTATGCGCCAGCAATTGCATGGCGGCGGCTTTGAACGTCGTGTACAGTTCTGCCACTGGGAACAAGAAAAGGACGGGACGATGACACATTTTTTGCAAGCGTTCTATTTAGTTACGAAGCGTCATTCACAAACAGCGGTAACGGAAACCGGCATAATATACACTATTGGGCAACGGAAAATCCACGAGTGGAACATCAGAGACCTTGGCGGGTTAATTAATGTATGGTGTGGCATTATGGGAGAAAGGACAATTGGCCCCCATTTTCGATGGCAATCTAAATGGTGCAATGTATGCTGATTTCCTATGTAATGTTCTACCGATGTTACTACAAGATGTTTCACTGCATGACAGAATGGCGATGTACTTCCAACATGATGGATGTCCGGCACATAGCTCGCGTGCGGTTGAAGCGGTATTGAATAGCGTATTTCATCACAGATGGATTGGTCGTCGAAGCACGTTCACCGGATCTGACGTCCCCGGATTTCTTTATGTGGGGAAATTTGAAGGATATTTGCTATCGTGATCCACCGACAATACCTGACAACGTGCGTCAATGCATGTGCGAACATTATGGAAGGCGAACTACTCGTTGTTGAGAGGAATGTCTTTACACGTATTGCCAAATGCATTGAGGATGACGGACATCATTTTGAGCATTTATTGCATTAATGTAGTATTTAAAGGTAATCACGCTGTAACAGCATGCGTTCTCAGAAATGATAAGTTCACAAAGGTACATGTATCACATTGGAAGAACCGAAATAAAATGTTCAAACGTACCTACGTCCTGTATTTTAATTTAAAAAACATACCTTTTACCAACTGTTCGTCTAAAATTGTGAGCCAAATGTTTGTGACTATTACAGCGCCATCTATCACAAAGCGAAAAAAGTTCCAGCTAAAACATTCATACTTCTTAGCGTAATACACGAACGTGTAATAAAAAATTGGGGTTCCTATTTAAAAAAAAAAAAAACTCTGTTGATATCCGTTTGGCCTATGACAGCGCCATCTAGCGGACCAACCATAGCGGTATCTGGTTTCCCACTTCAAGCTAGGCAAGTTTCGTTCTTTGTAGTTTTTCCGTTTGACGCTTATTTCGTGAGATATTTGGCCCAGTTACGATCAATGGACCACCCTGTATATGAATATTTAAAGAAGACTGACATTGTGACATACACCTTGTAAATAGTTGTCAATGCTTATTTATTATCAAAACGGCGTAATGAATGATTGCCTGTACTAGTAGAGATTGGAACGCCAGTGAAAATGAAACGGCAGGCGTTACACAAGCCCTGGGTGGAAAATCCTGCGCAAGTGTGGTCCTGCTTGACACAGGAAGAGACAAGACGGATGGTCGGGGCACCTGAGCACTGAAGCACAATACAGCGGTGGCCGGCCGGTGATGTAGTGGGGACAGTAGGATAACCGGATAATACTTCGGAAACTCTGAAAATCTTGGAAGCGGCAGAGAGGTACGAGGAAGTGCTACCATGGAAATCTTATAGTCTGGGTTTGTTCCGAGGATTTTTACCCTGAGAAGCGTACCATTGCATGTATTCCTAATGAATGGGGATAGGTATTTCCTCGCAAACTTTCCGTGCAGGACAACAAAAGACTAACCTATGGTTGGTCGACGAGTCTGTAAAGATAGAGAATATTCCGTGGTTTAGAGAAGATTATTCGCCTTCTGCAGTTACGAGAGATGGGATCCGAGCTTTGCTGGGAAACCAGTGTCAGAGAGAAAGAAGTCAGAAGACAGTATTATAGTATACTAGTCAGAGGACCAGCTTCTGCCATCCTAGTGTTTGAAAGAGTTTATTCTGTGGCTGGAGTTCTTCCATCATCGCAGACATGTACGAGAAGCATCACTCGGACGCACCGGAGTGATTGCTAATTGCTAATTTCTTCGGCCTATTAGGGTTATAAGGCTAAACAGCTGTGATTTCGCAAGTTTTATTTAAACTGAGGTTGCACACCACTGTAGATCATCACTGAAAGTAGTGTCTCCTAGTGTTTGGTACGTAGATGTCAGTCATCCCGCGTTATTTATATTAGATTGCCTAGCCATAAAAAGGAGGGTAGATTTTGGCAATTGATCAGTAACATTAATTAGGAAATATAAACGTTTGTAATATAAAGAGGTTCTTAATCCACAGTAAATGTTTAAGTAGAAACAACATTTATCATTTAGTAGTTACTAGTTCTCTTAATCATTCATTTACGTCTAGGTTGAAATTTATATGTTAAAGAGCAAGAAGGAGGAAATAGTATCACAACTAAGATATCCTAAGATCTGCTTCAGGGGGTAGTCAGACAGGGCCAAATCTTGATTATCGCGTTCAGTATTTTCCATTGCGCACATTGGTTTTACACCCGCCTGGAGTAGCATCTTGGAGTCTATATCATGTATCTGGTAGAGACATTCCCCTTTTCTTCAGTTTCAGCTTTGAAAGGACGCAGTGGCACAATTGTTCCACGTGCCTTACTAACCTGTTGCTGGATTATGTGATCAAAAGTATCCGGACACCTGGCTGAAAATGACTTACAATTTCATGGAGCCCTCCATCGGTAATTCTGGCCCACCCTTAGCCTTGATGACAGCTTCCACTCTCGCAGGCATACGTTCAATCAGGTGCTGGAAGGTTTGTTGGGGAATGGCGGCCCATTCTTCACGGAGCGCTGCACTGAGGAGAGGTATCGATGTCGGTTGGTGAGGCCTGGCACGATGTCGGCGTTCCAAAACATCCCAAACGTGTTCTATAGGATTCAGGTCAGGACTATGTGCAGGCCAGTCCTTTCCAGGGATGTTACTGTCGCATAACCACACCGCCACAGGCCGTGCATTATGAACAGTTGCTCGATCGTGTTGAAGATGCAGTCGCCAACCCCGAATTGCTCTTCAGCAGTGGGAAGCGAACAGGTGCTTAAAACATCAATGTAGGCCCGTGGTGTGATAGTTCCACGGAAAACAATAAGGGGTACAAAACCCCTCCATGAAAAACACGACCACACCATAACACCTCCCCCACCGAATTTTACTGTTGTCACTACACACGCTGTCAGACGACAGACGACGGCATTCGCCCTAACCCCACCATGCCATCGGATCGCCACATTGTGACCGTCATTCGTCACTCCACACAACGTTTTCCCACCGTTCAATCGTCCAATGTTTATGCTCCTTACACCAAGCGAAGCGTCCTTTGACATTCACCGGCGTGATGTGTGGCTTATGAGTATCCGCTCGACCATGAAATCTAACTTTTCTCAACTCCAAGCTAATTGTCATAGTACTTGCAGTGGATCCTGACGCAGTTTGGAACTACTGTGTGATGGTCTGGATAGATGTCTGCCTATTACACATTACGACCCTCTTCAGCTGTCGGCTGTCTGTCAATCAACAGACAAGGTCAGCCAGTACGCTTTTATTTCCAATTCACTATCACATCGGAAACAGTGGACCTATGGATGATTAGGAGTGTGGAAATCTCGCGTACAGACCAATACCTTTGATCACATAGTACACCTTACTGTCAATGGGAAGCAAGTATGCCAGTCACGCCTTCATGGGATTCACATTGCTGGTACCCCTCTGCTTGTCGCCTATGATGTCTTGGCAACGGAAGAGCATCGCCTGGTGTGCGGATCGGCGCTAGAATTCTGGTTCTTGGTGCGATATACTCTAGACCTAATTAGCCGTATGACTCCTCGCCATATACCTCCGCAACTGCTTCTCTTTCTGGACAACTTCTGTGAAGTGGATTCGTGGGCACGCAGTTCGCTACTTTTTTGCTGACAGCGACAAAAAGTCCTTGATTTGTGGCACATCCTTAATGAACGGCATTGTACGGTTGCCCGAAATACTAAGTACAAACCATTTTTCCCCAATTTCCGTTGCAGTATCTTTCTTAACCCATCTCAGAGTTGGGATGTTACTGCAGTGATGGGTTGATCCACGCCGTTTACACTCTAGAACCGGTTATTCTCTGCTTGTCGGAATGTTCTCGGAAAAACTATGCGTCGAGAGGCTCACCGAGTCCGGCGACTTGTCGCTCTCTTCTCCTTGCGACACTGGTCTCCGGGTTTTTCGATGGTGTTAATAGTAATTTAAAAAATACAAGAAAATAGGAAATGAATAAATAAATCACTGATGATCTTTGTGCCCTTGCTTCACGTTCCCCACACATCCGTTCGTTTTGGGGTGAGGGAATGGCATGGTGGCCAGGCATCGGATTGTGACTCCTGCCCACACTGCTCCCACCCCTCGCTTTGGGCCCGGGAAGGTTGCTTAAGGGGAGAAAATGGTCAGAGTAGCTGCCCAGTCAGCAGGAGACCCAGGTTCGAATCTCGAACCGGAATTTTCTACTGCCCCTTTTGACTTAAATCAATACTCGCTCGCAGCCAATGTCTGTAATTCCTATTTGTCTTCATTCACAGTGGATGGATCAAAATGGTGTCTGTTCGGAGATGTTTGAAAGAACAGACACTATACATGCATATTTATATACTGAAAGCACCTTGAAATGTTTTATTTTGTGTTTGTGTGCTACTCAGTGATACAGATGTGTGTATGTAGCGCCTATTTTTGCTGTAACAACTTTGAAATGAAGGTTAAGAGAGAAATCTGACAGCATTGAAGCCAAGATATTTCCGGTATTATCCGGTGACCATCTGAAGATGAAAAAGTAGGTCACTCCAAATGCCCCATCAGAAAGTAAAAGTGACTGGCATATATGATTGTTTGAGTTGTCTTTTTCATCACAAACACTCCTAGTTTCCAAATCGGAGACCAAAGTGGGTCAAAAAGATTATTGTTGAGTTTTTAAATTGATTTTGAACTCCTGAAAATTAAACTATACAAAATGTTAACCATTAGAAATACGTAAACTGAAAAATAACATAATACTAACCCACACAACCAAACATTCAGATTTATTTATTTATCATTTCTCGCTCTTAGTCAACGACAAGGTGTCCACAATTAAAATTCCAGTTTAGAAACGCTGTAGAAAGCGAACTACTATTTAGAATGACGTCAAATTTGAACAGCATATGTTTGACGCAGTGGAAAATGTCATGGAACAAAAAAATTACAAAAATTAGATCAATAGGCGCCTCTGTAAGTGTGGGAATTTGCACACTAACGGACTCGCAGCATACGTCTGTTCCTGAGCTGGCGTCCGAGACATCCAACGTGACTGTCCTTGAAGGATCGCGACTGCTGGTAAAAGTCTTCAACAACAACCTTCACTGCGTGCCAGTATTCCTACAGAAGCTTCGGACGGAAGAAGTACCAAGTCTGCTAAGAGTTTGGAGAAAATGATTAGAAAATTCGAAAAGAGAGGTCCGTTTGAAGTGCAGTGTGGCAGAGGGAGGAAAGCAGTGATCCGACGTTCGTCAAAGATGTGGCCACTCCATTGCAGGGGAGATCGAGCGATGGTTTGCACTCATGCAGCGCACAGTGACTTTCCTGAACGTCCGATATGCCTGCGGGCACGGTGCATTAAATATTACGAAACATCCTACATCGCTATCCATACAAAATCACCCATGTACAGGAAAGCTTCCTGCTGACTTGCCAGCAAGACAAACTGTCGCTCTGGACCTTATTGTTCCCACGGAAGAGGGCAATGAATGGCCATGGGACATTCTGTGGACAGACAGAGCCTAATTCCATTTCAAAGGACATGTCAGTACGCAGAACTGTCGAATGTGGGTAACAGACAACCCGCATGCGCATCTACCGGTACCACCTCATTCTGCAAACGGAATTGTTTGGTGCGAGTTGATGGCATTGTTTATTGTAGGCCTGAATTTTTTCGACTAGATGAGTCCTGCGGGTACTGTTATCTGTACCTTCACTGATAATGTTATGGGAGTTTCTTGCTACTAACGTCGTTCCAACACTTCAACAACGTGGCTGTGAGAATAGGATTATTTTTATGCAAGATGGCGCTCCTTCGCACATTGTACATCCACTGAAGTAACGCCTACAGAGACATTTCGGAAATGCTAGAACTGGCAGCCGTCATTTCCCTATAGCCAGACCGTCCTGATCATCTGATCTTAATCCGTGTGACTTCTGCTGTGAGGTTATCTGAAAGATACGTTCAATGCTCAAATTACGAACGTAACTAAATTGAGGGAGCGGTTTGTCCAACGCATTCTCAACGTGACACCCGAGACAATCCGATATGTTGTGCAAATTCTGTTTCTCGATTTCAAATTGTGACAGAAAACGTAGGACAGCATGTTAAACACGTCTTGCCCAAGTATCACGACTATTAGAAACGGATGTCATTTTGATTTTTATGTCTTTTCGCCTCAGGACTGTTAAAAACCACTTTTACTGTCCGACGTGGTATGGCCTTCCTGTTGTGGATGGGCGTATCTAACTAACAGTGCCACAACTGTTGACTGCTGAACCAGTGCGGTTATGAATAGTGAACAGTGCAGATGGTGTTCTGTGTCGCTCAAATCACAGGCGTCGTTGTGTGTATATTGGTAAAAATTTTCGTTTTTTTCCCATGAAATTCCCCCCCCCCCCCCCCCACCGCCTATCCGTAATACTGTGTTCAAATTTGACGTCACTGTCGAAACTGGAACTCTCATTACGAACACCCTGCACGTTACCAGTGGTAACTGACGAGTTTGTAAACAACGAGTTACACAGACAATAGCAAAAACTACAATGATATGTGACACTTGTGCGCCACCTCGCTGCAGTCAGACCTTGGCGAGTCTCGGCACCCCCTTTTGTTTGGCATGGCACCTTTTCTCTTTGTCCTACACCTGATTGGATTCAACGTTTAAGAAGGTCACAGGATGAATAGTAAAGATTGGGAGTTTGATGGCTGATTTCCCGACTCGCTAGAAGCATTTTTGGCGTGAGGTACCACCACACTGTTTTCAGGCACTTTAAGGATTAAAACTCCAGGCTCACGGCGGTCCTCCAGTTTGGTTGATGAGATTTCAAACGGATTTTAGAGCAATGCTGAATGGTGTCATGTACGAAGAAAGACTGATCCTTCTGTTTTCTTCTCTATAATCGAGCGAGAGCTTGCTGCCACATTACGCGACGTAATGTTCCTTGATACCGGGAGCCACTGAGCACGGGTAGGTAGAAGCGTGCAGGATACCATGTGCAGACAGCTGAAAATCCACTAATTTGGCATGGGAACTTTCGAGCCATACAGCCATACAGCTGAACACGGTTCACAACTTAGCGTCTGCCCCATATGGGCATGTGACGTCTGCTATGATGCCTGTGGTATTACATATTCAATCAGCATCGAATTTAAAATCAGTTTATGTGTTTGAGTGGTGAATGTTCTGTCAGACATTGATACTCATATCGGGTCTCCAGCAGGGACATCACGTCATCTTGGCACAAAATTTCGGTAGTCCACCTGGTCGCCATCTTCAGATGAGTAAGCTGTCGCACTAACTTCTCGGAAATAAATTAAACTGCAGCGGTGGCCCCTTTATACACCGCCTGTTGGTCCAACGCGAGTGCGAGAACGTTAAGTACACTATAGAGCAAAGCACGACAGCTCACTGGTGGTGAAAACTGGCGCAAACGATAAGTCGACAGATTTTGACGAAAAACCGTAGTTCTTCAATATCAGACAAAACAGATTTCCATGTCTTACTTAAAAGATACTCATTATCTTTGTTAACATTGTCAAATAGCCGGATTTTAATAGCTTCTTTCATTATGCAGTCCAAATAACGCGATGCAGGGGCAACCACTTGCGGCGCATCGTACAATATTTTATGTCCTTCAGCAAGACTGTGTTCTGCAAAGGAAGATTTTTCTGGCTGCAATAAAGGTACCCCACGTATCGATCGTGAACTGTACGAATCGCTTGTCCAGTATAAGCTCTCCAGCAGTGGCAGGGAATTTTGCAGACATCAGGCTTCGCCAACCCCTAATCATCCTTCACTGAGTCAAGCAACGCCTTAGTCTTAGCCGGTGGACGGAATACATTTTTAATATAAAATCTAAAGATTCTTCCTATTCTTGAAGATTTGCTTCCCGCTAAAGACAGGAATGCCACCGATTTGCTTGTATCTTCTGTTTGTTCACACGTAGGTCAAGTCTGTCGAGCACAACGAATCTGTATGTGGTATAACCATTCTGCTTGAACACCGCTTTTAGATGATCCAGTTCTTGTGTCACACTATCTGCATCTGGGATGGCATTACGTCTTTTATCCAACGTACGTAGGATACCTTTGCGTTGGTGACAAATTGACGCATGAAGATATTGGTCAGAACTGTGTTCTAATTTTCCATCATCCCTTCGGTAGACAAGACATCTAAAAACATAAGTTTTCCATCCTTTTGAACTTCCATCACGAAAATAATATTGGGATGCCGCCAAATAAAATGATCTAGGAAACGATCCAGAGCATACCTCCAATGTGGCCATACCCTAAACGTATCGTCGACGTATCTCCAAAAACAAGTTGGTTTTAAGAATGGCGTCTTCAGTGCCGTGTCCTCATAATCTTCCATAAACAAATTGGCGACTGTGGGGGATAATGGACTTCCCACATGATGGGCATGGGAGGGTAGGAATTCGTAGTAATGGACTGTGGTAATGCTGTGGCGAATGTTGAAGATGAGTCCTGGACCAGAACTTGAATCCGTGTTTACCGCTTCTCATGAGCGGTTGCCTTAACCTCTTCGGCCACTCACACATGGTCCCTGGCAGACTCAAATTTCCTACGTATTGCGTGCTGCAATGCAGCATCCATCATCCATCGTCCAAATACATATGTATGTGTAACAACGCTACTGCTCCTAGAAGTCTGTTCCAATACAGATGCACTTATATCGTCCGAACTCTTATGGGAATCAATAATTTACATACAGGAGGCTAATGGACTAGGGATGCATTGCAACATGTGATAAGTTGAAAATTTAAGTCAGTCAGTGACTGTGTCCTGATGGCTGAACCAGTTAAGGAAACCACTTATCAGAAGCAGTGAATCTGTGTTCGAAGCCCTGACTGGAACTCACAAATCCAGCCCAATCCTTCCATTTCTTTCCCCATTCTCAATTTCATATAAATACAGGATGAGGCATAAAGGATGGACGCTTTAGAAAAAACAATATATCGTTACTTTAGCTTCAGACATTTTTTATTTACTGTGTAATGATCAAACGATGTTGCTGTTTTATAGAATTAATGCTAGAAAACATGATACCCCAGATGATGGTTGTTTTGATCCATGCACTTCTCAAGCCACTTTCGGATGTTGGCTTACACTCTGTCCATCATTGCTCTATCAATCTGAACGACATCAACACGAATTACTTCCATTTCTTCAAGTGTACGTGGTTTATGCTCGTATACATTTGACTTGAGTTAGCCCCACAAAAAGTAGTAGCACATGGACACTTCTGGGGAACGAGGAGGCCCACCAATGTCACCAAACCGGGAAATGACGCCACCACGAAAAGCAGTCCGAATAGCTTCCATTGACATTCTTGCTGTGTGAGCTGTGGCCCCGTAATGCTGAAATCCAACTCGCCGGATAGGATGAAGAAAACATTTCCTTCTTAGTTTAGACAGGAAGAATTCAGTGATCATCTGCCTATAGTCCGCCACCGTAGCTAAGTGGGCAGCACTCCATCTTGTCATGCCAGGGATCCTGGGTTCGATTCCTGACTGGGTTGGAGATTTTCTCCACTCAGAGAGTGGGTGTTCGTGTCGTCTTCATCATCCCCGTTTCATCCAGATCGACACGCAAGCCGCCGAAGTGACTCCATCTAAAAAAACTTGCACAAGGCGATCAGATCTACCCACCAGAGGGCCGTCGCCACACGACATTTAATTTTTCATCTGTCTGTAACATTCCTAGGTTACAATTACTGTGTCCCTTGGAAAAGTCTTGGAAAAAGTATGGACTAATAACATCAGTACTGGTTACAGTACGCTAAACATTATCTCATGTGAAACTTCCTGGCAGATTAAAACTGTGTGCCCGACCGAGACTCGAACTCGGGACCTTTGCCTTTCGCGGGCAAGTGCTCTACCATCTGACCTACCGAAGCACGACTCACGCCCGGTACTCACAGCTTTACTTCTGCCAGTACCTCGTCTCCTACCTTCCAAACTTTACAGAAGCTCTCCTGCGAACCGTGCAGAACTAGCACTCCTGAAAGAAAGGATATAGCGGAGACATGGCTTAGCCACAGCCTGGGGGATGTTTCCAGAATGTATTGGTTTTGCATTTTCACTGGCCCAGTAACAAGAGTTATTCTGATTTACCTTGTGTTTCAAGTGAAATTGAGCTTCGTCACTAATAAACAAAATAATATGGTCATTTTGCTCAAATATGGCCTCAAATTCGCGAGCAAAATTTATCTGCTGTGTATAGTCTCCGAACTTTAATTGTTGCACCACGGCCATTTTGTAGGATGAAATCCTAGATCAATATGGAAATACGCCTTACTGAACTATTACTGAGGCAGAGACCAAGACTACTGAGCAGAGACCAGGAATACAGAGTATGGCTTGTCGAACTCTTTCAATATGTTCTACATTGCGTAGTGAGCGAGGAGCTCCGGGCGGTTTCCTGTTCTTCACTGTTCCTAGTAAACGAAATGATTCAGCCCATCGTAAAATGGTGTTACGAGTGAGAACGCTATCATTTCTCACAAGACTGATATGGTGACTGGTGAACTGCTACGTTAGATTATATTGGATTAGATTCAGTTTTCGTTCCACAGACCCAAAAAATGAGATGAATCTCGTGGGTGTGGAACATGTCAGAAAGTAGAACATAAAAATCACAAAACATTTGAATATAATACTTACTACCCTGATCATTTGTCAGGAGATTTTCAAGATAGGTGAATACAACACAGTAAATTGGACAGCTAAAATTAACAGAATTAATACTCTGTCAGAATGAAAGATTATTATGCACTATGAAGAAATTAATCACACATAAAATACCTAATCTTTACTGTTGTGACCAAGTGCTTTCAAAACTGAAATCAAACTGGCAGTTTTACTTAATCTGGTCTAGCAGTCTCTGTTAAGACATTCATCTATAGAGTAGAAGGAGCTGCCTATCAAAAAGTCTTTCAAACTCTGTTTAAACTGTGCTTTATCTGAAACCAAGTTTTTAATGATTATTGAAAATGTGTATTCTTTTATAATGAACCCCTTTTAGGACCAAGGTAAGTGATTTTAGGTCTTTATGTAGATTGTTCTTGTTCCTAGTAAATTAAGCTTTTGGTTGGAAATAGAGATATATTACTTGCAACAAATTTCATTACGGAATAAGTATACTGAGAAGCAGTGGTTAGAATACAATGTCCCTTGAACAGATTTCTACACGATGTACTTGAATTTACACCACAAATGATTCTTGTTACACGCTTTTGCACACTAAAAATTTTTGCTCGGTTTGATGAGTTACCCCAGAATATCATCCTGTATGATGTAACAGAATGAAAGTAAGCAAAGTACGCCACTTTTTTTATGTTTATGCCTCCTACTTCTGACGTCTTTCTCACTGCAAATACAGACCTGTTTAGGCAATTAAGCAATTTTTTGGTATGCCTTTCCCAACTGAATTTGTTCTCGTGCTGTAATCTCAGAAATTTAACACTGTCAGCCTCTCCGATCTGCATTTCTTCACATGTTATGCACAAGCTGGAAGGAAATCTCTTACAGCTTCTGAACTGCATATAGTAGGTCTTTTCAAAGTTTAATGACTGTGAATTAGTTAAAAACATTAATATCAGTGAAAATTTGATTAGAAGCTATTTCTAAGTGTGTGCTTGGCTTTCCACTTATTGCAATGTCTATATCATCTGCAAACAAATCAAACGTAGCATCATCCAATGTAATGGATGAGAAGTCATTAGTGTAGAGAAGAAATAGCAATGGACCCAAGAAGGAACCTTGAGGAACACCACACATAATTAATTCTCAGTCAGATGAAAACTGCTTACTGCACAGGTATTTCTCAACAGCACCCTTAGTTTCCTGTTAGTTAGATAAGACTCAAACCATTTCACAGCATTGCCGGAACGCCATAATATTCTAATTTAGTTAAGAGGGGTAGGACATCAAATAGGGCGACTTGGAGCAGGAGAGGCACTGCAGGACATTTTAATTCCAGTGTCTATACTTTTACAAATAAATTCACAAAGCATTGTTAGAATGACCAGGAAGGATTCAGGATTCACACTAGTAGCAGTGGAACTTCAAAAAGATAGCAAAATCAATGTTTTTATAAGTGAAATTTCTTAGCTTTTTCACTTACTGTTAGTTGCATTTGTTGCTATAGGTACACTTTTCTTCATAAGCAAGAAAGATTCTTCGATGAATTTTGCACAGCATGCAATCCATACTGACAGGTGTATGAAACGCTATAATTTACTTAATTTATGAAAAGGTGAATAATCTGTTACATTTTAAACTTCATTTTTAGAAAAAAACTCATAATTTGTAGTTAATTACCTCAAGTTTTACTACAGTTTATAATAGATTTGGGAAATTTTAGAGTTTCATGCATCTGTATGTATGGTTCGTATGCTGTGGAAAATTTATTGAAAAATCTCTTACTTATGATGCAAAGTGTACCTTTAGCAAGAAATGCAGCCAATAGTAACTGAAAAATGACGAACTTTAACACGCAAAAAAAATTGTATTCTTTTGTTTTTGAACTTCCACTACTACGAGTGTGAACCCTGAATCCTTCCTTGTCATGCTGACAAGGTCTTACGAATTTATTTATAAAAGTATAGACATCGAAATTAAAATGTCCTGTGGTGCCTTTCCTGCTCCAATTCGACCCCCTTTTGAGAATGCTTCTTGTAAAGAGGCTTAACTTCAGCATATTTTAGGCAGATTGGAAATGTTCCGCTGATAAGACATTGGTTACACAAATAAGTTAAGATAGAACTCAACTCGCATGAGCACTCTTTGGTTAACTTTGTTGATTTGTTATCATACCCACCAGAATACTTAGATTTTAAGGATTTTACGATGGATGCTACTTCTTTGGGAGACGAGTAAAACTGATTACTATGCACAAACGTATCATAAGCAAATACAAGACGTTGCATAGTCGACGGCTCCATGACCGCTACTAAACCAATGTCAGGAGGTACGAAACACCTGACCACATCAGTCTCTCCACTCCTACCACCTGACCCTAAATACTACACTACTGGCCATTAAAATTGCTACACCACAAAGATGACGTGCTACAGACGCGAGATTTAACCGACAGGAAGAAGATGCTGTGAAATGCAAATGATCAGCTTTTCAGAGCATACACGCAAAATTGGCACCGGTGGTGACACCTACAACTTTCTGACATGGGGAAAGTTTCCAACCGATTTCTCATACACAAACAGCAGTTGAACGACGTTGTCTGGTGAAAAGTTGTTGTGAGGCCTCGTGTAAGGAGAAGAAATTCGTACCATCACGTTTCCGACTTTGGTAAAGGTCGGATTGTAGCCTATCGCGATTGGGGTTTATCGTATCGCGACATTGCTGCTCGCGTTGGTAGAGATCCAATGACTGTTAGCAGAATATGGAATCGGTGGGTTCAGAAGGGTAATACGGAACGCCGTGGTGGATCCCAACGGCCTCGTATCACTAGCAGTCGAGATGACAGGCATCTTATGCGCATGGCTGTAACGAATCGTGCAGCCACTTGTCGACCCGTGAGTCAAAAGATGGGGACGTTGCAAGACAACAACCATCTGCACGAACTGTTCGACGACGTTTGCAGCAGCATGGACTATCAGCTCGGAGACCATGGCTGCGGTTACCCTTGACGCTGCATCACAGACAGGAGCGCCTGCGATGGGGTACTCAACGACGAACCTGGGTGCACGAATGGCAAAACGTCATTTTTTCGGATGAATCCTGGTTCTGTTTACAGCATCAAGATGGTCGCATCCGTGTTTGGCGACGTCGCGGTGAACGCACAGTGGAAGCGTGTATTCGTAATCGCCATACTGGCGTATCACCCAGCGTGATGGTATGGAGTGCCATTGGTTACATGTCCCGGTTACCTCTTGTTCGCACTGACGGCACTTTGAACAGTGGACGTTACATTTCAGATGTGTTACGATCACGGGCTCTACCCTTCATTCGATCCCTGCGGGACCCTACATTTCAGCAGGATAATGCACGGCCGCATGTTGCAGGTCCTGTACGGGCCTTCCTGGATACAGAAAATGTTCGACGGCTGCCCTGGCCAGCACATTCTCCAGATCTCTCACCAATTGAGAACGTCTGGTGAATGGTGGCCGAGCAACTGGCTCGTCACAATACGCCTGTCACTACTCTTGATGAACTGTGGTATCGTGTTGAAGTTGCATGGGCAGCTGTACCTGTACACGCCATCCAAGCTCTGTTTGATTCAATGCCCGAGAGTATCACGGCCGTTATTACGGCCAGAGGTGGTTGTTCTGGGTACTGATTTCTCAGGATCTATGCACCAAAATGTAATCACATGTCAGTTCTAGTATATTTGTTCAATGAATACCCGTTTATCATCTGCATTTCTTCTTAGTGTAGCAATTTTAATGGCCAGTAGTGTATCTGTTAGAAAAATGTCCGTCCCTTCTGCCTCTCCCTGTAAAATAAAATTGGTCCTAACGACAGTGCAAAACAAGGGAATGTTTCCCACAGCAACGCTCTTGTAGGAACTGTAACACGATACGCCGCCTGACACGAAAAGGCCCAAAACTGGCGACCCCAGTATTTTAGAGGTCGGGCCGTATAAGAGCGACTTGTTGTTCCTCTGTCTCGCCGTAAAAAACTGTCGCCCACGAGCTGTGGCGCACGGCTCCTAATTTCGCGGCGGATTCAATTACGACCTGCAGCGGAGGAACGTCGACGAGCCGCAGAGTAATTCGGCGGACGGACTGAGGGCTGCGCGCGTCTTTCATTTGACGGCCGCAGCGGCCGCCTGCTGTCGCCGTGTGGGCCCGCCCCGGGGATCGGGGTGGGGTGGGGAATGTCATGTGCGGACACGCAATAAGGGCGCGCGCAATATTCCGGCTCTGCTCTGCCCTGGTCGCGGAGGAAGGACGGACGCACGCGGACTCGTATTTCAGCGCGTGCAGCGACGGAACGGCCTCCTGCTAGAGGCAGGGACACCACGCTAGCCTGCCGGTCGTCACTATAAGAAGAAACAGAAACAAAGACATACTGCGTACAGTTGCTCTGCTCGGAATAAGGATGGAAAACATGTGTGACATTTTACGTTGAAACATGTGTAGTCCCTGTAACGACGCGAATACTGTAATGCATCTGAGGTACTGGAGATCGTTTAAATCGGCCTCTTCGTTTAATAGCGTCGCACGCTGTCGATATGCTTAAAAAGTCTGTTGAAATGTTGTAGATTTACTTTCGAAACCCGATTACACAAATAATCGTTATGAGTGGGGCACTGTCGCATCCAAATAAAATACCATTAGTAACTTCCTGGCAGATTAAAACTGTGTGCCGAACCAAGACTCGAACTCGGGACCTTTGCCTTTCGTGGGCAATTGCTCTTCCAATTTGCCCGTGATAGGCAAAGGTCCCGAGTTCGAGTCTCAGTCCGGCACACAGTTTTAATCTTCGAGGAAGTTTCATATCAGCGCACACTCCGCTGCAGAGTGAATATCTCATTCAGTAAAAATACCATTAGTATTTATATGCAGAGTGTTTCTGTAACATGGTGAAAAAATGTAACAGGACATACAGAATGCTCCACTGAACAATTTGAGGTATGGAACCTGGGATCGGAGAACCCAGCTAAGAAGATACGGAATAAACTTATCCACTGCTTTGCTTAGCATTAGTGTTTTCCAACGTAATTACAATTAACATGCGTTCAATTTTACGCGTACTGTGCAATTTATTTACATACACATTCTTTATTTCTGCTATGTCCGCGGACCTAACCGAATCACGCGCGCTCTGCCGTCGCTCAGCCCGGCAGCATATGCGCGGTGATCGGCCTTAGCTTCACGTCGCGGCCGCCGGAGGCTCATGGCGTTATCTCCGGCTGAAGACGTCGCGCCTTTCAATAGTTCTTGCCTGCAGGCACAAGATGTAACGGGAGCACAGACTTGACGCCACGGCCACTCGCTCTTGCTCGCTAGCTGAGTCAATATCGAAGTGTTATTGTATAGATGTTATATGACAAATTTGGGCTTAGAACTTTAGAACTTACAAGGGAACCTCCCCATCGTACCCCCCCCCCCACAGATTTAGTTATAAGTTGGCACAGTGGATAGGCCTTGAAAAACTGAACACAGATCAATCGAGAAAACAGGAAGAAGTTGTGCGGAACTATGAAAAAATAAGCAAAATATACAAACTGAGTAGTCCATGTTCAAGATAGGCAACATCAAGGACAGTGTGAACTCAGGAGCGCCCTGGTCCCGTGGTTGGAGTGAGCAGCTGCGGAACGAGATGTCCATGGTTCAAGTCTTCCCTCGAGTGAAAAGTTTTATTTTTTATTTTCAGTTTATGTGACAAATTCTTATGTTTTCATCACTTTTTTGGGAGTGATTATCACATCCACAAGAAAACCTAAATCAGGCAAGGTAGAAGAATCTTTTTACCCATTCGCCAAGTGTACAAGTTAGGTGGGTCGACAACATATTCTTGTCATGTGACGTACATGCCGTCACCAGTGTCGTATAGAATATATCAGACGTGTTTTCCTGTGGAGGAATCGGTTGACCTATGACCTTGCGATCAAATGTGTTTCGGTTCCCATTGGAGAGGCACGTCCTTTCTTCTACTAATCGCACGGTTTTGCGGTGCGGTCGCAAAACACAGACACTAAATTTATTACAGTGAAAAGAGACGTCAATGAGCGAACGGACAGATCATAACTTTGCGAAAATAAACTTTTCACTCGAGGGAAGACTTGAACCTAGGTCCGCTCGTTCCGCAGATGCTCACGCTAACCACGGGATCACGGTGCTCCTGTGTTCACAATTTCCTTGATGTGGCCTACCTTGCACATGGACTACTCAGTTTGTACATTTTACTTAATTTTCATAGTTCCACACACCTTCTTCCTGTTTTCTCGATTGATCTGTGTTCGGTTTTTCAAGGCCTATCCACTGTGCCAAGTTATAACTAAATCTGAGGGGGGAGCGATGGGGAGGTTCCCTTGTTAGTTACGATTTGGATTGCACTGTGGATTTGTGAATTCTACAGGGTGATTCAAAAAGAATACCACAACTTTAGGAATTTAAAACTCTGCAACGACAAAAGGCAGAGCTAAGCACTATCTGTCGGCGAATTAAGGGAGCTATGAAGTTTCATTTAGTTGTACATTTGTTTGCTTGAGGCGCTGTTGACTAGGCGTCAGCGTCAGTTGATGCTAAGATGGCGACCGCTCAACAGAAAGCTTTTTGTGTTATTGAGTACGGCAGAAGTGAATCGACGACAGTTGTTCAGCGTGCATTTCGAACGAAGTATGGTGTTAAACCTCCTGATAGGTGGTGTATTAAACGTTGGTATAAACAGTTTACAGAGAATGGGTGTTAGTGCAAAGGGAAAAGTTCTGGACGGCCGAGAACGAGTGATGAAAATGTAGCACGCATCCAGCAAGCATTTGTTCGCAGCCCAGGAAAATCGACTCGCAGAGCTAGCAGAGAGCTGCAAATTCCACAATCAACTGTATGGAGAGTCCTACGAAAAAGGTTAGTTATGAAACCTTATCGTCTGAAATTGGTTCAAGCACTGTCTGCAGCTGATAAGATTAAAAGAATCGATTTCTGTGATTTTATCCTTGCTCAAATGGAAACAGATGAATCTTTCGTTTCAAAGATTGTGTTTAGTGATGAAGCAACTTTCCACACTAACGGGAAAGTCAACCGTCACAATGTCTGTATATGGGGCACTGAGAATCCGCGGGAAACAACTCAGTATGAACGTGACTCGCCTAAGGTGAACGTTTTCTGTGCCATTTCCGCCGATAAAGTTTTTGGTCCCTTTTTCTTCGAAGGTGCTACTGTAACTGGACTACAGTATCTGGAGATGTTAGAGAATTGGCTGTTCCCTCAGCTCGAACAAGAAGCTCAACAATTCATATTTCAGCAGGATGGAGCGCCACCACATTGGCACTTATCTGTCCGTAACTACCTGAACGTCAACTACCCGAGGCGATGGATCGGCCGCCAGGCAGCCCGTGACAGAGCACTGGCCTCCAAGAAGCCCTGATCTTACCCCCTGCGATTTTTTCTTATGGGGGTATGTTAAGGATATGGTGTTTCGGCCACCTCTCCCAGCCACCATTGATGATTTGAAACGAGAAATAACAGCAGCTGTCCAAACTGTTACGGCTGATATGCTACAGGGAGTGTGGAACGAGTTGGAGTATCGGGTTGATATTGCTCGAGTGTCTGGAGGGGGCCATATTGAACATCTCTGAACTTGTTTTTGAGTGAAAAAAAACCTTTTTAAATACTCTTTGTAATGATGTATAACAGAAGGTTATATTATGTTTCTTTCATTAAATACACATTTTTAAAGTTGTGGTGTTCTTTTTGAATCACTCTGTATTGTGAACTTAATTACGTAGCTACTTGCTATGAGAGCAATACACTGCGCCTGCTTCAGTGTGGAGAATAAAGATAAGTAATCTTCCGGATCGCTGGCGCCTTACTTTGAGACTAATCTTTTCTCGGCCATCATATCTTGCGTCACACCCCGGTCACGTCCTGCTACCAATTCCAACTTACGTTTGCCACTCCAGGCAGACATAAAAATTTCCTCAAAGGAATCAAGGAGGGTGAATGTGATAACTAGGAAGCTATGATACAGGTTTTGTTTGCTTTACATGCCATAAGGTAGTTCTGTTGTATCGTACTTACAGTGTCCCGTGGCGGAACGTACTATGAATCAACGACAGGTCGATTAATTACTCAGAGCTATTCAGAGACATACAGTGTAATACAATGGAGCGGTACCGGTACGGTTTCGCAAAATCAGTGACATGCACCTTGTGTGCGGGGAAATGCGTTGCAATGCCCCCACTACTGAAAGGCATCACTCGTCCCGGCAAGTGTTTAGTTCTCTCGATCGACGAATGAGGTTGGTTGGTTGTTTTGGGGAAGGAGACCAGACAGCGAGGTCATCGGTCTCACCGGATTAGGGAAGGATGGGGAAGGAAGTCGGCCGTGCCCTTTCAAAGGAACCACCCCGGCATTTGCCTGGAGCGATTTAGGGAAATCACGGAAAACCTAAATCAGAATGGCCGGACGCGGGATTGAACCGTCGTCCTCCCGAATGCGAGTCCAGTGTCTAACGACTACGCCACCTCGCTCGGTACGACGAATGTGCTGTCCGCCGCTCGTTGATGTTTGCCTTTCCTTAAGTAAGCACCATGTCAGCAAGCTCTCGACTCAAATACGGAATCATTGTGTACAAAGCTCTATTATAGCCACTACAAGGTGAGTCAACAAGAGAAGTGAGTCGGTCACATCATCACCGATGACTAAGGCTGGAGAGGGCGATAGGGAGCGACGTATGGGGAACAGTATCACCATCTAGGAGGAAACTGTTGTATCCTGCCTACTTGTTGCTCAGAGGTGCCTAGTAAACCTGCTTTCTCGGATCGCTAGACAACAATGCAAGTAAATCGTAAAAATGAATTTTATTTACAGAAACCATGCATGTTGTAACTGTGGCTACACGGTACAGCACGCATCAGACTACTGCTTCTGTATCAAAGTATGATTAAATAAATGGTCTCCAGCATGGAAACCATGCATTTCCGGACCTAAGTTCATTGGACCTTTTTCTTCTGTATCCTCTCATAAATCAATCACTAGAGTTTGTACACGGTGGAAAAAAATCACCCTGTATATTCCATTTCATTCCGTAATAGCAGATGTGGCAAAAGTATTTAAGTGACCCAAATGAGTGAACTGTCTCTGTTGCACTTATGCAATTGTTTCATTAATCCCAATAACGCGTTCCACGTAATTAGCTCATCAACAGACTGTAACAGCAGGGAAAAATCACAGCATAGACATAGCACGCAGTGCGTCTAAGTGAAATGAGCAAATTTGGAAATCTTTAAATCTGACTTGGGTAAAAACACAGAATGCGTAAGGTAGGCTGCCTGCGTTGTCATGTAAAACTGTCGTCGAAAACATCCTCGTGATAAGCTAAAAGTTAAGGATGAGAAACCTAAAAAAAGGTGAAAAACATAAATAGCAAAAACATTGGGAACAACAAATAAAGGAAGTAGTGGAGAGGGCGGAGGCTGCAAATAAAATGGAAAAGTAATAAAAAGACATCGTGTCAGTAATTCATACTGAACACAGCAGAAGCAAGAGCCAGTGTGTGGCAGTAGGTTTATGTTTACAACCATCAAAACTGGGTCAGGTGCAACTGCAGTGAGCTCGCCGAGCTCTTTTCATGGTTCCCCTAGGTTAACTTTCAGTTCATGACAAGGCTGTTTTAAACTACAACCAGGCCCAATATGTAAAGCTTTGAGCGTTTTAACCAAGTGAGTTTTAAAGTTCTTTAAATTTACTCAACTTTTAGGCATATCGCGTTCGCTGCTCTCTAGGTTCACGTATTTAAGCTGTGATTATTTCCTTATTGTTACGGACTGATGATGTACTATCCACCTCTAATGCGTAATTTAAATTAAATTAAACAGTTAAATGATTGCGACAGAGACTGCTCTCTGATTTGAGCCATTAGTATTTTATTTAGTTTACCTTTTCAAATTACAACATGGAAGCATTTTTTTCACAAATATTATCATCATGATTACAATTTAACATAATAACTTCCCAAAAAAATTAGAAGCATCAAGAGGGAAGAGGGTGTCACTGGTATGATGCAGGATTTGGGGTGTGTAACTTAGCAAGTTATGACGACGAGATGACATTCGTTGCAGTAAGGCACTCAGCCGTTTGGTGCAGTGGCTGCAGGATGGCTACGTTTTTTTTTTTTTTTTTTCGCTTTGCTCACAGCGCAGCTGACGCTCCCTGCCGTGAGAAATGAATAGAGTAACGTTCAGTCGGTAAGAAAATTCATATCCTCTACGAATCTAAGTAATCGATATTAGTTATTAATTTGTTCAATTCGGTACACAGCCTTTTGTTATTAATGAAATGATGTCAAAATTTCAGATTTTTATTTATTATAGTTCCGGAGATAACGAAAATTACCTAAAAGTCCGAAAACCGATGCTTTTGTCTTAAAACCCAGTTAGGAACAATAACAAATTGACATTCATTATCATTTGAAGCCATTACAAAGTTGTCATTGTGTAAGATCAATTAATTAGAATATTCTTTTCAAAACTTTAGTTACTTTATATTACGTAATACAAAATCGCCCAAAATTGTTATTTGGTTATAATTTTGCTGTGCGAGTGCATGAGAATGGTTGAGAGAGTGTATGTGGGACATACGTTAAAACTTAATATGACATTTTCTAGAAGACCTTGTACAAACGAACCGTGATAAAGTTATGATGCAGATGACGTATATCGGTGTGAGCTTGCTTTTGTATAAATGCAGCCAGAATGAAAGTTAGAGGCGGAATAAGTTTATTTATGAATTTGGAGAATATTTTGAACATCGCTTATTTTGATTAAACAATATACTAGAAACTGAAGTTTTTATGACATTAATTACTATCAGATTAGTGATTGGATAAGCTAAGCAAGTTTTGCCGCGAGAATGACCTGGAAGGAACTTTCTGATTGGTCGCTTAGATCAACAGTTCTGGTCCCGGCGGAGGTTCGAGTCCTTCCTCAGGCATGGGTGTGTGTGTTTGTCCTTAGGGTAATTTAGGTTAAGTAGTGAGTAAGCTTAGGGACTGATGACTTTAGCAGTTAAGTCCCATAAGATTTCACACACATTTGAACATCAGCAGTCAATCATAATTAAGTTGTTCCTGCGCGAATGTTGTGAGGTGGGCTCGTGACTGTCGCTTGCTAACTGCCCTACGGATAACACCATGTTAGATAGCTCCGTAAAAATAGTCTGTAAAATGAAGAGCTAGTGAGTTCATTTCGGTTAGAACGTATCGTGACTGAAGCGACTGGAGTTACGAACATTTTAATAAAAGTTTGGTGTTTCTACATAAAATGGTTGAAGTTTTATGAGCGTGAGAACTTTCTGGTCGTAATAACTATTCCGCGTGGCATATTTGGTGCTCTGTACGGAATATTTTGGTGAGCACTTCTTACTAAGAAGACCAATGAAACGACCGAATGTTTAACTCGCGTAGAGTGGTGGGTCTGTGACTGTTAGATCGTGAAAATTAGTCGGGTCGGACTGACAAAAATTCTGGCTGCTTTTCGAGTAAAAATTTGTTGTACAGACAGTGAGTTTTGAAAGATAAAGTTTACCATATAAAATACGGACTTCAAAGCCATTTCATGTGTTTCATATGAATAAAAATCAGATTCAATCTAAATTTTAAATGCTTTCTGCGAGTAGACTGCGTCCTCCAAAAGCCTGATTTTCTTAGATATGAACTTTTAGGAACTGACTTTCAACTCGAGTTATGCAGTCTCTGTGTGGTAGGTATTATGTAGTGGTTTCATCAACGCTATTTCACACTGCCTAGCCCAATCTGCTACCATAGAGTGAAGGGACGTCGGAACGAAGTAATATCGAGGTACGTGGACTTTCGAGAATTCAGAGAGAGAACGCAGACGTACGACCCCCCTCCGCAGCAAGTGGACATCATTAAAACAAAGGCGTTTTCTGTTTGCGGAGGAATCTTCTTAAAGTGGACATCATAAAAACAAAGGCGTTTTCTGTTTGCGGAGGAATCTTCTTACGAAATTTCAATCACCGACTTTTTCTCTAAGTGCGAAACTATTTTATTAACACCGACCCACATATGGAAACCAAGCTGTTCGTTCTTTCCACGCGCTGTTCGAGATTCGAATAATAGAGAAATATTGTGAAGGGATTCAATGAGCTCTCTGCCAGGGACTTAAGTGTTAGTTGCCGCATATCCATGTAGATGTAGATGTAGATGTGGATGAAATATCATTTCATGTAATCTCAAGTACGCTGAAGCGCCAAAGAATCTGGTATATGCATGCGTATTCAAATAGAGAGATATGTAAACAGGCAGATTACGGCGCTGCGGTCGCCAACGCCTATCTAACACAACTAAGGTCTGGCACAGCTGTTAGATCGGTTACTGCTACTACGATGCCAGGTTATCAAGATTTTAGTGAGTTAGTACGTCGTGTTAAAGTCGGTGTAAGAGCGATGGGACACAGCATCTCCGATGTAGCGGTGAAGTGGGGATTTTCCCGTACGACCATTTCACGAGTGTACCGTGAATATCAGGAATCCGGTAAAACGTCGAATATCCGGGCGGAAAAAGATCCTGAAAGAACGGGACCAATGACGACTGAGGAGAAGCGTACAACGTGATGGAACTGCAATAATTCCGAAAATTGCTGTACATTTCAATGCTGGGCCATCAACAACTGTTAGCATGCGAACCATCGATAGGGGCTTTCGGAGCCAAAACCCACTCGTGTACTCTTGATGACAGCGCGACACATAGCTTTACGCCTCGCCTGGGCCCGTCAACACGTTTGACATTGGACTGTTGATGACTAGAAGCATGTTGCCTGGTCGGACAAGTCTCGTTTCAAATTGTACCGTTCGGCTGGACGTGTACGGGTGTGGAGTCTACCTCATGAATCCTTGGACCCAGGATGTCAGCAGGGAACTGTTCAAGCTGGTTGAGACTCTGTTATGGTATGGGGTACGTGCAGTTAGAATGATATGGAACCCCTGATACGTCGATACACGACTCCGGCACGTGACACGTACGTAAACATCCTGTCTGATCACCTGCATCCATTCATGTCCATTGCGCAATCCGACGGACTTGGGCAATTCCAGCAGGACAATGTGACACACCACAAGTCCAAAATAGCTACAGACTGGTTCCAGGAACACTCTTCTGAGTTAAAACACTTCCGCTGGCCACCAAACTCCCCAGACATGAACATTATTGAACATATCTGGCATGCCTTGCAACGTGCTGTTCAGAAGACATCTCCATCCCCTCGTACTCTTACGGATTCATGGAGAGCGCCTGTCGATTCCCCCCAGCGCTACTTCAGACATTAGTCGAGTTCACACTACGTTGTGTTTCGGCGCTTCTGCGTGCTCGCGGGCGTAATGCACGATATTACGCCAGTGTATAAGTTTCTTTGGCTCTTCAGGTTATCTTCGTAATGTAATTTCTTTGTCCTGTAGTCTTTGCTCTTGTGTCGACGGCTTTTTCGGTGAATTGAGTGTGAGAGTTAACAGCAGTGTGGGTAGAGCCCTGTGAATGCTAGAAACGTTCTCGCTGCCTGCCGTGGAGGGCACGGCTTCTTGTCGCCACATGTCGGTGCCCCAGCTACATGTGTACTGCGTCTGCCACACAGACGGACTCACTCATGCAGAGTCTTCCTGGAACGCTGGAGCTAACGATTTCGTCTACTAATCTGGTTTCGCGGACCCCGACACAAAACAAATACAGTTACTCGAACAACTTAAGTTTTTGACTTTCAAACTCTCCTAGAAATGAATTACTGCACAGGCAACCAGACGGGTATGTGACTTATTTTACAGTTAGGCTTGACGTCTTTCCTGTAGTTTTAGTGGAATGTTAGAAGCCGACGACTAACTCGAAGTATTACGTTCTGTTCATATCAGTAACTTAGTGTTGTTTCATAGCTACGAATGTTGCGCAATTCTTTATTGAACATAATGAAAATTACACACACGAAAGAATGATGTTTTATTTACACACCCTATTTTTCCGCCTAATCTCCACCCCATTCTATGGCCTTGCTCCAGCGCGAAACAAAGGTGTGATGCCCTGTTGGCACCAATCCTTGTCCGGGTGGAGGAGGTAGTTCTTCACTGTGTGAATCACTTCCTTATTGTCCTCAAAATACTCCTTACTGTTAGTGCAATTTTTTTCTGTCAGTGTATAATCCGATAGCTCAGTCCTTTTTTGGTCACAATTTCTAACATCTTGCCTCATTTTACATTGTCGGTCGCCTTTGTATGTCAACAAATCCTAAAAACTCTTCACTGCTCTGCTTTGCACATCCGCATTTTTGAACTAGGTTTTCTCTCTTGTCAATGAGACTTCAAAATTGTCGATTACTTTGCTTATTTCAGTCAGAACAGCTCTAAACAATTGTTGGCGTATGTGACCACTCACACGCAGTTTTGAGATATGTAAATATCTAAAGGTACAAACTAAGTAATTTTTCAATAATTTAAGTGATATATTTTTAAATATTTTTTCTGTATTCCTTGGACAATCCTGCTCTTGAAAAAAATTATTAATGGCCATTCACATAAAGTGTGGAACGAAAGGGTAACTCGTGCATTGAACATCAAGTGTAATGTTAACACCGGCAGAAGTAAAGCTGTGAGGAGTGCCGTAAGTCGTGCTTAGGTAGCTCAGACGGTAGAGCACTTGCCCGCAAAAGGCAAAGGTCCCGAGTTTGAGTCTCGGTCCAGCACACAGTTTTAATCTGCCAGGAAGTTTCTTAACACTGCGTGTCTGGTGACTTCACCTTTTGGAAAGCAATACTGATCGCCGTCAGACAGAGCCTGAATTTTCTTATCCGTCCTTCTGTATATTGTTATTCTCAGCACCATTGATTAATGAGCTATTATGCTGGCTTCGTAGCAGTCTTAGCACTTACTTGCCTTTGTTGTCTCCAGAATTACACGTTTCTTCGGAAATCTGATGGTAAGTCCCCAGCGTCATAGATTAGCTCACAGTCTCGTAGATTCTACACAATAACTGGAATAGTGGTTTCGTTGTATCTTCATCGATTCGTTTCAATAATTACCATGAAAAATAATTTATTCCTTCTGCCTTATTTGATCTCAAGTCCTTGAGGACTATTTTAAAATCTGAAGCTCATACTGGATTCCCTATCTCTTTTCTTTTATTTCACGTCGTTAGACAATTCCTTCTCACAGAGGCCTTTAGTGTACTCTTTGCACCTATCTGCTCCCTGCTCTGGACTTAACAGTGAAATTCCCAGAGCATACATAATGCTGACACCATTGCTTTTAATTTCACTGAAGTTTGGCTTAACTTTTCCACATACTGAAACTGCCCCTCCTATGACCATTCCTTTTTGACTTATTCTCATTTTCCCTGTAGCCACATTGCCTTGGCTTCCCTGAACTTCCTTTTTCTTTCTTTCTTGAGTGATTTACATTGCTCTATTTCTGACTGTCTCTGAATACTTTTGTGCTTTTTTCTTTTGACGATCAGTTGAAATATTTCTTTGATTAGCAAAGATTTCCTCGCAATTACTTTTCTTGTCCCTACGTATGTCTGTCCAGCTTCGCCTCTGTTTGCAGTATATGCAGCCCCACATTGAAATGGAAGCAGGTAACCATGACAATGCAAAACCGGAAGTAGGATATCAGAGCCAGTTCTGGAAGACCATGTGACTTTTTATCTATCTTGACCCCTTAGCCTGATTCCAAGTACAATTTTATTAACTGGGCTCTTCTGTAATTCGGGTCTCAGGTAAGTGTGCTTTTTGTCATAGACCTCTCCATCTGTCCTCTGCCCTACCCTCCCCCACAAGTGTTTCGTGGCAAATGGTGCTTGAATAGAAGTTTCATATCGGTGCTTGAATACTTTGGTGGAGTTTGCTGCTTCTCGGCGCTGGGGGCTCTATATGGAGTACCAGCGCCCGTCACCCACCAGCATTGCCAGTAGCGGCAGCAGCATCAGTAGCAGCGTAAATTCGCAGTGTTGCAAAAGAAAGGCATTTTGAGCAGAAGCTGACAGCCAGCAAATATTTGAAAATATTGGTATTTGTCAAATATTGGAATAGGCAACAATACAGTAAGTATTGTCAAATATACACTCCTGGAAATTGAAATAAGAACACCGTGAATTCATTGTCCCAGGAAGGGGAAACTTTATTGACACATTCCTGGGGTCAGTTACATCACATGATCACACTGACAGAACCACAGGCACATAGACACAGGCAACAGAGCATGCACAATGTCGGCACTAGTACAGTGTATATCCACCTTTCGCAGCAATGCAGGCTGCTATTCTCCCATGGAGACGATCGTAGAGATGCTGGATGTAGTCCTGTGGAACGGCTTGCCATGCCATTTCCACCTGGCGCCTCAGTTGGACCAGCGTTCGTGCTGGACGTGCAGACCGCGTGAGACGACGCTTCATCCAGTCCCAAACATGCTCAATGGGGGACAGATCCGGAGATCTTGCTGGCCAGGGTAGTTGACTTACACCTTCTAGAACACGTTGGGTGGCACGGGATACATGCGGACGTGCATTGTCCTGTTGGAACAGCAAGTTC
This sequence comes from Schistocerca cancellata, assembly GCF_023864275.1. Taxonomy (NCBI): domain Eukaryota; kingdom Metazoa; phylum Arthropoda; class Insecta; order Orthoptera; family Acrididae; genus Schistocerca; species Schistocerca cancellata. Next base: position 523,479,854 of record NC_064631.1, read on the forward strand.
CCTTGCCGGTCTAGGAATGGTAGAACGATGGGTTCGATGACGGTTTGGATGTACCGTGCACTATTCAGTGTCCCCTCGGCGATCACCAGTGGTGTACGGCCAGTGTAGGAGATCGGTCCCTACACCATGATGCCGGCTGTTGCCCCTGTGTGCCTCTGTCGTATGCAGTCCTGATTGTGGCGCTCACCTGCACGGCGCCAAACACGCATACGACCATCATTGGCACCAAGGCAGAAGCGACTCTCATCGCTGAAGACGACACGTCTCCATTCGTTCCTCCATTCACGCCTGTCGCGACACCACTGGAGGCGGGCTGCACGATGTTGGGGCGTGAGCGGAAGACGGCCTAACGGTGTGCGGGACCGTAGCCCAGCTTCATGGAGACGGTTGCGAATGGTCCTCGCCGATACCCCAGGAGCAACAGTGTCCCTAATTTGCTGGGAAGTGGCGGTGCGGTCCCCTACGGCACTGCGTAGGATCCTACGGTCTTGGCGTGCATCCGTGCGTCGCTGCGGTCCGGTCCCAGGTCGACGGGCACGTGCACCTTCCGCCGACCACTGGCGACAACATCGATGTACTGTGGAGACCTCACGCCCCACGTGTTGAGCAATTCGGCGGTACGTCCACCCGGCCTCCCGCAAGCCCACTATACGCCCTCGCTCGAAGTCCGTCAACTGCACATACGGTTCACGTCCACGCTGTCGCGGCATGCTACCAGTGTTAAAGACTGCGATGGAGCTCCGTATGCCACGGCAAACTGGCTGACACGGACGGCGGCGGTGCACAAATGCTGCGCAGCTAGCGCCATTCGACGGCCAACACCGCGGTTCCTGGTGTGTCCGCTGTGCCGTGCGTGTGATCATTGCTTGTACAGCCCTCTCGCAGTGTCCGGAGCAAGTATGGTAGGTCTGACACACCGGTGTCAATGTGTTCTTTTTTCCATTTCCAGGAGTGTATTTGTAATTCTGTCCAATCAAACATTGATATTGGTGCTACTATCATATTTGGTAATTGTTTTTCAGTACCAGATGGCAGTGTTGCTAAATTTCCTCCAGCAGCACTGAGTTGAAGCGAGCTTTGATACCTACTCACCAGAATATGACAAGAAGAGCTGGGGCTCCACCAGTGAGATAACTTTAGCGCCAGCATGCAGTGGTGTGGGGAAGTATCTGAAAAAAAGTATTAGTATGTCCTTATGTTGGTCTACCTGACGTGATACAATGTCATCAACAGCAGTATCAGTATGCAGTGGTATGGGTGGAATGGGCACATGGTAGGAAACATTAAATAATATTTCCTTACGTCTGTCTACCTGTCAAGATGCAATGTGAGCAGCAACAGTATCAATATGCTGTGATGTGTAAACTATATTGAAAAAAAAAATTATCTCAAATGTCAATACACTGTGGTGTAGCTCAGTAATTGGAAATATAACTGTGCAGTGAGCTAGAGGATTAACAACGAAAAGCGAGTGCAACGGCAGCAGCATTATTATTTGGCGTCTCCCCTGCAGTTGTGACATGCAGCAGACCTCTGTATGGCTGCCCCATTCAACAACAGTGTGGTGGTGGTAAATGTTACAATCTAGCTGCGAGGATGCTGTATGTGTGTGGGTCATCTGGAGCAGCATAGCACTGGGAGGGGATTAGGCTGGATCTATTCGTTAATAACAAATTACTTTAAGTTACTTAAATAACTTGAGTTCTGTTACATCATTCTAGGTACCAGCAGAGACCACACCCAGTCAGATCGCATCACGTCGCTTCGTTTTGACACCAAGATGCTCTCAGCCATCCGCAGTGCAGCATAGGATTGATTAGTTATCACTATTAAGCCACCATTCCATGACTAGTGTGTATGTAAAGTGATAGAAACGAATACATTTGTAGACAAAAATACATTTAAAATTTTTGTAATAATTTAATTAATGGCTTCAGAGAAGATTGTAAATGCACTACCAGTTTCTAGGGAAGGATAACGCATAAGAATTACAACATGACGATAGATAAACCCCTGCCAAGTCACCACTACAGTAATAGATTTTGTGACATCAAGTAAAATTCATAACCGTCGATTGAAAAACGCTGTTTTTCTGTGAAGCACCACGATATAACATATACAGGTGGTCCATTGATAGTGACAGGGGCTAATATCTCACGAAATAAGCACCAAACGAAAAAACTACAAAGCACGAAACTCGTCTAGATTGAAGGGGAAAACCAGATGGCGCTATGGTTGGCCCGCTAGATGGCGCTGCCTTAAGTGAAACGGATATCAACTGCGTTTTTTTTAAATAGGAACCCCTATTTCTATTACATATTCGTGTAGTACGTAAAGAAATATGAATGTTTCGCTTTGTGATAGATGGCGCTGTAATAGTCGCAAACGTATAAGTACGTGGTATCACGTAACATTCCGCCATTCCGGCCGGATTTTGTTTCGTGCTACATTACCCCTGTTAAAATGGACCGTTTACCAATTGCGGAAAAGGTCGATATCGTGTTGATGTATGGCTATTGTGATGAAAATGTCCTAGCGGGCGTGTGCTATGTATGCTGCTCCATATCATGGACGACATCAACCAAGTGTCCGGACCGTTCGCCGGATTGTTAGGTTATTTAAGGAAACGGGTTGTGTTCAGCCACATGTGAAACGTCAACCACGACCTGCAACAAATGATGATGCCCAAGTAGGTGTTTTAGCTGCTGTCGCGGCTAATCCGCACATCAGTAGCAGACAAACTGCACGAGAATCGGGAATCCCAAAAACGTCGGTGTTGAGAGTGATATGATACATCAACATCGATTGTACCACTTCTATGCACGAGGAATTACATGGCGACGACTTTGAACGTCGTGTACAGTTCTGCCACTGGGCACAAGAGAAATTACGGGACGATGACAGATTTTTTGCACGCGTTCCATTTAGCGACGCAGCGTCATTCACCAACAGCGGTAACGGAAACCGGCATAATATGCACTATTGGGCAACGGAAAATCCACGATGGCTGCGACAAGTGGAACATCAGCGACTTTGGCGGGTTAATGTATGTTGCGGCATTATGGGAGGAAGGATAATTGGCCCCCATTTTATCGATGGCAATCTAAATGGTGCAATGTATGCTGATTTCCTACGTAATGTTCTACCGATGTTACTACAAGATGTTTCACTGCATGACAGAATGACGATGTACTTCCAGCGTGATGGATGTCCGGCACATAACTTGCGTGCGGTTGAAGCGGTATTGAATAGCATATTTCATGACAAGTGGATTGGTCGTCGAAGCACCATACCATGGCCCGCACGTTCACCGGATCTGACGACCCCGGATTTCTTTCTGTGGGGAGAGATGAAGGATATTTGCCACTGTGATTCACCGACAACGCCTGACAACACGCGTCAGCGCACTGTCAATGCATGTGCGAACATTACAGAAGGCGAACTACTCTCTGTTGAGAGGAATTTCGTTACACGTATTTCCAAATGCATTGAGGTTGACGGACATCATTTTGAGCCTTCATGTGGTATTTACAGGTAATCACACTGTAACAGTATGCGTTCTCAGAAATGATAAGTTTCCAAAGGTACACTCGACAGCAAAAAAAGTGATTCACGCCTGAATTTCACCGTGTAGGCTGCACCTGAATGTATGCAACCAACATAGCATATCTGTGTTGCACATCGTCGCAACCCTCCACAGTACAGTCGTTGTAAGATACGCCATGGGTACCGCTAGAGACTACTAGAGGACACCGGTCTTTATGACAGTCTGTCCAGATGTAAAGTAACACCACGATAGTACAGAAGAGATCAGACAGTCCTTACCGTTTGTAAACTAAACTTAATTACAATGAGTGACGTTTCAAACGTTATGGGACAACTAATTTTGTCACGTAAATCATTCAGTAACCATTAGGCACAATTAAATATTTGAGACAGTGTATGGATTTATAAAGTTGTATGGCAATTGGAAACAAATTCTTTGCTGTCTAAAAAGCTTACCCAACACATGTCGACCGTCGTTCAACGTTCAACGGGGAGTGGTTTCACTTCAACTTTATGTAATGCTAAACAGTTAAAAGAAAACATGATTAACGGTGGCTAGCACTCTACGGAAATCCCAACATTAACAACGAATCACAAGTAATATCATTGTTCACATTACTCATCAACAATTACTTGAACATGATGTTGTACTTTAAATGACATGACCAACGTCTTCGTTCTGGATATGGATACAAACCCAGAACATAGAGCCATTGTTAACCAAGCACAGGTTTGTGCCTTATCGAGACTCGATCACTAGGCAGAAAGAGACGTCAGATATTGACGTTCGCACCAATATCAGTTATCAGTTCTCAACTTGAACATAGATGACGATAATGTTTGTACGAAACCAGGAACCCTAACATGACAATTACCTTCTTGGTAATCAACCTCGGAAGACATAGTATATTATTGCATTGTCAAGGAACAAAGGATGCACATGTTTAAAATTGAAATGCCATCATGTTATGCTGGTGACAAGGATGTGAACCCAGCACGTAATCGGATTGTTGAATAAGTACGTAAAATCAGAATGTTGATATAATAGTTTGTCACCAGTAGTGAGGTTGGAACCTTAAATGACGACTGAAGTCGTATTGCCTGACCGGGATTCGAACCCGGCGCCTACCACCGCCGTCGTATATCCAGGAACAGACGAGAAATGTCCAATGTTGGTCCAACATCAGCGAGATGTGCGCGCATTTAACTAGAAATAAGGCGACGAAAAAGTCTATGCCGACTGAGAGTCGAACGCCGCAGTGCGCCCTAAAGCACTAATAATCATCGAACGCCGCACACATGGTTATGAAGACACGTTAAAAATCAAATTCTTATTCAGTAGTAGCTAGGAGTAGCATGTTTAGTTCCAAATCTTAAGGCCTTTCTCATCCCTAGTAACGTGTTGCCTAATACCTGCGATATCATGGTGTTAATTTACAAGTGGATTGACTGCCGTAAAGAGCAATGTTCTCTAGTAGTCGTGTATCATTGAGATGTAAAATGGTTCAAATGGCTCTGAGCGCTATGGGACTTAACGTCTGAGGTCATCAGTCCCCTAGAACTTAAAACTATTTAAACCTAACTAACCTAAGGACAACACACAACCATGCCCGAGGCAGGATTCGAACCTGCGACCGTAGCGGTCGTGCGGTTCCAGACTGCAGCGCCTAGAACCGCTCGGCCACTCCGGCCGGCATTTAGATGTAAATGAAGTGCCTCGGCAGAAAGTAATTTCCGTCGTGCAGCACGTATTGTTTCAGAGACACTGGGTACATGTTATAAGTGCACAAAACGTGTATTATACAGGGTGTTACAAAAAGGTACGGCAAAACTTTCAGGAAACATTCCTCACACACAAATAAAGAAAGGATGTTATGTTGACATGTGTCCGGAAACGCTTAATTTCCATGTCAGAGCTCATTTTAGTTTCGTTAGTATGTACTGTACTTCCTCCATTCACCGCCATGATTTCATACGGGATACTGTACCTGTGCTGCTAGAACATGTGCCTTTACAAGTACGATACAACATGTGGTTCATGCACGATGGAGCTCCTGCACATTTCAATCTAAGTGTTCGTACGCTTCTCAACAACAGATTCGGTGACCGATGGATTGGTAGGGCGGACCAATTCCATGGCCTCCACGCTCTCCTGACCTCAACCCTCTTGACTTTCGTTTAAGGGGGCATTTGAAAGCTCTTGTCTACGCAACCCCGGTACCAAATGTAGAGACTCTTCGTGCTCGTATTGTGGACGGCTGTGATACAATACGCCATTCTCCAGGGCTGCATCAGCGCATCAGGGATTCCATGCGACGGACGGTGGATGCATGTATCCTCGCTAACGGAGGACATTTTGAACATTTCCTGTAACAAAGTGTTTGAAGTCACGCTGGTACGTTCTGTTGCTGTGTGTTTCCATTCCATGATTAATGTGATTTGAAGAGAAGTAATAAAATGGGCTCTAACATGGAAAGTAAGCGTTTCCGGACACGTGCCCACATAACACATTTTCTTTCTTTGTGTGTGAGGAATGTTTCCTGAAAGCTTAGCCGTACCTTTTTGTAACACCCTGTATACTACGTATATACTATTATTTGGAGAAGCTCCCTCTAAACCTGGTTACTTTTACATTCCGCTTAGTTGTCGTGGTTGAATACACGTTTTCTTAAGACTACATCTGATGCAAAGCGCTTACAAGAAAGAATAGTTTCCTGCGTCATGCTATTGCTAGCTAGGTGAAATATTTTGTGGTACCTATGTTTAAAATGAATGTATTTTTGAACGTATTGTTCGTCAAATATTTGAATGAATCGTCAACTGTAGTTGTGCCTGCACATCTTATAGCATAATAGCTGTAGCTGCGTTCGTTTACTACAGTCTTGGGTAGGTTAGATGTAACTTTTGATCCTTCAAGGGGTGATCGTGGCCACGCGGCCCGGGTCTGTAGTAGCCGCGGCTCGCGAGCTACGGGCCAGCCAGGCTGGCCGAGGCGAAACGGGAGTGAGAGAGCTGGCGTTGGCGTTGGTGGGCCAACAGCCCGGGACGAGCCAGGACGGCTGCGCCGCATGCCTCTGCCTCTGCCGCTCCGTTTGACGTAGATATGTTTACCTCCTCTCCTGGCATCAGTATAAGAGCGGCAAGCAGAAATACACATCAGGCTGTCTGCCGTAATGGGTCACTGGGAGAGGTCTATTCGAGACAGAGTCGTCGCTCTCATTGAAGAAGGAGGATGCTCCATCAGAGAAGCTGGCAGACGGTATGGCGTACCACATACCACAGCAACGAGATGGTGGAGGATCTGCCTTGAAAGAGCCACCACCAACAGGGCTCCTGGCTCAGGCAGGAAGAGGGTGAGCTCACAGCAGGAAGATAGGGACCTAGTGTCTAGGAGCAGAGAAAATCTCTTTCAGAACGCGAAGCATTTGCGGCGGGAGACCAACTTCCCCGGCTCCAGTTTACAGGCCGCAAGGGATTCGCCATCGACGCGAATATGTAACCACGACGAGAAGAAGTGGCCGGCTATCTGTTACCTGATGGCGTTGAATTTTTGCGAGAAGGGCCGGAATTCTTCACAGGATAGAAGGAACTCTGGACAGATTGCAGTATGCCCACATACTGGAAAATGTGATGCTTCCGTCAGTGCGAATGCTGTACGCAGAAGGGGACGTTGCAGGAGGACCATTCTCCCATTCACAAGTCTGCATTTGTTCAGCAGCGGCTCTCCACGATTGGCGTCAACGTCATGGACGGGCCGCCACAGGTGGCTGATATGAACCCCATGGAAAACATGTGAGCTGAGGTCACCAGAACATTAACAGAAACCGGCCACAAAACCAACCAACTACCACGGACACCCTTTGGGACTGCGTCCTGGAAGCCTGGGAGGAAGTCGCTTCTTCTGGCTGTTACGTCCGATGGCTTATACATACTATGGCAAGACGCATGATAGAAGTACAAAATAATGAAGGATTCTGGATAAAATATTAGAGTCCTTAAAATGTTTTGTTATGTCTTCTTTTTCGTCATTTTTCCTCATTGGGAGCTAGTGGAAGATCGCGTGGCAACAGAAAAGATACAATATGGGTTAATTTTCCTTTGAGATGCCTTTTTAATTCAAGTGGGTTTCTTTTGAATATACAGTTTGTTAAATATTCTATTTTGATTTCATTTATACCCTGTCTAGATACTTACAAACTAATCAGCGTAGATGGACTCTGTCACAGTAGTTTTTGTTATTTCAAATACATCTCTCTCTTCCCCTCCATCCATGAATACAGCCTCCGTCCTCCACACAATACGCAAACGATTTCATATTAAGTTTACTCGTTGTTAATATCTCCTCTCTCTCTCTCTCTCTCTCTCTCTCTCTCTCTCTCTCTCTCTCTCTCTCTCTCTCTCTCTCTCTGACACTATCGCCGTAAGTGGCCTTCTATTCCATTCCCCCAAAACTTTATAAACAAACCTAGCGGTTTCCACTGACGCTACATTTTCTCTTTTAATTGCTGCTATCTTTACTCTCTATCATTCCTCTCAACATCTATGAAACCGTATTCTTTGATCTCCCCTTCCCTATAACCCATTCTTCGGTATGAAAACAGTCCTTCCTTATGTCTCGCTTCGAAGATAAAACGAACTGTGGCACACATCTAAGTAAGCAATACTTTGCAAGCATTTCACGCTTATATTTTGCACTTCTGCACTTCTATCTATTCCCAGATCCCGCCCTCCTTCCTGTTATCCGCCCCTTGACATCTGCATCTACATTTAAATGAATACTCTGCAATTCATAATTATGTGCTTGGCAGGGTGTTCTGTGGTCTGGTGGATTAATCTTGTATTGATGTGTAAAACGTGTAGGTTCACATCTCACGTCAGGCGTAAATTTGTAACACACATAAGTAACTCTTCTTCACCCCTATTAATGCCAAGTGCAGAACGCCATTAGGCCCCTTAGTTCAATATCCGCAGTAAAGATAACAACCCTTCGCTGCCGACTAGGCCAGAGCGGCATTCGTTTGAGCTGTGACAGATGGAGAAACCCCGGAAAGCAGAGACTTTGTCACCAGCAAGCCGTCGTAAACTAGAGAACGTATTTCATTTAATGAACCAATGGCCATGTAAGTTCACAAGGCTCTTTATTTGAAACTGAGACGCTGAAAATTGTGGTGCTGGACTGGGATTCGAATTAGATTTCACTGTGTTCCCCAAGATTGCAAACTCTTCTAGGTCTCCTCGAAAGACACCTATTGTAAGTAGGCTGAAGTAGGCTGTTTATGTTTTCTTATTGGCAACGTTACGTAGCGCTCTGTACGAAAATCACTGGCTGTGCTGTGTGCAGTCTGTGGCTAGTTTGCATTGTTGTCTGCCATTGTAGTGTTGGGCAGCTGGACGTGAACAGCGCGTAGCGTTGCGCAGTTGCAGGTGAGCCGCCAGCAGTGGTGGGTGTGGGGAGAGAAATGGCGGAGTTTTGAAATTTGTAAAAATGGATGTCATGAACTGCTGTATATATTATGACTTTTGATGAATATTAAGGTAAATACATTGTTTGTTCTCTATTAAAATCTTTCATTTGCTAACTATGCCTACTAGTAGTTAGTGCCTTCCGTAGTTTGAATCTGTTATTTAGCTGGCAGTAGTGGCGCTCGCTGTATTGCTGTAGCTTGAGTAACGAAGATTTTTGTGAGGTAAGTGATTTGTGAAAGGTATAGGTTAATGTTAGTCAGGGCCATTCTTTTGCAGGGATTTTTGAAAGTCAGATTGCGTTGCGCTAAAAATATTGTATGTCAGTTTGAGCTCAGTCCTGTATAAATTTTTCTAAGGGGACGTTTCACTATATGGTTTCTAATCCTGATCAGCACTAAATATTCATTATTTCATTTCAAGCCCTAGCATGTGCACTCCGAACTACTAGTGAAAAATAGTTGCATTTTCAACGTCTCTTCGTGCGTTGTCACCTGTAACGTGTTCGTTTCAACTCACAGCCACATGATGACCTTTTTACCATAAGATTACAAGATCAAACGTTTCCTTACATCTTTTCAAGTGCAAACATTCCTCTCCATCCTACTGGCGAAAACGGATTTGGGTTTGACGTTGTGTTCGTTGTGATCACCAACGAATATATGTTATGGATTCAACTTCTAGCCAGCAGAGTATTTTCCATCACATGATTGAAAGTACAAACATGCCACTCCTAGCTTTTATTGGAAAAGCATTTGATAGTTAAAGTGTCTTCATGACCACGTGTGCAGGGTTTTAATTCCATTCAGCACAGAACTTTTCGTCACCTGATGTCTAGCTAAACATGCGCACATCTCGCTACTGCTGAACCAACAATAGCTATTTATCGTCTGTTCCTGGCTAGAAAACGACGGCGCTAGATGCTGGGTTCGAATCCCAGTGAGGCAAAAACAATTGTGTCGTCATTTGAGGTTCCACCATCTCGCTGTTGGTGAAAACATTAGATATTTAACTTCTGATTTTACGTACTTCGTTAACAATCCGATTAGGTGCTGGGTTCGTATCCCTGTCACATGCTTTACATGATGGCATTTCAATTTTAGGTTTGAGCATACCTTGTTCCTTGGGAATGACACCATATTAAACGTCGTTGGGGATAGTTCCCAGGAAGGTAACTGTTATGACAGGATTCCCAGTTCAGTACAAACATTTTGGTCATTTATTTTCAGGATCTGAACTGATAACTGATACTGGCGCAAACGTCTATACTTCACGTCTCTTTATGCCTAGTGATCGGGTCTCAATAAGGCACAAACAAAGCTTAGCTTAGTTAGCAATGGCCATAGGTGCTGGGTTTGAATACAGGTCCAGAACGACGACGTTGGTGAGGTCATATAAAGTTCAAGTTTGTGTACACGTAGCTGTTGATGTGTTACGAGAACAATGATATTACTGTTCATTCGCTGTTAATGTTGAGGTTTCCGCAGAGTGCTTGTTGCCGTTAATCGCGTGTTTTTAATGGTTCGTCCAATATCCAGTTTCCAGAGCCACTCGCTGTTGAGCGATGTTCCGCACTTGGATGGAAAACCTTTTCGAGAGCGAAAAACTTCTTTCCAATTGCCGTACAGCTTAGTAACTCCATATATTGTCTCAAGTATTTAATTTTGACTAAGGATTACTGTACGACATATGTAAAATAATCCGTTTTCTTAGAACTTTTGGAAAGTCACTTGTTGTAATGAAGGTTAGTTTATGAGTGTTATGGGGTGCCTCATCGCTAAGAACGTGTTTTCTAATATGTTTGTATGACGATATTAGTTGACGCTTAGACTGACTGCCATAAAGACCTTTGGTCTCTAATAGTCTGTTGCGGTACCCGTTGTGTGTAGTCAAACGACTGTACCCCACTAGGTTTTGGTGTTTAGAGGACCTGCAACACAGCTACATTATGTTGGTTTATTCGGCAGTGACCCACTTTTTTTGCTGTCACGTATACATTTATCACATTGGATCACAAAGCGAAAAAAGTGGTCCAACTGAAACATTCATATTTCTTTACGTACAACACGAATATGTAATAAAAACTGGGGGTTCCTATTTTATAAAACGCAGTTGATATCCGTTTGACCTATGGCAGCGCCATCTAGCAGGTCAACCATAGCGCCATCTGGTTTCCCCCTTCAAGCTAGAAAAGTTTCGTTCTTTGTAGTTTTTTTTTTCATTTTACGCTTATTTCGTGAGATATTTGGCCCAGTCACGATCAATGGACCACCCTATATAAACGTAGATGTAGATATAAAAAAACCACATGCAAGTGTTATTACGTGGTTGTGGCAATGCCGAATTTCTCTGCGATTATTCTTCCTATAAGGCAATGTATAGAAGTTGAGTGTAGCAAGTTAATTATTGTCTACTACCTTATATTTTAGCAGACCTCTATACCTAAGAACAGAATGGATGGGTATCTGACCCTATTGAAGACTGTATAGATTACAAGCAGTATTTACAATTTACAGAGCAGTTGACTGTCTTGATGACTTATCAGAGTGTCGCAGTATTGTTTCTTCAGACTATAAAAGGAGACTAGACAGACACAACCAACCAGTCTTCTGCGGTATTGGAAAGTGTCGACATGAATTCTTCCAAAGTGCTAAACATCCTTCAGCTATGACAGAGGAAGGCAAAACAAATGGACGAACGCTTTAGTTTGTGATTATTAAAGGAGAACCTTGACAATCTTCTTACTAATACTGACAACATAAATTACTCCGAAAATGGTATACTCCTTAACAAAAAGGATTTAAACATGCTTACTCCCATTACAGAACCGTTTTGTGACAACATTATGCTTGTTAAAATCTATGTTCAAGTGGACTGCCAGCAGAAATTAGTGTAGTTACACCACCGTTTAAGATATAAAAGTTAGATTTGGTGCAATATTTCTGAGCGCACGAGTTACAGCCGGCACGGGCCTGTTGACAGTAAGTTACACTGACCAGCAGTTGCGAAGTAGAATGGAGGCCACAGGTTCGACGAACCACTGAAAAGAGTAAACACAGTTTCCATGGTGCAAGTTACAGGCAGAAGGGGCCCACTAACGCAACCTAGGTGTTGCGTATGTGACTAGGAGTTGTGTGTTAGCAAAACAGTGGCGCACAGCTACATATAAATAGGTGCCATTTTTCTAACCAGGGGCATTCAAGTGTGGCAGCTCTCCTGGATGGCAGGGCGTGTCACACCACCGGCTACATGCAGCAGCAGATGGGGCGCCAGCGTTCCAATCCACAGTGGGTCGCCGGTTCGACCCTCTGAGACCAACGTGGGGTTTGTAGCCAGCCAGCATTGAGCCACATGGCAGCTCGCTACTTTGGGCAGACTTGTAGGCTCCTAACACACGCCAGAGGCGTCCCAATGCGAAGGTCACAGATTTGGCTGTCAGATCGCAGGTGCTTGTTGTCACCATAAATATTGTAAGTAGGCTGTTTATGTTTTCTTATTGGCAACGTTACGTAGCGCTCTGTATGAAAATCACTGGCTGTGCTGTGTGCAGTCTGTGTCTAGTTTACATTGTTGTCTGCCATTGTAGTGTTGGGCAGCGGCAGCTGGATGTGAACAGCGCGTAGCGTTGCGCAGTTAGAGGTGAGCCGCCAGCAGTGGTGGATGTGTCGAAGGAAATGGCGGAGTTTTGAAATTACATATATTATGACTTTTGATGATATTAAGGCAAATACATTGTTTGTTTCTATTAAAATCTTTCATTTGCTAACTATCCCTATCAGTAGTTAGTGCCTTCCGTGGTTTGAATCTTTTATTTAGCTGGCAGTAGTGGCGCTCGCTGTATTGCAGTAGTTCGAGTAAGGAAGATTTTTGGTGGGGTAAGTGATTTGTGAAAGGTATAGATTAATGTTAGTCAGGGCCATTCTTTTGCAGGGTTTTTTTGAAAGTCAGATTGCGTTGCGCTAAAAATATTGTGTCAGTTTAAGCACAGTCGTGTATACATTTTTCTAAGGCGACGTTTCAATACCAACCACGACGGTGAAGAAGCATGCAGCGGGCCACCCTACAGCTCCCGGTGAGCGGCACTGAGGCAACGAGTACGAAGGCCGCTGAGTCGGCTGCCAGACGACCCTGACACCATCAAGACTCTGTGGCTGTACACGGCTGGCGCGCCACATTAGGTTGCACAGGTCGCCGAGGTAGCCCTTCTGTACCGAGCTGTTTCACAGACAGCGAAGCGGCATCCTCAGCATCGTGGGACCCTTGTGACACAGACAGAGGGGAATGTGGCACTGTAGCTGGGAATAATAAAATACTTGAAGATCATGGCCGAGTTTTAATACGAAGCGTCCTGACAGTTTCCATCCATGTCCAACATTCCTCCACTGCTCGCCAATATATAAATTTGGCAGTGACAGCTACATTAGCAAAGGTATGGTCGGTAATGTTAAAGAAGGAGAATGTGCGTCATTTACCTATCGTGTCAGTTGTAGATTCACCAAGTTCATCAGTACAAGACCTGGCGCCACGGCAAAGCTGCGTGAGAAATAAAAAGTGTCAGCAAGAGGAAATTTGGAAAAAATCGGCAAGGAAGCACTGGAATGCATTTCGGAGAAATATAGACATCCTGTTGCTATACCATATAAAGTGGAGTTAACCAACATTAAAATGGACGATCTAATGCAAGTGTTGCCTCCAATATTGCAGCAAATTTGTATAGACAACTAGTAGCTTTTGGATTTGGACATAACGCGAGATTTAGCTGGGATTTTTAATAAAATGCAGATGTAGGAGTACCTAATATTAATACACTGCTACTCCATGGAAGGAGACTTCCAATGAAACAGATATGATATTCTGAAGAATGATAAGGCAGTTGGGTTTGACTCTTTCACGTTATTAAGCTCTAGATGTAAAGTAAAGGTACATCACAAAACTTTTATCACGAGTTCTGGATGGTATGATCATTACAGATTTTATAAAGTGTCTAGACACAAAACTGCAAGGAGCTTTCACGACTTTGTTGGCTGTATTGCACGGAATTACCTGACAGGAGATCACAATATACAGATACAGAATGGCTCTTGTGTCTGACGCTGCGCAAGACTGTTTAAACGTATTAAAAACCAACAAACAGTACTTATAGTGTGCTCCACTCTATTCTGCGCCAATTGCTTCCATGTGGTGTCAGGCAACGAATACCCTTCACAACTGCTGCTGGGTGGTGTTTAAGAACTTTCTGCACCGTGTGCACCGAGGTAATAAGAATATATCAGACACTCAAGACCGACTAAAGCTTACAAACCACGCTCTGTCAGTTTTAATTCTCTACCTGTAAACCACAGGGACATTCTTGACACTGACTCCAACAAAGCGATACAAGTACTACACAGAAGAGCTATATTAAAGCAGGGAGAATGTATTTCTCGCAAACAAAGACATCGCTCTCCACAACAACATAAAATACATACATTAAAGAATTAGGCCTGGTTCCAACAAACAATGTAATTCTACAAGTCCAAAGAAAAAGAACCATTGCGTTTAACAGACTTTGTCACTTTCCATTAAGTAAATTACGTCTTTAAGTGCAGTTAATATGAAAACAGGAAACGCAAGATATCGAAGAAAATAAACGTACACTGGAGAATACGTCTAGATCAACTGCCATAAAAGACGAATATAAACTGCAGCTGGAAAAATAGGAAGTGATTGCAGGTATTCAAACAAGGTTTACTTATGGCTTTAAATATAGTGTATGGAAAAATCTTGCTACCACTGAGGAATAAAAGACTTCAGCATTTGATGTATCCAGCAATGGCTCATGTCTACATATTGGAGTCCTGGTCGAAAATGGCGGATTGGAGCATGTTTACTACGTTAAATGATACACGACAATTCTATTTATAAAACTACACTCTCACCTGGATCTGTTTACGAAAGATGGTTACATTATGTCTTACACCTCGCAACAGAATAGACCTTAAAATCAACGGAATAGTAGCATTTAGTGGTAGTTCGTTTGCAAAAATTACAAACCTAAAGTTCTAAACGGAAATGCTGCAAGAATGTCCAGCAAATGAGTTGGTAACGAAGATCCAAGAAGATGTCGAGTGTTGCAATAACAATGTCACTCAGGAAACAGAGGGAACATTACACTTCCTAGATGCTCTCTGCTAAAAGATAGGAACATAACTAATTGTTAAAGCCGTAAAACAGAAACAAAATTGGGTACGTAATGCATTAGGTGCTTGTAAACTAGGAAGAGAAACTGCAGAACGCAGTTAATATACCACATTGTAGCTGTGCTGTTGAGTTACTCGTCAATTGGTACTAAATGGAAGTGAGTGCCATAGAGTACACTAATAAATGGTGTTTGCACTGGGCTAAACACGTGATCCATTCTGCTCCCAGCTATAAGATTTTACTGTAGCTTATATGGGTGGCATCCATTAGTTTCCTAAAACCACCACTTCTATGCAGTACAACACGTCTACTATATTTATACACAATGTAAACATTCCTTTATTAAGCATTTCCATAAGTGAATGCGGCTTTATATACAGGGTGTTACAAAAAGGTACGGCCAAACTTTCAGGAAACATTCCTCACGCACAAATAAAAAAAAGATGTTATGTTGACATGTGTCCGGAAACGCTTAATTTCCATGTTAGAGCTCATTTTAGTTCTTCCACCTACGCTCAATGGAGCACGGTATCATGATTTCATACGGGATACTGTATCTGTGCTGATAGAACATGTGCCTTTACAAGTACGACACAACATGTGGTTCATGCACGATGGAGCTCCTGCACATTTCAATCGAAGTGTTCGTACGCTTCTCAACAACAGATTCGGTGACCGATGGATTGGTAGAGGCGGACCAATTCCATGGCCTCCACGCTCTCCTGACCTCAACCCTCTTGACTTTCATTTATGGGGGCATTTGAAAGCTCTTGTCTACGCAAGCCCGGTAGCAAATGTAGAGACTCTTCGTGCTCGTATTGTGGACGGCTGTTTTTTTTTTTTTTTTTTTGTGGTTTTAGGGCGCACAACTTCAATGGTCACTACTCTAAGAATGCACCGCGAGGCACAAGGTGACAACCACTAAAAGAGAAAACACGATAAAAGACAGACTGACAGGCATAGGATTAAAAAACAGCATCATCAAATGTCCTTAGAGAGGTTTGTCAAATTGATAAAACGAAGAACACGAGCAGCTGCTCGTGGGTCATCCGCTAAAATGGCATCGAAAGTACTTGGCAGGTTAAGATCTAGACGCAGTGTGTTAAAATCTGGACAGGACATTAAAATCTGTCGAACCGTCAGCAAGTGCCCACATGGGCAGAACGGCGCCGGCGCAGCCGTCAGCAGATGGCGATGGCTGAACCGGCAGTGTCCAATTCTTAACCGGGCCAAAACTACCTCCTCCCGCCGAGAAGGGCGTGAGGAGGACGTCCAAGCCACGGGAAGAGGTTTTAAGGCCCGAAGCTTGTTGTCTGTAAGTGCAGCCCAATCGGCATGCCACAGCGATAAAATGTGCCGACAAATGACCCTGCTAAAATCGGACGATGGAACACAACAAGAAGCTGTCCGAGGCTGGAGGACCGCAGCCTTGGCCGCGGCATCTGCAGCTTCGTTTCCAGGGACACCGACATGGCCAGGAACCCACATAAAGCTAACCGGAGAACCGACGTCCACCAGCTGCTGAAGAGAGCGTTGGATCCGATGTACGAAAGGGTGAACCGGGTACGGATCACTGAGGCTCTGGATGGCGCTCAGGGAGTCGGAGCAGATGACATAAGCAGAATGTCGGTGGCGGCAGATGTAAAGAACAGCCTGGTAGAGGGCAAAGAGCTCAGCTGTGAAGACCGAACAATGGCCATGGAGCCGGTATTTGAAACTTTGTGCCCCGACAATAAAGGAACACCCGACCCCGTCATTGGTCTTAGAGCCATCTGTATAAATGAAAGTCATGTTGATGAACTTCGAACGAAGTTCCAAAAAACGGGAGTGGTAGACCGAACCGGGGGTAACCTCTTTTGGGAGCGAGCTGAGGTCAAGGTGAACACGGACCTGAGCCTGGAGCCAAGGTGGCGTGTGGCTCTCGCCCACTGGAAAGGTTGCAGGGAGTGAAAAATTAAGGTGTTGAAGGAGGCGACGAAAGCGAACTCCAGGGGATAGCAGGGCAGAGACATACAACCCGTATTGACGGTCGAGAGAGTCGTCAAAAAAGGAACGATAAGACGGATGGTCGGGCATTGACAGTAGCAGACAGGCATACCGACAAAGCAGTATATCGCGCCGGTAGGTGAGTGGCAATTCGCCAGCGTCAGCATGAAGACTCTCTACGGGACTAGTATAAAATGCTCCGATCGCAAGTCGTAAACCCCGATGTTGTATGGAGTTGAGGCGGCGTAAGATGGATGGCCATGCAGAGGAGTATACGAAGCTCCCATAATCCAGCTTGGAGCGGACGATAGACCGATATAGACGAAGTAGGACGGTTCGATCCGCTCCCCACGACATACCACTGAGAACACGGAGGACATTTAAAGAACGGGTACAACGGGCGGCCAAATATGACACATGTGGAGACCAGCTAAGTTTCCTGTCATATGTAAGGCCTAAAAATTTGGTTGTCTCCACGATTGGGAGAGCAACGGGACCGAGTCGTACGGACGGTGGGAGAAACTCTTTGTAGCGCCAGAAGTTAATACAGACCGTCTTCTCGGCAGAAAAACGGAAGCCACTGGCGCCACTCCAGGAGTAAAGAAGGTCAAGAGAACGCTGAAGACAGCGCTCCAGGACACGTGTACACTGCGCGCTGCAATAGATGGTAAAATCGTCCACAAAAAGGGAGCCTGATACATCAGCTGGGAGGCAATCCATTATTGTATTGACCTCGATGGCGAAGAGAGCGACGCTCAAAACTGCGCCCTGTGGCACCCCATTCTCCTGGCGAAAGGTGTCTGACAGGACAGAACCCACACGTACCCTGAACTGTCGATCCATTAAAAAGGAACGAATAAAAAGAGGGAGGCGACCGCGAAGGCCCCATGTATGCATGGTGCGGAGAATGCCCGCCCTCCAACAGGTGTCGTAAGCCTTCTCCAAATCAAAGAACACAGCCGCGGTCGGGCGCTTCCGCAAGAAGTTATTCATAATGAAGGTCGACAAGGTAACCAGATGGTCAACAGCAGAGCGGCGCCTACGAAATCCACATTGTACATTGGTAAGTAGGCGTCGAGACTCGAGCAGCCAACCCAATCGAGAGTTAACCATTCGCTCCATCACTTTACAGACACAGCTGGTAAGCGAGATAGGTCGATAACTGGAAGGCAAGTGCTTGTCCTTCCCCGGCTTAGGAATCGGGACAACAATAGACTCGCGCCAGCATGCGGGAACATGTCCCTCAATCCAGATGCGATTGTATGTACGAAGAAGAAAACCTTTACCCGCAGGAGAAAGGCTCTTCAGCATCTGAATATGAATAGAATCAGGCCCTGGAGCGGAGGACCGTGATCGGCCAAGTGCGTCTTCGAGTTCCCGCATGGTGAATGGGGCATTATAACTTTCACAATTCGAGGAGCGGAAGTTAGGTGGCCTAGCCTCCTCTGCCTGTTTGCGGGGGAGAAAGGCAGGGTGGTAATGAGCGGAGCTCGAAACCTCTGCGAAAAAGCGGCCGAAGGCATTGGAGACAGCCTCAGGGGCCATAAGGACGTCATTCGCGACCTTCAAGCCAGTAACTGGTGAGTGGACCATAGTGCCAGATAGCCGGCGCAGGCTACCCCAGACAACAGAAGAAGGAGTAAAACTGTTGAAGGTGCTTGTGAAAGCAGCCCAGCTGGCTTTCTTGCTTTCTTTGATAATACGACGACACTGAGCACGTAATCGTTTATAATTGATACAATTCGCCACTGTAGGGTGGCGTTTAAATGTGCGTAAAGCACGTCGACGAGCACGTAAAGCGTGTCTACATGCTGCGGTCCACCAGGGGACCGGTACGCGACGTGGAGAAGAAGTAGGGTGAGGGATGGAATATTCAGCAGCAGCGAGAATGACTTCCGTGAGGTGTGCGACCTGACGATCGCAGCTTGTGAAGGTTTGATCCTGAAAGGTCGCCCTGGAAGAGAAGAGCCCCCAGTCTGCCATGGAGATGGTCCAACTAGAGGAGCACGGTGAGGGGGTATGCTGCAGGAGATGGATAACACGGGAAGTGGTCGCTCGAATATGTATCAGAAAGTGCATACCACTCAAACCGGCGTGCAAGTTGGGGAGTACATATAGAGAGGTCTAAATGGGAAGAGGTGTGAGATGTGTCCGAAAGAAAAGTAGGGGCGCCAGTATTGAGGCAGACAAGATTGAGCTGGTTGAAAAGGTCTGCTAAGAAGGAGCCCCTCGGGCAGGATGCTGGAGAGCCCCAAAGGGGATGGTGGGCATTGAAGTCTCCAGTTAACAAAAATTGTGCAGGTAGCTGAGCAATAAGTTGCATCATGTCTGCCCTGGTAACGGCAGATGACGATGGAGTGTAAACGGTACAAAAGGAAAACGTGAAAGTGGGGAGAGTAATGCGGATGGCAACTGCCTGCAGGCCGGTGTCCAACGTGATGGGATCGTAGTAAATATCATCCCGGACCAGCAACATAACCCCTCCATGAGCTGGGATACCTACCACAGGGGGTAGGTCAAAACGCAGAGGTGTAGTGTGCCAAGGCAATTTGATCGCATGGGCGTAGCTTCGTTTCCTGGAGGGCTACGACGAGCGGACGGTGCAAGCGGAGCAGCAACTTCAAGTCCTCTGGGTTGGAGCGAATGCTGTGAATATTCCAGTGAATAAGTGCCATCGTAAGGAAAGGAAGAAGAAAGAAGGGGTCACCTCGAAGGCCGCTGAGGGCCTGGCTTCGAGCGAGCACTGCCGCCGCTATCAGTAGGCGGACAGTTATCGTCCATTGGGTCTATAGGTTCATCGGCCATCTCGGGAGGATGGCCGGGAGGGGGAGCTTCCTCCGCCGGTGAACGGCCAGATGTACGGCTACCAGCGGTGCGGCCAGGCGAAACGGATGACGGCCTGGGGCGGCAACCGCTGGGTGGCGCAGGAGAGGAAATGCGCCGTGGCGGAGAAGGAGAACTGTGCTTCCTATGAGCCTTTTTGGAAGGACGTTTGGTGGAAGTACCGGTCGAAGACTGGGAGGTCGAGGTACGTAGGAAGTCTGCACGGGATGGTTCCTTCTTGAAGGCCCGTGCATCTGACTTCGGGGTCTTCGTCTTAGCAGAAGCTGATGAAGGGGCTGGTGTCTGTGGGGTGATGGGAGGAAGAGGAGACGTCGACCGCGCGATCTTAGCACTGGCCGAACGGACGACCGTGGTGCTGAAGGTCAGATCGCATGTCTGGGTTGCTACCTCCCTGGTAGTCCGAGGAGAGGCGAGGACAGTACTGTATTTCCCCGCTGGGAGCAGCGCGGGCTTCCTACTAGCCAATAGCTTGCGAGCAGCCGAGGTGGACACTTTCTCTTTGACCCGAATTTCTTGGATACAGCGTTCTTCCTTATAGACAGGACAGTCGCGGGAGGATGCGGCATGGTCACCCTGACAGTTCACACAACGAGGAGACAGAGGTGGACAGTCACCCTCATGGGCATCCCTGCCACAAGTGACACATTTAGCCGCATTGGAACAAGACTATCGAGTGTGACTGAAACGCTGACACTGGTAGCAGCGCGTAGGTGTCGGGACATAGGGGCGAACAGAAATAACCTCGTAGCCCGCCTTGATGCGCGATGACAGCTTAACACTATCGAAGGTCAAGAAAAGTGTCCGGGTCGGTACAAGGTCATTGTTGACCTTTTTCATGACCCTATGGACAGCCGTCACGCCCTGCTCAGCGAGGAAAGATTGAATCTCCTCATCAGTCAATCCGTCGAGGGAGCTAGTTTAGACTACACCACGAGACGGATTCGAAGTTCGGTGGGCCTCCACCCGGACAGGGAACGTGTACAGGAGTGTGGCCCGAAGCAGTTTTTGTGCCTGAAAGGCACTCTCAGTTTCTAGTAATAAGGTACCGTTACGCAACCTGGTACAAGATTTGACAGATCCGGCTATGGCATCTACGCCCTTCTGGATAACGAAAGGGTTGACAGAGGAAAAATCCTTTCCGTCCTCAGATCGAGAAACGACGAGGAACTGTGGGGCAGGCGGTAGTACTTTTGTCACTGGTGGCTGGTCACGTTTCCGTTTTTGGGCAGAAGTCGAGAGAGATGGAGTAGAATCCATTGCGGAGGAATCCCCCATGATTGCCAGCGTCTCCGATGGCGCGCTCCTTCCTTGTGGGGACCCTCTCAGAGGGCATTCCCGCCTTAGGTGAATGTTTACACCTCAGGTCACACCTCCCGAGAAACAGACTGAGGGACCAATCGGCATGGTCAGAAGGTATCAGCTCAGGCAATCACCCCTCCCCGGCCCTGGCCTTTACCAGGGGGTACGCGCGTGCCTTACATGTCTACCCAGGGCGGGGAATTACGCGTTACCCCGTCACCGGCTACGCGTGCGAACGCGTGGATCGGCCTTCAGGCACGCACAGGGAGGAAGGAAGAAGAGGAAAAAGAAGAGAGAAGGAGGACAGACTGTCTCAAACGCCGAGGCGGAGACCAGAGAAGGCAAGGAGAAGAAGGCAATGAGAAGGCAAGGAGAAGAAGGCAAGGAGAAGAAGGCAATGAGAAGAAGGCAATGAGAAGAAGGCAATGAGAAGGCAAGGAGAAGTCAAGGGAAAGAGTAAGGAAGACAGTGAGGTGGAGAAGAGCAAGGAAAGGAACCAACAAAAGGAAGGAAGAAACGAGAAGTGAAAAACCAAAAAGACCACAATTATAGGTCGTGGAACCGTCCGTCTCCGGACGCAGGCGCTAACTACCCCCGTGAGGGGGATGGACTCCTTTTAGTCGCCTCTTACGACAGGCAGGAATACCTCGGGCCTATTCTAATCCCCGGACCCGCAGGGGAGTGGACGGCTGTGTTACAATACGCCACTCTCCAGGGCTGCATCAGCGCATCAGCGATTCCATGCGACGGACGGTGGATGCATGTATCCTCGCTAACGGAGGACATTTGGAACATTTCCTGTAACAAAGTGTTTGAAGTCACGCTGGTACGTTCTGTTGCTGTGTGTTTCCATTCCACGATTAATGTGATATGAAGGGAAGTAATAAAATGAGCTCTAACATGGAAAGTAAGCGTTTCCGGACACGTGTCCACATAACACATTTTCTTTCTTTGTGTGTGAGGAATGTTTCCTGAAAGTTTGGCCGTACCTTTTTGTAACACCCTGTCTGTATATATATATATATATATATATATATATATATATATATATATATATATATACGTGGTTCATGGTGTGGGTTCCTGTAGTCATGTCCTAGTTCATGAAACATGGGCAACGTATGAGTGGCCAAGTAAGTGGTCCCGACAGTCGGGATACCAGTTACTTTGGAATAAGGCTGGGCATCTCTGACATATTCTGAGTCGTGGTCACCTTTGTGCTCATATGGCAAAGACTACCAAATCCACCGGTTAGTCCCTCAGCCGTTAGGGGTAAAACCCAATTGGACTCGGGGCAAGTAAGGCTAGCAACCTGCTTCCCTGGTACTTTAACTATAATGCTGGCAACAATCAGAGCAAAATGCCTCGGACCTTTGGAGGTGACGGAGTCCCACCTCTAACTGACAAACCAGGTACTATTAAGATACGACTTGGCAAACAAATGGTAATGAGATGGGGAGCTATTAATATCAATGGGGGCTACTATGGGAAGAAGGTAGAGCTGGCAGAGGCTGCAAGTAAGTTGGGGCTGGACGTTTTAGCTGTTAGTGACATTCGGGTAAGGGATGAGAAAGAAGAGGAAGTAGGAGAATACAAGGTCTACCTGTCAGTAGTCAAAGCAGGAATAGCACAATGGGGTGTAGGGCTTTACATCAGGAAAGAAATGGAACCCAGCGTAGTTGCAATAAGGTATGTAAACGAACGACTGGTGTGGATAGATTTGACAGTGTCTAGCAAGAAAATTAGGATTGTGTCAGTATATTCGCATTGTGAAGGGACAGATCAAGATAAGATGGATAGTTTGTATGAGGCACTCAGTGATGTAGTTGTTAGAGCAAAGGACAAGGACAGTGTTCTGCTCATGGGTGATTTTAACGCCAGGATTGGAAATCGAACAGAAGGGTATGAAAAGGTTATGGGTAAATTTGGAGAGGATATGGAGGCCAACAGGAACGGGAAACAACTCTTGGATTTCTGTGCCAGTATCGGCTTAGTAATCACAAACTCCTTTTTTAAACATAAGAACATTCACCGGTATACTTGGGAAGGCAGGGGAACCAGATCTGTCATTGACTATATAATAACAGATCAGGAATTCAGGAAGGCTGTGAGGGACACACGTGTATTCAGGGGATTCTTTGATGACACTGATGATTATTTAATCTGCAGTGAAATTGGGATTGTGAGGCCGAAAGTGCAGGAAGTCAGGTCCATATGTAGGAGGATAAGAGTGGAGAAACTTCAGGATAAGGAAATCAGGCACAAGTACATAACAGCGATCTCAGAAAGGTGCCAGTTAGTTGAATGTAGTCAATTACAGTCACTGGAAAAGGAATGGACAAGGTGCAGGGACACAGTACTAAAAGTGGCTAAAGAATGCCTTGGAACAGTAGTGTGTAAAAGTAGGATGAAGCAAACAGCTTGGTGGAATGATACAGTCAAGGCAGCCTGTAAAAGGAAAAAGAAGGCGTATCAAAAATGGTTAGGTACGTACCAGAACCCAGGTAGACAGAGAAAGTTATGCTGAAGAAAGAAACAAAGCCAAACAGATAATTGCAGCATCCAAGAAGAAATCGTGGGAAGACTGGAAACTGGTTGGAGACTATGGGTCAAGCTGCTGGAAAACCATTCTGGGGTGTAATTAGCAGTCTTCGAAAGGGAGGTAAGAAGGAAATGAGAAGTATTTTGGACAGGAGTTGCTCAATGTAGGTGAAAATGCGATCAGTAATGTTTCAGATTTCGAGGTAGAATGGGATAGGAATGATGACGGAAATAGGATCACATTTGAGGAAGTGGAAAAAATGGTCAATAGATTGCAGTGCAATAAAGCGGCTGGGGTGGATGAAATTAAGTCAGAACTCATCAAATACAGTGGAATGTCAGGCCTTAAATGGCTACACAGGATAATTGAAATGGCCTGGGAGTCGGGACAGGTTCCATCAGACTGGACAAAAGCAGTAATCACACCAATCTTTAAACATGGAAACAGGAAAGATTGTAACAACTACAGAGGTATCTCTTTAATCAGCGTTGTGGGTAAAATCTTCTCAGGTATTGTTGAAAGGAAAGTGTGAGTATTAGTTGAGGACCAATTGGATGAAAATCAGTGTGGGTTTAGGCCTCTTAGAGGTTGTCAGGACCAGATCTTTAGCTTACGGCAAATAATGGAGAAGTGTTATGAGTGGAACAGGGAATTGTATCTATGCTTTATAGATCTAGAAAAGGCATATGACCGGGTTCCTAGGAGGAAGTTATTGTCTGTTCTACAAGATTATGGAATAGGAGGCAAACTTCTGCAAGCAATTAAAGGTCTTTGCTTGGATAGTCAGGCAGCAGTTAGAGCTGACGGTAAATTGAGTTCATGGTTCAGAGTAGTTTCAGGGGTAAGACAAGGCTGCAACCTGTCTCCACTGTTGTTCATATTATTTATGGATCATATGTTGAAAACAATAGACTGGCTGGGTGAGATTAAGGTATGTGAACACAAAATAAGTAGTCTTGCATATGCGGATGACTTAGTTGTGATGGCAGATTCGATTGAAAGTTTGTAAAGTAATATTTCAGAGCTAGATCAGAAATGTAAGGACTATGGTATGAAGGTTAGCATCTCCAAAACGAAAGTAATGTCAGTGGGAAAGAAATATAAACGGATTGAGTGCCAAATAGGAGGCACAAAGTTAGAACAGGTGGACGGTTTCAAGTACTTAGGATGCATATTCTCACAGGATGGCAACATAGTGAAAGAACTGGAAGCGAGGTGTAGCAAAGCTAATGCAGTGAGCGCTCAGCTACGATCTACTGCAAGAAGGAAGTCAGTACCAAGACTAAGTTATCTGTGCACCGTTCAATCTTTCGACCAACTTTGTTGTATGGGAGCGAAAGCTGGGTGGATTCAGGTTACCTTATCAACAAGGTTGAGGTTACGGATATGAAAGTAGCTAGGATGATTGCAGGTACTAGTAGATGGGAACAATGGCAGGAGTGTGTCCACAATGAGGAAATCAAAGAAAAACTGGGAATGAACTCTATAGATGTAGCAGTCAGGGCGAACAGACTTAGATGGTGGAGTCGTGAAACACGCATGGGAGAAGCAAGGTTACCCAAGAGTCTCATGAATTCAGCAGTAGAGGGTAGGAGGAGTCGGGGCAGCCCGAGGAGAAGGTACCTGGATTCGGTTAAGAATGATTTTGAAGTAGTAGGTTTAACATCAGAAGAGGCACCAATATTAGCACTGAATTGTGGATCATGGAGGAACTGGGCTATGCTCCAGACTGAACGCTGAAAGGCATAATCAGTCTTAAATGATGATATATATATATATATATATATATTCGTGTGTCCCGTAATCTAGGTAACGGACTCAATTCCGACGTTTGTCACTTGCTGCTGAGTAGAGCTTTAATATCGTTTGTTGATGTTTGCATCAGGTCGGAAACACGATCCATTCTGTTCCCAGCTACCAAATTCTGTTTGTGGCGTAATAAGAACAGCTAAACCTTGTGTTATGCCAAATCCAAACGGTCTACTCGGATCTACTTCAATATTATAAGCAACTCTTCCATTAGACAGCCCATTGAGACGTCTGTTAGTCCCACTTTATATAGTGTAGCTACATGATTTATATATTTCTGTCATATGATTTACTGTGCTTCCATTCCAATTTTTCTGTTACGTTGTCGTTACCACATAGGGAAAACGATAGTTTTGCCTTGACACTAAGACCTGCAACGACGAAGTGGGAGAATCTGCTGCGTGGATGATAGATAAATGACATAAACGTTCCCTTCTCCAATATTACATTACCGACCGTCCTTTGTTAATCGCTCCTGACAGTCTACTTGATAACAGATTTTAACAAACATAATGTTATCGTAAAATGGTTCTATAATCGGTGTAAGAACATTTAAATTATTCTTGTAAGGAGCATGCCGTTTTCGGCGTAATTTATGTTGGGAATATTAGTAAAGAAGTCCTCATATAATAACCATAAATCAAAGCGTTCGTTCCTTTGTGTTATCTTCCTCTGTAATAGCTGAGAGATGTTCAGCAATTTGACAGTATCGATGTAGACACCTTCCAGTACCGCTGCATACTGATTGGTTGTGCCTTTTATATTCTAAAGTACCAGTAAGGCGACAATCCGACGAGTTGCGAACACATAACAGCTTTTCTGTACGTTGTAAATACTGTTCATAATTTACAGAGTCTTCGGCAGGGTCAGACACCCAGTCTGTTCTCTTCCTAGGTATACAGTTCTACTAGGATGTCAGCTGGTAGACAAGAGTTCACTTGCTGCACTGCCACTTGCGTTGGGATATAGGGAGAACAATAACTCATCAATATGTGCCATGTCAACTTACCTAGAGCTGTTTTATTAGCTTAGAGCGATTCATATGATGCTCTTTATTTGAATTACAAATACGTATGCACTGCAGGTTAAGTTCTGGTGACCGTTAACTGAGGCCGGGCATGACACCTATCTGCATGTGTAGCTCGCTCCTTCGAGAAATACCGCGTAAGTCACGCTATCTAGTATTGTAATGGTGACGTGGCAGAGGTTTAGCTATCGTGATGTGGTGTTGCTCATACATTATCTTTGATTTGAAATTGGTAGTGCATACAGAATTTGCTATGACGCCCTTAATATGATGAGACGTGGTTATATTCTACTAATGTGTTCGTTTCTAACTCTTTGACGTCATTCTTCATGTATCAGGTAGAATATTAGACTTCCTGGAAGATTGTTTTAGCGGTGATAAATAAGTTAACACCATGCTGAAAATTGATTTGCTGAGAGCTTCCTGATGTCAACATGAAGCGATGCGACATTGGAAAATATGGATAAATATAAAAAATTGTGGGATTGTGAGAGTACTTAATTATCTGCCTGGGTGTGATCTCTGCTGCTGCTCCGGAAGATTTAATTAAACTCAAGTGATTTCAGTGACTTAACGTAATTTATATTAATAAACAGACCCAGCTTGTTCCTCTCTCTTCGCTGTCCTGCTCCAGAGTGACAAACACACCCACCCACCCACCCACCCACCCAAACAAACACACACACACACACACACACACACACACACACACACACACAGTGTCCTTTTCGCTAGGCTGTAATAGTACTGTTGAATGGGGCTGCCTTCAGGCGGTTTACAAGCTAACACAATTACCGTGCAGAACACCAAATAACAATGCTGTCGCCATTGCACTCGCTTTACTTCTTCAGTGCTTTAGCTCATCACATATTTCCAGTTACTGACCTACACCACAGTCTACCGGCGCTGCTGCTACAGATACACACACCGCGTTAAATGGATAATCAGACATACAGAAATACTAATTTTTTTCAGCTACCTACCCCAGATATCACTGCGTATTGTCGCTGCTGCTGCTTACGTCATATCCCAACAGGTAGAGCAGTCGGAAATATTAATTATCTTTTTCAGCGGCTGCCGATACCAAAGTCTGCTGGCGCAAAAGCTAACTTGCTGGCTGAAGCACAGCCCCTCTCGATGTATGCTGGTGAGTAGCCATTGCTGCTTGCTCCAGCACTATCTTCTGGAAGAAATTTAGCAACATTACAATTCACTGTTGAAAAACAATTATAAGCAATTCTAATAGCAATGGTATCACAAATATATCTGACAAATAGTTGCTGGCTTCTTGTCAGTACCGTTATTTGAGGAATATTAATATTTGCAAGTATTTCTTGGCTGCTTACTACCGGCGAAAAGTCACTTTTTGCATCACATGCTGCTACTGCTGCTGCTGCTCGCAATGATGATGGACGACAGGCAGTGGTGTTTCATGTGGAGTCCTCAACGCCGAAAAGATCCACGCCATTGGCCAAAACGTGCAATACTTAAGCAGCATGGCGACCAAGTATTTACTGGGAAGGGGGGAGATGAAGAGAGGGTGAGAGACACAAACGACCAAGTCAGAGAATGCAATTACTTAAGAGCCCAATTAACGATGTTGCACTCCCTGTCAGGTTAAGGGTCAAGATAGATAAAATGTTGTAAGGATATACGGCTTTGATACCCTAATACTGGAGCCGTTCCTTCAGTAACTATCTGGCGTGAGCTGTAACATAATATTCTGCCTGAATTGAGTTATCTACTTTGTAGCGGGGTGTGTACTGATATGAGGTACCGACAGAAGCGAGGCTGCAAGAAGGGATCGTGAAGTGTGCTCGGGTAGCTCAGTTTGTAGAGCACTTGGCCGCGAAAGGCAAAGGTTCCGAGTTCGAGTCTCTGCCTGGCATCCAGTTTTAATCTGCCAGGAAGTCTAATCTAATATTCTTTTTTTTTTGTTTTGTGGTTTTAGGGCGCAAAACTTCTATGGTCATTAGCGCACAGCCCGTGACTTAGGAAACAGTAAAAAACCGAAATTTAAAACCAGCAGCAATGGGAACAAAGTCATAAAATTGGAGAAACTAAAAGCAGAAGGAATGCTTAAAAATCCACTACAGAAAGGGGTTGGTTGTCCCAAAAAAAAGCTTCAAATGACTGACGTCATTTCACTGTCACTAATAAACTGGAGAACGCGGTCGGCTGAGCGCGTGTCATCAGCTAAAATCGACGAGAGATCAGGCGATAGCTGTAGACGGGAGCGTAACGGATTAAAATAGGGGCATTCAATTAAAAGGTGTCTTACCGTCCACAGCTGAGAGCAGTGGGGACAGAGTGGGGGAGGATCGCCGCTTAAAAGATGTCGATGACTAAAAAGACAGTGCCCTATCCGGAGTCTAGCTAAAATTACCTCCTCCCGACGACGCCTTCGGGAGGAAGAGGTCCAAGCGCAAGGAAGGGCTTTCACTTCCCGCAATTTATTATGAGGAAGTGTTGACCAATGCGCATGCCATAATTGAGCAACTTTACGACATAAACCGCTCCGTAGATCGGTGAAGGAAAGCGACTGAATAGCTGGCCGAGGAAGAGAGACTGCAGCCTTGGCCGCTATATCGGCCGCCTCATTCCCACAGATACCAGCGTGTCCCGGGAGCCAGAGGAACGCCACCGAGACGCCCCCCAGGTGGAGCAAGCGCAGACAGTCCTGAATCCGGTGGACCAGAGGGTGCACAGGGTAAAGAGCTTGGAGACTGAGGAGAGAGCTGAGAGAATCGGAGCAGATAACGTACTGTATCCGCTGATGGCGGCGGATGTAGTGGACAGCCCGGAGAACAGCGTAAAGCTCCGCAGTATAGACCGAACACTGGTCGGGAAGCCGAAAGTGATTTGGGGTGTCGCCAACAACATAGGCACTCCCTACACCTAACGATGTTTTCGAGCCATCGGTGTAAATGAATGTGGCTTCCGTCATCTGTGCACATAGAGCAGCAAATGCCCGACGATGAACAAGTGAAGGGGTACCATCCTTGGGATATCGACAAAGGTCACGGAGCAGGCAGATCCGGGGACGGAGCCAAGGCGGTGCTGTACTCCAAGTTGTCAAGAAGGTTTCAGGAAAGCGGAAGGAAAGAGAATGGAGCAGTTGACGGAAGCGGACTCCCGGTGGTAGTAGGGAGGAGGGGCGGCCTGCATACCCTACATCAAAGGAGGCGTCGAAAAATATGTCATGGGCTGGATTAGCAGGCATGGAAGACAGATGGCTGGCATAACGGCTCAGAAGGACTGCTCGCCGATTGGACAGCGGAGGTTCAGCAGTCTCAGCATAAAGGCTTTCCACAGGGCTGGTGTAAAAAGCTCCCGACACTAAACGTAATCCACGGTGGTGGATAGAGTCGAGACGCCGAAGAATAGACGGCCGAGCAGAGGAGTAGACTATGCTTCCATAGTCCAATTTCGAGCGCACTAAGGCGCGATAGAGGCGGAGAAGGACTACTCGGTCCGCTCCCCAGGAGGTACCATTCAGGACACGGAGGGTGTTGAGGGATCGCAGACAGCGAGCCGAAAGATACGAAATGTGGGAGGACCAGCATAGTTTTCTGTCAAACATAAGACCCAAGAATTTAGCGACGTCTGAAAACGGAAGGTTGACAGGTCCTAGATGTAAGGAGGGTGGAAGAAACTCCTTACGTCGCCAAAAATTAACACAAACGGTCTTACTGGGAGAAAAACGGAAGCCGGTTTCGATGCTCCAAGAGTGGAGGCGATCGAGACATCCTTGAAGACGTCGTTCAAGAAGGCTGGTCCGTTGAGAGCTGTAGTAGATCGCAAAATCGTCCACAAAGAGGGAGCCTGAGACATCAGGAAGGAGACAATCTATAATTGGATTGATGGCAATGGCAAACAGTACAACACTCAGCACGGAGCCCTGGGGTACCCCGTTTTCTTGGGAGAAAGTACGGGAGAGAGTAGTGTTCACACGCACCCTAAATGTGAGCTCTGCCATAAATTCGCGAAGAAAAAGGGGCAGCCGACCTCGAAAGCCCCAAGAGAACAGTGTGCGGAGGATACCTGTCCTCCAACAGGTATCGTATGCTCTCTCTAGATCAAAAAATATTGCTACTGTTTGGCGTTTCCGTGATAAAAGTGGAGAGAGCAACTAGATGGTCAACTGCAGAACGATGCTTTCGGAATCCGCATTGGGCAGGTGTTAAAAGACTGCGGGATTCCAGCCACCACGCTAAACGGTAATTCACCATACGCTCCAAAACCTTACAGACACTAATCGTGAGAGAAATGGGGCGATAGCTAGAGGGGAGATGTTTGTCCTTTCCAGGTTTCGGAACAGGAACGACGACAGCTTCCCGCCATCGTCGGGGAAAAGTACTGTCGGTCCAAATTCGATTATAAAGGCGAAGGAGGTAACGCAGACTATGGGTTGATAAATGCAGCAACATTTGGACGTGGATACCATCCGGTCCTGGGGCGGAGGAGCGAGAAGAAGAGAGTGCATGCTGGAGTTCCCGCATGGAGAAAACAGTATTGTAGCTTTCGCGATTTGGAGAGGAGAAAGCAAGAGGTCGCGCTTCCGCTTCGGGAGAAACGGTGGCGGGTAATGGGAAGAGCTCGAAATCTCAGCAAAGTGCTGGCCCAATGAGTTAGAAATTGCGACGGGGTCCACTAATGTATCATGCGCAACAGTGAGCCCAGAGACCGGGAAGAAACTAGGCGCGCCTGAGAACCGTCGAAGCCGACTCCAAACTTCCGAGGAGGGAGTGAAGGTGTTAAATGAGCTAATAAAGAATTTCCAGCTTGCCTTCTTGCTATCGCGGATGACGCGACGGCATCGCGCACGGAGCTGCTTATAGCGGATACAGTTGGCCAAAGTAGGATGGTGATGGAAAATGCGAAGAGCACGTCGCCGCTCACGTAGTGCGCCACGGCATGCCTCGTTCCACCAAGGAACTGGGGGGCGCCGGGGCAATTCGGAGGTGCGTGGTATTGAACGTTCCGCAGCTGTAAGAATAACGTCGGTAATATGTGTGACCTCATCGTCAACGCTGGGAAAGCGACGGTCATCGAATGTCGCTAGAGACGAAAAAAGTGTCCAATCGGCTTGGGCAATCTTCCAGCGTCGCGGGCGCATATATGGCAGTTGAGGCTGCAGTCTGAGGACACATGGAAAGTGGTCACTCGAGTGTGTATCATCAAGGGCGAACCATTCGAAGCGCCGAGCTAGCGGAACAGTACCGACCGCAAGGTCCAAATGAGATAAAGTTGTCGTGGAGGCAGACAAAAATGTAGGGACCCCAGTGTTGAGGCAAACTAGATCCGCGTGGTGGAAGACGTCTACCAATATGGAGCCACGTGGACAAGGATGTGGAGATCCCCAAAGCGGGTGGTGGGCATTGAAGTCCCCAACCAGCAAATAGGGGGGTGGAAGCTGACCAAGAAGATGAAGGAGATCAGCTCGTGCCATTGGTGTGGACGATGGAATGTATACAGTACAAAGAGAGAACGTGTATCCGGAAAGGGAAAGACGGACGGCGACAGCTTGGAAAGAAGTGTTTAAGGGGATTGGGTGATAATGGAGAGCATCATGGAGAAGAATCATGAGTCCTCCATGGGCTGGAGAGCCTTCAACAGAGGGGAGATCATATCGGACCGACTGAAAATGAGGGAGAACAAAGCGGTCATGGGGACGCAGCTTTGTTTCCTGAAGACAGAAGATGACCGGCGAGTAGGAACGTAAGAGGATCGACAATTCGTCCCTATTGGCTCGAATGCCGCGGATATTCCAGTGGATAATGGACATGGGGTGAACTGAAAATGGAGGAATGTGACCAAAGTTGCTGTCAACTCAAAGACTGCTCGGAGCTAGCGACCGACAGCATGGAATGGCAGTCAGCCGAAGGCAGAAGATCCTGATCCATAGGTTGGTCAGGAGCAGCTCCTGCCACCATCGATCGACCGGTTGACCGGCCACCAGCAGTGCGCCTCGGCGACACAGAAGACGGCCGAGAGCGATTTCCGCCAGGTGGTGCTGTAGATGGGACACGCCCTGGCGGAGAAGGAGAGGAACTGGGTTTTTGTAGCCTTCTTTGAAGTGTGATGTTTAGATGAAGGAGGAACAGATGGTTGGGAAGTTGCGGTACGTAAAAACTCTTCACGAGTATGCTCTTTTTTGGAAGGCTTGGTGTCTGACTTTTGGGCTCGAGATTTAGCAGAACCCGATGAAGGGTGAGCCATAGAGTGGGCAGGCGAAAGTGGTGAGGTTGAACGGGCGATCTTTGCGCTGGCCGATCTGACGACCGTCGCTCTAAAGGTGAGGTCGCAAGTCTGCGTGGCCGCCTCCTTTGTTGGCCGAGGAGAAGCAAGGACAGTGCTGTGTTTTCCTGTCTGAGGCACGGTGGGCTGTCGACTGGCGAATAGTTTTCGAGCAGCAAAGGTCGACACCTTTTCCTTCACTCTTATTTCCTGGATGAGCTTTTCGTCCTTAAAAACGGGGCAATCTCGAGAGGAAGCAGCGTGGTCACCCATACAGTTGATGCAGCGAGGGGATGGAGGTGGACAAGCACCCTCATGGGCATCCTTGCCACACGTAACACATTTGGCCGGATTGGAACAGGACTGGCTGGTGTGATTGAACCGCTGACATCGATAGCAACGCGTAGGGTTTGGGACGTAAGGGCGAACGGAAATTATCTCATAGCCCGCTTTGATTTTCGATGGGAGTTGAACTTTGTCAAACGTCAAGAAGACAGTGCGGGTTGGAATGATGTTTGTGTCAACCCTTTTCATAACTCTATGAACAGCCGTTACGCCCTGGTCAGACAGGTAGTGCTGAATTTCTTCGTCAGATAATCCATCGAGGGGTCGTGTATAAACGACTCCACGCGAGGAATTTAAGGTACGGTGCGGTTCCACCCGGACAGGGAACGTGTGGAGCAGAGAAGTACGCAGCAATTTTTGTGTCTGGAGGGCACTGTGTGTTTCTAACAACAGGGTGCCATTCCGTAATCTGGAACAAGACTTTATAGGACCTGCAATTGCGTCGACACCTTTCTGAATAATGAAAAGGTTGACCGTGGAGAAGTCGTGACATTCGTCAGACCGAGAAACAACAAGGAACTGTGGCAACGATGGAAGAACCGTCTGTGGCTGAGACTCAGTATACTTACGTTTGTGAGCAGACATAGTGGAAGGTGGGGAAACCATTGCGGAAGAATCCCCCATGATTACCGGCGTCTCCGATGGCGCGCTCCTCCCTTGTGGGGGTCCTCACTGAGGGCACTCCCGCCTTAGGTGATTGTGCACACCTCAGGTCACACCTCCCGACAAACGGACGGAGGGACCAATCGGCACTTTCGGAAGGTATCAGCTCGGGTAATCACCCCTCCCTGGGCCTGGCCGTTACCAGGGGGTACGTATGTGTCCTACCTGTCTACCCGGGGCGGGGAATTACGCGTTACCCCGTCACCGGCTACGCATGGAGGTGCGTGGGTCGGCCTTCAGACACGCACAGAGAGGAAAAAAGAGAAGAGGAAAGGAAAGAAGATGGGTCTCAAACGCCGCAGCGGAGGAAAGGGCAAAGGGAAGAGGAAAGGAAAAGAAAAGGACAGAGGAAGGACGAAGACTTGCAAGTGGAGAAGACAAGGAAGTTGGAACAGTTTCGAGCGTCCGTCTCCAGACGTAGGCACAAACCATACTCCCAGATGGGGAGAAAGGGAAGCAAGGAGCCAGCGGTGAGGGGAGGAGGGGCGAAGATGCGGGATGGGGAAGGATGTGGAAAGGGAAGGTATGCAGCCCGGAAAGGAAGGAGGGCCACATTAGCTCGGGGTCCCGTGCTCGCTACGCACGTATCCACAAAAGAGTTGTGGACCCCCTGGGGGTGGTCTAATATTCTGTCTGATACTTGTAGAGTCAAAGTCGACGACTCCTATGATACACATGTCTGCCACCTTCATTTCCTTCCATTAATTTAAAATACAGCAGTTACATGACTTCGTACTACCATCTGTTTTACTATGGGTTTTATATGCTTGTGGTAGATACTGTCTGAAGTATGTATCTGTTCCAATATAGTGTCGACACAGATTTCATGAAGTTCATGATACATTTCCATGCACAGCAGGCCTGTGTTTGGTTCGCAGTTATATTATCCATCTTGTAGCGGAAAAGAATCCATCAAACAGCTATAATTTTTCCTCAAACTCTCTTTCCAGCTCGGCTCCAGAAAGCATATTTCGGTTGTCGGTGCTGCATGATACACCAGTATGACTTCACACCACCCACAAGACAGCCGTCTTTAGAAACACTTTGCACGTGCATCACGTGATGGTTGGTGCCCAACCACGATGTAGAAGCAATGCAGTGCATCACATATACAAAATACGTTATATCTAGATTTGGAGTATAAATTTTACGTACTTTTTGTGATTGGTTGTACAATTTTATGTTATCGTAATTGCAGTTCCTTGTGATTGCTTCTTAATTTGGCAACTGTTTGACCCTGTGAGAGAAGTGGCAGTTGTAAATAGCAAATAATGATACTTTTTAGGGTGGGGCAGGTTGATGGGGAGGAGGGACGGTCGGAGCGGGGGAAGGGGGCTGCAGGCAAACGAGTGATGACCTCTCTTTTTTTGATTGAACGGTATACGCCGACAGATATGCTGTGTTAAACATTTAGACTCTTCGACAAGCTACACATACTAACTGTTTGTGGTCGTTAACACCTGGTGAATTATATTTTACAGGTATTACGCCGAGGTACAAAGAATAAAATTAATTTACCAAAAGTGAAAATATTGGCCGTGTAAGTTTAAATTATTCTTAAAAAAACACTGATCTCTAGGAAACCAGATACACTTCGGATCATTGTTTTATTGTACATAGTGCTCTAATATTTCCAAAATTTGTAAGTTCAGAAAATATTTTTGAGGCTTTTATGTACTGTCACTAAACAGAATGGTAATTTTTCTGTTTTCTTGATATGAAGATCATTGTTGTTCAGTCAAAACGTGTTACCAAGTCCAGACTCAAACTTTGTCTCCTTCACCTGACAATGTTGTTGTTTGTTGTTGTTGTGGTCTTCAGTCCTGAGACTGGTTTGATGCAGCTCTCCATGCTACTCTATCATGTGCAAGCCTCTTCATCTCCCAGTACCTACTGCAACCTACATCCTTCTGAATCTGCTCAGTGTATTCATCTCTTGGTCTCCCCCTACGATTTTTACCCTCCACGCTGCCCTCCAATACTAAATTGGTGATCCCTTGATGCCTCAGAACATGTCCTACCAACCGATCCCTTCTTCTGGTCAAGTTGTGCCACAAATTTCTCTTCTCCCCAATCCTATTCAATACTTCCTCATTATTTATGTGATCTACCCATCTAATCTTCAGCATTATTCTGTAGTACCACATTTCGAAAGCTTCTATTCTCTTCTTGTCCAAACTATTTACCGTCCATGTTTCACTTCCATACATGGCTACGCTCCATACAAATACTTTCACAAATGACTTCCTGACACTTAAATCTATACTCGATGTTAACAAATTTCTCTTCTTCAGAAACGCTTTCCTTGCCATTGCCAGTCTACATTTAATATCCTCTCTACTTCGACCATCATCAGTTATTTTGCTTCCCAAATAGCAAAATTCCTTTACTACTTTAAGTGTCTCATTTCCTAATCTAATTCCCTCAACATCACCCGACTTAATTCGACTACATTCCATTATCCTCGTTTTGCTTTTGTTGATGTTCATCTTATATCCTCCCTCCAAGACACCATCAATCCCGTTCAACTGCTCTTCCAAGTCCTTTGCTGTCTCTGACAGTATTACAATGTCATCGGCGAACCTCAAAGTTTTTATTTCTTCTCCATGGATTTTAATACCTACTCCGATTTTTTCTTTCGTTTCCTTTACTGCTTGCTCAATATACAGATTGAATAACATCGGGGACAGGCTACAACCCTGTCTTACTCCCTTCTCAACCACTGCTTCCCTTTCATGTCCCTCGACTCTTATATCTGCCATCTGGTTTCTGTACAAATTATAAATGGCCTTTCGCTCCCTGTATTTTACCCCTGCCACCTTTAGAATTTGAAAGAGAGTATTCCACTCAACATTGTCAAAAGCTTTCTCTAAGTCTACAAATGCTAGAAACGTAGGTTTGCCTTTCCTTAATCTTCCTTCTAAGATATGTCGTAAGGTCAGTATTGCCTCACGTGTTCCAGTATTTCTACGGAATCCAAACTGATCTTCCCCGAGGTCGGCTTCTACTAGTTTTTCCATTCGTCTGTAAAGAATTCGTGTTAGTATTTTGCAGCTGTGGCTTATTAAACTGATAGTTCGGTAATTTTCACATCTGTCAACACCTGCTTTCTTTGGGATTGGAATTATTATATTCTTCCTGAAGTCTGAGAGAATTTCGCCTGTTTCATACATCTTGCTCACCAGATGGTAGAGTTTTGTCAGGACTGGCTCTCCCAAGGCCGTCAGTAGTTCTAATGGAATGTTGTCAACTCCGGGGGCCTTGTTTCGACTCAGGCCTTTCAGTGCTCTGTCAAACTCTTCACGCAGTATCTTATCTCCCATTTCATCTTCATCTACATCCTCTTCCATTTCCATAATATTGTCCTCAAGTACATCGCCCTTGTATAGACCCTGTATATACTCCTTCCACCTTTCTGCTTTCCCTTCTTTGCTTAGAACTTGGTTTCCATCTGAGCTCTTGATATTCATACGATTGGTTCTCTTATCTCCAAAGGTCTCTTTAATTTTCCTGTAGGCAGTATCTATCTTACCCCTAGTGAGATAAGCCTCTACATCCTTACATTTGT
The DNA here is from genome assembly GCF_023864275.1 of Schistocerca cancellata. Lineage (NCBI taxonomy): Eukaryota > Metazoa > Arthropoda > Insecta > Orthoptera > Acrididae > Schistocerca > Schistocerca cancellata. Next base: position 523,517,366 of record NC_064631.1, read on the forward strand.
CTTCTAGCCATGTCTGCTTTGCAATTTTGCACTTCCTGTCGATCTCATTTTTGAGACGTTTGTATTCCTTTTTGCCTGCTTCATTTACTGCATTTTTATATTTTCTCGTTTCATCAATTAAATTCAATATTTCTTCTGTTACCCAAGGATTTCTACTAGCCCTCGTCTTTTTACCTACTTGATCCTCTGCTGCCTTCACTACTTCATCCCTCAAAGCTATCCATTCTTCTTCTACTGTATTTCTTTCCCCCATTCCTGTCAAATGTTCCCTTATGCTCTCCCTGAAACTCTGTACAACCTGTGGTTCTTTCAGTTTATTCAGGTCCCATCTCCTTAAATTCCCACCTTTTTGCAGTTTCTTCAGTTTTAATCTACAGATCATAACCAATAGATTGTGGTCAGATTCCACATCTGCCCCTGGAAATGTCTTACAACTTAAAACCTGGTTCCTGAATCTCTGTCTTACCATTATATAATCTATCTGATACCTTTTAGTATCTCCAGGGTTCTTCCATGTATACAACCTTCTATCTTGATTCTTAAACCAAGTGTTAGCTATGATTAAGTTGTGCTCTGTGCAAAATTCTACCAGGCGGCTTCCTCTTTCATTTCTTAGCCCCAATCCATATTCACCTACAACGTTATCTTCTCTCCCTTTTCCTACACCCGAATTCCAGTCACCCATGACTTAAATTTTCGTCTCCCTTCACTATCTGAATAATTTCTTTTATTTCATCATACATTTCTTCAATTTCTTCGTCATCTGCTGAGCTAGTTGGCATATAAACTTGTACTACTGTAGTAGGTGTGGGCTTCGTATCTGTCTTGGCCACAATAATGCGTTCACTATGCTGTTTGTAGTAGCTTATCCGTGTTCCTATTTTCCTACTCATTATTAAACCTACTCCTGCATTACCCCTATTTGACTTTGTGTTTATAACCCTGTAGTCACCTGACCAGAAGTCTTGTTCCTCCTGCCACCGAACTTCACTAATTCCCACTATATCTAACTTTAACCTATCCATTTCCCTTTTTAAATTTTCTAACCTACCTGCCCGATTAAGGGATCTGACATTCCACGCTCCGATCCGTAGAACGCCAGTTTTCTTTCTCCTGATAACGACATCCTCTTGAGTAGTCCCCGCCCGGAGGTCCGAATGGGGGACTATTTTACCTCCGGAATATTTTACCCAAGAGGACGCCATCACAATGTAAAGTTTGCAAATTCAGTAAATTACTATCGAGAATTTCGGTAACCTGGAAGTCTTTAAATCCTTTAACACAGCGTGAACAGGAACCAGAAACACCATAGAACGTGTTCTATTATCATCTAACTTACTCACTTTTGTTAACCATGAACATATGCGTATCTGATCTGTTCCGTGTTGCAGATAGTTCTGTGCATACTTTTGTTTACGGTTAGTGATTCAAGAGCTTTAACCGTTTTTCCTGCTCTAAGGGATCTTCTTCTTTAAATACACTTAAGGTGTAGCCACAAGACACGCAGTCTCCCAAAAGAATTTATATGGCGGTCACTGCCTTCGCCAAGACTTCGGGAGGAAAGATAGACTAGCCGTATATACGGATATGCAAATAGGGTCTGCCCAGGACGTGGATCTCTGAATGAACGTGAATGAGGGTGTCTTTCTACGAAGCAGAACACGAGATATTAAAATTGTGATTCCTATAGGAAAACTGCATCCTCTAATATATTCAAATGGAAAAGCTAGAGTTATTTTTGTAGCTATTAGTAAAGTGAAACATGGGTATTGTATTAAGGAAAAAAACATAAGAGAAAGATGTGATTGGTGTTGGAATCTTTACGAAAAGAAGTAGAAGTACCGTTCAATTTGCGACTGTCCGAAATTTCAATACCAATGGAACAGTCTTAGCGTAGAATGACTTGTCGTTGCCGGTTCAGCTATCGGATTCACACGTATTACCTAGTAGGTGAGAACAATGTTTTTTTTTTGGGACAAGGTTTTTATACTTTAAAGAGAGCACTGTTTTCTTATACTCAAGTTGTATCTGTATCACGTGAGAAAAACATAATCTATAAATAATTGATGTGATAGTGGAGGTATCTACCAAGCTAGCGTATTTAGTACACTTGTCTCTAGCCAACATGTAATTAATTCTTTGCAATTTGTAACAGCAGTTTTCACTCACGAGTGCGCTAAACGATCTCTGCATAAACAATGTGCTTTTAAAACATTCTGCTTTCATAATTACGATGATTTTTAATTTATATAAAGTTTTCACATGTCCCAACGGGACGAATGAAATGTATGTATCATCAAGTCGTTAAATACGATAAAAAACTGTTAGTCTGCGCCTATAAAAAAATAAAATAAAATAAATAAAAATATTACAACACGTAATGTTTCATGGCACTTTGACCAGCTATATTGTGACATACATTGTATAATTACCACTATATATGTATTTGACTTCTTGGTTTCAATGTAATATTATACGTAAATTAAGAACTTTATATCTCTGACTCCCTACGCCAGATGGCGGTTACTGTATTATAACAAATTCAGTTGTATTTGATGTCATGTTATTTGTATATTTTTCTTCACTACTAGTCCTGTAATCTGACACCATATAATTTTACCTGTTGATTTTTATTCTTACATGTTTTTTTAAGTTGTTTGAAAATAACACGCCAGCATATGTTGGCAAGCTGTCCATTTCCCGCTTTCTTTATTGCTATGCGTTTTTAATGTACAATTTTAAAATTGCAATATTCAGTTAATAATTTTGCAAGTGTTCTTGGTATTTTGTGGTAATCTCTCGCCAAATAAAGTATTGTTAAGTCTTCACGTGCCACATGCCACATAGAGGGCGTTCCCAGACCCTGTGAAACCGAGGTCTGCTGTATAGGTGAATGTAAACAGCGGCTTCAGTTATTGTGATCGTTTCTCAGTTTTGGTTACAGCTAACTTGATACCAGTGCCTATGAGTTTAATTTATACATCACAAGTATGTTCTCTCCAACAGTTGGTTTATACTCAGGTGTATTCGTAGTTTTTGTTTTTTTATTCACTGATCGCTATGTGAAATTTTTAACTTCCAGCACTGAAGATGATCACTATGTGATTGAAAAACGATTTTGCTATGAATAAACCATCAATATTACAGCCATCGCTGACCTTCCTTTTAATGTAAAAATAACAGGTATTTTTTGAGACTGTTGACAGAAACTGTTGCTTACGTTATATCCATTCACAGTAGCAACAATACAAACATTATTTCTAACAAAGGAAAATAGTCTATTATGAACTTACTTTACACCTGGATGTGTCCTGGGGATTCTTCAGTAACACAGTGACTAAATCCATCTCTTAAACCGCTGAATATGTCTAAAATAACAAATTCTAGGTGTAAATAAACCACACCAAACCGAGCAAAAGGGCCATACACAAAATCCAAAACTTCTCGGTACAGTTGTCGAAAAATCTACAGGAAGACCGAACGGTAACAGATCTCAGATGCTTACAGAATAGTAACTTCGGATAAAGAACCAAAAGTTACGTCTCTTCCGAGGCTAACCTACTGCACTGATCGATATGAATGACCCAAACTAGGGCCCCAGGAGAGCGGTGGGCTGATCCCAAGCCCCTTCGTACCGCATCCAGTCATAGCATCTACATCTACATCTACATGATTACTCTGCATTTCACATTTAAGTGCTTGGCAGAGGGTTCATCGAACCACAATCATACTATCTCTCCGCCCGCATCTCGTGGTCGTGCGGTAGCGTTCTCGCTTCCCACGCCCGGGTTCCCGGGTTCGATTCCCGGCGGGGTCAGGGATTTTCTCTGCCTCGTGATGGCTGGGTGTTGTGTGATGTCCTTAGGTTAGTTAGGTTTAAGTAGTTCTAAGTTCTAGGGGACTGATGACCTAAGATGTTAAGTCCCATAGTGCTCAGAGCCATTTGAACCATTTGAGCCATACTATCTCTCTACCATTCCACTCCCGAACAGCGCGCGGGAAAAACGAACACCTAAACCTTTTTGTTCGAGCTCTGATTTCTCTTATTTTATTTTGATGATATTTCTACCTATGTAGGTTGGGCTCAAGAAAATATTTTCGCATTCGGAAGAGAAAGTGGGTGACGGAAATTTCGTAAATAGATCTCGCCGCGACGAAAAACGTCTTTCCTTTGATGGCTTCTATCCCAACTCGCTTATCATATCTGCCACACTCTCTCCCCTATTACATGATAATACAAAACGAGCTGCCCTTTTTTGCACCCTTTCGATGTCCTCCGTCAATCCCACCTGGCGAGGATCCCACACAGCGCAGCGGTATTCTAACAGAGGACGAACGAGTGTAGTGTAAGCTGTCTCTTTAGTGGACTTGTTGCATCTTCCAAGTGTCCTGCCAATGAAACGCAACCTTTGACTCGCCTTCCCCACAATATTGTCTTTCCAACTGAAGTTGTTCGTAATTGTAACACCCAGGTACTTAGTTGAATTGACAGCCTTGAGAATTATACTATTTATCGAGTAATCAAATTCCAACGGATTTCTTTTGGAACTCATGTGGATCACCTCACACTTTTCGTTATTTAGCGTCAACTGCCACCTGCCACACCATACAGCAATCTTTTCTAAATCGCTTTGCATTTGATACTGGTCTTCGGATGACCTTACTAGACGGTAAATTACAGCATCATCTGCGAACAACCTAAGAGAAATGCTCAGATTGTCACCCAGGTCATTTACATAGATCAGGAACAGCAGAGGTCCCACGACGCTTCCCTGGGTAAGACCTAATATCACTTCAGTTTTACTCGATGATTCGCCGTCTATTACTACGAACTGCGACCTTCCTGACAGGAAATCACGAATCCAGTCGCACAACTGAGACGATACCCCTTAGGCCCGCAGCTTGATTAGAAGTCGTTTGTGAGGAACGGTGTCAAAAGCTTTCCGGAAATCTAGAAATACGGGATCAATTTGAGATCCCCTGCCGATAGCGGCCATTACTTCGTGCGAATTACTAGAGGATGACAAGGCTGTCGATCAGCTCAGATTGCCCCGGAACACGGAGTTTTGTTTTACTATTTCCGTTTACGATGTCTGTCAGCTCCCCTTGAAACGTTGTCGGACGTGCAGCGGTGTGCCACGACACCTAGGAGGACGAGGAATACCGCGAGTCAATACGTGGCGGCGCGCGCCGCGCAGTGTTATAGAGATGTAAAGCACGAGGCAGCGGCGGATGCCGCTGTCGGACGAGCAGGTATCCGCGGCGCGGCCTGCACTGTGTGGCGTCGGCGCGCAGCGCTTCGGTATGTGCGAATGAAACCCCGGGGCAGACCGCGGCTATTCATCTCCCGGCCACCCTGTCACTGTGCGGCCACCCCGCCCCCACCCTCCCCCATCTCTTTGCTTCCTCCGAGGAGAGGCACCGCCGAGCTGCGCCGGGGGCTCCCCCCCGGCAGCAGCAGCAGCAGCAGCAGCGGGACAGCTTTATTGTCGCTGCAGTAATGTCCGGACAGCAGCGGCGGCGGCGGCGGCGGCGGCGCACATATTGCCTGGCTCGTGATTCCGGAAGCTCCAATAACAAGATATTGCGATTCCTCCGCGTGCCGCTGGCCGCGCCGCCTGCTGCTCACTCTTTGTGTTCTTCAGCTGTGCCGGCCTGCTCCTCCGTCCTTTGAACCTGGCCGTGGCGATGAGGGCGGCTGTTCTGCGAATAATATTTCGGAGTAAAGGTGATGACATTTCGTTTGTAATAACTCCCTCTGGAAAAGGGTCACGGAGTCAATAACCGCGGAAGGATTTTACTGTCGCTGGCGGCATCTATATTCACAAGGGTTTGCACCATTCTTTATTCTACGGAAGAATATCAACATGACTTGAATTAAACCTAATGAAAACAAACAGCTAGTAAAGGGAACAGCTTCTGGTACGACTCCACGATACCCTGAATATTTTATGAACAAAACCGTCTATATTGCTAAATAAATTGTCTTTATCTACTACGACGTTTCGGCAACTGCCGTCATTACGCTCAAATGGTTCAAATGGCTCTGAGCACTATGCGACTTAACTTCTGAGGTCATCAGTCGCCTAGAACTTAGAACTAATTAAACCTAACTAACCTAAGGACATCACACACATCCATGTCCGAGGCAGGATTCGAACCTGCCACCGTAGCGGTCGCTCGGCTCCAGACTGTAGCGCCTAGAACCGCACGCCCATTCCGGTCGGCCGGCGTCATCAGTTATTAAAAATCTGTGAAGTTGCGAAACAAGGTTGAGATTCGATACCATAATCTGTACCTAATCTGGGGGTCAGTTAACACCCCATTTAGGTATAGATTTTAATCCTGATATTGTAACCTCCCAACAAAAAAAAAAGTATAACATGCACATTTGGTATAACCTCCCAACAGATAAGTTCCGTAACCTACCAATAATAAAATGTGACTAATCTGTCAATAAAATTGTGGCTTACTTATAACCCTTCAATAATTAACTAACTGTGAACCTAAACTGGTAAATTTGGACGTCAGCAGTTCTGCGTCTTGGCCCTGAAAGATCATTTTGAATAAATTGAAAATTCTTACCTCAGTAAGGTCGCCGGATAACGCATATATATCTGCTCCTATATGACATTTTTCTGCCACAGCCCAGTGCAAAGCTGGCCGATAGATTTCTCAAGTATAAAAACAAACAACTAATTTTTCTTTACAATAATCGGGATGGCCATGGATTCGAGAAATTAGTTAATTCTTTAAATTGAGATGAATGAGTGTCAAAAGTTAATTTTTTATGAGAAAGATTATTATTAAGATATTTTTTAAAACATTTTACGTGGGACTTGATATAATAATAGCACATATGCGCAAGGCTGCTTTTACCTTATACTACAACGCTCAGGCACCGCCATCGCTCCCCAAGACCAGACCAGCAAACTCGATACACCAGACTTCTAGCTACTACCTGCTCCTACTGCCACACAGTTCCTACTGCATACAACACTGCTCTCTGGTCTGAGATTCTCTTATAGTTTACATATCGCAGGCAGCGCGTGAGCAATCCATCGAAATTACATCTGCTCGAGCGCGCTAGCAACAAATTCCTTACTCATGGACCTCTTACAACATTGCACGTCTTTTTCGTAAGTTCAAGTCTGATGATGGAAGATGCCGAAACGTCATAATAAATAAATATATACATTTTATTTAACGATCTAGACGGTTGTATTGGTAAGAAAACAAACAGTGCTGAATAGTTTCTGAAATTGATGACGTCACTACTACTCTCTCTCTCTCTCTACCTACTTTCTTCAGATATGCTTCATACTGATTTCCATTAACAGCTTCCAAATATCTTTTGCCATTACTTCTCTTTATCAGAGTGACATCGTCGTTAACTTCCTTCTCCTATTTACTTTCTAACTTCGCATTCGTCCTACATCCAGAGTCATCACCCAGCGAGCTGACGCAGTGGTCAGCACACTTGACTCGCATTCGGGAGAACGACGGTGCAAACTTGCGTATGGCCTTCCAGATTTAGCTTTTTCGTGGTATCCCTAAATTACAGCAGGCAAACGACTGGATAGTTCCACTGAAAGCAGACAGTCGATTTCCTTCCCCATCCTTGTAACATTCCGAGCTGATGCTTGGTGCCTAATGACCTCGACGTGGACGAATCTTCCTTCCTTTTCCTTTGCAAAACCATCGATGATCTATTGTACAATCGAAGGGACCCAAAAAGGTAAGCTACTCGTTATAATGGAAGGACAAGTAAGTTTTCTTCAGTGCAGCACAGTATTTGAAATCGGCACAGATACGTGACACTATTTTTCAACACAATGACCAAGTCTTTATGAACTACGGTCGGTACGCCCTGCCAACCATTCAACCTCTTGCCGATAGAAATCCGCTTCTTGGTCACTGAGCTATTCGAGAACCGCAGTGTGAAAGTCCTCATCGTTGGAGAGTCTCTTCCCCCCCTCCCCCCCCCCCCCCATATCTTCTTTCAGCCTCTGAAAAGATGGAGACCGTACAGTGAAAAATCGGACGTCCTAATACAGGATCATCCACTTCTGTGTGACTTTAGTCAAATTTTTTCACCACTTCACTACATCTGGACGCGTGTGGCTAGCGTTGCTGCCTCTGGATCAAGGGGTCTCGGGTTCGGTTCCTGGCCGGGCTGGGAATTTTCTCTGCCCGGGAGTGAGTGTTCGTGTTGTACTTATCATTTCATCATCATCGCCATCATTTGTGACAGTCGCTAGACTGGACTGTGTAAAAATTGTACTGTGGACAAATTGAGACTTTTTATGGGCGCCGATGACCGCGCAGTTGAGCGCCCCACAAACCAAACATCATCATCATCTCTGGACGCGACATTGCATTTGCCCCCCCGCTAGAGTTTCACGGTGAATCGTGCCAAATTTAGACGTTGCGTCCACAAAAAACGTACTATCTCGCGTACTTGAACTTCGTAGTACCTCTCCAGAAGCCGTGCCAATTCAATCGCACACTATGATGTGCCTGTTATCAGTATCGCAGCGAAACTGTGTCTTCAGGAAACCCGGAAAGTTTGCTCTCTTCTAAAAATGCGCCCCTCTTGTTACGCTATGGGCTCAATGTGGAAGAGAATATAAAACTTACTTTCTGAAGTCCCAACGAGTAATAATTATTAGTACGCTATAACGCAGATCTTGAAGCAAAAATCAAATAAAATGGTGAATTCAGGAGACGACGCAAACGTGGACCCTGTACATAAATAAGTAAGAAAGGTCGCTGATACCATTCGTAGGATGAGAATTGTTTTCTAGATCCATATTTCCGGTTCTTAGTCCTACAAGGCTGAGATATCGGTTTTTCCCCTTCTTTCTGAAGAAGAGTTCCAAAGAGTCATGTTTCACGTAGGTGGAAAAATAACTACAGGCAGTTGGGATAACAGTGGTGGATGTCCATAAATGCAATCCGTTCGGGAAGAAAAACCAAGAGCACCTGAGTTTGCAATGAAAGCTAAAACTAGAAACTACCAAAACGTGGACCCGTGTGAGGAATAAACAAAGCAAGAAACGATTGTTGTACTAATCTTATGCCACACGCGCAAAAAAACGGAAATTTTAACTGAGAAAGGGTGGGCCTGCGGAGGAGAAGTTTGCTACTTTTGTTTTCCGTGAATCATAACAGTCATCTCTTAAGTACAGTATGGGGAATTACTTTGCAAATGTAAGACACTTTCTCAGTGAAAATACAATATGCTGACAATTAGCATGATTGTCTCTTACATTAAACATAAGCAGTATTTCGTTTTTAAAGTGCTGATTTGTACTTGACTATGTGTGATCTCTCTCTCTCTCTCTCTCTCTCTCTCTCTCTCTCTCTCTCTCTCTCTCTCTCTCTCTCTCTCTCACACACACACACACACACACACACACACACACACACACACACACACACACACACACACACACACACACACTACTGTAACTGGATACTTCAGCAAGTAATTACATAAACAGCCCTTTCTTACTTTCCTGGGACACTTTCCATTCACTGTTTCATTTTCCAAATTTTAATTTGGTACTTAATGAGTGAAACCTGGTAGTCAAGGGAAGGCAGGATTCGGGGCCGTAATCAGTTACTATTGGTTGCCTTTTACAGTTACACACAATTTATTTTAAACCAGTAATTTGAGACTCAACAATTAAAAAATACCACACGTTATTAATGAAGGACTAAACAACTATGTAAATAATAATGTTTTCAGGGAGTTACAATTTAGCAAATCACCATTAAATACAGATACAACAGATAATGTTTTAAAAGCAAGCCACTGTGATCTGGGCTAAAGGCCTTTCACACCGGGAATGGCAATAAATTAAGAACTGTTTAAAACTCGCTGCAACTTACAAATTACGGGTTTTGAAATATTAACGGCAAGTCGCCACAAACACAGCAGAAGGCATCAGACTCCAGGAAAGGCAGTAAATAAGGTTTTAAAGGCTCACTGCGTAAATACAAGTACCAAATTAGAATGTTAAGGCAAATGACCACAATCACAGCTGAAGGTCTCACACGCCAGGAACGGCAATAATATAAAAAATTTAGAAAACTGCTGTAAAACAGCAAATACAATAGCAAATGTATATTAAAAAACAAGCAACGGATCACCAAACGGGTGAAATAAGATAATGGTAAACTTTGTAAGACAACCCTTAACATCCACTGAACATTACACTGCTAGATTTATTCCAGAAAGCGGCCACAACTATTAACTACACATATATAACCTTTAATGTAGGCATTGCAAGGCATTGTAATAAATAATACAATAATAAAACACAAGTACAAGTACATAGGTTCCTTAAAGGGTACTGAGGCAGATGATACCAGCAGAAGGCGTGGGCTGAAGGAGCGTTGCACTGAACTACTGAGGATCAGACCTCCTTTTACAACGCACGTCTTACAAGAACCAAGGGGTCACGGACGGTGCTCCAGGAATCGACCTTTGAGAAGGTCCAGCAACAAAAACTTTCGCGACCGATGAGATTAGGCAACGAAGAGTTGCATTTACTTCACTAGATGATAACTCAGACTAGTGGCAGTCTAACGAATGACTAATGATAATCTTGCTGAAGCTACCTGACGTCCGGTAAACCAAATGCAACGAGGGAACAATACGCCAAAGCTGGAACCGGGACTCTGCACTACGTCCCCAGAATACAGTGTTTAGAGCGCCCGGAACGAGAAAGGAATCACTGCCACCAGAGGAGAAGAATCACCAACCGGTCTACAGTCCAGAAAGGTGTCAAAACTACACACCTTATCGGACAGCAGCGCCAAGGCGAGAAAATGTACACTGCCATTACATACACTAGCAAATTGTAGCAAGTTGAACACAGTAAATAGTAATAAGAAGCCGAGGAAAGCTAATCAGATCCGCCTAGCTAATCAGATCCACCTTCCCCAAACACTCCACTCGCTGCTCTTCACCTCGGCGACACCACGAGCAGCACCACGAAGCCATGTCACTGCTGATTCTCGAGATATCGCAATGGTTGGGGTTTCTCTACTCGGATTGAAATGCACTCATCTTAAAGCTTGCTACATCCGATTTACGACGAGGTCGTGCACCCTCGTGACCACAGCCCTTCCATCCGGCAGTCCATACGTGACACAGGCGGTCCCGGCGTGTTCGCGCACTGCGTTGACCTGGCTCCTCCTGAGTCCCCAACCGAAGTGGCCCACTCACACGACGCGGAAAAACAACGACGTAACCCCAAAGATAGGGGAACAGTTACTACATATCGATAACCACCGCTGCTGCCACTATAGCACAGGCAACGCTTGGAAAACCGAGTGGCGTCAATCGTCAGGAGAAAAAGACAAACAACTGCAACTATGCCAACTAAACGATACCATCTGGCCTGCAACAGAGGTTGGAAACCTACAAACAGAAACAACGCGAGCCACAGCACGGCTCAATGAGTTTACTTCATTTCTAACACCATTCTATAGAGCAATTCAGAAGTCTGCAATTTCTTGTCCTCATGTTTTCGAATAGTCCGCCTCTAGACGCTTCCACTGAGCGTGTACTATCGTTATACGCAGTCCACGCGTTCTTGATCATTAGTTCAAATGGCTCTGAGCACTATGCGACTTGACATCTCAGGTCATCAGTCGCCTAGAACTTAGAACTTATTAAACCTAACTAACCTAAGGACATCACACACGTCCATGCCCGAGGCAGGATCCGAACCTGCGACCGGAGCGGTCGCTTGGCTCCAGACTGTAGCGCCTAGAACCGCACGGCCACTCCGGCCGGCTGACTTGTGTAGAATGTTTTTTTTCCATATATTTCCCATTTCCAAATCTTTATCTGAATTACCTATAATATTTGGCTGATTAATTACTTCTTCCCCTTCTAACAGGCTTCATACTTCACTCTTCGAAGAATTTATGTTTAATTTCGAGTAAAGAATCATTAATGGGTGATGAGTTTACTTACTAGCAGCACAATAACGACTCTTCACAGAATAAAAATGTAACTGTAGAGTCGGGCTTTATGCGATTGTAAGAGTCCTGAAGAATGAGTTATACAGAATTAAAAATAATAATTACCTTCAACTCCCTATTTCGTTGCCTTGAATACGATCATTTCCTACAACGGCTTGGATTCTTTTACGTATATTTCCATTGATAAATGAACTGTTAGTATCATTCAGATCACGTTTTATCTTCAATTAGGACTTCGCCAGTACTGACACATAATCACGCACTGCTCCCAACCTGAATAATATCACAGAATTATAGAAAAACCTGCTTGTAAGACATATGAGTACACATCTTTCCCATACAAAGTCTAGGAACCAACTATTGTAATGTAATCTTTTCAAAATAAAGAAAGAAATGTGACTGAAAAGTAATTAACGTACTTAATTCTTCCTAAAAGTAATTGATCAAAGTCAGGATGCATCACACTGACCACAGCAGGAGCAGAACAACGAAACATATCGTATAGTGAGTTCAGTTTTGTTTAAATTCACTAAATACTGTTCAAAGTAAATCCTGAATTCTTAGTAGTCATGTTCTTTGTAGTTGTTGGGGAGCAGATGATCTTGGTGACAGCGGATGGTGTGTAATGTGAGAAAATGTTTTTCGTTTTACAAAAACATTGATCTAAATTTATGGCAAGAAATTCTGACTGCAAGGTTGGACTTGCACAGAGTAAAAATCAGCATACAATGGCGCGCATATGGTGCACAAATCGTCGTTTCAGCGACCACCGCGCGGGATTAGCTGAGCGGTCTCAGGCGCTGCAGTCATGGACTGTGCGGCTGGTCCCGGCGGAGGTTCGAGTCTTCCCTCGGGCATGGGTGTGTGTGTGTTCATCCTTAGGATAATTTAGTTTACGTAGTGTGTAAGCTTAGGGACTAGTGACCTTAGCAGTTAAGTCCCATAAGATTTAACACACATTTGAACATTTTTTGTCACCGAACCAATCCCTTCCCAACGGAATTAGAAAGTGAAATAGAGAAAAATTCTGGACAGATGATTTGTAAAGGATCTCTATTAACTCTTTCCGTTCGAAAAGGCCTTGGAAGGCCCAACGGTACCGACCGGCCGCCGTGTCACCCCAGACCACAGGCGTCACTGGATACGGATGTGGAGGGGCATGTGATCAGCACACCGCTCTCCCGGCCGTATGTCAGTTTACGACACCGGAGCCGCTACTTCTCAGTCAAGTAGCTCCTCAGTTTGCCTCACAAGAGCTCCGTGCACCCCGCTTGTCAACAGTGGTTGGCAGACCTGATGCGTCACCCATCCAATTGCTAGCCGAGCCCGACAGCGCTTAACTCCGGGAAAAATATGTTTCTTAAAAAAATCTTACAAAAAGTTGTCAAACTTGTATTCGCTGTAAAGATATTACAGACAACATAGCCCACACATGATCCACCTCGCGTCTAATACTTATACCTCTGTAAATTTCTTTAACCTAAGAAGGATGTCGGCTCCCGCTTAGGCTTAGGTTTTATTGAAACTAATTTTTGAATGATGTTTTACAAATTCCAAATTTTGGGGAGCGATTTGGTAAGTGACTTTCTGTTTCAGTTTTAGTCATTTCTGTATATTCCTCTTATTTAACAGGTACTTACTTTCTGTGCAAATACTACACAGTTCTGGAGGGAACCAGCCACAAGCTGCTATATGGTCTACCGGTGGAAGTAGACCTGCTTTGGAGTTATGGTTGCTGTGAGCGATTGCCGTTGTTACCTGTTAGTGCATAGACTTCTACAATCATCATGTTACAGGATAACTGACAAGAACTACTTACTTTTACGTGAACGTAGCTTGGTTGGTTGGTTGGTTTGGGGAAGGAGACCAGACAGCGTGGTCATCGGTCTCATCGGATTAGGGAAGGATTGGGAAGGACGTCGGCCGTGCCCTTTCAGAGGAACCATCCCGGCATTTGCCTGGAGTGATTTAGGGAAATCACGGAAAACCTAAATCAGGATGGTCGGACGCGGGATTGAACCGTCACGTAGCTTGGGTAGCAAGTTGGAGGTGGTATAATAAGCATAGTAGTACACTTTGTACAAATCTTAATCGTAAACAGGATTGAATGTAAATGATTAGTTGGCACGATTTGTAAATACGATTAATTTGATAAATTCCGCCATTTGTATGACGTTCAGCTCATCTGTTTTAGATTATTTCATTTCTTATCGAAAAACTAGCTTGGACATAAGTTCTACTTTTACCTCACGAAGAACTTGAGTTTTCTGTAAAAGATGAAAGTGTACTGCCGTCTTCAGTTATTGTCATTTTACATTTTCAAATGTGAAATTGTTTTACAACATGAAGTGTATTTTTGTCGCAGATCCAAACTGATTAGTTCTTACTGAGGCGAGTCGCCACCAAACACAAGTGCAAAAATTTGAGAAGCACTATTGGCAGTTATATAGTCTAGTGTATTTTTTGCAATAATTTTCTTCCCCTAACTCAGTGCGTAATATAATAAATAATATAACTAATACAATAAATAAAATACGGAAGAAAGTAACTCGCTTAATGGATTCTAATTGTTGTTAATAATATATTAAGCGAGTCACTCCCTTTAATCTGTTAATCCTAATAACAGTGGCTCTTTTGTTATGAGATTTTTATATTCCGTCCCAGACAACCTGATTGTAGAATGAGAATTAGATCTTTCGTTGGAGGAGGAGGGACAACTAGTAAACAACCATTACTAAAGAATAATGCCTCATTTCTGCCAGAGGTAAGTTACTGAAACTACTGAGATCAAAGCTTACAACAGCCGGAGCGGCGTTCGAACTGGACGTCTCCAGAACGAGACTAGGCGTCAATAAGTTGGATGCACCCGCCTTTTTTTCTTTTCCTAGTGGTGCATGGCATCTCTGCCACAATCAGACGAGTGTATGCTAAGTACGTAAGTGAAACTAAAGCTGAATATAAAATGGTCACGTCCATTCCATACCTTCAGTTGTGATTTCAACTCGTGATGCCTCGTACACAAATACTGCCAAAACAGTCCCTCATTAATCGTTTTTCAACAATGTGGTTGAAGAATCAGAAAATGAACATGTAATTCCACCCCTTTTTACTGCTGTTCGTCCTCAGTTTTCATACAGTGATCGAAGGCCACCTGGAACTTCATATCCTAAATTAAATCGCGATTAGGCGCTAATTTCCACTGTTCTCCTAAGATATTCCTAACTTTGTTTTACTCGTTGATTGATGATCCAGATTTACCATGACTAGTGCTTTTAATGCCATTGAAACGCATGCTTAAATCCGCAGGACAGAACAGGTAGTTGGAATTGTGGAAAGGGGCCAAAATTGAGCGGCTGTTAGTTACACTCGAACACATATAACTTTATTTAGTTGCCCAAACATTACAGCGAAAATTTCCGAGCTTAACCATCGACTGAATGTGTCACACAATCTTATGGCTTAAGGGCATAACCTCTTTAATTTTTAAAACGGCTGAATACCTGTGATTTAAAACACAACTACAATAAATTTTCAAAAGGCAGAAGGCGCAAAATTTTATCCTTAAACAATATTTCAAATGAGGCTGAAAGCCAAAACAATCTAAGACTTGACAAGTAAGTAATTTTAATTTTAAAACAGCTGAAGGCGCATGATTTAAATACACAACTACAATAAACGTTCAAAGGCAGAAGGCCCAAAGCTTTATCCTTAAATAATTTTAAAAATAAGGCTGAAGGCCCCAACAATCTAAGACTTAACAATAGGGAATTTTACTTTTAAAACGGCTGAAGGCCCATGATTCAAAACACAACTACAATAAATTTTTACAAGGCATAAAGCCCAAAGCTTTATCCAGAAAAAAAATATTTTAAATGAGACCGAAGGCTCAAACAATCAAAGACTTAGCAAATAAGGAATTTTAATTTTAAGATGGCTGGAAGCCAATGATTGAAAAACACAACTACAATATATTTTCAAAAGGCAGAAGGCCTAAACCTTTATCCAAAAATATTTTAAATCAGACCGAAGGCCCAATCAATCTAAGACTTACAAGTAAGGAATTTTAATTTTAAAATGGCTGGAAGCCCATTATTTAAAACCCAACTAAAAACATACAAATCCAAACCATCGGCTGTGCGCCATTAAAATACACAATCAAATACCAATAAGAAAAGGCAGTACAGCCAGTGGCGCTCAGAAGTTTCCGGGGGTCGATCTGCAGTTGAAATATTAACGTTCGCTTAGAGGAGACAGATAGTAGGACCAACTATATCCGATCCGCCGGCAACCCAACCAAGAGACAGTCAACGAATCCACCGACAAGATGACTTGCCTTCCACCCGACCAGTACACAAGGAACTCCTAAGCCAAAATGTAAAAGACGTAGCCACCCACAGCTAAGTATGCATAAGCTGTCAAAACTACACACACGTGTAGGACCGCGATAACACGATGAGGAAATGACACTGCCTGAAATTTACGTCAGCAGCCAGGGCAGGTAACCGGAACGCTAACGGCCACAAGGCAGAAAACTAAGCTGGTGGACTTGGACTTCAAATAACCAATATACAGTTAAACTCCACCGGATGGTGGCCAACTTTCGCCAGCTCGAACACTCGCTGTTGGCTCACCCCCAGCAGCCAGCCATGAAAACCAACGGCACAATGTGAACAGACTGACTTCCGTAATTAAACCACCACTCAACTTTGATGCCCTGGATAGGTGAGCCACGAACCTCGTAGAAATCGGTACGGCTGCCACACACTCCGACGCTGCATAGAGACCGCCAGCGGGCCCGGCCCACTGCACCGTGCAGAGATTACCTGGCTGATTCTCACCAACTGACCGACTGCCGCACACCAGCTAGCTGGAAACTACAAGCCCCAGACCAAAGATAGTACAAAGTGCGAATATCGATACACACCACTGCTGCCACACGTAGAAAGAGGAAGAACTATGGCATAACAGAAAGAACCGCGCGAAACCAAACTCAGAGTAACAGTGAAGGTTTAAACCAACGCATAAGCCGGGGCCAGCGCAGTTCACCCATTCATAATGTCCACCTTCTCCTGAGCAGGGAATACATCGAATGGAGCTGTTAAGGATGTAAGAATAAGCCCACTGTGTCAAGATTAGAGTTATATAGTTAGTCCCGCCTTGCAATTTCCGGGCGCAAATGTTTCGAAGCTACTTGGCAGGTTAACACTGTTTGCGGGACTGGCAGTCCTATCGGGAACCCAGAGTTTCGTGGGAAATGCAGTTACAGACTAACCTCCCCACCGCAACTCACGACCTGTCCTCAGTGTACCACTGCTGCTCGCGAAGTATTAGGTTCCGGGTTCGTATCCCGATCCAATATACGATTTTAATCTCATGGGGAGATTGAAAACAGCTTACTATACTCCAGAGAGGAAGATTCCTTCTGGGAACATTCCCTTAGGAAATGGCAGACGTAGTTCTCCGCCATACCCTTTCATCCAGAAATGCTGGTCCAGCAAGACATGCAGAAGATCTGTTACATCAAAGCAGAAGAGATGTACTGACGGAGATAAAGCTCTTAAGATGCGTCGTGGGTCACGCCTGGACATTTCATCCCCTAAGAGGGAAGATTCTGGGATCTACTCTTTGTCCTGCCGAAAGTTTTAATCTCCTACCAAGTTTAGAATACGTTTGTGATCGGATAAAATGTTTTCCCGCGTTCATGGCAGTTAGTTTGAAGTGACCAACAAGCAGTGCAGCAGCGGTGGTCATTCAGATTCGTTGCTAGTCTTTAAAATTGCAACTACGTGAAGGGAGCCCGTAACAAGTGCCAAATTTACATGCGGTGTGCTGATGATTATTTGTTGCGAATTTAAAGAGCTGTTAGCTGATACTTTAAAACATATTGCAGTTTTCGTTTGTCATCTTTACTGTAGCTATTTGTTTTGTTTTTATTTGCAACATTAGATGCGGAAAAATTAATTAATACAAATAACAAATAATTGTAGGTTTATATATATATATACAAAATTTAGTTGTTTAAGAAGAATATAAAAGTGTGATATACCAGAGAAGAGATCTGTTAGTGCCATCACTGATTGTAACTGGCAGTGAATACCTCGGAATGGTTTTTTCGAGCGGTTAACCGCCAGTGGCAGTAAAATAGTTAATAATTAGTATTAGAGAAATGATATTGCCGCATCTTACACCACATTGATTCTAGCATTTGCTATCCTTATTGTTTGACTGATATGTACAGTTTGTCAGTGCATTTTGGCTTGTTATATCTAATTTTTAACTCATCTTCCTTCTCCTCCTCCCCGCCCTCTTCAGTTAACTGTTGCCTCAGTCATTGTGTGTGTCGCTGTCCACCTTCTCTATATCGTTGTTACGTGAATAGAGCGTATGTGTTATGTCTTGTCCATAGGTACTCTTCGTGTGTTGCTTTTGAAATGCTGTCTGCTAATGCGTTTCATCGTGCACTTTGTCCGTGGTCCCTTTTTGCTGTGAATATGTGTATTTCTATTTGCGTGATGTCTATGTCTATTGTTCGCTTATTGCTTTCAGATATGCAAATGATCAGCATTTCAGCCCA
Source organism: Schistocerca cancellata (assembly GCF_023864275.1). Taxonomy (NCBI): domain Eukaryota; kingdom Metazoa; phylum Arthropoda; class Insecta; order Orthoptera; family Acrididae; genus Schistocerca; species Schistocerca cancellata. The sequence continues at coordinate 523,535,943 of NC_064631.1, forward strand.
ATCATGTAAAGTAGATAGCGGTAACGTCATATACATTTTGTATGAAAGGAGAGATGACGGATTGGATTCCTCATTCAGAAATCACATCTGAAAGTTGGTTGTCTATGAAAATATTGCGTTATGCTTTATCAAAGAGTTGGTGTTGAGAGCGGCAGGATCGTTGTATGTCAAGACTATGGTACATCTTCCCGCCAAATGGCTGCTCGCGTTTACGAAATCCCATTACTATCTTGTAAATATTGCATCGACAGTTTGAGAGGCTCCAAAATTAATGCTATGCTGGTTTTCAGCAGCTCTACTAAACTAGCCCCCGAGAGGACAGTTGCTGCCCTCTCGTCTATGCAGAATCATACGTCAACCTCATATACCTTGGATTAGAAAATCGGCTTGCTTGCTGAATTCATGAATGGGTGCTTGGCTGAGTGTTCATTCGACCACTTTCACTCTGATTCTCTGCCGTGCCACTCCCGAAGTGCGTAAGAGAAGAAGAACACATAAATCTTTCCATGCGACTCCTAGTTTGTTTTATTTTATTAGAATGATCATATCTCCCTGTGTTGGTTAGGGTCAACTACATATTTTCGCGTTCGACTATATTGTCGCGCAGCGACTGTCTTTGTGGCTCTCCTCGACGCGGCAGCAGAAAGAGTTGCAACGACTGTCTTGTGCCCAATGACAGCACTGGACACAAGAGTGGCACAACATAGTGTTATCAAATGAGCCTCGGCTCTGCATTCAGTATCACTACGGACGTATCCATATGTGGAGGCTCTCAACATAACGAGGGTTGTGTGTTGCCATGGGCAGCGCGCTCTCCAGGTATCTCACCTGTTCTGGTCATACGGAGCGAGCTGGCGCAGTGGTTAGCACAGTGGACTCGCATTCGGGAGGACGATATTTCACACCCGCGTCCAGCCATTCTGATTTAGGTTTTCCTTGATTTCCCTAAGTCGCCTCGAGCAAATGCTGGGTTGGTTCCTTTGAAAGGGTACAGCCGATTTCCGCCCCTTCCTTTCCTAAGCCCTGCTTGTGCTCCGTCTCTAATGACCACGTTGTCGACGGGACATGAAACACTAATCACCTCCGCCTCCTCTGTTATGGTCGTGGCTTGGGGAGATATTGGTACGCTGACAGGTCTTACTACACCATCGTGGTTAGCACACTGGACTCGCATTCGGGAGGACGACGGTTCAATTCCCTCTCCAGCCATCCTGATTTAGGTTTTCCGTGATTTCCCTAAATCGTTTCTGGCAAATGCTGGGTTGGTTCCTTTGAAAGGGTACGGCCGATTTCCTGCCCCTTCCTTTCCTAAGCCGAGCTTGCGCTCCGTCTCTAATGACCTCGTTGCCGACGGGACGTTAAACACTAACCACCACCACCACTACACCATCGAGTAGAAGCAGCATAGAGCGACGTACACACATCTGTCGTCCTAGCACAGTTCAACTCCATGCCCAACCTGGATAGAACCTAGTTGCTGTCAGAGGTGACTATTCTGTGTGCAAAATTTCGTACTGTGCACACCCCTAAATCATGTTCTCTTGCTGTTATACTATACAGGACGAACAAGAATTCCAATGGGAAGCTTTCAGACAAGACCAAGAGAAGATAAAAATCTAGTATAAAGTGGAATCTGAAATACATACTTTTAAAGCTATGAACATTTGTCCACCTTCGCTACTGCGAAACACATCCCTTCTACTGAAAACTCTTTGCTTTCCACGCTTTGAGAGGCGGTAGTGTGGATCAAAATAAGGAAAAATTGCCCTGTAAAAATGGGCTCACAAGTGCATTCCGTAAGACCTATCAATACGTGTACAACTTCGCTGCTCTGAGACACATCTGTTACTATATATTTCTGACATTGTACCAGCGTGGGTGTGATCTGCCTTAGTATGGAGAAGAATCGTTCAAACACCAAGATCGCTAGTAAAGAATTTATTATTTAACCACTTTCGACTGGTCAATGTTGCCGTCTTCGGACGTGCAATACGATAGAGCCGACATCGACAAGATAAACAACTAACTAGCATGAGATAAGAGTATATACAAATGCTCCATTTACCACAATGTACTTTACGTTGATACAAAGGATAGTCAATTTAATTTAGATCACCTACGCACAACAAATTCATAATATCTGCCGAAGAACATTCATCGATATATGGTTTGTACCATATAACTACCCAGACGTCACGTAATGTTTTCTAGTGTGTTAGTATACCATCTTTTTTCTTGACGGTGATATCGCATAAAACATTGGAGCAAGGGTAAAAATTTCTTGTCGTTAGTTATTTAAAAATAAACGTAGAGTTAATGTGCATTAGCTCTATCATGACATAGAAAAATGGACACTTAGGTATCGTAGCTATTGTTGGTTTGTAATAGGTTCAGCTACATGCTAGTCTGTATTATTTTATATAGATAACGCAAACCACAATAAATTGGTTTTAACTGTTTTAAAATATTTTGCACTGATGTTTCACCTAGATGTCGTGTGATGAGTTAGATGCGCCTAAACATTGTATTTCTTTCTGTGGAGTCCTGCCCATTCGCCTAACGGATGCTGCTTTCTCGTGTAGCTATACAACAATTCCAGCGAATCATATTAATTGTTTTTATTGCAATAAAATCGATTGACAGTACTTAACTTTGGGTTACAATGTCGTGTCGCTGGCTATTGGTGACATGCAAATAATCAGAGTCTTTCCCTGAATAGAATGTCCTTGCAAGTAATGGATATGGATCACAAGTAACAGCTCCTATAGTGCTCTCTTCTAGTACGGATCTACTAGGGCGCGTCTTCTACTGTCAGGCTGGCGGGAGCGGCGCTTATATTCTCTTTGGCTAGAGGCCGCCACAGACGTGGTGCGGTCCTAGTAAGCGTACAATTGGCTGTCGTCATCTCACAACCATCTCTGCTTTTGCGTTCTTCATCTTCGTGCCGGAGCTTGTCGCTACGCCGGAACACTTTCAAAACGACGTACGTGTAACGTATATATTTTGATTAATCGTCTTCATCGTGAATCATGAATTATTTTGTGTATATGATAGAAATTAAGAGCGTTCTCCTTTATGATAGATCTAAGACCCCTACTCAAATTCACCTAGACATTGGGTGACACGTTGTAAAATAAAAAAATACAGTCAAAGCATCCATTGTTTCGTGATAATAAAATTACACAAGGCACTTCAGTAATTGAAAACGTCCTCCATCTGATTGTGAGTGAATAAATTATGTGGAAATTTTAATCATGACACAGATAATTATGTCCTTAGATATCGATGTAGTCTAGCCCATAATAATATTTTAGCCTCATACCTGTCAGTCTTAGGCATTCTTTGATAACCTGAAACCTAATGTCTTGTGGCTTTTGACAGTGCCCCTTTTCTTTAAATTGTAAAAAATATAATACACTCCTGGAAATGGAAAAAAGAACACATTGACACCGGTGTGTCAGACCCACCATACTTGCTCCGGACACTGCGAGAGGGCTGTACAAGCAATGATCACACGCACGGCACAGCGGACACACCAGGAACCGCGGTGTTGGCCGTCGAATGGCGCTAGCTGCGCAGCATTTGTGCACCGCCGCCGTCAGTGTCAGCCAGTTTGCCGTGGCATACGGAGCTCCATGGCAGTCTTTAACACTGGTAGCATGCCGCGACAGCGTGGACGTGAACCGTATGTGCAGTTGACGGACTTTGAGCGAGGGCGTATAGTGGGCATGCGGGAGGCCGGGTGGACGTACCGCCGAATTGCTCAACACGTGGGGCGTGAGGTCTCCACAGTACATCGATGTTGTCGCCAGTGGTCGGCGGAAGGTGCACGTGCCCGTCGACCTGGGACCGGACCGCAGCGACGCACGGATGCACGCCAAGACCGTAGGATCCTACGCAGTGCCGTAGGGGACCGCACCGCCACTTCCCAGCAAATTAGGGACACTGTTGCTCCTGGGGTATCGGCGAGGACCATTCGCAACCGTCTCCATGAAGCTGGGCTACGGTCCCACACACCGTTAGGCCGTCTTCCGCTCACGCCCCAACATCGTGCAGCCCGCCTCCAGTGGTGTCGCGACAGGCGTGAATGGAGGGACGAATGGAGACGTGTCGTCTTCAGCGATGAGAGTCGCTTCTGCCTTGGTGCCAATGATGGTCGTATGCGTGTTTGGCGCCGTGCAGGTGAGCGCCACAATCAGGACTGCATACGACCGAGGCACACAGGGCCAACACCCGGCATCATGGTGTGGGGAGCGATCTCCTACACTGGCCGTACACCACTGGTGATCGTCGAGGGGACACTGAATAGTGCACGGTACATCCAAACCGTCATCGAACCCATCGTTCTACCATTCCTAGACCGGCAAGGGAACTTGCTGTTCCAACAGGACAATGCACGTCCGCATGTATCCCGTGCCACCCAACGTGCTCTAGAAGGTGTAAGTCAACTACCCTGGCCAGCAAGATCTCCGGATCTGTCCCCCATTGAGCATGTTTGGGACTGGATGAAGCGTCGTCTCACGCGGTCTGCACGTCCAGCACGAACGCTGGCCCAACTGAGGCGCCAGGTGGAAATGGCATGGCAAGCCGTTCCACAGGACTACATCCAGCATCTCTACGATCGTCTCCATGGGAGAATAGCAGCCTGCATTGCTGCGGAAGGTGGATATACACTGTACTAGTGCCGACATTGTGCATGCTCTGTTGCCTGTGTCTATGTGCCTGTGGTTCTGTCAGTGTGATCATGTGATGTATCTGACCCCAGGAATGTGTCAATAAAGTTTCCCCTTCCTGGGACAATGAATTCACGGTGTTCTTATTTCAAATTCCAGGAGTGTATTTTTTGAATGGGTTATTTTATAAAAATGTTTTTTGAATATAATCTGAAATTTGTTACATTCTTTGTCTGTGCTTGCCTATGTTTTAAGAAACAATTGGATTTTATTTAACATAAAACAATTATATGAAATGATATGTCCACGCTTCTGTCGAATGTAAGACGGTAATATCGATTCACTCAACCACAGCGTTATCTGGTGGGGTAACGTAACAGAATGTTTACGCTGATTCTAGTTTAGATATCAGTTTTTAACTTGTGTCAGCTCTCGTAGTGGGCTCATTGTACATAGTATTGCTTTACGTTTGACATGCTAACTTCTGGCGATTTTCTTGACACTGACATATGTATAAGTGGTGTACTGCCACTTGCAGTACTGATTAAAAAAAATTATAAAGCATAAGGTATGTTGTGGTTCCATACATAGTATTAAATGAAATATTTAGTACAGTCTTATAAAATGCTGGTTAACTGTTTATCCTGTCAATGTCGGTTCTATCTTTTGCAGATGCTAAGACTGCAACATAGGAAGTGCGTGAGAAAAGTAAATGCCATCAAATCTCGTGTCAGACTTGGGGAACCCGCGAGCGTGAACTTCAGAAAGTTGAAACAGTACTATGGGACATAGGCATACTCCTTACCAAGAGCACAAGCTTTTCGCTGGCACAATGATTTTTGGTACGCCGAGAAGACACTGAATATAAACCTCGCTCTGGGAGACCCTGTTGTTTAAAAACCGACGGAAACGTGGCACTTGTGCGTGCTCTTTTGAGTTGAGACTGACGTTTAACAATAACAACGATACGTGACCTATTAAAACACTTACACCGTACATCAAATTTTGACCGAGGTTTTTCACATGCGAAAAGTATGTGCGAAAATGGTACCGAGAAACCTACCAATTCAGCAGAAGGACAATCGAAGAATTGTGTGCGTCGATCTTCTTTAGAGGACTGCCGATGGCCACGAATGGTTTAGTCGTGTGATAACATCACATGAATCCAAATTTTTGAGTACAGTCCTGAGACAAAGCGGCAAAGTGAGCGAAGGCACACTGAGACATCACCTCGACCGAAAAAAGCTCGATGAACTAATTAAGGAACAAAACAATTTGATTTGCTGCTTTGACCGTAGAGCTATCGTGCGTAATGAATTTGTTCCTCCAGGACAAATCGTCAACCAAGTGTTTTGCCATTATGTACTTGAAAGGGTCGAGGAAAGGTTGAATCGAATGAGAAGGAAGATTGTGGACAAGTGGATGCTGTATCGTGACAACGCCCCATGTCACATGGCCATTTCCATCACGGAATTTTTGACCTGAAAAGACATTTCTGTTGTTCCACAGCCCCCCCCCCTTCCCGCCCTATTCACCTGATCTGAGTCGTTGTGACAGTTTTCTTTCCCCCAAATCGAAAAATATCTTAAAAGGACATCAATTTCGGACTCTCGGGAACATTCAAAAGAATGTGACCGAAATGATCAAGATCCTACAAGTTAAAGCCAAATTTGTGGACAACGACTCCGCCGGCCTTCAGCTGCCGAATGCAACTGCTTTGAACGGGACACTATTTTTGTTTGAAAAAAATATAAACTTTGCTAGATATAGGGTCAGTCTCCTTACTTTTCTCAAACACCTAGTAGTCTTTACGAAATAAATGCTTTAATACCGGTCGTGGCCACTCTTCTGCTCTACTGACAAAATGCACACAGTTCTTATGATATACGTTTTAGGGCTCAAGTTTACCAGATGTTATTTTCGTATTTTGTTTCTTACTGCAACCTCTGAAAGTTGGTCGGTAAACTTTTGGTTCACCTTGTGGACTTCTTTAACGTAATAAGTAAAATTTAGTTATACTGTATCCTATCCTAATGGTTTCAATTTTAACACTCGGTACTGTTGTTGTACACTACTGCCCATTAAAATTGCTACACCACGAACATGACGTGCTACAGACGCGAAATGTAACCGACAGGAAGAAGATGCTGTGATATGCAAATGATTAGAATTTCAGAGTATTCACACAAGGTTGGCGCCGGGGCGACAGCTACAACGTGCTGACATGAGGACAGTTTCCAACCGATTTCTCATACACAAAGCCGGCCGCGGTGGTCTAGCGGGACTGGCGCTGCAGTCCGGAACCGCGGGACTGCTACGGTCGCAGGTTCGAATCCTGCCTCGGGCATGGGTGTGTGTGATGTCCTTAGGTTAGTTAGGTTTAAGAAGATCTAAGTTCTAGGGGACTTATGACCTAAGATGTTGAGTCCCATAGTGCTCAGAGCCATTTGAACCATTCATACACAAACAGCAGTTGACCGGCGTTGCCCGGTGAAAAGTTGTTGTGATGCATCGTGTAAGGAGGACAAATGCGTACCATCAAGTTTCCGACTTTGATAAAAGTCAGATTGTAGTCTATCGCGATTGCGGTGTATCGTATCCCGACACTGCTGCTCGCGTTGGTCGAGATCCAATGACTGTTAGCAGAATATGAAATCGGTGGGTTCAGGAGGGTAATACGGAACGCCGTGCTGGATCCCAACGGCCTCATATCGCTTGCAGGCGAGATGACAGGCATCTTATCCGCATGGCTGTAACGGATCGTGCAGCCACGTCTCGATCCCCGATTCAACAGATGGGGACGTTTGCAAGACAACAACCATCTGCACGAACAGGTCGACGACGTTGGCAGCAGCATGGACTATCAGCTCGGAGACCATGGCTGCGGTTACCCTTGACGCTGCATCACAGACAGGAGCGCCTGCGATGGTGTACTCAACGACAAACGTGGGTGCACGAATGGGAAAAGGTTCTGTTTACAGCACCATGTTGGTGGCATCCCTGTTTGGCGACATTGCGGTGAACGCATATTGGGAGCACGTATTCGTCACCGATATTCTGGCATATCACCCAGCGTGGTGGTATGGGGTACCATTGGTTACACGTCTCGGGCACCTCTTGTTCACATTGACGGCACTTTGAACAGTGGACGTTACATTTCAGACATGTTACGACCCGTGGTTCTACCCTTCATTCGATCTCTGGCAATCCCTACATTTCAGCAGGATAATGCACGACCGCATGTTGGAGGTCCTCTACGGGCCTTTCTGGAAACAGTAAATGTTCGACCGCTGCCCTGACCAGCACATTCTCCAGATTTCTCATCAACTGAAAACGTCTGGTCAATGGTGGCCGAGCAACTAGCTCGTCACAATACGCCAGTCACTACTCTTGATGAACTGTGGTATAGTGTTGAAGCTGCATGGGCAGCTGTACCTGTACACGCCATCCAAGCTCTGTTTGACTTAATGACCAGGCGTATCAAGGCCGTTATTACGGCCACAGGTGGTTGTTCTGGGTCCTGATTTTTCAGGATCAATGCACCCAAATTGCGTGAAAATGTAATCACATGTCAGTTATAGTATAAAATATTAGTCCAATGAATACCCGTTTACCATCTGCATTTCTTCTTGGTGTAGCAATTTTAATGACCAGTAGTGTGTATTCATAACTTCATGAAAACAGATCGGTAAATGCAGTAGGGACGCATACAAATTGTTGCTATATTTTTCCTGACACCCTGCTTTTCAACTATTCACAAAGAATTCCCACCAATGGTGCGTGGCCGTGCTGCGAACAGGGAGAGAACGCACAGACAGCCACGGTATACGACGTGGTACAGTGTTTTCAGCAGTCGCTGGCGGCCACCTCGCATTGCGATGACGTCAGCGCCGGCGTTATCGTGCGCCTCGGCTGACGCCGCTCCCGCCCATTGTCCGCAACGGGGCGGCCGGGACGCCTGGCCGGCGCGGCGCGGCGCTGGCGGCGAAGTCCGCGCGCAGTATGGAAGTCGTATTTTTCTGGCGCCAGTTCCCGCTGTATTCGGTTTAGTGGCGGTCATCCATCTGGCCGTCGCGTGGGCGGAAGTCCGCCCACCGGGCCCGAGCGCTCGCTATAAATAACTTTCCTTTCATCGCGGAGGTCGCGATTTATTGCAAAGTGGACGGAAGGCAGCGTAAAGGAAATCGGAAGAGTAATAATGAAGCTTGCGCTGAATGATGCGTTCGACGCGCTTCTTCTCCTCCTCAGCCGTGGAGATAGGTCGTAGTTGATCGTTAGGTATAATAATTATAGCTGTTACTGAGCGTAAAATTAACGAAATGAGCGAACACCTTATGTTCCCAGGGTAGCGAAGTAAACTGAAAACAAATGACCTCATAAAATCGGAAAGCAGGAGATGTTCCCCCGTGTGGCGCAAAAACTTATTTTGGGCTAAGTTAGGCTCGCTGCTACGTAAATACAGGGTGGTGCACGAAATGTGTTACCAATTTTTTCTTTCACAATTTACGACGCACATTAGATATCCTGCTGATATCTCTAAAGCAGTACCAGCAGAGCTTGGAAAAACAAATGAGTTGCGAAATGACGTGCAATTCACGATACTGCCGCTAGGAGGCTAGTAAGCAGCAATGGCTGACAATCGAAGACTGACGACACAGCAACGATCGGCTATTGTGTTACTTTTCATGAAACAAAAAGCCTTGTTGTGACTCACAGGCGTTTTCGACAGCAGTTTAACACACGATGGGTCCCTTGCTACAAGACCATCCACAGGTTGTACGATACATTTGTACCGGAAGGAACAGCATTGGAAGCGAAGCGACCTAAGCTTAAGCCTGTTTGTTCGCCGGAGAATATTGAAGCGGTACGAGATGCTGTACAGAGAAGTCCCGGGAAATCGTGTAGAAAGGCAGAAGTGCAACTGGGAATATCCAGACGCTCCGTTCAACGCATTCTTAAAAGTGACTTCAATATGTACCCATACAAGATGACCTGTGCACAGAAGCTCACTGAAAAACACAAGCAGCAGAGACTACTGTTTGCTCAGTGGGCGGAGGATAGGAAAGAAACTCTCAACAACTTTTGGTTTTCAGACGAGGCGCATTTTCATTTACACGGTGTGGTTAACAAACAAAATGTACGCTTTTTGGCCACTAAAAACCCTGAAGTGCTTCATGAACGACAACATTATGCTCCGAGGATTACAGCGTGGGCAGCAATTTCCAGTCACGGACTTATTGGACCCTTTTTCTTCGAGGAAACTGTGAACAGCGAGCGTTATTTGAGCATGCTTCGCAATAGCTTCATTCCACAGCTTCTTGCTACTGCCTTGCCCTTCAACACGCAGTGGTTCATGCAAGATGGAGCAAGGCCACATACTGCAAACACTGTGTTGGAATTTTTACACTAGCGTTTCTACATGCAAATCATTTCACTCAGGTTTCCAGGTCGCTTCAATGACGGACAAAATTGGCCCCCCAATAGTCCAGACTTTATTCTTTTGGGGTACCTAAAGGAAAAAAATTTCCCGAAACGTCCACGTGATTTAATGGAGCTCAGAAGACTTATTCTTTAAACTTGCAGTGAAATTACGGAAGACATGTGCCGTAGAGTAATCACTAACTTCAGTGTTCGTTTGAAGGAAGTTAGGAAACGAAATGATGGACATATTGAGCATGTGCTGAGTTAGAACAAATCTCCATGGACGGCTGTTTATTGTAGTATATGTTCCTTTCAAATTGTACTGACAATAAAGTTTATATTCAAAAACAAAATGGTAACACATTTCGTGCGCCACCCTGTACGTGACAGTTTCAGTGCAAGAATTACGGTATGGGGATATCGGTGTTAAGAGCGCAAAAGACATCGAAAGTGTAAAAACGGATAAGAAAAGCAGCAAGATATAACTGTATTGCGGTTTTGTAGAAGTAGCTGTGAAAGCGCTATAGGTCGATGAAAATAGAATCGAGTAGTTCAAAGACAAATTCCGTTGGTTACAAAACGTGCAATGGTGATGTAACAGTATGGCATTCCAGTTTATGCATTTCAAGAAAACTCACACCGTGTGGCGGAACGTCACATATATTTCTTTAAAAATAAAGTGATTAGTCATGTGACGCTAGAAGTGTTAAAAGTGCGATGTGTTTTGTGCAACGAACATTAACATTTGGAAGAAACAGAAATTAGTTCTAGACAACTAACGGTAATGATATCGAACCTTCTTTATTTTATCTCTGTTGGTCAATGAAAAAGACCAGAGACATTTATCATGTTACTCATTCTCCTGTCTTCGATTCTTGTATGGATGACAAAAGCCATTGTACGCTGGATATAATTGCGTGTAAGTTCTGTAAAACTATTCAGAATACAAAACAGTATATCCATGTCATAGGTTAGAAAATTTAAAAACGGTAATAGATAGGTTAAAGTTAGATATCGTGGGAATTAGTGAAGTTCGGTGGCAGGAGGAAAAAGACTTTTGGTCGGGTGAATACAGGCTTATAAATACAAAATCAAATAGGGGTAAAGCAGGAGTAGGTTTAATAATGAATAGGAGAAAAAGGAATGCGGGTAAGCTACTACAATCAGCATAGTGAACGCATTATTGTGGCCAAGATAGACACGAAGCCCACGCCTACTACAGTAGTACAAGTTTATTTGCCAACTTGATGTGCAGATGATGAAGAAACTGATGAAATGTAAGATGAGATAAAAGAAATTTAACAGATAATGAAGGAGACGAAACTATAATAGTCATGGGTGACTGGAATTCAGTAGTAGGAAAAGGAAGAGAAGGAAACGTAGTAGGTGAATATGGAGTGGGGGGAAGAAATGAAAGAGGAAGCCGCCTGGTAAAATTTTGCAGAGACCATAACTAAATCATAGCTAACACTTGGTTCAAGAATCATAAAAGAAGATTGTATACATGGAAGAAGCCTGGAGATACTGACAGGTTTCAGATAAATTATATAATGGTAAGACAGAGATTTAGGAATCAGGTTTTAAATTGTAAGACATTTCCAGGAGCAGATGTGGACTCTGACCACAATCTATTGGTTATCAACTGCAGATTAAAATTGAAGAAACTGCAAAAAGGTGGGAATTTATGGAGACGGGACCTGGATAAACTGACCAAACCAGAGGTTGTACAGAGTTTCAGGGAGAGCGTAAGGGAACAATTGATAGGAATGGGGGAAAGAAATACATTAGAAGAAGAATGGGTAGCTCTGGGGGATGAAGTAGTGAAGGCAGCAGATGCATCAAGTAGGTAAAAAGACGAGGGCTAGTAGGAATCCTTGGATAACAGAAAAAATAATGAATTTAATTGATGAAAGGAGAAAATACAAAAATGCAGTAAATGAAATGGGCGAGAGAGAATACAAACCATTAAAAGATGGGATGACAGGAGCTGCAAAACAGCTAAGTAAGAATGGTTAGAGGACAGATGTAAAGATGTAGAAGCGTATGTCACTATGGGAAACATGAATGGCACCAATAGGAAAATTAAAGAGACTTTTGGAGAAAAGAGAACCACTTGTATGAATATCAAGAGCTCAGATGGAAACCAAGTTCTAAGCAAAGAAGGGAAAGAAGAAGAGTAAAAAGGAGTATATAGAGGGTCTATACAAAGGCGATGTGCTTGAGGACAATATTATTGAAATGGAAGAGCATGTAGATGGAGATGAAATGGGAGGTATGGTACTGCGTGAAGAGTTTGACAGAGCACTGAAAGACCTAAGTCGAAACAAGGCCCCGGGAGTAGACAACATTCCATTAGAACTACTGACAGCCTTGGGAGAGACATTCCTGACAAAACTCTACCATCTAGTGAGCAAGATCTATGAGAAATGGTTCAAATGGCTCTGAGCACTATGGGACTTAACATCTGTGGTCATCAGTCCCCTAGAACTTAGAACTACTTAAACCTAACTAACCTAAGGACATCACACACATCCATGCCCGAGGCAGGATTCGAACCTGCGACCGTAGCAGTCGCGCGGTTCCAGACTGTAGCGCACAGAACCGCTCGGCCACTCCGGCCGGCTAAGATCTATGAGACAGGCGAGATATCCTTCAAGAAGAATATAATAATTCCAATCCCAAAGAAAGCAGGTGTTGACAGATGTGAAAATTACCCAACTATCAGTTAAATAAGTCACGGCTGCAAATTAATAACGCGAATTCTTTACTGACAAATGGAAAAAATGGTAGAAGCTGACCTCGGGGAAGATCAGATGGTTTCCGTAGAAATATTCGAACACGTAAGGCAATACTGACCCTAAGACTTATCTATGATTAAGGAAAGGCAACCCTACGTTTCTAGCATTTGTAGACTTAGAGAAAGCTTTTGACAGTGTTGATTGGAATACTCTCTTGCAAATTCTGAAGATGGCAGGAATAAAATACAGGGAGCGAAAGGCTATTTACAATTTGTACCGAAACCAGATGGCAGTTATAAGAGTCGAGAGGCATGAAAGGGAAGCAGTTGTTGGGAAGGGAGTGAGACAGGATTGCAGCCTATCCCCGAAGTTATTCCATCTGTATATTACTACCAGTACCTCATTTTAAGATACTTGTTATCTGTTTATTATACTCAGTTGTGAATAAGTGAGGATGGGGTGAAGGCCGAAACGGGCTGTGTAAAAAATTGTGGTGGAACTGAAGACGCCATTGAACACCGAGAATCCGTGAACGTCAACAAAATAGATCTTGGTGATGTTGTAGTTCCCGTAGCGATAATGCAGGGAGACTAGAGAGAAGCAGAAAAGGCTCCACATAGGTATAGCTCTGCTGGTTAAACTAAGGCAAAGATAATTAATATTAAAGTTTCCTTTACTGATCACAAAGTTTTTGTCATCACTCTACTGGTGTCGGCCTACAGCGACCATCTTCAGATCTGTTTTATAAAAACATGTCTTAACGTACTTCAGCCATAATGACATCGTCAAATGTTAAATACAAAAACAGCACCAGCATAGTCAAATATATATATATATATATAAATAACACCATATGCAAGAATCATATTGTCAGCAGCACTACTGTTTAATTTCAATAGCGCCCGTACGGAGTCCCAATTTTTTCACAGTCCAATTCAGATCTATCCACTGTCACGAATGTTGACGATGGCGATGAAATGATGAGGAAAACACGAATACCAAGTCTCTGGGAAGAAAAAGTCCCCAACCCGGCCGGGAATCGAGCCTTGGACCCTGGGACCCAGACGTAGCATCGCTAGCCAATTGTAGACCGAAACCGGTAGTCTGATACGAAACATTTTTGACCATACACGTAAAGTAAAGGAAATTTATTCTATATTCGGGTCGCTGTTTTATTCGCGACCATGTCGCAGCTTGTGAGAAAGAGTATAATGCGTCACTTGCACAAATAGTGTAGACTTTATTAATGAACAAACACACTACGCTTGTATAATATCCATTACATTATTTTACAAACCGGTTTCGCCTATTATGCTATCGTCAGGTACAAAGAAAAGTATGCCGGCCGTTGTGGACGAGCGGTTCTAGGCGCTTCAGTCAGGAACCGCGTGACCTCTACGGTCGCAGGTTCGAATCCTGCCTCGGGCATGGGTGTGTGTGATGTCCTTAGGTTAGTTAGGTTTAATTAGTTCTAAGTTCTAGGGGACTGATGACCTCAGATATCAAGTACCATAGGGCTTAGAGCCATTTTGAAAGAAAAGTATGTGTCTGTGAAATTTTTGTATCTGACGATGGCGTAACAGCTGAAAGACAGTTGATCAAATAATAAACACTTCACAGTAGCACATCAGTGCTGTATGTCTTCTCATTTATAATGTATAAAATATTCCACGAGGAACCAACGGAACAACCAATTAATGCAATGTAGACTTCTTTGCCTTTTTAGAGGAGACTATTGTGTCCTGTACTTTTGATGATAATTACTTTGCTATTGACCGTGATATACAAGGGACACAGTATCCATCCTTCTGCAGTTAGTCAACACAAAAAAGTTATATCAACCAAAAAATTCAAAGAATTTACTGACACCTTTGGTAGTGACAGCACAACGTAATTTAGTCTACAAGAAACATCTCCTGTATACCAAATCTCTCTTTCTCCGTCCGACCGACGAGGTCTCGGGAAAGCCCAACGTTGGGGACGGACCGCCATGTCATCAGCCCACAGAGGCGTCGCTGGATGCGTATACGGAGGGACACGTAGTCAGCACACCACTCTCTCCGGTGTCGTCGCTTTTCGTGACCGGAGCCGCTACTTCTCAGTCGACTAGTTCCTCCACTGGCCTCACAATGTCTGAGGGCACCCCACTTGGCAACAGCGCTCGGCTGACCGGGTCGGTGACCTCTCCAAGAGCTAGCCAAGCCCGACAGCGCTTAACTTGGGTGAGCGTGAGGAGAATGGGTGTTACCACTGCGGCAAGGCCGTTGGTTTTCTTTATATTAATGCTAGCTCCTTTAAATGGTACAGTACATGAGGGTACACAACATTTGTGTTCAACAGCTAGTCACACGAGAGAAAGAGTAGTGTAAGAGTAGTGCGTCAAAGAACTAAACTGAAATGAGCGGATGGAACGTGCAGCGGGAAAAACAATGGGTGGACGGGCACACCTCATGTGGAAAAGTTTCTCATATGTTGGCCAGACTCTCCATGTATTTGCATTGATGGCGATCAAGATGGGATGAGAGCGACTTAGGTTGTGCAGGTAACGAGACGCTGGCAGCTATATACAGTTTCGCCATTCGGACGCGACAGATGAGTGGCCGTTTCTTCACTTGGCTCTGCATGACAACTCAAATGTAGATGACCGTGCCCAACATTTACCTCGAACAACGCTAGGTTGAGCATCTCTTACTGGAGGTGAGACACAGGCACGTAGTTTAGAAAGCAGTGGGTGTGTCCTGAGTGCTGCGTACTTGGCACAAGGTTGTTCGGAAACCGAATGATCCAAAAGCTTACGGCTAAAACTGGCTCACCTTTTCTCGCACCGAGACTATCGAAGCAGCTTTCTCGCAGTTGCTTGTAACGTCACTGTCAAATATATATCCAATTAAGTTATCAGTGGGTTATTTAGCTTCAATACGCGTTTCACCTTTATTTTCTGCAAGGTAGTTTCAGTGACCTCGAATATGTAAATATCTCTGTTATTTAGTATACATTTCGGTCAATGTACTTATAGGTTATAAAAAATTCTGGTGGTTGCTTTGTGCTATTATGTAGTAACATTTAGAACAGTGTTTGTAGGTTGTGTGGATGATTTTCTATATAGTATGCTCCTCTTGCAGTTTTGGTGTTGTTGCTCTTCTTATAAGGGCCAATTTGCTGTTTCTTTCGCACATTTCGCAGCACTAGGAACTGAACACTTGTTTCGATGCAATGTTTTGGTTTGTGTTCATACTGTCAGATGTTATTGCCAATTTTCGAGTGTAATTATTGAAGTATCTGTGGTCTGTGTGTGTGCACTTTTGTGTGTTTTGGTGTGATACAATTATTTTGTTCGATGTGTGTGTGTGTGTGTGTGTGTGTGTGTGTGTGTGTGTGTGTGTGTCCTGAAGGCGGAAGAGGGGGGGAGATTTTTTTATGGCTGTGTGTGTGTGTGTGTGTGTGTGTGTGTGTGTGTGTGTGCGTGCGTCCAGAAGGCGAATGGGGTGGCAAAATAATTTTTTTCTTGCTTGTGTAGGACGATTTTTATCTTATCATTTCTTTTACTAAGTGTAGTAGGAAGCCTGTGCTGATGTGTGTTTTTTTCATTTATAACATGTTTGTTTTCAGTGATGGTTTTTTGAATGTGTAAGTTTTCTTTCTTTTGTATAAGATGTTTGTCATTATTGCTTATGCTCATTATTTTCATTTCTTTTTCCATGTTTGTAGGATGGTGGTTACGGTGTTTTAAATGTACTGCAAATATGGAATGGTTTGTTTCGTACTTCCAACTCCTCATATGTTCTTTGTATCGTATTTTAAAATTCCTGCATGTCATGCCCATGTATACTGCATCACAACTTTGACTTTCTAGTTTATATTTTCCTGCTTGTTGGAATTTGTCTCTCTTGGCAGGTAATTGACTTAGATGTGATTGGAGTGTTTGTCCAGTCTTGTATGCTATTTGTAAGCCCTGTATCTTTAGGATGTTTGCAACTCTGCGTGTTAATTTGTGTGTGTAAGTCCAGGTGTACCATCTGGTTCTTTTCTGTATGGTCTTGTCATCGTATGTGTTTGCTGAGTGTGTTTGCAAGTTTGCAGCTTGTGAGTTCTCTTGTATTCTGGAAACGATGTGTTTGTTTTGTATTTGTGTTTTTATATTTTGATTGAGCCTGTGTACTACATGTGTGTCATACCCATTGTTCCTAGCTTTTTGCATGTTTGTAGTCATTTATTTTTCATAGTTAGTCTTGCTGAGTGGGATTCTGTTTAATCTACATACAATATGTCTTAGTGCTGCAAGTTTCTGGTTGTGGGGATGGTTAGATGTGGAATTTATTGTTGTGTCTGTTGCTGTTGGTTTTCTAAAGATGTTAAATGTATGTTTGTATGTTCGCCATTTTCTTTTTTTATTGTAATGTCAAGATAATTTATTTGATATTCTTGTTCAAGTGTGAAATTTACACTCTGGGGAGCTTTGTTGATTTCCGAATGGCGTTTGTCTATATTTTCATATATGGTTTTGAAACTTTCATTAATGGTTATCTTTTCAAATATCTGATTTTCTAGATGATAATGTTTACCGATGTTCCTAATATTGTAGATCCCATGTGCAGTCCATCACTTTGTACATAACCCTCAAAGTGAAAGTAGTTTTCTTCAGTTGTTAGTCTGAGCATATTTGTTATTTCTTTTATTGCTTCTGTAATGAGATTGCTGTGGTATGAGAGATTTTGTTTTATGATTCCTATTGTCTCTGTGACAGGGATGGAGGTATACATATTTTCTATGGCGAATGAAATCAGTGATGCTGTGTGTGGTACCTGTATGTTCTGTATGTGATCTATTAGGTTTCCTGTGTTTATCACTGTTCTGTTGTTTTCTACTTTATAGTGTTTTGTAATTAACTTTTAGAGGTTTTTGGCTATGTGGTATGTTGAGGTTTTCTTGAAGTTGATAATAGCTCTCATTGGCATTCCATATTTATGCACCTTCTGTTGACTGCGGAGTGTTGGTGCTTGTAGGTTTTTCTGTGTTATGTGGTATTTCTGTTTGTCTGTGAGTGTGTGTTCAATGTTTTTCAGTGTTCGTTTCAGGTTTGCGTGAAATCTTGTAGTTGGATCTGACATCAGTTTTTGTATGGTGTCGGTGTTTATGTATTCTTTGGCTTTTGTGGTGTATTGTTCTTTGTCCATGACTACTGTAATGTTGCCCTTGTCTGCTCTTGTTATTAATATATTCCTGTTTGTTAACTTTTTTTTAACCTGTTCATGATGAGACCCTCTGTTTGGTTGTTCTTATTGTGTGTCTGCTGCGTTCGTTTTCTTTTATTTCTTTTTTACTAGTTTTCTTGTCAGTCCTATGTTTATTTCACAATTATTATGGTGTTTTCACGGGTAAGGATGTGTCCAGTTTCAACTGTGAGATTTTCTATGTATTGGTTGTTTACTTTCGTGTTGGTACAGTGCTTCAACACTTTTTCCAAGATCATTTTTTCTTTTTCATGTAGTTGTGTCTATGTTACATTAGCTAAACTAGGATGGAGTGTACATTGATGTTCTTGTGATTTCTCGTTTAAAACGTAAATGTATTTTTGTGTCTTTTTTACTGTTAGTGCCATTATCTTCTGTTTATGCCTGTTTTGTAAATGTTCCACTTCTGTGTATGTATTATGTTCAGTTATTTCTCTTAGTGCCATGACAACTGTGACATTTTCTATGTTTTGTCCAATTCTAGACGAGTTTCATAGAGCAACATATTTAGGTACTGTTTTTTTCGAATTTAACATCTTAATTTCATTAAGTAACCAATACCGTTCTGCAATTGATTTCGACTTTTGTGCCACTGTAGAACTGTTTTTAACATTTACATTAATGTAACTTGGAATTAAATCGTTCTTTTTGGATGTTTTGTTGAATTTTATGTGCTGTATCTTCTTATGGTATCTCAGATGTATTTTTTGAACCTGTTGTACATGTTGACAGGGAATCCTTGACATAGCTGTATTAACATCTTCAACTGATCTCGTCCTGCCTTCCTCAGTTGCATGTAATATTACGGTATACTGATAATTTTTCCTTTATGAACCGTCTAACTACAACTGAATATATAACAATTTTCGTGCCATATGCGTTTCCCTTTTATTTTCTGTAAGGCATCTTCAGTAGCCTGGAACATGTACATATTTTCGCTATTTAGTTTACATTTTGGGAAATGTACCTATATGCAATCAGAAGTTCCGTCTTATGCAAGACACCTTTTTTCTTTTGTTTCGCCCATACATGCTTCAGCACTTTTGTGCTATCGTCAGTGGGTTCTATTTTTAGTTTTAACCGTAAATATGTTATTAACATATTGACATTTGTGTCGTTTACAACATTATGTAAAAGTTGCATTCATAACTTAATTGGCGAGAAGTAACATACCTTACATTATGTTATTGTCCTCTTGTTTTGGTAGCTGTTATGCTACACAATACATAATACGTCATCTGCAAACAACAAAACGTAATTTATTTTCTGTTTGTTATGCATTTGCGAACGGAAATAAGACTGTATCACGTTTTGTTTCTCTAACTTACAGTTATGAAGTTGTGGTACGTTTTCCTGTGTTGTTGGCGAAGTAAATAGGCTTACTTCTTTGCCTGTGATCGCGTGGCAATGCAGTTTTTCGATTACTCAAAACATAGGCGGAGTTTTCGCTGCCATTACGTGTTGTTGCAGCTGTGTGGCGTTCATCTGTTTCGTAACGTGTTCTTCTGGGTGAGGCGCGCGAATTTGAATTGTATTTGGTGTTAGTGGTGTGTGGTTTATGTGGGTTTGCGTGTGTGTGATGAGTACTGGGGCAGAGAGAGAGAGAGAGAAAGAAAGAAAGGAGAGAGGATTTCTTTGTGTGTGTGTGTGTGTGTGTGTGTGTGTGTGTGTGTGTGTGTTTTACTTGTATAGTTCTTCTATTGTGGTGAAGAGAGTTTTGTTGCACAGTGATGTGTATTCATTGAGTACTTTCTCTCCTTGGGCTATTGATTTTTGGATGTGGTAATTTTCTTCTATAGTCAATTTTTGGTATAGGCTGCAGCTAGTTTTCGGGATGTGAAGGTCAGTTTCAATGTTTGTTGGGTGGTGGTTGTGTGCTACCAGGTGGTCTGCAAATGTTGAGTGTGTGCTATTGCTTTTCAGTGCTCTGAGGTGTTCATTATATCTGGTACTGAAGATCCTGCATGTTTGGCCCACATATACAGATTGACAGCTGTTGCAAGTAAGTTGGAAGACGCCAGACTGGCTGTATTTGTCAGTGTTGGTGGTAATTCTTTCGAGTCGGCTATGTATTGTGTTGTTGGTTCTGTATGCTATGTTAAGTCCTTGTTTCTTTAGTATATTACCCACCCTGTGTGTGACTTTGTTGTTGTACTTTGTGGTTTATTTTCTCTACTCTCTTTGTGTCATGTCCATCCTCCTGTGCAATATGTTTTATTGTGTTAGGTTCTTGTGTGTAGTCACGCTGATTCATGGGTATTTTGTTCAGCCTGTGAAGTAAATATCTGAAGCTGACTTCTGTGTGGGTTATGGTGTGATTGGATTGGTTATGAATAAAGGTGCTGGCAGAGTGTGGGTTTTCTGTAGATTGTGAATTCATGTTTGTTGTTTCTCTTGTATATAGTGAGATCTAAGGAATTAAGTTTTTTACTGTTTGTGTTTCTATGGTGAATTGCATTTGTGGGTGGATGGAGTTTATGTTATCATGAAGTTCTTTTATGTGGGACAATGGTTCATCTATTAAGCAAATTATGTCATGTATGTATCTGTACCAATATATTATTATGTACTGTTTTGGTATTACTATTTTGGTCAAAGATTTGTTTTTCTATCTGGTTGAGTATTATGTCAGTTAGGAGGCCACGGTTTGTGGATTTGTGGATCCCGTGGGTAGTCCATCTTGTTGAGAGTAAAATCTGTTGTTGAATGTGAAGTAGTTCTGTTCTGTGATGATCCTGAGTATGGCTAATATTTCTTGTATATTTGTTGTGGGTATGTTTCCTTGCAGTTGGAGGTTTCTTTCTATTATGTTGATGGTATCTTCTGTTGGGATGCGTGTGTATATTGAAATTATATCAAATGAAACCAATGTTGCAGTGTTTGGTATGTTTTCATTTTTATTTTTTCTATTAAGACGCTTGAGTTCTTTAGACTTCTGTTGTCAGTTTATTTGTATAAGGTCTGTAGCAGTTTGTGTGTGTTTGTTTGGCTAAGTCGTATGTTGGTGCTTTGGTGAAGTTAATTAATGGATGTATGGGTAATCTTGGTTTGTGAACTTTGGGCAATGATTTTAGGATGAGGGCCTTGGGATCTTTCTGTATCATTATTTTAATCTGTGTTTCTGTGAAAATTGTTTCTATGTTTCTGAGGGTTTTCTGTAACTTACTTTGGTATCGGTTTGTTGGGTCACTAGTTAATTCTGTGATGTTGTTGCTTTGGGTGAATTCTAATGTTTTGTGAATGTATTCCTGTTTGTTTATGATTACTATTGAAATACCTTTTCTCAGATTTCGTGATGATGGCATTTCCTTGTGTTAATTTATTCTGTAGTTTTCTGTAGGTTTTTTCTTCAGCTGTCCTAGTGTTTTCTTTTATGACGGTTTTATTCTCTTTGATTATATTTCTTATTTCCTCAGCAACTAGTTCTCTTGTTAGCTTTGCATTAAAATCAGGTGTGTTTAGTTTTTCTTGTTGCTTTATGATATTTTCAGTTTCTGTTATGATATTTTCTACTGTTCTGTGTGACACCATTGTGTTAATGTTATGTTTGGGACCCTTTTTTAAGTAGGCTGCTTTCTTGTTCAGATAATATTATGTCTGTTAGATTAATCACTCTTTTGTGAAAGGTGTGATTGTTCTATTGGTGGTGGGATTGGTGGGTGTTTGTGTGATTTAACATTTCTGTGATTTTCTTTTGTTGGATTGTCTGTTTTCTGCCTATTATGGTCTCAGTGTATGATCTAACCCTGTATATTAGTTCATCACAAAATGGTGTGTACGTTATGTGATTAGCTAATTCTAAATGCAATCTGTATAATTCAATATTGAGGGTCTGTTTTTTGGAATATAACGACTGGATTTCTTGCTTTATCCACATGATTACTGCCTTACGTTTTGTCTGCTGTGCTGCTGGTGACATGTTGTTCACAGTTATTGTTACACAGTTAGGTACAATTTTATAAGCCAAACACAGTTTATTGAGTTTAATGTTGAGTATGGTTTTATGAAGTCTGATGGTTGTGTTCTGATATTTGTTGAAAAGCTGCAATGGAAATACCTGGCTTGGTGTAGAAATAATCATCTTGTGGTGCAGTTCTTCTTGTTGTCTCCATGCTTGCTACGAAAATGGGATCAGAATTTAACCTTATGCAAGACATCTTTTGTCTTTTGTTTCGCCCATAAATATTTCAGCACTTTTGTGCTATCGTCAGTGGGTTCTACTTTTAGTTTTAACTGTAAATTTGTTATTAACATATTAACATTTGCATCGTTTACAACATTATGGATTAGTTGCATTTATAACTTCATTGGCGAAAAGTAACATACCTTACATTATGTTACTGTCCTCTTGTTTTGGTAGCTGTTTTGCTACACAATACACAACATGTCATCTGCAAACAGCAAAACGTAATTTATTTTCTGTTTGTTATGCATTTACGAACGGAAATTAGTCTGTATCACGTTTTGTTTCTGTCACTTACAGTTTTGAAGTTGTGGTACTTTTTCTTGTGTTGTTGGCGAAGTAAATACGCTTACTTCTTTGCCTGTGTTCACGTGGCAATGCAGTTTTTCGATTACTCAAAACATAGGCGGAGTTTTCGCTGCCATTAGGTGTTGTTGTGGCTGTGTGGCGTTCATTTGTTTCGTAGCGTGTTCTGCTGGGTGAGGCGCGCGAGTTTGAATTGTATTTGGTGTTAGTGGGTTTGTGTGTGTGTGGTGAGTACTGGGGCAGCGAGAGAGAGAGAGAGAGAGAAAGAAAGAAAGAAAGAAAGAAAAGAGAGAGGATTTGTTTGTGTGTGTGTGTAAGTGTTTTACTTGTGTAGTTCTTCTATTGTGGTGAAGAGAGTTATGTTGCACAGATATGTGTATTCGTTGAGTACTTTAATTCCTTGGGGTATTGATTTTTGGATGTGGTTGTTTTCTTCAATAGTTAATTTTTGGTATATGCTGCTGCTAGTTTTTACTATGTGAAGGTCAGTTTCAATGTTTGTTGGTCGGTGGTTGTGTGCTACCAGGTGGTCTGCAAATGTTGAGTGTGTGCTATTGCTTTTCAGTGCTCTGAGGTGTTCATTATGTCTGGTTCTGAAGGTCATGCTTGTTTGGCCCACATATACAAATTGACAGCAGTTGCAAGTAAGTTGGTAGATGCCAGACTGGCTGTATTTGTCAGTGTTGATGGTAATTCTTCCCAGTCGGCTCTGTATTGTGTTGTTGGTTCTGTATGCTATGTTGAGTCCTTGTCTCTTTAGTATACTACCCACCCTGTGTGTGACTTTGTTGTTGTAAGTCATTATGTGCCATTTGTTGCTTACTGTCTGCTGATTTGTTGTGTGATGAGTTGTGGTTGTATGTGTGTGTGTTTCATGGTTATGTGCTGTTTATTTTTGTATTTTGTGGTTTATTTTGTCTACTCTCTTTGCGTCATACCCATTCTCCTATGCAAATTGTTTTATTGCATTCAGTTCTTCTATGTAGTCGTGCTTATTCATGGGTATTTTGTTCAGCCTGTGAAGTAAATATCTGAAGCTGGCTTCTTTGTGGGTTATGGGGTGACTGAATTGGTTATGAGTAATGGTGCTGGCGAGTGTGAGTTTTCTGTAGATTGTGAATTCATGTTTGTTGTGTCTCTTGTGTATATTGAGATCTAAGAAATTAAGTTTTTCACCTGTTTGTTTTACTATGGTGAATTGTATTTGTGGGTGGATGGAGTTTATGTTATCATGAAGTTCTTTTATGTGGGACAGTGGTTCAACTTTTATGTACATTATGTCACCTACGTATCTGTACCAATATATTATTTTGTACTGTTTTGGTGTTACTATTTTGTCAAAGATTTGTTTTTCTATCTGGTTGAGGAAAATGTTAGCTGCGAGGCCACAGATTGGGGATCCCATGGGTAGTCCATCTTGTTGAGAGTAAAATCTGTTGTTGAATGTGAAGTAGTTCTGTTCTGTGATGATCCTGAGTATGGCTAATATATCTTGCATTTTTTTTGTGGGTATGTTTGTTTGCAGTTGGAGGTTTCTTTCTATTATATTGATGGTTTCTTCTGTTGGGATGTGTGTGTACATTGAAATTATATCAAATGAAACCTGCTGGCTGCGGTGGTCTAGCGGTTCTGGCGCTGCAGTCCGGAACTGCGGGACTGCAACGGTCGCAGGTTCGAATCCTGCCTCGGGCATGGGTGTGTGTGATGTCCTTAGGTTAGTTAGGTTTAAGTAGTTCTAAGTTCTAGGGGACTTATGACCTAAGATGTTGAGTCCTATAGGGCTCAGAGCCATTTCAACCATTTTTTAAATGAAACCAATGTTCGCCTGTTTGGTACGTTTTCATTTTTTATTTTATCTATTAAGCCACTTGATTTCTTTAGACTTCTGTTGTCAGTGTATTTGTATATTGTCTGTAGCAGAGTTTGTGTGTGTTTGGCTAAGTGGTATGGTCATGCTTTGGTGAAATTAATTAATGGACATATGAGTATTCTGGGTTTGTGAACTTTAGGCAATGATTTTAGGGTGGCGTCCTTGGGATCTTTCTGTATCATTTTTTTAATCTGTGTTTCTGTGAAAATTGTGTCTATGTTTCTCAGGGTTTTCTGTAACTTACTTTGGTATCGTTTTGTTGGGTCACTAGTTTGTTCTGTGATGTTCTTTCTTTGGATGAATTCCAAAGTTTAGCGAATGTATTCCTGTTTGTCTATAGTTACTATTTGATTACCATTGTCAGATTTTGTGATGATGGTATTTCCTTGTATTAATTTATTCTGTAGTTTTCTGTAGGTTTTTTCTTCAGGAGTCCTAGTATTTTCTTTTATGATGATTTTATTCTCTTTGATTATATGTCTTATTTCCTCAGCAACTAGTTCTCTTGTTAGCGTTTCATTAAATTCAGGTTTGTTTAGTTTTTCCTGTTGCTTTATGATGTTTTTAGTTTCTGTTATGATATTTTCTACTGTCCTGTGTGACACTATTGTGTTAATGTTATGTTTCAGTCCCATTTCCAGTGGGCTGCTTTCTTGTTCAGATAATTTTACGTCTGTTAGATTAATCACTCTTTTGTGAAAGGTGTGTTTGTTGTATTGTTGGTGGGATTGGTGGGTGTTCCTGTGATTTAACATTTTTGTAAGTTTCTTTTGTTGGATTGCCTGTTTGCTGCCTATTATGGTCTCAGTGTATGTTCTAATCCTGTATATTAGTAATTCAAAAAATGGTGGGTATGTTATGTGATTAGCTAATTCTAAATGCAATCTGTATAATTCAATATTCAGAGTCTGTTTTTTGGAATACAAAGAGCGGATTTCTTGCTTTATTCATATGATTTCTGCCTTACGTTTTGTCTCCTGTGCTGCTGGTGACATGTTGTTTACAGTTGTTGTTACATAGTTAGGTACAATTTTAAAAGCCAAACATAGTTTATTGAACTTAATGTTGAGTAGGGTTTTATGAAGTCTGATGGTTGTGTTCTGATATTTGTTGAAAAGCTGCAATGGAAATACCTCGCTTGGTGTAAAAACAATCATCTTGTGGTACAGTTCTTCTTGTAGTCTCCGTGCTTGCTAAGAAAATGGGATGAGAATTTCCGCCTTATGCAAGACACCATTTTTCTTTTGTTCCCCCATACATGTTTCAGCACTTTTGTACTATCGTCAGTGGGATCTATATTTTATTTTTAACTGTAAATTTGTTGTTAACATATTAGCATTGGTTTCGTTGACAACATTATGTAAAAGTTGCATTTATAACTTCATTGGCGAAAAGTAACATACCTTACATTATGTTATTGTCCTCTTGTTTTTTTTAACTGTTAAGCTACACAATATACAACATGTCATCTGCAAACAGCAAAACGTAATTTATTTTCTGTTTGTTATGCATTTGCGAACGGAAATAAGACTGTATCACGTTTTCTTTCTGTAAATGACAGTTTTGAAGTTGTGGTACGTTTTCTTGTGTTGTTGCCGAAGTAAATAGGCTTACTTCTTTGCCTGTGTTCGCGTGGCAATGCAGTTTTTCGATTACTCAAAACATAGGCGGAGATTTCGCTGCCATTAGGTGTTGTTGTGGCTGTGTGGCGTTCATTTGTTTCGTAGCGTGTTCTGCTGGTTGATGCGCGCGACTTTGAATTGTATTTGGTGTTAGTGGTGTGTGCTTTATGTGGGTTTGCGTGTGTGTGATGAGTACTGGGGCAGAGAGAGAGAGAGAGAGAGAGAGAGAGAGAGAGAGAGAGAGAGAGAAAGAAAGAAAGAAAAGAGAGAGGATTTGTGTACGTGTGTGTGTGTGTGTGTGTGTGTGTGTGTGTGTGTGTGTGTGTATGTGTGTGTTTGTTTGTTTTCCTTGTATACTACTTCTATTGTGGTGAAGAGAGTTTTGTTGCACAGTGATGTGTATTCATTGACTACTTTCTTTCTTGGGCTATTGATTTTTGGATGTGGTAGTTTTCTTCTATAGTTAATTTTTGGTATAGGCTGATCCTAGTTTTTACGATGTGAAGGTCAGTTTCAATGTTTGTTGGGTGGTGGTTGTGTGCTACCAGGTGGTCTGCAAATGTTGAGTGTGTGCTATTGCTTTTCATTGCTCTGACGTGTTCATTATACCTGGTTCTGTAGATCCTGTATGTTTGGCTCACATATACAGATTGACAGCAGTTGCAAGTAAGTTGGTACATGCCAGACTGGCTGCATTTGTCAGTGTTGGTGGTAATTCTTCCCAGTCTGCTCTGTATTGTGTTGTTGGTTCAGTATGCTATGTTGCGTCTTTGTTTCTTTTGTATATAACCACCCTGTGTGTGACTTTGTTGTTGTAAGTCATTATCTGCCATTTGTTGCTTACTCTCTGCTGATACGTTGTGTGATGAGTTGTGTTTGTATGTGTGTGTATTTCATGGTTATGTGCTGTTTGTTTTTGTATTATGTTGTTTATTTTGTCTACACACTTTGTGTTATATCCATTCTCCTATGCAATTTGTTTTATTGTGTTCAGTTCTTGTGTGTAGTCATGCTTATTCATGGGTATTTTGTTTAGCCTGTGAAGTAAATATCTGAAGCTGGCTTCTTTGTGGGTTATGGGGTGATTAGATTGGTTATGTATAATGGTGCTGGTGAGTGTGGGTTTTCTGTAGATTGTGAATTGATGTTTGTTGTTTTTCTTGTGTATAGTGAGATCTAAGAAATTAAGTTTTTCATCTGTTTGTGTTTCTATTATGAATTGTATTTGTGGGTGAATGGAGTTTATGTTATCATGAAGTTCTTTTATGAGGGACAGTGGTACATCTATTATGCATAATATGTCATCTATGTGTCTGTACCAATAATTATTTTGTACTGTTTTGGTATTACTATTTGGTCAAAGATTTGTTTTTGTATCTGGTTGAGGAAAATGTCAGCTAGGAGGCTACTGATTGGGGATCAAAACAAAAGAAAGAATGTGTCTTGCATAAGGCGGATATTCTCATCCCATTTTCTTAGCAAGCATGGAGACAACAAGAAGAACTGCTCCACAAAATGATTATTGCAACATCCAGCCAGGTATTTCCATCACAGCTCTTCAACAAATATCAGAACATAATTATCAGACTTCATAAAACCATACTCAACATTAAGATCAATAAGCTATGTTTGGCTTGTAAAATTGTACCTAATTATGTAACAATAACTGTAAACAACATGTCCAAGCACCACAGCAGACAAAACGTAAGGCAGTAATCATGTGGATAAAGCAAGAAATCCGGTCTTTGTATTCCAAAAAACAGACTCTGAATATTGAGTTATACAGATGCATTTAGAATTAGCTAATCACATAACATACCCTCCATTTTTATGAGCTAACATACAGGGTTAGAACTTACACTGAGACCATAATTGGCAGAAAACAGACAATCCAACAAAAGAAACACACGAAAATGGCAAATCACAAAAACACCCACCAATACAACAAACACACCTTTCACAAATGAGTGCTTAATCTAACAGACACAAAATTGTCTGAACAAGAAAGTAGTCTAATTGGAAAGTGTCCCAAACGTAACATTATTACAATGGTGTCACACAGGACAGTAGAAAATATCGAAACAGAAATTGAAAACATCATGAAACAACAAAAAGAACTAAACTCACCTGAATTTAATGCAAACCTAACAAGAGAACTAGTTGCTGAGGAAATAAGAAATATAATCAAAGAGAATAAAACCACCATAAAAGAAAACACTAGGACAGCTGAAGAAAAAACCTACAGAAAACTACAGATTAAATTAACACAAGGAAATGCCATCATCACAAAATCTGATAAAAGGTAATTCAATAGTAATCATAAACAAACAGGAATACATTCACAAAACATTAGAATTCATCCAAAGCAACAACATCACAGAATTAACAAGTGACCCAACAATCCGATACCAAAGTTAGTTACAGAAAACCCTGAGAAACATAGACACAATTTTCACAGAAACACAGATTAAAAAAATGATACAGAAAAAGCCTAAGGCCCCCACCCTAAAATCGTTGCCTAAAGTTCACAAACCCGGAATAACCATATGTCCATTAATTAACTTCACCAAAGCAGCAACATACCACTTAGCCAAACTCACACACACTCTGCTACAGACAATATACAATAACACTGACAACAGAAGTCTGAAGAACTCAAGTGACTCAATAGAAAAATTAAAAATGAAAACATACCAAACACAGCTACATTGGTTTCATTTTTATAATTTCAATGTACACACACATCCCAACAGAAGAAACCATCAACATAAAAGAAAGACACCTCCAGCTCCAAGGAAACATACCCACAACAAACATACAAGAAATATTAGCCATACTCAGGATCATCACACAACAGAACTACTTCACATTAAACAACAGATTTTACTCTCGACAAGATGGACTACCCATGGGATCCCCAATCAGTGGCCTCCTAGCTGACTTTTTCCTCAACCAGATGGAAAAACAAATCTTTGACCAAATTGTAATACCAGAACAGTACAAAATAATATATTGGTACAGATGTGTTGATGACATAATTTGCTTAACAGATGAACCACTGTCCCGCATAAAAGAACTTCATGATAACATAAACTCCAACCACCCACAAATACAATTCACCATAGAAACACAACCAGATGAAAAACTTAATTCCTTTGATCTCACTATACACAAGAGAAACAACAAACATGAATTCACAATCTACAGAAAACTCACACTCACCAGCACCATTACTCATAACCAATTCAGTCACCCCATAACCCTCAAAGAAGCCAGCTTCAGAGATTTACTTCACATGCTGAACAAAATATCCATGAATAAGCATGACTACACACAATAACTAAACACAATAAAACAAATTGCACAGGAGAATGGACATGACGTAAAGTAAGTAGACAAAATGAACCACATAATACAAAAACAGCAACACATAACCATGAAATACACAGACATACAAACACAACTCATCACACAACAAATCAGCAGACAGTAAGAAACAGATGGCACATAATGACTTACGACAACAGAGTCACACACAGGGTGGTTATATACTAAAGAAACAAGGACACAACATAGCATACAGAACCAACAACACAATACAGAGCAGACTGGGAAGAATTACCACCAACACTGACAAATGCAGCCAGTCTGGCATCTACCAACTTACTTCCAACTGCTGTCAATCTGTATATGTGGGCCAAACATGCAGGATCTTCAGAACCAGATACAATGAACATCTCAGAGCAATGAAAAGCAATAGCACACACTCAACATTTGCAGACCACCTGGTAGCACACAACCACAACCCAACAAACATTGAAACTGACCTTCACATCCCAAAAACTAGCAGCAGCCTATACCTAACATTGACTATAGAAGGAAACTACTACATCCAAAAATCAATAGCCCAAGGAACGAAACTTCTCAGCGAATACACATCACTGTGCAACAAAACTCTCTTCACCACAATAGAAGAACTATACAAGTAAAACACACACACACAAACAAATCCTCTCTCATTTCTTTTATTCTTTCTCTCTCTCTCTCTCTCTCTCTCTCTCTCTCTCTCTCTCTCTATCTCTCTGCCCCAGTACTCATCACACACACGCAAACCCACTAACACCAAATACAATTCAAACTCGCGCGCCTTATCCAGCAGAACACGCTACGAAACAAATGAACGCCACACAGCCACCACAACACCTAATGGCAGCGAACACTCCGCCTATGTTTTGAGTAATCGAAAAACTGCATTGCCACGTGAACACAGGCAAAGAAGTAAGCCTATTTACTTCGCCAACAACACAAGAAAACGTACGACAACTTCAAAACTGTAAGTAACAGAAAGAAAACGTGAAACATTCTTATTTCCATTCGTAAATGCATAACCAACAGAATATAAATTACCTTATACTGTTTACAGATGACATGTTGTATATTGTGTAGCTTAACAGTTAAAAAAAACATGAGGACAATAATATAATGTAAGGTATGTTACTTTTCGCCAATTAAGTTAAAAATTCAACTTTTACATAATGCTGTAAACGACGCAAATGTTAATATGTTAATAACAAATTTACAGTTAAAAATAAAAAAAGAACCAACTGACGATAGCACAAAAGTGCTGAAACATGTATGGGTGAAACAAAAGGAAGAAGGTGTCTTGCATAAGGTGGAACTTCTCATCCCATTTTCTTAGCAAGCATGGAGACAACATGAAGAACTGCACCACAAGATATTTATTTCTACACAGGTATTTCCATCGCAGCTCTTCAACAAATATCTGAACACAGCCATCAGACTTCATAAAAGCATACTCAACATTAAGTTCTATAAACTATGTTTGGCTTATAAAATTGTACCTAACTGTGTAACAATAGCTGTAAACAACATGTCACCAGCAGCACAGCAGACAAAATATAAAGCAGAAATCATGTGGATAAAGCAGGAAATCCGGTCTTTGTATTCCCAAAAACATACTCTGAATATTGAATTATACAAATTGCAATAAGAATTATCTAATCACATAACATACCCTCCATTTTTGATTAACTAATTTACAGGTTTAGAAGATACACTGAGACCATAATAGGCAGAAAACAGACAATCCAACAAAAGAAAATCACAAAAATGTTAAATCACTCAGAAACCCACAAATCCCACCAGCAATACAACAAACACACCTTTCACAAAAGAGTGATTAATCTAACATACATAAAATTGTCTGAACAAGAAAACAGCCTACTTAAAAAAGGGTCCCAAACATAACTTTAACACAATGGTGTCACATAGGACAGTAGAAAATATAATAACAGAAACGGAAAACATTATAAAGCAACAAGAAAAACTAAACACACCTGAATTTAATGCAAACTTAAAAAGAGGACTAGTTGCTGAGGAAATAAGAAATATAATCAAAGAGAATAAAACCATCATAAAAGAAAACATTGGGACTCCTGAAGAAAAAACCTTCAGAAAACTACAGAATAAATTAACAGAAGGAAATGCCATCATCACAAAATCTGACAAAGGTAATTCAATAGTAATCATAAACATACAGGAATACATTCACAAAGCATTAGAATTCATCCGAAGCAACAACATCACAGAATTAACAAGTGACCCAACAAACCGATACCAAAATAAGTTACAGAAAACCGTGAGAAACATAGTAACAGTTTTCACAGAAACACAGATTAAAAAAATGATACTGAAACATCCCTAGGTCCCCACCCTAAAATCATTGCCTAAAGTTCACAAACCTGGATTACCCATACATTCATTAATTAACATCACCAAAACACGAACATACCACTTAGCCAAAAACACATACACTCTGCCACAGCCAATATACAAATACACTGACAACAGAAGTCTAAAGAATTCAAGTGACTTAATAGAAAAAATAAAAATGAAAACATACCAAACACAGCAACATTGGTTTCATTTGATATAATTTCAATGTACACACACATCCCAACAGAAGAAACCATCAACATAATAGAAAGAAACCTCCAACTGCAAGGAAACATACGCACAACAAACATACAAGAAATATTAGCCGTACTCAGGCTCATCACAGAACAGAACTACTTCACATTCAACAACAGATTTTACTCTCAACAAGATGGACTACCCATGTGATCCACAATCAGTGGCCTCCTAGCTGGCATTTTTCTCAACCAGATGGAAAAACAAATCTTTGACCAAATAGTAATACCAAAACAGTACAAAATAATATATTGGTTCAGGTACATTGATGACATAATTTGCTTAATAGATGAACCACTGTCCCGCATAATAGAACTTCATGATAACATAAACTCCATCCACCCACAAATACAATTCACCATAGAAACACAACCAGTTGATCTCACTATACACAAGAGAAACAACTAACATTAATTCACAATCAACAGAAAACCCACACTCACCAGCACCATTATTCATAACCACTCCAATCACCCCATAGCACACAAAGAAGCCAGAATCAGATATTTACTTCACAGGCTAAACAAAATACCCATGAATTACCATTACTACACACAAGAACTGAACACAATAAAACAAATTGCACAGGAGAATGGATATGACGCAAAGAGTGTAGACAAAATAAACCACAAAATACAAAAACAAACAGCACATAACCATGAAGCACACTCACATACAAACACAACTCATCACACAACAAATCAGCAGACAGTAAGCAACAAATGGCACATAATGACTTACAACAACAAAATCACACACAGGGTGGTTATATACAAAAGAAACAAGGACTCAACATAGCATACTGAACCAACAACACAATACAGAGCAGACTGGGAAGAATTACCACCAACACTGACAAATACAGCCAGTCTGGCATCTACCAACTTACTTGCAACTGCTGTCAATTTGTATATGTGGGCCAAACATGCAGGACCTTCAGAACAAGATATAATGAACACCTCAGAGCACTGAAAAGCAATAGCACACATTCAACATTTGCAGACCACCTGGTAGCACACAACCACCACCCAACAAACATTGAAACTGACCTTCACATCGTAAAAACTAGCAGCAGCCTATACCAAAAATTAACTATAGAAGAAAACTACCACACCCAAAAGTCAATAGCTCAAGGAAAGAAAGACCTCAATGATTACACATCACTGTGCTACAAAACTCTCTTCACCACAATAGAAGAAGTATACAAGTAAAACACACACACACACACACACACACACACACAAACAAATTCTCTCTCTTTTCTTTCTTTCTCTCTCTCTCTCTCTCTCTCTCTCTTTCTCTCTCTCTCTGCCCCAATACTTTTCACACACACGCAAACCTACGTAAACCTTACACCACTAACACCAAATACAATTCAAACTCGCGCGCCTCACCCAGCAGAACACGCTACGAAACAAATGAACGCCACACAGCCACCACAACACCTAATGGCAGCGAAAACTCCGCCTATGTTTTGAGTAATCGAAAACCTGCATTGCCACGCGAACACAGGCAAAGAAGTAAGCCTATTTACTTCGCCAA
Organism: Schistocerca cancellata; assembly: GCF_023864275.1. NCBI lineage: Eukaryota > Metazoa > Arthropoda > Insecta > Orthoptera > Acrididae > Schistocerca > Schistocerca cancellata. Next base: position 523,569,520 of record NC_064631.1, read on the forward strand.
CAACACAAGAAAACGTACCACAACTTCAAAACTGTAAGTTACAGAAAGAAAACGTGATACAGTCTTATTTCCGTTCGTATATGCATAACAAACAGAAAATAAATTACGTTTTGCTGTTTGCAGATGACATGTTGTATATTGCGTAGCCTTACAGCTGCCAAAACAAGAGGACAATAACATAATGTAAGGTATGTGACTTTTCGTTAATTAAGTTATAAATGCAATCTTTACATAATGTTGTAAACGACGCTAATGCTAATATGTTAACAACAAATTTACAGTTAAAAATAAAAATAGAACCCACTGACGATAGCACAAATGTGCTGAAACATGTATGGGTGTAACAAAAGAAAAAAGGTATCTTGCATAAGGCGGAACTTCTCATCCCATTTTCTTAGCAAGCACAGAGACAACAAGAAGAACAGCACCACAAGATGATTAATGTAGCTACAGTTTATAAACAGTTCTGGTGCTTGGTATTTTCTACTATGTAGAAACATTTTGGACTGTACTTACAAGTTGCGTGGACAGTTTTCTACATATTACGCTTCACTGGCATTTTTGGTGTTGTTACTCTTCTTAGAAATACTAATTTGCTGTTTTTTCACACATTTCACGGCACTAGGACAGAACACTTGTTTTGATGCAACGTTTGGTTTGTGTTGCCGACTGTGAGATGTTATTCCCAAAGATCTACATCTACACTCCTGGAAATTGAAATAAGAACACCGTGAATTCATTGTCCCAGGAAGGGGAAACTTTATTGACACATTCCTGGGGTCAGATACATCACATGATCACACTGACAGAACCACAGGCACATAGACACAGGCAACAGAGCATGCACAATGTCGGCACTAGTACAGTGTATATCCACCTTTCGCAGCAATGTAGGCTGCTATTCTCCCATGGAGACGATCGTAGAGATGCTGGATGTAGTCCTGTGGAACGGCTTGCCATGCCATTTCCACCTGGCGCCTCAGTTGGACCAGCGTTCGTGCTGGACGTGCAGACCGCGTGAGACGACGCTTCATCCAGTCCCAAACATGCTCAATGGGGGACAGATCCGGAGATCTTGCTGGCCAGGGTAGTTGACTTACACCTTCTAGAGCACGTTGGGTGGCACGGGATACATGCGGACGTGCATTGTCCTGTTGGAACAGCAAGTTCCCTTGCCGGTCTAGGAGTGGTAGAACGATGGGTTCGATGACGGTTTGGATGTACCGTGCACTATTCAGTGTCCCCTCGACGATCACCAGTGGTGTACGGCCAGTGTAGGAGATCGCTCCCCACCCCATGATGCCAGGTGTTGGCCCTGTGTGCCTCGATCGTATGCAGTCCTGATTGTGGCGCTCACCTGCACGGCGCCAAACACGCATACGACTATCATTGGCACCAAGGCAGAAGCGACTCTCATCGCTGAAGACGACACGTCTCCATTCGTCCCACCATTCACGCCTGTCGCGACACCACTGGAGGCGGGCTGCACGATGTTGGGGCGTGAGCGGAAGACGGCCTAACGGTGTGCGGGACCGTAGCCCAGCTTCATGGAGACGGTTGCGAATGGTCCTCGCCGATACCCCAGGAGCAACAGTGTCCCTAATTTGCTGGGAAGTGGCGGTGCGGTCCCCTACGGCACTGCGTAGGATCCTACGGTCTGTGCGTGCATCCGTGCGTCGCTGCGGTCCGGTCCCAGGTCGACGGGCACGTGCACCTTCCGCCGACCACTGGCGACAACATCGATGTACTGTGGAGACCTCACGCCCCACGTGTTGAGCAATTCGGCGGTACGTCCACCCGGCCTCCCGCATGTCCACTATACGCCCTCGCTCAAAGTCCGTCAACTGCACATACGGTTCACGTCCACGCTGTCGCGGCATGCTACCAGTGTTAAAGACTGCGATGGAGCTCCGTATGCCACGGCAAACTGGCTGACACTGACGGCGGCGGTGCACAAATGCTGCGCAGCTAGCGCCATTCGACGGCCAACACCGCGGTTCCTGGTGTGTCCGCTGTGCCGTGCATGTGATCATTGCTTGTACAGCCCTCTCGCAGTGTCCGGAGCAAGTATGGTGGGTCTGACACACCGGTGTCAATGTGTTCTTTTTTCCATTTCCAGGAGTGTACATGGATACTCTGTAAATCAAATTTAAGTTCCTGTCAGAGGGCTCATCGAACCACTTCCTCAATTCTCTATTATTCCAATCTCGAATAGCGCGTGGAAAGAATGAACACCTATATCTTTCCGTACGAGTTCTGGATTTCCTTGTTTTATCGTGGTGATCGTTCCTCCCTATGTAGGTCGGTGTCAACAAAATATTTTCGCATTCGAAGGAGAAAGTTGGTGATTGGAATTTCATGAGAAGATTCCATCGCAACGAAAAATGCCTTTCTTTTAATGATTTCCAGCCCAAATCCCGTATCATTTCTGTGACACTCTCTCCCATATTTCTCGATAATACAAAACATGGTGCCTTTCTTTGAACTTCGATGTAGTCCGTCAGTCCAATCTGGTACGGATCCCACACTGCGCAGTGGGATTCTAAAAGAGAACGGACAAGCGTAGTGTAGGCAGTCTCCTTAGTAGGTCTGTTACATTTTCTAAGTGAAAAACGCAGTCTTTGGTTAGCCTTCTCACCACATTTTCTATGTGTTCCTCCCAATTTAAGTTGTTCGTAATTGTAATACCTAGGTATTTAGTTGAATTTACGGCTTTTAGATTAGACTGATTTATCGTGTAACCGAAGTTTAACGAGTTCCTTTTAGCACTCATGTGGATGACCTCACACTTTTCGTTATTTAGGGTCAACTGCCAATTTTCGTACCATTCAGATATCTTTTCTAAATCGTTTTGCAGTTAGTTTGATCTTCTGATGACTTAATTAGGTGATAAACGACAGTATCATTTGCAAACAGCCGAAGACGGCCGCTCAGATGGTCCCCGAAATCTTTTATATAGATAAAGAATAGCAAAGGGCCTATAACACTAACTTGGGGAACGCCATAAATCACTTCTGCTTTATTCGATGACTTTCCGTCAGTTACCACGAACTTTGACCTCTCCGACAAGAAATGACGAATCTAGTCACATAACTGAGACAATATTCCATAGGCACGCAATATCACTACGAGCCGCTTGTGTTGTACAGTGTAAAAAGCCTTCCGGAAATCCAGAAATACGGAATCTATCTGAAATCCCTTGTCAATAGCTCTCAACGCTTCATGTGAATAAAGAGCTAGTTGTGTTTCACAGGAACGATGTTTTCTAAACCCATGTTTACTGTGTGTCAATAGAACGTTTTCTTTGAGGTAATTCATAATTTTCGAACACAATATATGTTCTAAAATCCTGCGGCATATCGACAATATCGATATGGGCTTGTAATTTAGTGGATTACTCGTACTACCTTTCTTGAATATTGATGTGACCTGTGCAACTTTCCTGTCTTTGGGTACGGATCTTTCGTCAAGCGAACGGTTGTAAATTATTGTTAAGTATGGAGCTAATGCATCAGCATTCTCCCAAAGGAACTTAATTGATATACAGTCTTTTATTAAGTGATTTAAATTGCTTCACTACTCCGAGGATATTTACTTCTACGTTACTCATGTTGGCAGCTTTTCTCGATTCGAATTCTGGAATATTTACTTCGTCTTATTTTGAAAAGCCATTTCGGAAGACTGTGTTTAGTAACTCTGCTTTGGCAACACTGTCTTCAGTAGTATCTCCATTGCTATCGCGCAGGGAAGGCGTTGATGGTTTCTTGCCGCTAACACACTTCACATACGACCAGAATCTCTTTGGATTTTCTGCCAGGTTTCGAGATAAAGTTTCGTTGTGGAAACTGTTGTAGGCATCTCACACTGAAGTCAGCGCTAAATTTCGAGCTCCTATAAAAGATCGTCAATCTTGGTGATTTTGCGTCTATTTAAATTTGGAATGTCTTTTTCGTCGTTTATGTTAGTGTACCAAGGAGGATCAGCTCCGACGTTTGTTAATTTATTTGGTATAAATCTCTGAATTGCTGCCGATACTATTTCTTTGAATTTAAGCCACATCTGATCTACACTTATATTATTAATTTGGAATGAGTGGAGATTGTCTCTCAGGAAGGCATCAAGTGAATTTTTATCTGCTTTTTTGAATAGGTATGTTTTTCGCTTACTTTTCGAGGAATTGGGGATTACAATATTCAATCTCGCTACGACAACCCTTTGTTCACTAAGCCCTGAATCGATTTTGATGGTCGTTATTAACTCAGGATTATTTGTTGCTAAGAGGTCAAGTGTGTTTTCACAACTAATTACTATTCGCGTGGGCTCATGAACTAACTGCTCGAAACAATTTTCAGAGAATGCGTTTAGCCCGATTTCGGATGATATTTTACGCGTACCTCCGGAATTATTACAAGTATTTTCGCCAACATATCGAGGGTAAATTAAAGTCACCACTAACTTTTATCGTATCAGTCGGGCACGTGTTTAAAATCAAACTTAAGTTTTCTCTGAACCTTTCAGCAACTGTATCATCTGAATTGGGAGGTCGGTAAAAGGATACAATTATTAATTTATTTCGATGACCTTTGCCCATACCAACACATAGGAAGTATCTACATCAATTTCACGACAAGTTAAACTACTTCTAACAGCAACAAATACGTCATCGCCAACCGTGTTTAGCTTATCCTTTCGGAACACCGTTAGGTTCTTCGTGAGCTTATATCCGGCTTTAGCCAGCTTTCAATGCCTATAACGATTTGAGCATCAGTGCTTTCAATTGGCGCTTGGAGCTCTGGTACTTTCCCAACACAGCTACGAATATTTACAACTGTTATACCAATGGTTCCTGCATCTACGTTCTTCCTGTGTTTAGCCTGCATTCTTAGTGACTGAAGCCCTTCTTGTGTTTTCCCGAGACCCTCTAACCTAAAAAAAACCGCCCAGTTCACGCCACACAGCCCCTGCTACCCGTTTAGCCGCCTCCTCCGTATAGTGTATACCTCACCTATTCAGAGGAATCCGAAACCCAACCGCCCTTTGGCGCAAGTCGAGGAATCTGCAGCCTACACGGTCACGTCTGTGCCTCTGGTTTAGACCCTCCACTCGGCTCTGTACCACAGGTCCGCAATCGGTCCTGTCGACCATGCTGCAAATGGTCAGCTCTGCTTTCATCTTGCAAGCAAGACTGGCAGCTTTTACCACTTTGTTTTCTTTTTTTCTTTTTTTTTTTTTTTTGTCATCAGTCTACTGACTGGTTTGATGCGGCCCGCCACGAATTCCTTTCCTGTGCTAACCTCTTCATCTCAGAGTAGCACTTGCAACCTACGTCCACAATTATTTGCTTGACGTGTTCCAATCTCTGCCTTCCTCTACAGTTTTTGCCCTCTACAGCTCCCTCTAGTACCATGGAAGTCATTCCCTAATGTCTTAGCAGATGTCCTATCATCCTGTCCCTTCTGCTTATCAGTGTTTTCCACATATTCCTTTCCTCTCCGATTCTGCGTAGAACCTCCTCATTCCTTACCTTATCAGTCCACCTAATTTTCAACATTAGTCTATAGCACCACATCTCAAATGCTTCGAGTCTCTTCTGTTCCGGTTTTCCCACAGTCCATGTTTCACTACCATACAATGCTGTATTCCAGGCGTACATCCTCAGAAATTTCTTCCTCAAATTCCCTTGGCCAGAAATGCCTTTTTTGTCATAGCGAGTCTGCTTTTGATGTCCTCCTTGCTCCGTCCGTCATCACTGCCTAGGTAGCAGAATTCCTTAACTTCATTGACTTCGTGACCATCAATCCTGATGTTAAGTTTGTCGCTGTTCTCATTTCTACTACTTCTCATTACCTTCGTCTTTCTCCGATTTACTCTCAAACCATACTGTGTACTCATTAGACTGTTCATTCCGTTCAGCAGATCATTTAGTTCTTCTTCACTTTCACTCAGGATAGCAATGTCATCAGCGAATCGTATCATTGATATCCTTTCACCTTGTATTTTAATTCCAGTCCTGAACCTTTCTTTTATTTCCATCATTGCTTCCTCGATGTACAGACTGAAGAGTAGGGGCGAAAGGCTACAGCCTTGTCTTACACCCTTCTTATTACGAGCACTTCATTCTTGATCGTCCACTCTTATTATTCCCTCTTGGTTGTTGTACATATTGTATATGACCCGTCTCTCCCTATAGCTTACCCCTACTTTTTTCAGAATCTCGAACAGCTTGCACCATTTTATATTGTTGAACGCTTTTTACAGGTCGACAAATCCTTTGAAAGTGTCTTGATTTTTCTTTAGCCTTGCTTCCATTATTAGCCGTAACGTCAGAATTGTCTCTCTCGTCCCTTTACTTTTCCTAAAGCCAAACTGATCGTCACCTAGCGCATTCTCAATTTTCTTTTCCATTCTTCTGTATAATATTCTTGCAAGCAGCTTCGATGCATGAGCTGTTAAGCTGATTGTGCGATAATTCTAGCACTTGTCAGCTCTTGCCGTCTTTGGAATTGTGTGGATGATGCTTTTCCGAAAGTCAGGTAGTATATCGCCAGATTCATATATTCTACACACCAACGTGAATAGTCGTTTTGTTGCCACTTCCCCCAATGATTTTAGAAATTCTGATGGAATGTTATCTATCCCTTCTCCCTTATTTGACCGTAAGTCCTCCAAAGCTCTTTTAAATTCCGATTCTAATACTGGATCCCCTATCTCTTCTAAATCGACTCCTGTTTCTTCTTCTATCACATCAGACAAATCTTCACCCTCATAGAGGCTTTCAATGTATTCTTTCCACCTATCTGGTCTCTCCTCTGCACTTAACAGTGGGATTCCCGTTGCACTCTTAATGTTACCACCGTTGCTTTTAATGTCACCAAAGGTTGTTTTGACTTTCCTGTATGCTGAGTCTGTCCTTCCGACAATCATATGTCTTCACATTTTTCCTGCAGCCATTTCGTCTTAGCTTCGCTGCACTTCCTATTTGTTTCATTCCTCAGCGACTTGTATTTCTGTATTCCTGATTTTCCCGGAACATGTTTGTACTTCCTCCTTTCATCAATCAACAGAAGTATTTCTTCTGTTACCCATGGTTTCTTCGCAGCTACCTTCTTTGTACCTATGTTTTCCATCCCAACTTCTGTGATGGCCCTTTTTAGAGATGTCCATTCCTCTTCAACTGTACTGCCCATTGCGCTATTCCTTATTGCTGTATCTATAGCGTTAGAGAACTTCAAACGTATCTCGTCATTCCTTAGTACTTCCGTATCCCACTTCTTTGCGTATTGATTCTTCCTGACTAATGTCTTGAACTTCAGCCTACTCTTCATCACTACTATATTGTGATCTGAGTCTATATCTGCTCCTGGGTACGCCTTACAATCCAGTATCTGATTTCGGAATCTCTGTCTGACTATGATGTAATCTAATTGAAATCTTCCCGTATCTCCCGGCCTTTTCCAAGCATACCTCCTATTGTTGTGATTCTTGAACAGGGTATTCGCTATTACTAGCTGAAACTTGTTACAGAACTCAATTAGTCTTTCTCCTCTTTCCTTCCTTGTCCCAAGCCCATATTCTCCTGTAACCTTTTCTTCTACTCCTTCCCCTACAACTGCATTCCAGTCGCCCATGACTATTAGAGTTTCGTCCCCCTTTATATACTGCATTACCCTTTCAATATCCTCATACACTTTCTCTATCTGTTCATCTTCAGTTTGCGACGTCGGCATGTATACCTGAACTATCGTTGTCGGTGTTGGTCTGCTGTAGACTCTGATTAGAACAACACGGTCACTGAACTGTTCACAGTAACACACCCTCTGCCCTACCTTCCTAATCATAACGAATCCTACACCTGTTATATCATTTTCTGCTGCTGTTGATATTACCCGATACTCATCTGACCAGAAATCCTTGCCTTCCTTCCACTTCACATCACTGACCCCTACTATATCTAGATTGAGCCTTTGCATTTCCCTTTTCAGATTTGCTAGTTTCCCTACCACGATCAAGCTTCTGACATTCCACGCCCCGACTCGTAGAACGTTATCCTATCGTTGATTATTCAATCTTTTTCTCATGGTTACCTCCCCCTTGGCAGTCCCCTCCCGGAGATCCGAATGGGGGACTATTCCGGAATCTTTTGCCAATGGAGAGATCATCATGACACTTCTTCAAATACAGGCCACATGTCCTGTGGATACACGTTACGTATCTTTAATGCAGTGGTTTCCATTGCCTTCTGCATCCTCATGTCGTTGGTCACTGCTGATTCTTCCGCCTTTAGGAGCAATTTCCCACCCCTAGGACAATGGAGTGCCCTGAACCTCTATCCGCTCCTCCGCCCTCTTTGACAAGGCCGTTGGCAGAATGAGGCTGACTTCTTATGCCGGAAGTCTTCGGCCGCCAATGCTGATTATTTATCAAAATTTAGGCTGTGGCGGGGATCGAACCCGGGACCGAAGACGTTTTGATTATGAATCAAAGACGCTACCCCTAGATCACGGGTACAAAGTTCACGTAGCCACTTGAAACCAGAAAGAATCTCTTCTGATGCAAAGTGACACATTTCAGTGGTACCGACGTGAGCAACCACGTGAAGTTGGCTGCACCCTGTGCTCTTCCTGACATCCGGGAGGACCCTTTCCACATCTGGAATGACTCTACCCGGTATGCACACAGAGTGAACATTATTTTATTACGCTTCTTGTCAGCCAAGTCCTTAAGGGGCCCCATAATGCGCCTAACTTTGGAGCTCCCAACTTCCAATAATCCCACCCTCTGTGATTGCCCGGATCTTGCAGGCTGAGTAGTTTCCTCTGAAACAGGACCGGCGACAGCATCTGGCTCAGCGACAGTGTCAGCCACAGACAGCACTTGGAACCTGTTTGTCAGACAAACCGGGGACACCTTACGTGCGGCCACCTGGGAAGACTTTCGCCGCCTGCTTCGCCCCGGGGCGATCTCCCACTCGACCGCGGGTGAATGATCAGCCTCAGTGCGAGCAGTAACTGGATTGGCCACCGGTGAGTACCGATCGGAGGACTCTGACGTGTTGCACGTCCGTTGGATCCCCACGGCCGGCCCACAACAGTGATGCCTATCCATTGCAGCCTCAAGCTGTGTAGCAAAAGTTTTATTGCCAATTTCCCAGTGTAATTATTGAAGTATATGTGATCTGTTTGTGTATGCACACACACACACACACACACACACACACACACACACACACACACACACATACACACAAACACACAAATGCATGCTGTGAAATGTGAAAAAAAAACCGCAAATTTACGTTTATAAGAAGAGGGACAACACTAAATATGCAGAGGAGCGTAATATGTATAAAATCGTCCATGCAACCTGTAAGCACAGTTTGAAATGTTACTACATAATAGCAAAAACTAACCACCAGAGCCGGCCGGGATGGCCGAGCAGTTCTAGGCGCTACAGTCTGGAACCGCGCGACCGCTACGGTCGCAGGTTCGAATCCTGCCTCGGAGACGGATGTGTGTGATGTCCTTAGGTTCGTTAGGTTTAAGTAGTTCTAAGTTCTAGGGGACTGATGACCTGAGAAGTTATGTACCATAGTGCTCAGAGCCATTTGAACTATTTTTAGCCACCAGAACTGTTTGCAATCTATAGATACATTGACCAAAATGTAAACTAAATAGAAGAAATATGTACATATTCCCGGCCACTGAAGATGCCTTGTAGAAAATAAAAGCGAAACGCGTATGGAAAGATAATTGTGTTTCATTCAGATGTAGTCAGACGGTGCATATAGGAAAAATTAACAGTATACCGTAATGTTTAAGGAAATTACAATTATTATATTTAATTGACTGACTGAAGTTTGGTTCTTGTTGTGGTGATGGTGGTGGCGGTAATCAATCAGAAGACTGGTTTGATGTAGCTCTCCATGCTCTTAATGTGCTAGTCCCTTCGTCTTAGCGTTACTACTGCATCGCACACTTATTTTAGCCTGCTTAGAATATTCGAGCCGTTGTCATCCTCTACAGTTTTACACTGTGACCCCTACGTCCCTCCATGACAACATCCACTATTCCTTGACGCCTTTGAACATGTCCCATCAACCGATTCAGCTGCGTCGTCCGAACAAGACACAGCCATGGCAAAATCACCACAGGCGCAAAGATGTGATCTGGTCCCAGTGCCAAAGAGACTCGCCACTTGCGCGTGTTCCAACAGCGCCACGGGCTGCTCTGAGGATGAAGATATCGACTTCGCCTCGGTCAATGGCCAGCCGAGCTCAATTCGCCAATGACCGGACGACAACGGACAGAAGGCTACTCCGAAGATAAAAGAGCAGCTCTCGTCCACTGGGTTATAGATCATCGTCCAGGGTTGACTAAGACAAGGAACGACGTTTAGTGAACTATTACAAGTAAAAAGGCAGTTGTTGTGGGTTGCGTCTGGTATGTACTGTCAAGTTTACCTACGATTATCTGCGCTTAGCCATTGAGGGCCTTATTCAACCAGTCACAAAGATAAATAAACCTTTTTAACTCATCTGTGTTTCTTTGTTACTAATTTGTTGCAGTGTTGTAGAACCTTAGTTCTCCTATCCTCTTACCTGACCCTGGGGCATAGCTTTGTAATAGTGCGAGGCAGTGTCTTAGCGGTGTACTGCGCCAGCAGTCGTTTCACAAACTCACCGCATGTACGATCTCCTATCGCTACAACAGTGGCAACTTGGCTTCCACAGCAGTAGCGACGAGGCCTTTAAAAAACCGGGACGAGGGCTTAGAAAAGATTCCATCTTTTAGTCAACTTCTGTCATAAATTTCTCTTTAATCCAGCTCGATTCAGTACCAACTCATTTGTGATTCGATCTAACGATCTGATCTTCGAAGTTGTTCTGTATAACCACACATGAGAACCTTCTGTTCTCTCCTTGTCAAAAATGTTTATCGTCCAAGTTTCACTTCCATAGAAGACTACAATCCAGAAAAATACCTCTAGAAAGGACTTTGTAACATTTTGATCTTTATTCGATCTTGACAATTTTTCTTTTTTCCGAAATGCGTTTCTTGACGTTGCCAGTCTGTATTTTATATCGTCTATACCTCTGCCATCATGAGTTGGTCTGATCCCAAAAGAGCCAAAACTCGTCCACTACTTTTAGGGCCTCATTTCGTAATCCAATTACCCTAGAATCTGGCTTCATTCTGCATTTCACTACACGTGTTCTGCTGTTGTTCATATTACTACCTCCGTTCAAGACGCTGTCCATTACGTTCAACTTCCAAGTCCTTTTTATGATGTCATTTGGTTCAATTTTATTACCTTTGTTTCACTTTTGTCAATGTTCACCTTCAAATCTCTTTTCAAGACGCTACCCACTTCGTTCAACTGGTGTTCCATGTCATTTGCCGTCTGAGACTGGTAACTGAAAAATACATCTGTTTATTTCAGTGCCAGCCGGGGTGGCCGAGCGGTTCTAGGCGCTACAGTCTCGAACCGCGCGACCGCTGCGGTCGCAGTTTCGAATCCTGCCTCGGGAGTGGATGTGTGTGATGTCTTTAGGTTAGTTAGGTTTAAGTAGTTCTAAGTTCTAAGGGACTGACGACCCCAGAAGTTAGCTCCCATAGTGCTCAGAACCATTTGAACCATTTTTTTTATTGTTTATTTCACTCTTTCACAAGCAAGAGATCTTCACACATCATTCATAGATTGCTCGAAGTGGCAATTTCCGATTAATTTGTATATTTATGTTGTATCTTTCAGACGAGAAGAGGACAGCGGCAGCCGATCACACCTGCACCAGCGCTACAGTGATCGATTACGATTGCCAATGTCATATTATTTTTGGGAGTGAAATCACAAAGGCACTTTCTGCAATCTAGGGGTCATTCCGTTTTGTAACGCCTGAGAAATGCAGAACTATTGCGCGACTGTATTTGTTGAGCAGTAATCTGACAGCGACCCGCATCCGCGGTCAGGTTTGCGATGCGAGAGCAATCCGAGCGTGCAGACACAACGGGCGCGCACGGGAGAGCGTCCTGATCGGCCGGCCATCGGACACCGCAGCGAACTTAACAGCGGTCGCTGTAATTACTGGGATTCACGCATGGGGACAGCTGGAAAATGACTTCCCGCAATCCGTGGGTCCGCGCGGCGCGCACACGTCACCGTGGCCAGCAATCACATTTGGCGTGCGTATCTGGCATCTGCTATGATTGCGGCCGACCCCTGCACGCGCGGCTGAAGAACGACAACGACAAACAGCGCCCGCCGCGGCCGTAGCTGCGGGCGGCTTCCGGCGGCCGGCACGCCGGGGCGGAAAGCCAGCGCGCTCTGCGCTGGCGCCAGTCGGCTGGCTTTCATTCCGCGCGAGGTTTGATGTATTCCTGCGCGCCGGCGGTTTACGGCCGGCAATCTGTCTGCCGGCCGCCGCGGACACGACGCCCCAGCGCGCTGCCATATGTACTGCCTGCGGGCGGGCGCCGGTTCGTTCACACACTGCTCTCCTCATAGCCACGGCGCTTCACTGGCGCTCTGACAGGCGTCGCAAAGTACCTCACCATCTGGTCCGTAAGCACGCGCCAGAGTCACGCTTACTGCACAGTTCCTAGTCCGCGCACGATTGTACGATTAACTTAACCCTACTTCAGGTCGCCAAATAACGGAACTCACTTCACACTTCCTAAAATATTCCGTGCTATTACGTCCTGGTCGAATGAATTTCGTGTTGAAACTGGCAATGGCAAGGAAAGCGTTTTTGAAGAAGAGAAATTTGTTAACATCGAGTATAGATTTAAGTGACAGGAAGTCGTTTCTGAAAGTATTTGTATGGAGTGTAGCCATGTATGGAAGTGAAACATGGACGATAAATAGTTTAGACATGAAGAGAATAGAAGGTCTCGAAATGCAGTGCTACAGAAGAATGCTGAAGATTAGATGCGTAGGTCACATACCTAATGAGGAGGTATTGAACAGAACTGGGGAGAAGAGGAGTTTGTGGCACAACTTGACAAGAAGAAGGGATCGGTTGGTAGGACATGTTCTGAGGCATGAAGGGATCACCAATTTTGTACTGGAGGGCTGCGTGGAGGGTAAAAATCGTAGAGGGAGACCAATAGATGAATACACTAAGCAGATTCAGAAGTATGTAGGCTGCAGTAGGTACTGGGAGATGAAGGAACTTGCACAGGATAGAGTAGCATGGAGAGATGCATCAAACCAGTCTCAGGACTGAAGACCACAACAACAACAACCCAACGTTTTGCCTCCATCCGAGGACTTCTTCTTTCGCATTTTCGCAGGTCCAATGCAGACACTGGCCCGACACTATACAGTCAGTAGCGTGACGGGGGTGGGGGGTGGGGGGGCGCAGACTGGACTGTGGAAATTAACAGGGTATAAGCGTGTATCATCTTTAGCTTAGGAGGAACACTAAAAGAAGCATTCGAGATGGAGGTTAAAACATCATAATAGGGGAACGGTTTCAGACACGGTGCTCACGTCTTGATGGAATATTCACAGAACGTAATCCAATAAATAAGAGAATTGCCAAGGTACGATGACGATGAGCGATCCAGTCTGTGCGATGGACTTCAAGAAAAGCTGCAATCGCCTTTGAAGTTGTCCTCCACCTATGGGTAAGAAACGTTGGGCGCCAACAAAAAATTTACCCTGCCACGATATAACAGCACGGAATATTTTAGTGACATTTAGGCCCATATAGCTTTACACTTAAAAAGTGCTTTATTGGCGCGTTTCGGTCATGGTTTATGATCAGAATATCGGAAAGAAACTTGATACAAAGTTTAGTGTCCTGAGATAGCTCTAGTAACGTACGTGCTAGAGCAAAATAGTGTGCTGTGACTGCTTTTGTAGGGTTGGATCCAAGAGGGGGGCGAGGGGGGGTTTATAACCCATCCAAAAGATGAATTTACTAAAAGTATTTACACAGAGTGATTCCGTGATGATGCTATAAACCCTCAGGGATGATTGAGATGGGTAAATGTATCAAATTAGGGTAAGGGACCCTTGTACGGAAACGATCGTTTCAAAAATTAATAAGCGAAAATATTGTGACTCGTTTGGCGGAATACATGTACGTGTACTGTTGTTGCTAGCACTGTAGGGTCGGTAACTTTCAGAGGTGGCAGTACGAACCAAAACAAGAAAAAATATCTACTAAAAATGTGCCGTATGACACATACCTTAAGATGTATGAGCACTTGTTCATCTACGATGTAATGAACCAGATCTCTTCTAACGAACAAATGCCCGTAGCTCTTACCGTAAGCATTTTAGAGCCCATATTTACTGATCATTTTGTTTTTGTTTTGGTCCATATTACCACCTCTGAAAGTTCCTACCCAACAATCTTACCAGAACAGTAGCGGTACAAGTATTCCATTATCAGAGGTATCAGAACGATTTTCGCTTACGACTTACGACTCGGTCGTTCCCAGACCATGGAGCCTTACATCAACTTATACATTTATCATTCTCCATCATTCCCGAAAGTTTGTAACATAATCACGTAATCCCTGTGTATTTCTTGGTATGTCAGTTTCCCAATTTCTCAGCTGACTTTGCATGAATAGTAACTGAAGATCTTGAAAACAGGAAAGAATGACAACATACATTTATACAGATCTCCCAATGGTTTGCCTCAAGATGCCTCCATGGATGAGTCTGCGGCCAGATCGGTAGCAGAAAACAGTCCATCCACGTAAATGTGGCCTTTTACTGCCTTACTGTATCTGCTGCTCTGTCCGACATGGTTCTTGGGTTCACAGCTGTAAACAGAGAAACCGTACATTGTACAACAAATTCTGCAGGGGATGAGTGAGTCATTTCTGCCCCTCTCCCCCTCTCATCAACAGACAATCCCATGACAAACATATTCCAAAATCATCCTAAATTAGGAACAAAAGATGACCCCGTCCAAAAATGAATTCCGTAACCGCGCTTGTACTGTGTGTCCAGGTGGACAAGTGACTCTTCACGATGACATATCATGGTAGTGTAGTCCGCTGTATGCGTCATCCCAGTAAAAGTAAGTAATGTAACGTGTCGAAGTTGGTTTGGAGACCACAAGGTGTTGTTTGAGCCGCATAGTCAGAGAGAGTATTGTTTCACCGTGCACAGTGGTCCCTTTCCTTGCAGATACGTGAGAATTGTGTGCTGTGTGTACCTATGGAGTGTAGGTGAGCATAATGGTTGCTTGCATAATGTGCTGCTATGTTTGTGTTGTACGGTGAGGGAGATGATCAAATTCAGTGTTGACACATAGCCTACTCCTCTCGAATAGCACCAAGGGGCTCTCCGAGCTTAACATTTCCATCCGGCGGACGGGTCACTGCCACCTGCCCTCACTTCGCGAGACACTCTGTGACCAAAATGGTACTGAAACAGAGGATGACAGACTAAAGGCCGAAATACTAAATGTCTTTTTCCAAAGTTGTTTCACAGAGGAAGATTGCACTGTAGTTCTTTCTCTAGATTGTCGCACAGATGACAAAATGGTAAACATAGAAATAGACGACAGAGGGATAGAGAAACAATTAAAATCGCTCAAAAGAGGAAAGGCCTCTGGACCTGATGGGATACCAGTTCAATTTTACACAGAGTACGCGAAGGAACTTGCCCCCCTTCTTGCAGCGGTGTACCGTAGGTCTCTAGAAGAGCGTAGCGTTCCAAAGGATTGGAAAAGGGCACAGGTCACCCCCGTTTTCAAGAAGGGACGTCGAACAGATGTGCAGAACTATAGACCTATATCTCTAACGTCGATCAGTTGTAGAATTTTGGAACACGTATTGTGTTCGAGTATAATGACTTTTCTGGAGACTAGAAATCTACTCTGTAGGAATCAGCATGGGTTTCGAAAAAGACGGTCATGTGAAACCCAGCTCGCGCTATTCGTCCACGAGACTCAGAGGGCCATAGACACGGGTTCACAGGTAGATGCCGTGTTTCTTGACTTCCGCAAGGCGTTCGATACAGTTCCCCACAGTCGTTTAATGAACAAAGTAAGAGCATATGGACTATCAGACCAATTGTGTGATTGGATTGAGGAGTTCCTAGATAACAGGACGCAGCATGTTATTCTCAATGGAGAGAAGTCTTCAGAAGTAAGAGTGATTTCAGGTGTGCCGCAGGGGAGTGTCATAGGACCGTTGCTATTCACAATATACATAAATGACCTGGTGGATGACATCGGAAGTTCACTGAGGCTTTTTGCAGATGATGCTGTGGTGTATCGAGAGGTTGTAACAATGGAAAGTTGTACTGAAATGCAGGAGGATCTGCAGCGAATTGACGCATGGTGCAGGAAATGGCAATTGAATCTCAATGTAGACAAGTGTAATGTGCTGCGAATACACAGAAAGATAGATCCTTTATGATTTAGCTACAAAATAGCAGGTCAGCAACTGGAAGCAGTTAATACCATAAATTATCTTGGAGTACGCATTAGGAGTGATTTAAAATGGAATGATCATATAATGTTGATCGTCGGTAAAGCAGATGCCAGACTGAGATTCATTGGAAGAATCCTAAGGAAATGCAATCCGAAAACAAAGGAAGTAGGTTACAGTACGCTTGTTCGCCCACTGCTTGAATACTGCTCAGCAGTGTGGGATCTGTACCAGATAGGGTTGATACAAGACATAGAGAAGATCCAACGGAGAGCAGCGCGCTTCGTTACAGGATCATTTAGTAATCGCGAAAGCGTTACGGAGATGATAGATAAACTCCAGTGGAAGACTCTGCAGGAGAGACGCTCAGTAGCTCGGTCCGGGCTTTTGTCAAAGTTTCTAGAACATACCTTCACCGAAGAGTCAAGCAGTATATTGCTCCCTCCTACGTATATCTCGCGAAGAGATCATGAGGATAAAATCAGAGAGATTAGAGCCCACACAGAGGCATACCGACAATCCTTCTTTCCACGAACAATACGAGACTGGAATAGAAGGGAGAACCGATAGAGATACTGAAGGTACCCTCCGCCACACACCGTCAGGTGGCTTGCGGAGTACGGATGTAGATGTAGATGTAGATGTAGACACTACGGAGAGCTTTAGAATTTGATCGAATAAGCTGGCTCAAAGTCTTTACGCCAGGACCTCTCCTTCCGTTACCGGCCAAGTACTGGCAACGAAAATTTCATCCGTCACCAGGATGTGAACCGATTTACATCAGAGATGAGCGCCACCGGACAAGTGTTCGCTATCGAACCACAGTATGAGATGGGTATCAGCCCAGAAAGATGGGTCACACTGGAGATGAGACTGCATGAGAGATAATCTACCGTATCTGGGCGTGCACATGATCAGGTCGTGAATTAAACTGCCCAATTTGTTGTTTTATCATCTCGAATTTCCCACAGCTTTGGCAAGCAATGGAGTACCGCCGGCCGACATGTTACACTGCTTGAGGACAGTGATCGTGGAAATACTCTAACCGACTGGTATTAGAGAAAAGTGTCACACGTTGCCAATGGCAGTCGGTCTCAAAGACGACGGAAAGTTCTACTGTCTGTGAACGCAGTTCCAACTTCATCCGTTGTCGAACGAATGAACGAAGTGAAATGCATGCGGTGCACGTATGGAGCCGGGTACCGCGCAAAACTCCATAGCTCATACTGGCCCGACGGGAAGTAGGTTTGCCTCTTTTCACACCGTCCGAGGAATCGGGTGCACCAACGGTGCAGTCAAACGTTTAATCTATATTGTATGTGGAGGGTGGAATACAGGCCAAAGTTCTTTCAAGTGTGTTTTCGCTGGTGTGACGAATACTCGCGCATCCTATAGCAACTCCAATGGCCCCTCAGATTATTATTACTATTATTATTATTTTGAGTCATGTGTCTTCTAGCTGGTTTGGTGCGACCTGGCAACAATTCCTTTCCTGTGCCGTCCACTTCATCATAGAGTAGCAGTTTCCACCTATTTCCTCAATTATTTACTGACTGTTCCTACCTCTGTCTTCCTCTACAGTTTTTACCCTCTACTGCACCCTCGAATTCCATGGAAGTTAATCCCTGATCTCCTCATACATGTCCACTCATCCTATTCCTTCCTCTTTGAATGTTTTACATATTTTCCTTTCCTCGCCGATTTCAAGGGGAACCTCCTCATTCGTCATCTTGTCGGTCCACACAGATTTCAACATTTGTCTGTAGTACATCTCAGGTACTTAGATCCTCGTCTCTTTCGGTTTTCCCACTATCCTTGATTCGCTACCATACAATGCATTACTCCAAACGTACATTCTCACGAATTTCTTCCTCAAATGAAGGCCTATGTCTCATACCACTGGTCTCTGCTTCATCAGATAAACCACGGCAGGCCATTTCTCTTACACAGAATATCAATGATGTGCTCCATCCGCAGGCGCTAACAGTGACTCATAACGAAAGAAATATCTCGAAAACAAGACTCACACTCACGCCATCTATCCGTGCAAGCAATAAATAACGGTATAAACATAGAATATCGATAGTGAGACGTGCGAAAACGACGAGCAGCGCTTTTTAGTCAACAAAATACGCTGACTAGTAGAACCTAGGGGCGCGGTGCATTTGGAAGGTAACGTGACTCAAGAATCTACAGGCTTGGGGCTGAGAGTGTTATATTCAACGCAAACAGACAATCAGTGCCCTACGATGTCCTCTTGAAAGGTTTTAATGTTGTTTAAAAGCCGCATATAAAAGAAACTCCACTGAGGAAAAGTAACGTGGAGGGAGGTACAGGCCCTTGATTGGCTGGCAAGAACATTTGTTGTGGGAACTGATCACGATACGACACCGTTCCCAACATTATCTACACTACTGGGCGTTAAAATTGCTACGCCACGAAGATGACGTGTCACAAACGCGAAGTTTAACCGACAGGAAGAAGATGCTGTGATATGCAAATGATTAGTTCTTCAGAGCATTCACACAAGATTGGCACCGGTGGTGACACCTACAACTTTCTGAGGAAACTTTCCAACCAATTTCTCAAACATAAACAGCAGTTGACCGGCGTTGCCTGGTGAAACGTTGTTTTGAGGCCTCATGTAAGAAGAAGAAATGCGTACCATCACGTTTCCGACTTTGATAAAGATCGGATTGTAGCCTATCGCGATTGCGGTTTACCGTATCGCGACATTGCTGCTCGCGTTGGTAGGGATCCAATGACTGTTAACAGAATATGGAGTCGGTGGGTTCAGGAGAGTAATACGGAACGTCGTGCTGGATCCCAACGGCCTCGCATCACTAGCAGTCGAGATGACAGGCATCTTTTGCTCATGGCTGTAACGAATCGTGCAGCCACTTGTCGATCCCTGAGTCAACAGATGGGGACGTTTGCAAGACAACAACCATCTGCACGAACAGATCGACGACGTTTGCAGCAGCATGGACTATCAGCTCGGAGACAGTGGCTGCGGTTATCCTTGACGCTGCATCACAGAGAGAAGCGCCTGCGATGGTGTACTCAACCACGAACCTGGGTGCACGAATGGCAAAAAGTAATTTTTTCGGATGAATCCAGGTTCTGTTTAGAGCATCATCACCCCGCGTGATGGTATGGGGTGCCATTGGTTACACGACTTGGTCACCTCTTGTTCGCATTGACGGCACTTAGAATAGTGGACGCTACATTTCAGATCTATTATACCCGTGGCTCTACCCTTCACTCGATCCCTGCGAAACCCTACATTTCAGCAGGATAATGCACGACCGCGACCGCATGTTGCACGTCCTATACGGGCCTCTTTGGATACAGAAAATGTCCGACTGCTGCCTGGCCAGCACATTCTCCAGATCTGTCACCAACTGGAAACGTCTGGTCAATGGTGGCCGAGCAACTGGCTCGTCACAATACGCCAGTCACTTCTCTTGATGAACTGTGGTATCGTTTTGAAGCTGCATAGCCAGCTGTACCTGTACACGCTATCCAAGCTCTGTTTGACTCAATGCCCAGGCGTATCTAGGCCGCTATTACGGCCTGAACTGGTTGTTCTGGGTACTGATTTCTCAGGATCTATGCACCCGAATTGAGTGAAAATGTAATCACTTGTCAGTTGTAGTATACTATATGTGTCCAATGAATACCCGTTTATCATCTGCATTTCTTCTTGGTGTAGCAATTTTAATGGCGAGTAGTGTAGCTCGCTGTGCCAGTAGACGCAGAACGCTATTTCACGAGCACGTGCGGGCGACAGACACAGGATTGGTTTGATTCTGCTATTTCCGAACATACCTAACATTTTGTGTATCGATTGTCTTGCTGCGCTGGCGCCCTTTTTTCCAATTATGCAGCGGTTTGCCGCGGAAGGTTTCAGAATAAGCAATAGTAGATTGGGGAAGGCATAGTGATTTAGTAACGTTAATTGAGGATATGTGCTATCGATTCTTGGAGTTAACATTCATGAAAACAGTTTTCTCTTGACTTGCATTTATTTACACCCCGTGAGAACTAGGTGCCACTCTGGCGTTTTAGTGCATCGTGGTAGATGCGTCCTTTGTGCGACAGGGCACAAAGGTGTATGCGTCGCTAGCGATCGATTGTGTTTGAGTAGTACAAATCAGATTACCGTCCTCTGGTATCCGCAAGTTACGAAATCCACCTGTTCAAAGAACAATACGACCAATATATATGATCTCTTATTCATCGCGTATTTCACTACACACCACAGAGATATTATAAGTTACAAAATTGTACATGGGCTGGGATATGGGAAGAAGGTTGTTACATACGGCTTATGACGATGAAGTAGATGAGGTCGAGCGGTCAGGACTTGTATGTGGGCATCCAGGGCTACCGTTAAATGGCAGAACAGAAAATTAGGTAAAATAAATAGAATATATTTCAGTGTACGGTACACAAAGGGCGCGACTAGGGTCGGAAGTTACTAGGTTTAGGGCACTTTAGGAGGTCGAACAATTATGTGAAGTGGCCAACGGAAGGGGAGGCTGTTCAAGTTAATTGATGTTGGTGGCCGATGGTAAAACGCAGAGCCGGAGGCTCTACCTCGTAAGAAGACGTCTTCTCTGCTCGAGGTCTGGATCACCAGAGAGCGAGACAACTGTGTTCTGCACTGCGGAATCCTCCAGAGTCCACACACGTGACCTGTATTCCACGCTCGTTATTAGCTAAAGACAGCAGCGTGTAGTTTCTAGCAGTTTCAGCAGAGGGCTCAAGACGTCTCTTGTGAGCAGCTTTAACTGGACTAAACTGCCTCGTTTCTGAAAGACAGGCAATTTATGTCACGTAGACACAACGGAAGTCGCTCTGAAATAAAACATGTAAAGATCTGACGGGGCTTTAGAAATAAGTTTTTTAAACCAATTCTCTAAAATATTCCTTGACTGGCTGCCAACCTCTACATTCCTTCCCCTTACAGAGGAGCTGTGACACGCATTGTTTACAAAATGTCGTCAGTCACTTCCCTGAAAGATAATTTAACGTAGTAGGGTCCTTAAAACTGTGGGAGAGATCTGTTACCATATTTCTTTTAGTGAAAATGGGAGGGGACTTACACGTAGTCAAATTTCGTACAGAAATACAATAGCTTCTGTAATTAATAACGAACTATTCTCTATAACTAAAATTTCGACTAGAAAAACTGAAGGACAAGACCAGAAAGATGAGTTGTTGAGATATTAAGTCCCATAGTGCTTAGAGCCATTTGAACCATTTTTAAGCATTTCCTGGATTGTCAATTGAAAATAAGGATCGGTTAGAACCTTACTTTTTCCTCTAAAACGGCAAGTTTCAAGAAAAATATATGTCATGTCAACTGTTCTGCGAGTTTACAGGTTTCAGATTATCAAGAGAGGTTTACTGGCGTGACATAAGCTCGTAAAAGAAAGTTATAGCTATGGAGAAACACACAGGCAATACTCTACAAAAGATAATTAAAAGCTTGTCGTTGTGGCCGAGCGGTTCTGGACGGCTTAGTCCGGAACCACGCGGCTGCTACGGTCTCAGGTTCGAATCCTGCCTCGGGCATGGATGTGTGTCATGTCCTTAGGTTAGTTAGGTTTAAGTAGTTCTAAGTCTAGGGGACTGGTGACCTCAGATGTTAAGTCCCATAGTGCTCAGAGCCCTTTGAACCATTTGATAATTAAAATGTCTGTCAACAGTGAAAAAAAACAGCTAACAATATTCTCGTCCTACACATAAAATTTCACATAAAAGATGGTAACGAATGCAGCTAGAATGTGGTTCCGCGCAACAGAAGCGCATCAGCTACCATCACGATACGCACAATACTCTCGTGCTCCATCCACAGATGGGAACAGGACGGTGTTACACCAGGTTACACTAGTCCACCGTGTCGCCAACAGTGGCTTATTCGACTAGAGAAGTGCGAGATGGGGTGATAAATGAGACTGATCACGCTACTCGACAGCCGCGTTCCAAGTCCCTCCGCAGAACGCAGCGAGGGGACCGAAAGCGCGGGCGGAAAGTGGGCGTGACCGCGAGGCACAAAGCGCCGCCGGGTCCCGGCCCGCCGCTGCGGTCGTGCGTGTAATTGTTCAATTGCGCCGAAAGACGCGGCCGGTGGTGGAGGGCCCGCCGGGGCGCCATCCATCCATCACGCGCGGCCTGCCGTTTGTCAGCGGCCGCTGCGGCGGTGCGCTCCGGTGCGGTGCGATGGACCGTCCGCGCCGCCGCCCGTCCCTGCGCCTTTTGTTTACTGTCCTCCGGCCCGCGTCGTCCCTCATCCAATGCGTCATTACGCGATTCCCGTCGCCGTGTCTCAATCACCGCCCCTGCCAACGCGTTACTGCGTTTACTAGTTGACCGCAAAGCGAATTTACAATCATTGGAACACACTGAAGGGAAGTCAGTGCTTCAAAGCTTCACAGCCAAGAAAATGATGGCGCTCACGTTGCTGGATCACTTCTGGAATTTTATTTGTGCACTAGTGGATTTACCACACAGACGTATTAATGATAGACAGTTCAACTTCATTACAGCATTTTTAATGAACACATTCACCGGTATACTTGGGAAGGCAGGGGAACCAGATCTATCATTGACTATATAATAACGGATCAGGACCTCAGGAAGGCTGTGAGGGACACACGTGTATTCAGGGGATTCTTCGATGACACCGATCACTATTTAATCTGCAGTGAAATTGGTATTGTGAGGCCGAAAGTGCTGGAGCTCAGGTCCATATGTAGGAGGACACGAGTGGAGAAACATCAGGATAAGGAAATCGGGCACAAGTACAGATCAGTGATCTCAGAAAGGTACCAGTTAGTGGAATATAGTCAATTACAGTCATTGGAAAAGGAATGTACACGGTACAGGGCACAGTACTAGAAGTAGCTAAAGATCGTGTGTAAAGGTAGGATGAAGCAAACAGCTTGGTGGAATGACACCGTCAAGGTAGCCTGTAAAAGGGAAAAGAAGGCGTATCACAAATGGCTACATTCTAGAAGATACTCAGGTAGACAGAGAAAGTTATGTTAAACAAAGAAACAAAGCCAAATAGATAATTGCAGCATCCAAGAAGAAATCTTGGGAAGACTTTGGAAACAGTTTGGAGACTTTGGGTCAAGCTGCTGGAAAACCATTCTGGAGTGTAATTAGCAGTCTTCGAAAGGGAGGTAAGAAGCAAATGACAGGTATTTTGGACAGGTCAGGAAAACTGCTGTTGAGTCCAGTTGATGCCTTGGGCAGATGGAGGGAATATTTTGAGGAATTGCTCAATGTAGGTGAAAATACGATCAGTCATGTTTCAGATTTCGATGTACCATGGGATTGGAATGATGACGGAAATAGGATCACATTTGAGGAAGTGCAGAAAATTGTCAATAGATTGCAGTGCAATAAAGAGGCTGGGGTGGATGAAATTATGCCGGAACTCATCAAATACAGTGGAATGTCAGGTCTAAAATGGTGAAACGTCCCCTTAGAAAAATTAATAAATTACTGTGCTGATAAATCTCTTACATTATTTGATTTTCAAACAGCTGAGCAGAACTGAACGTACTCAGACATTTCGGTCTTTCCCTATTCTGATCAACATTAAATAGACACACAATATTTTTAGCGCAACGCAATCCGACTTTTAATAATCCCTACAAAAGAATGCCCCTGACTAACATTAATCTATACCTTTCACAAATCACTTACCTCACCAAAAATCTTCGTTACTCGAACTACTGCAATACAGCGAGCACCACTACTGCTAGCTAAATAAAAGATTCAAACTACTGAAGGCACTAACTACTGATAGGCACAGTTAGCAAATGAAAGATTTTGATAGAGAACAAACAATGTATTTACCTTAATAGTGTTCAAAACTCATAATATATGTACCAGTCCATGATATCCAATATTACAAATTTACTCTTTCTGATGGACACTCGTCCAGATCGTCTGCTCTCAAAATTCCGCCATCTCTCTCCCCACATCCATCACTGCTGGCGGCTCACCTCCAACTGCGCAACTCTACGCGCTGTTAACATCCAGCTGCCCAACACTACAATAGCCAATAACAATGCAAACCAGCCACAGACTGCACACAGCACAGCCAGTGATTTTCATACAGAGCGCTACGTGGCGTTACCAATAAAAAAACCTAAACAGCCTACTTAACAATGGTTACACAGGGTTATTGAAATGGCGTGGAAGTCGGGACAGGTTCCATCAGACAGGACGAAAGCAGTAATCACACCAATCTTTAAACATGGAAACAGAAAAGATTGTAACAACTACAGAGGTGTGTCTTTAATCAGCGTTGTGGGTAAAATCTTCTCAGGTATTGTCGAAAGGAAAGTGCGAGTATTAGTTGAGGACAAATTGAATGAAAATCAGTGTCGGTTTAGGCCTCTTAGATGTTGTCAGGACCAGATCTTATCTTACGGCAAATAATGGAGAAGTGTTACGAGTGGAATCTATGCTTTATAGATCTAGAAAAGGCATATGATCGGGTTCCTAGGAGAAAGTTATTGTCTGTTCTACAAGATTATGGAATAGGAGGCAAACTTTTGCAAGCAATTAAAGGTCTTTACATAGATAGTCAGGCGGCAGTTAGAGTTGACGGTAAATTGAGTTCATGGTTCAGAGTATTTTCAGGGGTAAGACAAGGGTGCAACCTGTCTCCACTGTTGTTCATGTTATTTATGGATCATATGTTGAAGACAGTAGACTGACTGGGTGAGATTAAGATATTTGAACACAAAATAAGCAGTCTCGCATATGCGGATGACTTAGTTGTGCTGGCAGATTCGATTGAAAGTTTGCGAAGTAATATTTCAGAGCTAGATCGGAAATGTAAGTACTGTGGTATGAAGATTAGCATCTCCGAAACGAAAGTAATGCCACTGGGAAAGAAATATAAACGGATTGAGTGCCAAATAGGAGGAAAAAAGTTAGAACAGGTGGACGTTTTAAATACTTAGGATGCCTATTCTCACAGGATAGCAACATTGTGAAACAATTGGAAGCGAGGTGTAGCAAAGCTAATGCAGTGAGCGCTCAGCTACGATCTACTCTCTTCTGCAAGAAGGAAGTCAGTACCAAGACTAAGTTATCTGTACACCGTTTAATCTTTCGACCAACTTTGTTGTATGGGAGCGAAAGCTGGGTTGATTCAGGTTACCTTATCAATAAGGTTTAGATTACGGATATGAAAGTAGCTAGGATGATTGCCGGTACTAGTAGATGGGAACAATGGCAGGAGGGTGTCCACAATGTGGAAATCAAAGAAAAACTGGGAATGAACTCTATAGATGTAGCAGTCAGGGCGAACAGGCTTTGATGGTGGGGTCATGTTACACGCATGGGAGAAGCAAGGTTACCCAAGAGACTCATGGGTTCAGCAGTAGAGGGTAGGAGGAGTCGGGGTAGACCAAGGAGAAGGTACCTGGATTCGATTAAGAATGATTTTGAAGTAATAGGCTTAACATCAGAAGAGGCACCAATGGGGATCATGGAGGAATTTTATAATGGGAACTATGCTCCAGACTAAACGCTGAAAAGCATAATCAGTCTTAAATGATGATGATTATGGTGATTAAACACAAGGATTTGTCTTATTTACGTGTACATGTACGTACGAGGGTTGGAACTTAAATAGTGGCAGCTATTTATTCACAACCGATACAAAAGAGTTACATGTTTGCACCTGTTATTCTCCTTCAAAGTAGTCACCAGTGTTGTGTAGAACCCGTTGCCAGCGATGTGGAAGGTGTAGTATACCGTTAGCAGAGCCTGTTCTATTGATGGTGCGAATGGAGTGGTGAAAAGTTGGTGATTCTCTTGTACGACTGTGACGGTGTTATCCTAACGCATTACTTTCCTCCACGGCAGATCGTCAATGCAAAGTATTACTGTCCGTTTTTGGAGCATCACCTGCGACCAGCTTTGCGAAAGAAGCGGCCACGCTTTCTGCGCAACCCGCCCATCATTTGGCACGACAATGCGCGGGCGCGTACGGCACGATCTGTGGCTGCTCTGTTCGGTCGTTTGGACTAGAAAGTACTGCACCATCCACCAAACTCCCCGTACTTACGTCCTTCTGACTTTGATTTGATTGCGAAGATGAGGTAACCCCTTCGTGGCATTCGCTTCAGAACTGTTCCAGAGATTCGACAGGTAGTAGACCGCTTGATTCGCACCATCAACAGAACTCTCTCTGCTAACGGCATACTACGCCTTCCACATCGCTGGCAACGTGTTCTACACAACGCTGGTGCCTACTCTGAAGAACAGTAACAGGTGAAAACATGTAAGTCTTTTGTATCGATTGTGAATAAGTAGTTGAAACTATTTAAGTTCCAACCCCCATACATTTACGTGATTACTCTGCTGCGAAACACCTTCGCCACCTTGTGTGGCCGAGCGGTTCTAGGCGCTTCAGTCTGGAACCGCGCGACCGCTACAGTCGCAGGTTCGAATCCTGCTTCTGTCATGGATGTGCGTGATTCCCTTACGTTAGTTAGGTTTAAGTAGTTCCAAGTTCTAGGGGCCTGATAACCTCAGATGTTAAGTCCCATAGTGCTCAGAGCCATTTTTATTAAACACCTTCTAGTTGAAGTAGTCTGTGAGTCACGCAGTTGAGATATCGTTCAGCAAAAGACGCAAATAACCGGTAGAAACCCGATTAACCAACATGACAACGCCTAGCCGGGAAAGCCTAAAGAATCATTCCTTGTAGCTATTTCTTCT
The DNA here is from genome assembly GCF_023864275.1 of Schistocerca cancellata. Classification (NCBI taxonomy): domain Eukaryota; kingdom Metazoa; phylum Arthropoda; class Insecta; order Orthoptera; family Acrididae; genus Schistocerca; species Schistocerca cancellata. The sequence goes on from NC_064631.1 coordinate 523,596,681, forward strand.
TCTTTCTACTCTCGAACAGCGTGAGGGCCGGCCGCGGCGGTCTAGCGGTTCTGGCGCTGCAGTCCGGAACCGCGGGACTGCTACGGTCGCAGGTTCGAATCCTGCCTCGGGCATGGGTGTGTGTGCTGTCCTTAGGTTAGTTAGGTTTAAGTACACTCCTGGAAATTGAAATAAGAACACCGTGAATTCATTTTCCCAGGAAAGGGAAACTTTATTGACTCATTCCTGGGGTCAGATACATCACATGATCACACTGACAGAACCACAGGCACATAGACACAGGCAACAGAGCATGCACAATGTCGCCACTAGTACAGTGTATATCCACCTTTCGCAGCAATGCAGGCTGCTATTCTCCCATGGAGACGATCGTAGAGATGCTGGATGTAGTCCTGTGGAACGGCTTGCCATGCCATTTCCACCTGGCGCCTCAGTTGAACCAGCGTTCGTGCTGGACGTGCAGACCGCGTGAGACGACGCTTCATCCAGTCCCAAACATGCTCAATGGGGGACAGATCCGGAGATCTTGCTGGCCAGGGTAGTTGACTTACACCTTCAAGAGCACGTTGGGTGGCACGGGATACATGCGGACGTGCATTGTCCTGTTGGAACAGCAAGTTCCCTTGCCGGTCTAGGAATGGTAGAACGATGGGTTCGATGGCTGTTTGGATGTACCGTGCACTATTCAGTGTCCCCTCGACGATCACCAGTGGTGTACGGCCAGTGTAGGAGATCGCTCCCCACACCATGATGCCGGGTGTTGGCCCTGTGTGCCTCGGTCGTATGCAGTCCTGATTGTGGCGCTCACCTGCACGGCGCCAAACACGCATACGACCATCATTGGCACCAAGGCAGAAGCGACTCTCATCGCTGAAGACGACACGTCTCCATTCGTCCCTCCATTCACGCCTGTCGCGACACCACTGGAGGCCGGCTGCACGATGTTGGGGCGTGAGCGGAAGACGGCCTAGCGGTGTGCGGGACCGTAGCCCAGCTTCATAGAGACGGTTGCGAATGGTCCTCGCCGATACCCCAGGAGCAACAGTGTCCCTAATTTGCTGGGAAGTGGCGGTGCGGTCCCCTACGGCACTGCGTAGGATCCTACGGTCTTGGCGTGCATCCGTGCGTCGCTGCGGTCCGGTCCCAGGTCGACGGGCACGTGCACCTTCCGCCGACCACTGGCGACAACATCGATGTACTGTGGAGACGTCACGCCCCACGTGTTGAGCAATTCGGCGGTACGTCCACCCGGCCTCCCGCATGCCCACTATACGCCCTCGCTCAAAGTCCGTCAACTGCACATACGGTTCACGTCCACGCTGTCGCGGCATGCTACCAGTGTTAAAGACTGCGATGGAGCTCCGTATGCCACGGCAAACTGGCTGACACTGACGGCGGCGGTGCACAAATGCTGTGCAGCTAGCGCCATTCGACGGCCAACACCGCGGTTCCTGGTGTGTCCGCTGTGCCGTGCGTGTGATCATTGCTTGTACAGCCCTCTCGCAGTGTCCGGAGCAAGTATGGTGGGTCTGACACACCGATGTCAATGTGTTCTTTTTTCCATTTCCAGGAGTGTAGTTCTAAGTTCAAGGGGACTTATGACCTAAGATGTTGAGTCCCATAGTGCTCAGAGCCATTTGAACCATTTTTGAACAGCGTGAGGGAGAAACTAACACTAAACTTTTAACTAAATCCTCCGTGCAAAGTCTATGTAGCTTGCTAGTTTGCTTTTGTTCTGCAGTATTACTTTTATTGTGTTAACCGGTTTTCAGTTCACAAGGTCATCGTGAGACACTTAAATATCTGTATATGGCCTTGTAAAGGAGAAAACCGTGAAACGCCCCCTTAGAAAAATTATACATGACTGTGTTTAAACTGACACACAATATTTACAGCGCAACGCAATCTGACTTTCAATAATCCCTACAAGAGAATGGCCCTGACTAAATTAACCTATACGTTTCACAAATCACTTACCTCACAAAAATCTTCGTTACTCGAACTACTGCAATACAGCGAGCGCCACTACTGCCAGCTAAATAAAAGATTCAAACTACTGAAGGCACTAACTACTGATAGGCATAGTTAGCAAATGAAAGATTTTGATAGAGAACAAACAATGTATTTACCTTAATAGTGTTCAAAAGTCATAATGTATATAGCAGTTCATGACATCCATTCTTACAAATGTACTGTTTCTGATGGACACAAGTCCAGATCATCCGCTCTCAAAAATCCGCCATCTCACTTCCCACATCCACCACTGCTGGCGGCTCACCTGCAACTGCGCAACGCTACGCGTTGTTAACATCCAGCTGCCCAACACTACAATGGCAGACAACAATGCAAACTAGCCACAGACTGCACACAGCACAGCCAGGGATTTTCATTCAGAGCGCTACGTGGCGTTACCAATAAAAAAACCTAAACAGCCCACTTACAACCGATTAGCATGATAAAGGTAATACTGTAGAACATAAACTAATGAACACGCAACTCTTTCCTTGCGAGCTCTTATTTCTCTCTTTTTATTAGTATGATATTTCTCAGCTTTGTAAGTGGACGACATCAAATTATTTCCACACTCTGAGGAGGAAGTTAGTAATCGAAATTTCATGAGAAGATCTTGCTGCAACGAAAAATGTCTTTCTTTTAATGATTGCCACTAACAATTCCCATATCATAGCCGAGGCGCTCTCTCTCCTTTTCACGACAGTACAAAACCAGCTGTCCTTCTTTAAATTTTTTCGCTGTCCTCTATCAGTCCTATCCGATACGGAGACCACACCACACAGCACTGCTACAGGAGACGGCGGACGAGGGTAGTGTGAGCAGTCTCTGTAGTACAGCTGTTGCTTTTTCTAACTGTTCCACCAGTAAACCGCTGCCTGTGGTTTGCTTTAGCCGCAACGTTATCTATGTGATCGTTCCAGTTCAGATTATTCGTGATTGTAATCCCTAAGTATTTTGTTGGATTTAGAGCCTTGAGGTTTGAGCGATTTATCGTGCACCCTAATTTTAAGTGTATCTCCATGACGTCAGAAATAAGTGGTTTCACTCGCGGAAATGTATTATTGTGGGCAGTGTGCAGTGAAGTTCACTTAAAATGCAATGGTTGTAATCCCTCCATGCGTTCTAATTTACGTTCCTGCTTTACTTTTTCCTTCAGAATTCAAAAATAGCGGGTCTTAACTCGAGAAACCCTTCCAGACATGCCCCTTTCTTACCAGGCTTACTTCATTCCACACGTTTAGCGACAACACGTTTTCTTGTAATAGCTTTTATTAACCGATCTCTAACACTCCGTGGAAGCCTATTTATTTACTTTTGCTACGTTGTGCGCAACTACTTCAGTTACTTAATTCGAGTAACTAGTTACTGTTTTGTCAGTCTATATCAGCCCAACCTTGCGTAAGGTTCGATCTCTGCTCCTTTATTGTAAAAAAACTCTCGATTCCAGTTATTTTCACTTATCTTATACGACGTTGTTCGTTGTAATTGCTTATATTCTGTAGTCATTATCACATTTTATGATCGCAGTTACGGCTTCTGTTCCACTACAAACAACTACTGCTCAATCAATTGACAATACGTCTTGTGGCATAACAGTCTAATGGTAGTACAGCTTTGTGTAACGACTGGTGTGTGACCGAGAGAGGTGGCGCAGTGGTTAGCACACTGGACTCGCGTTCGGAAGAACGACGGTTAAAATCAGCCTCCGGCCATCCTTACTTAGGTTCTGAGTAAATTCCCTAAATCGCTTCAGGGAAATGCCGGGATGGTTCCTTTGAGAGGGCAAGGCCGACTTCCTCCCTTATCCGTACGTAATTCGATGGGGCCGATGGCATCGCTGTTTGGCCCGTCCCCACAAATTAATCTATCAATGAGCCACTGGTGTGTGTTGTCTTCTATTCTAAATAACTGTACCTAATTTAACCCACCTCGCTTCTAATTTTATTAACTGCATACGATAACCAACAGTTAGAATTTTAAGCTCTTTTCATTTTCAAAGGTAATGCATCTTTTCTAACTAAAAATCGTCTTGTGGTATCACAATTATAGTTCCTCTATATACTTTACACTATTAATTTTCCAACTCTAATCTGCAATTATTCACTTACTGTCATAGCTGTCATATGACGATGCTGTTTGTTGTAAGTGATGTCACCTGTTCCCTTGTTACTTTGTAGATTTATTTTCTTAACAATTGTTTGGTCCTATTTTTAAGTTGTTTGGATTAATTGTGCACTGCCCAACACCAGTTCTGTACTTAAAGTGTTGCCAATGCTTACAACGATTATAATCGCACGGTCAACTATCGCATTCGGCCAAGTGCTACGCTTGCTTTTTTCTCCGTCGTGGAGCGGCCCTATCTGGGCAGTTTGCTGTACATAACATGCCGTGCCTGCTCGCTAAACTTGCGCCGAATGGTCGGCAAAGTTTTTTATGATTAGTGTTTTCGCATTTGGTCTTATAACATTACCCACTATAACCAGATCATTTGCTTCATGACGTTCGCACAACTCGGTGAAGATTTAGTACAAGGCTGTTATTAGTGTGATCCGCCTTTTTTATTCAGTAAGACACTGTAGCTTAGACTAATTTCCCATTTTATTTGAGTTATAGTAATCTGAAGATGTTCGACGAAAGAAACCGGTCGTAATACAATAATTGTGTGATAATACAACCGAGGCTGATTCAGTCATTAACATGATCAAGATTATGATATCATCCGGTGGGTGACTGGCGTATATGGAAAGCGTAGCGAAACGGTTCCGGCGGTTGTGGTACCCTCTTGAGATTGCCGGCGCTCTTAGCCTTGCCCACAGGCCTCGCCTGCTGGTTATGCAACCTGTGACACCGTGCCGTACAAAGGAATGTCGCCTAGCGGGTGGCGGAGGACGTAATACCAGGCAATACTTTTCCTAGGCAATCTTTTCTGGCAATGTTTCTAAGACTCACTCTTTACATACCTGGAAATGAGATGCCAGCAACGTCTCACTTTACTCAGAAGCATTATTGTAGCCAAAATGCGAATAGATAAGGTCACAGTACGAAATGGTCATCCCTTAACAGAGCACACTGCCTGCTTTGGAGCGCTATAGATGGGGTAAGAGTATCACCACGTGACCATGTGACCATTCGCAGATACGGTATGTCACGGCAGTGAAGAGCTGTGTATGCGCAATAAGGAGAATAGCGCGGAGTCGTGAGATATAGATGAGACTTGAATGAATGGTAGTGCAAATGACTACATAGTGAACGAAGTGGTCCTATTCATTGGAGTTTCGATACGGACTGTCCAACTTGTCTACAAGGAATGGAGTACCTCTCACGGCCACGAAATATGTGTGCAAACAATGGTCACACAAAGATCTTAACCTTGTAATCTGCTCCCTCCTTCCTTGATGCAGCTATTGTCCACATTAGACTTTCATGAAGATTTGAGAGGAGCAAAGAATACAATAAGCTTTCTAGTCTAATTATCTTTTCACATAGAGTTGGCTCCAGCTCATCCTGTCTAGGGGTCTGATTCTTGAAGCTGAAATTCTCACATTTTAGGTCCTCATAGTTGAACTGATGTATATAAATTTGAAGAATGTTATTGCAGAATTTTTGTTGTTACGTAAATATATTTTGTCAAATTTTAGTATATCATACAAGTCTTTTGATTTTTCACACTAACAAAACATACATTACGCTGCGCGGGCAAAATATAAAAATATGAGCGATCACATCAGAGGCATGCTTACTCCTCTCTCAGATGAGATGACACTATGCCAAAGGGTTTACAATTTTTCTTGACAAATGAATTTCTATAAGTTTCGATTATTATTTCATAAATGGACCCAGAAATAAATGCAATAAACAGTACTAGACTAATTAACAACAGAAATTTTACGTATGCCAACTAATTCGTTATTTCAAATGTTTCTACAAAAATAATTTTAACTGCACATTCGGAAGTAGTACTTATCGAGTGTTGTGTTGTTGTGGTCTTCAATCCTGAGACTGGTGTGATGCACCTCTCCATGCTACTCTATCCTGTGCATGCTTCTTAATCTCCCAGTACCTACTGCAACCTACATCCTTCTGAATCTACTTAGTGTATTCATTTCTTGGTCTCCCTCTACGATTTTTACCCTCCACGCTGCCCTCCAACACTAAATTGGTGATCCCTTGATGCTTCAGAACACGTCCTACCAACCGATCCCATATTCTTGTCAAGTTGTGCCACAAACACCTCTTCTCACCAGTTCTATTCAATACCTCCTCATTTGTTATGTGATCTATCCATCTAATCGTCAGCATCCTTCTGCAATATTACGTTTCGAGAGCTTCTATTCTCTTCTTGTTTCACTTCCACACATGGGTTCACTCCATACAAATACTTTGAGAAACGACTTCGTGACACTCAAATCTATAATCGATGTTAACAAATTTAGCCTCTTCAGAAACACTTTCCTTGCCATTGCCGGTCTACATTTTATATCCTCTCTACTTCGACCATCATCAGTTAATTTGCTCCCCAAATAGCAAAACTCCATTACTACTTTAATGGTCTCATTTCCTAATCTAATGCCCTCAGCATCACCCGACTTAATTCGACTACATTTCATTATCCTCGTTTTGCTTTTGTTAATGTTCATCTTATATCCTCCTTTCAAGACACTGTCCATTCCGTTCAACTGCCCTTCCAAGTCCTTTGCAGTCTCTGAGAGAATTACAACGTCATCGGCGAACCTCAAAGTTTTTATTTCTTCTCCATGGATTTTAATGCCTATTCGGATTCTTTTTCTTTTGTTTCCTTTATTGCTTGCTCAATATACAGATTCAATAACATCGGGGAGAGGCTACAACCCTGTCTCACTCCCTCCCCCACCACAGCTTCCCTTTCATGCCCTTCGACTCTTTTAACTGCCCTCTGCTTTCTGTACAAATTGTAAATAGCCTTTCGCTCACTGTATTTTATCCCTGCCACCTTCAGAATTTGAAAGTGGGTATTCCAGTCAACACTGTCAAAAGCTTTCTCTCAGTCTACAAATGGTAGAAAAGTAGGTTTGCATTTCCTTAATCTGTTTTCTAAGAGAAGTCGTAGGGTCAGTATTGCCTCACATGTTCCAACATTTCAACGGAATCCAAACTGATCTTCCTCGAGGTCAGCTTCTATCAGCTTTCCCATTCGTCTCTAAAGAATTCGTGTTAGTATTTTCAACCGTGGCTTATTGAACTGATAGTTCGGTAATTTTCACATCTGTCAACACCTGCTTTCTTTGGGATTGAAATTATTATATTCTTCTTGAAGTCTGACGGTATTTTGCCGGTCTCATACATCTTGCTCACTAGATGGTAGAGTTTTGTTAGGCCTGGCTCTCTCAAGGCTGTGAGTAGTTCTAATGGAATCTGGTCTACTCCCATGGCCTTGTTCTCTGCCTCGTGATGACTGGGTGTTGTGTGATGTCCTCAGGTTAGTTAGGTGTAAGTAGTTCTAAGTTCTAGGGGACTGATGACCATAGATGTTAAGTCCTATAGTGTTCAGAGCCATTTAAACCAGGGCCTTGTTTCGAGTTAGGTCTTTCACTGCTGTGTCCTATCTCCTATTTCATCTTCATCTACATTCTCTTCCATTTCTATAATACGAGTATTGTCCTCAAGAACATCGCCCTTATATAGACCCTCCATATACTCCTTCCATCTTTCTGCTTTCCCTTCGTTCCTTTGAACTGGGTTTCCATCTGAGCTCTTAATATTCATACAAGTGGTTCGCTTTTCTCCAAAGGTCTCTTTAATTTTCCTGCAGGCAGTATATATCTTACCCCTAGTGATACGCGCCTCTACATCCTTACATTTGTCCTCTAGCCATCCCTGCTTTGCTATTTTGCACTTCCTGTCGATCTCATTTTTGAGACGTTTGTATTCCTTTTTGCCTGCTTCATTTACTGCATTTTTACATTCTCTCCTTTCATCAATTAAATTCAATATTTCTTCTGTACCCAAGGATTTCTACTAGCCCTCGTCTTTTTACCTACTTGATCTTCTGCTGCCTTCACTACTTCATCCCTCAGAGCTACCCATTCTTCTTCTACTGTATTTCTTTCCCCCATTCCTGTCAATTGTTCCCTTATGCTCTCCCTGATACTCTGTACAACATCTGGTTTAATTAGTTTGTCCAGATCCCATCTCCTTAAATTCCCACCTTTTTGCAGTTTCTTCAGTTTTAATCTACAGTTCATAATCAATGGACTGTGGTCAGAGTCCACATCTGCCCCTGGAAATGTCTCACAATTTAATACCTGGTTCCTAAATCTCTGTCTTACCATTATACAATATATATGATACCTTCTAGTATTTCCAGGATGCTTCCATTTGTACAACCTTCTTTTATGATTCTTGATCCAAGTGTTAGCTATGATTATGTTATGCTCTGTGCAAAATTCTACCAGCGGCTTCCTCTTTCATTTTTACCACAATCCATATTCACCTACTATGTTTCCTTCTCTCCCTTTTCCTACTCTCGAATTCCAGTCACCCATGACTATTAAATTTTCGTCTCTCTTCACTACCTGAATAATTTCTTTTATCTCATCATACATTTCATCAATTTCTTCATCATCTGCAGAGCTAGTTGGCATATAAACTTGTACTATTGTAGTAGGTGTGGGCTTCGTGTCTATCTTGGCCACAATAATGCGTTCACTATGCTGTTTGTTGTAGCTTACCCGCACTCCTATTTTCCTATTCATTATTAAAGCTACTCCTGCATTTGATTTTGTATTTATAACACTGTATTCACCTGACCAAAAGTCTTGTTCCTCCTGCCACCGAACTTCACTAATTCCCACTATATCTAACTTTAACCTATCCATTTCCCTTTATAAGTTTTCTAACCTGCCTGCCCGATTAAGGGATCTGACCTTCCACGCTCCGATCTGCAGAACGCCAGTTTTCTTTCTCCTGATAACGACGTCCTCCTGAGTAGTCCCCGCCCGGAGATCCGAATAGAGGACTGTTTTACCTCCGGAATATTTTACCCAAGAGGACGCCATCATCATTTAACCATACAGTAAAGCTGCATGCTCTCGGGAAAAATTAGGGCTGTAGTTTCCCCTTGCTTTCAGCCGTTCACAGTACCAGTACAGCAAGGCCGTTTAGGTTAATGTTACAAGGCCAGATCAGTCAATCATCCAGACCGTTGCCCCTGGAAATACTGAAAAGGCTGCTGCCCCTCTTCAGGAACCACAGGTTTGTCGGGCCTCTCAACAGATACCCCTCCGTTGTGGTTGCACCTACGGTACGGCCATCTGTATCGCTGAGGCACGCAAGCCTCCCCTCCACCATGGTTCATGGGGGAGGGGATGTGAAGATTAGCTGATGCAAAATCAACATGCCAATCTAAGATCATGCTTCGCTCCTACATAATAAGTTGTAACACTCAAGTGAATAAGAAAGAATGTTGTTCGAAATTATTATAATTCGCAGAAAAAAATTTTGCATCTAAAGACCATAAAGCCAACGTTGAAAAGGTGTTCTCTTTCGTAAAGACACAATGGGAAAAGGAACGTAATAAATTTCATAGTGACGCTATCACAGATGGTTCAAATGGCTCTGAACACTATGGGACTTAACGTCTGAGGTCATCAGTCCCCTAGAACTTGGAACTACTGAAGCCTAACCTAAGGACATCACACGCATCCATGCCCGAGGCAGGATTCGACCAGCGACCGTAGCGGTCGCACGGTTCCGGACCGAAGCGCCTAGAACCTCTCGGCCACCGCGGCCGGTGACACTATCACAAATACACTGTTTTTGCTGTTGTGTCATTTCAAAGTATATTGTCAAGAATACGACGAATTCATTTCAAAGAAAAATAACATGACGTAGTTGTTTCAGATGATAAATATTAGTACTTAACTATAAATCTAATGGAAATAAGAAAAGGTATTGAATATCCTTTCGTTTTACGTCCCAGAAGAATAGATAATAATTATCCATTTTGCTTAATGAAGAACTTTTGTATAAAATTAGGCTTTCGCGGCCACTGTCACAGTCAATAAAATTTTTCTGGGTTTGTGACCGCATTGTCAATATTTTAAACTACCGACGTTTCGGTCACTGTTGCAGGTGACCTTCTTCAGGGTGTTTTTGTTTACTGCTGGATGAGAGAACTTTGTTACTTATATACCAGCAAACGTGGCTGTCATCTGATAGGCTGCTAAGTATGAAGGGAGAGATATTAGAAGGTCAATAACGATCTTCTAACATATCTCCCCTTCAAACTTAACAGCCTATCAGAATTAGATAATAGCTTCATATAGATTTATATAAGAAACAAAGTTCTCTCATTCAGCAGTAAACAAAAGTGCCCTGATGAAGGTCACCTGCAACAGTGACCGAAACGTCAGTAGTTTTACATGTTGAGAATGCGGTCACAAACCCTGAAAAAATTTTATTGGCGAAGAACTTCAGGTTTATTTTGACTTAACATTATACTTTGAGCAAGACATCAATTGAAACGTCTGAGCAGTTAGTTGCTATCATTGTAATGCTGTTAACTGATCTTTTCCCTTTTTTTAGATTAAACACTTTTAAGGTTGGTTTCGCCAAAAACTGACTGTAACTGATTGTTAATAAACAACTGAAAGTACCTAACTGACTAGCTTCCCATTTAAGACAGGTAGTTCGGCTCTTAGGGAAAAATGTCTGGCTAAATACAGGATATCCAGACCAGAGATACAAACAAATGCTCATAACGAAAGAAGTTGACATTATTTGTTGTTGGGTAAATACGCAGTCGAAACAGACACTCTGTATGATACACCATTTCAGGACTAGCAGTGAGTCATAACGCACAGGCAAGCGCATGCGCGCAAATGTGCAGTAGGCTGACGTACTCCTGACAATCAACACGTGAACGCCACTAAGAAACATGCAGTGTCTGATATGGTTAGCAGAGTTAAAATCTATAAGACGTGTTCAGCGACATGCAGGAAGAGAATGCAATGTGGATCCCTCCACACGTAGATCCATTCACCAGCGTGAGAGAACTCTCTGAGAAAAGGAAAGTTTGATCTGATGGATTGGAAAATATATTATGATGCTTTGCAATGAAGAGACCGTGGAACGTGTGCACTAAGCTTTCGCTTGAAGCCCACGTAAATCTGTTAGACAAGGTAGTAGCCATCCCCCACGGTCTCCTGATCTGACTCGGTTGGCTTTAAGTGCACGGTGGTTTATCAAGGACGTTGTTCACACAACAAACTTTCGAGGTCTGGTACATTTGAAACAACGCATTTACGCCGCAGTAGAGGCAGCCATATGACTTGTCATTCCATTCAACATGTGGCGGGAAGCGGAGTACCGTTTCGATATCTGTCGAACTACAGACGGTGCCTACAATGAACTGTTACCAACGTGCACAAAAATGTTATCCCTCCTAAAGTACAAGTAACCACTGGTTGAGATGCAACTACTTTCCTTGTCTGGGTTGCTGTTTGGAAAAGGAACTCGACAGCAGTAATCGAATGTACCGTCGCACTGTGTACAATGTTGGACAAATAAAAACATAAACCTTAATAAGTACCGAGTCATAAACTATTGTTTTTGTATACCTTTAGCACGGCATCCTTACAGAACAGCGTTACATCTACTATATTCTACGTCCCGTTTTGTTGCCCTTCATGGCCAGGTATTCTGGGCTTACATTTCAGCTTGATAATGCTCACCTACACACAGCGAGAGTATCTACCACTTGTTGTATTTGTCAAACCCTACCATGGCCATCGAGACCGCCGCATCTCTCCCCAGTTGAGAACGTTTGGAGCATTATGGGCAGTGTTCTCCAATCAGCTCGGGATTTTTACGGTCTAAAGCGCCAGCTGCACATAATCTGACAAGATATCCCTCAGGAGGACATCCAACGAATCTGTTAAAACAGTAGTAAGGCAAATAACTGCTAGCATGAGGACCAGAGGTAGAAAAATATGTTTTGGCTTGCTATATTTGTGAAGTTCACTCTATCGAATAAATCATCCATTTTTTTCTGAAATACCCAGTCCTAATGGGCTAGACATGAGTATCCTCTCTGTTCACATGAAACACTGGATGTGGAGAATGTGCTTGGGCATAGACAACGAGCTATAGACCAGTGTAGAGAACTATTGGAGGCACAGGTGGCTGCATTCTATAACGAGAGAGTTGAAAAGTTGCTATAACACTACGACAAATGTCTCAGTCAGAGCAGCGAACATGTCGAGAGTAGCGGCATGAAGTTCAGTTCAGTGAATTTTGTTACTGCAGGTTGCCTACATCAGGGGCAGGTATGAACTCAGGGGCAAACCTATTGTTCTCCTTAGATTGACAGGTCATTAACCTGTTGTTCTCCTTGATTTACGGGTCCTTAATGTACTGTTCTGCTAAAAGGATCTTTCCTTTCGATTGACAGATCCTTAACCTATTGTTCCTATGCCCACTTCTCCAACCCCTCAGGAAGCTTCCAACCCACTCCCTCCCTCTTGCTGCCCACCCGCACACTTGTCTCTGCCACACCCACTGGCAACTTCTCCCCAACTCCTGTCCGCCATGCTACGCAAACACTTTTGTACCCAAGACAAAAAGACAGTAAAACGATGCACCATGAAGGAACTATCCAAATGTGGCTCGTATTGATAGATGTGTTGTATGAGGGCTGTTCGGAAAGTGAGGTCCAGTCAATGATGATGCAGAAACCAATATAAAAATAAAAAATGTTTTATTTGCAAGAGTTAGCTACACATTGCAGCTACTTCTCGACAGTAGTGGGACAAAGTTCGTTTCAGATTACCTACATCAGGGGCAGGTATGAACTCAGGGGCAAACCTATTGTTCTCCTTACATTGACAGTTCATTAAGATATTGTTCTCCTTTGACTGACAGGTCCTTAATGTATTGTTCTGCTAAAAGGATCCTTCCTTTTGGTTGACAGATCCTTAACCTATTGTTCCTCTGCCCCCTCCCCCAACCCCTCAGGAAGCTTCCAACTCAATTCTCCCCCTCGCTGCTACAGGTACACTTTCAGGTCTGAGTTATTGGAATAGCTTCTCTCAGAGTTATCAGTTTGATTAACTACTTAATTAAATTGAACAATGAATTAATCCATACCCTCTCTGCAACCCCGTCCACTGAAATTGGCAGGAAAGAGACTCAGTTGACCGGTTATTTGGAGGGAGATTGCAGTGTGTGGAATACTGTTTAAACAATATTCCATACACTGCAATAGATTTCCTGATAAGTTCTTTAACTAAATAAATAAACTATATTACACTGCCATAAACAATTAAACAATATTCCATACAGTATCTAAATTGTTTAAACAACATTCCATACATGGCAATTGAATTCCCTTCAAATGACCTATCAACTAAGTCTTTTTCCAGCCAATTTCCTGAAGGGGTGGGGTTACCAGGGAGGAGATAATTAATTGATCAGTTTAATTAAGTAGTCAATAAAATTGATAAGAGAGGGGCTATTCAAATAACTCTGATGTGAAACTGTACCTTTAGCAGCAAGTGGGAGGGAGTGCGTTGGAGGTTTCCTGAGGGGTGGAGGGAGGAGGAGGGGATGGAGGAACGGTAGCCTAAGGACCTGTCAATCAAAAGGAAAGATTCTTTTAGCAGGGCAATAGCTTAAGGACCTGTCAATCGAAGGAGAACAAAAGGTTAATGACCTTTGGATCAAAGCTGAACAATAGGTTTGCCTCTGAGTGCATACCTGTCCCTCATGTAGGCAACCTGCACTAACAAAATGCGCTGAAACGACCTTTGTGCCACTACTGCCGAGAAGTAGCTGCAAGACGTAGCTAACTCTTGCAAATAAAACATTTATTTTTTATTTTTTATGTCGGTTTCTGCTTTGTCAGCGATCGGACCTCACTTCCCGAACAGTCCGCCCCTACAGCTGAGTGGTCAGCGTGATGGAATGCCGTTCTATGCGCCAGGGTTCGATTCCTGGCTGGGTCACACTGGACTCGCATTCGGGAGGACGACGGTTCACCCCGCGCCCGGCCATCCTGATTTAGTTTTTCCGTGATTTCCCTAAATCGCTCCAGGCAAATGCTGGGATGATTCCTTTGAAAGGGCACGGCCGACTTCCTTCCCCATCCTTCCCTAATCCGATGAGGCCGATGACCTCACTGTTTGGTCTCTTCCTACAAAGAACCCCAACCCGGCTGGGTCAGAGATTTTCTCCGCTCAGGGACTGGGTGTTGTTGTCTTCATCATCAATTCATCCCCATCTGGAGCGCAGGTCGCCCAATGTGGCGTCGAATGTAAGAAGACCTGCAGCAAGGCGGTGCGACCTGCCCCGCAATGGGCCTCCCGTCCAGTGACGCCAAACGCTCATTTCCATTTACTTTCCGAATAGTCCTCGTACATCACATCTATCGATGTGAGCCACATTCGGGTAATTCCTGCGTGGTGCGTCGTTTTACTGTCTTTTTGTCTTGCGTACGAAAGCGTTTCTGTAGCGTGGTGGGCAGGAGTTGGGGAGAAGTTGCCGGCGCGCGCGGCAGAGACAAGTGTGCGGGCGGGCAGCTCCCAGCGGCGCGACGGCCCACCAGCAGGCGCTCGGCTGGCGCGCCGTGGTGCGCGGCCCGCAATTTGCACGCCCGGCTAGTCGCGCTCCGCTCTCCCTTAATTCCGTCTCCGGAGGCCTCGTAATGGAGCGGCCGGCCGACCAGGCGGCGCGGGATTAACGAGGTCCGGTGAAGGGCCAGGCGGGCGGCGGCCGGAAGCCCGCCCCGGCCGGCAGCAGCGGCCAGCCTAAGCCTTTTGTGGTCGCCTCGTCATCCACCGCGACCTCCGCCCCCCCCCCCCCCCCCCCGCGTCACGCTGCAGGGCTCGCCAGCTACTGTGCCGACGCTACGGCTCACGGCGCTCGTGTTGTCTTCCATACACATCACTGTTCCCACCAAATGCAAAAGCTGCTGGAGAATACAGAGAAACGTGACCAATTAGCATCACAGACATACGATGGATGGTTCCTCAGCCGAAAACAATGCTACGAATGCGAGACGTGAGCGCGCCATGTTTCCGTCACTTCCGACATATAGCGTAGGGGCAGGACAGTTTCTAAATGGCGTCTGTAGGTGATGTACGTTACAAGCAACGTGCCGTCATTGAATTTCTCACTACAGAGAAAGGCACTGAAGGGAATATACACAAACGCTAGTGCAAAGCCTATGGAGCATCTCCTGTCGACAGAAGTACAGTTAGTCACCGGGCACGGAGGGTGAGGTTATGAGAAGGCGGTTCGGTGGACGTCCATGACTTGTAGCAGTCGGGGATACCATCCACAGCTGTCACACCTGATATGTTGCAGCGAACTGATGTTGTCATTCGCGAGGACAGACGCATTACGACTCGGCAGTTGGCACTGCATCTGTCAGTCAGCAAATTATTCACTGACTCCGTCACCAGGACAAGGATTGGTACCGACAGGGTATAAACGTCCTTGTTTCGCGATAGAGGAAGACCATACAAGGCGATATATATTACGTGAAAAAATAGGGTGTATAGATAAAACACCGTTCTTTTGTGTGTGTAGTTCTCATTATGTTCAATAAATAAGTGTTCCAAGAAAAAAAATGGGTAGCATTACTTTCTGGGCAACCCTCGTACATCCAGAGCTAATAACGAGCATCAAAACAGAGTAAACATTAGTGAACGCAGGGTTGTCATAGCGAGACTGAATATCGTAACTGCCAAATCCACCAAAAATAAACGAAAACTATGTCTATTCCACAAAGCACATAAAAATTTCCTTGACGCCTTCCTCAGAGACAATCTCCACTCGGGTAAAATTAACAGTGTACGAGCAGACCATATTTGGCTTGACCTGAAACAAGTGTACCAAGTTACACAAAAGAGTTCATAAGACTGTTGCAGAAAAGCGAAACAGGCATGCCAAATTCAAACGAATGCGAATTCTTCAAGATTGGCGATCTTTTAGAGAAGCTCGAAATTTAGCGAGGGCTTCAATGCGAGACGCTTATCATACTTTCCACAAGGAAACCTTGTCTCGAAAACTAGCAGAAAATCCAAAGAGATTCTGGTCGCATGTAAACTATGCTAGCTGTTAGATATAGTCAGTGCCTTGTCTGGGCGATAGCAATGGAAATACTACCGATGATAGTCCTGCTAAAGCAGAGCTGCTAAACACAACCCTCCGAAAATTCTTCACCAAAGAAGATGAGGTAAACATTTCAGAATTCGAATCAAGAACAGCTGCCAACATGAGTAGCTTAGAAGTAGATATCCTCGGAGTACTGAAGCAACTTACATCACTTAATAAAAGCAAGTCTTCAGGTCCATAATCTACACCAGTTACGTTCCTTTCAAAATACGCTGATGCAGTATCTCCATACGTTACCTACATACGTCATGTACAACCACTCTCTCAACGAAAGATCCACATCCAAAGACTGGAAAGCTGCACAGGTCCCACCAGTATTCAAGAAAGACTGTAGGAGTAATCCACTAAATTACAGACCAATACCGTCTCAAGCTGTTTGTAGATGATGCTGGCGTTTATCGTGTAGTAAAGTCATCAGAAGATCAAAATCAATTGAAAAGCGATTTACATGTGTATGTTGTGAAAACTGGAAGTTGAACCTAAATAATGAAATTGTGAGGTAGACTACACGAGTGCTAAATAGAATCTGGTAATCTTTAGTTACACGAAAAATCAATAAAATCTAAAGGCCGTAAATTGAACTAAATACCTAGGAAATGCAATTATGAATATCGTAAGTTGAAAAGAACAATCAGAAAATTATGTGATTATGGTGAACCAAAGACTGCATTTTATTGGCAGAACACTTAGAAGTTGCAACCGATCTTTAAAGAGAATGTCTACACTAAGCTTGTCCGTCATCTGACGGACTGTTGTTGGGCAGTGCGGGATCGTTACCAGGTAGGATTAATGAAGTACATCGAGAAAGTTCGATGAAGGGCAACACATTTTGTGTTGCCGAGAAACAGGGAACAGAGTGTCACGAATATTATACAGGATCTAAGGTGGAAATCAGTAAAACAAAGAACTTTCCCGTTGTTACGGAATCTGATCAAGAAATTTCAATCACCAATTTTCTCTTCCGAATGCGATAATATTTTCTTGACGACGACCTACATAGGGAGAAACGATCGTCATAATAAAACAAGGGAAATCAGAGTTCACACGGAAAGATATAGCTGTTCTTTTTCTTCCACGCGCTGTTCGAGAGTGGAATAATAGACAGTTATTGTGAAGGTAGGTCAATGAACTCTCTGCTAGGCATTTAAAAGTGATTTGCACAGTATCCGTGTAGATGTAGGTGTAGATGTGGATGTGTAAATTACTAGACTGGGAGGAGAGAGGGAGACAGGTCGGAAAAGAGGGAAAGAGAGACACTCCCTGCTCCGTCACCAGCCCAACTGAACATCTAAAACGAAATAAAGGAGTGCCATGATTCAGGAACCAACTTCTGCATGGATTAATGGATTAGTTCCTATCGAATTTAGCCGAAAGATCTGTCTCTCATGCAGAACATGAATCATCCACTCAAGAGTGGCACATGATTTCATCTTGCGTTAAGAGGACCCACCTCAGGGCGCGCATGCGTGTTTGTGTTCTGCTTTTGTCTGTGTGTGTGTGGGGGGGGGGGGGGAATTGAGAAAGACATGGAGGATTCCTGCAAGTAATTATTAACCAGGGTGGGAGGAAAGACCGTATTTTTCAACGTCTGTATTGAAGCAACGGTAGAAGATAGACTCGCTAGTTTATCTTCAGAATGCCAGCGAAAGGTGATCAGAGAACCAATTGGAATTCGGTGCATTTCATTGCTCTATTTTATTGCTGTGTGTCACTGGTACAGATTAGCATAATTGTTATAGTTATTTATTACATTTTTAGGCGGTACTGTCCTTAATTTCCATTGTTAATTTTCGTCACCGTATTGTCACATCGAATTGGTTCGCACCTGCCTATAGGCAACGCAATTGCCACATTTGCAAAGCGGGCTGGGCAGACACATTTTGTCAACGATTTGTACAAACGAATTGAAGCTTACCACATCGCAAATGACGCCCATATTGAGCACATGTAGTGTGTTGACATATGATCTGTACAGTGATGTGTATGTCTTATAGGTCTTGTGCAGTTGTCTGTAAAACTCGGAAGTACTTATGAATAACCACCTATGTCCTATCGTCCACTCCCGAATCCCCTTGGAAAAGGGAACAGCGTGAAATATTATTTTCTCGTTCTTAAAACATTACAGTAACCAAAAAATAATATTTTCGATGCAAAATCGGTAATCAAGGAGTTAAAGTATTTAAGAGCTGTCAACACCATTTCAAATATAATTTTATTTGCTGATTTTTCCGATATTACTCCCAGGCAACAAGACTGAACTCGGTAACATCTTGTTTTAACTCGATTTTAAGATGCAACCGAGATACGGCTGCAGACAAATCTAAAGTAACTGTATTCACTGAAAATATCGTAAACGTTGTAATACTGCAATTCTTAAAGACTATAAGCGAGTAAGTTAGTGAATTGACTATTTGGAGTATTTGATATCGTGATTCTAACTGGTAGACATGAGAAGTAAATGAAGCAAAGTTCAGAAACAAAGCAAGAAAATTCACTGAAACGGAGGACAGCTCCAGTCTCCACCACAAATATTACCCGTCTCTGCACTGACCGAGCAAATGTGACAGGCATGGAACTCCATGCCACAAACTGACAACCGGTACGTGTACAACACAATGCGTGCACATTTGCATGCTTGCATTCAACATTATGGTGGTTAAACCATATATTGATGTGTCAGCATTTCACATCTGCGGTGGCTCTTCTCGCATTTACATTAACCTTGCAACGTTACCCAGACAAATGTATTCACGAAATTAAATTACTCTACTTTATTTATTTTTTGACATTGCGACTTTTTTTCCATCAGTGTGCGTTTTGGCACTGTTTCATTATCACTTTGCTGCAGAACGTTCGTTATTATGAAATTTCATAAAATTAAACTACCTACAATCCGCTGTACTGTGAGAGACCAAACGAGCTGTGCAGGGTTTCTCTCCTAAGCTAATCAGGCGCATTTGTTTCTGGTGTGTCGGTACATACTTAGAATTTCGCTTTTGCAATGTGTAGCTCAAGTCAGCAGAAACAATTACTGCTCATCGTGTCTTTCATGCGGCGTTCAGTGCCAACGGGAAACGTCTGGTTTTTGTCCTGTGGCAAACAGAACGATTTTTAAAGCGGAGTTTTACGTGTTCGTTGGACATCGTCTAGTGTGATATTCGTTTCATCGATGTGTGTTAACAGGGACACTAAAACACGAAGATTAATCAGTACTTCAGCAGCGATTGCACCATCTCAGCTTGTGCTAACAGCTAGCACCATGCAGAACTACTGCTCAGTTGCTTATAGAGTACTGATTATTTTTCGTGTTTCACTGGTCCTGTCAATACATATCGATAAAACGGATAACGTACTCGATTAATTTGGGACCGCTTCATCGAATGAGCACGTACAATTTTGATTTTGGAAACATTTTGTTTGTAACAGGAATCAACCCGACGCCCTCTGTCGACGCAGGTCGTCGTGAGTGAGGCGTGACGAGCCTTATTCGTCTGGGCTGACTGCAGCTACATGTTGCAAAAACGAAGTTGCAAGTTTCTAGCGAAACACTAGAGACGACCAGCAGGAGAGACACCCGGTGTAAGTGTTACTAAACTGTACTCCCAGATCTGCTCTTACCGTCAGCCATGCTGAAAAGACTCCTACGAATTTGGGAAAAGGATAAGAAGAATACTGGCAGATGGAAGTTGGGAGGGTCGTGTGGATAGCTCAGCTGGTAAGAGTATTTCCTCGGATGGCACTCAGTTTAACCTGTCAAGAAGCACCTTCCGTTCGTATTACTTAGTTTCACATTTGCTTATTTGTGAATGTCTTTTAAGTCGTTTGACACTGACGCCTTTTCTGCAAAGTTACCGTCATAATTTTCATACTAAATCACAGATTCCTTTCATTTTTGGCCGTGACAACGAAAAAGTTAATTCCATAATTGTGAAAAGCGTCAAGATGTTTCACCTGATCACTTTTTATTTATTTTGATATGTAATTTCGATTTAATGTAATTAAATATACGCAGCTCTTACAAACCCATTATTCGTGTTGCATTAATTTACTACAGAGACTGTACGGGGCAATTTTATTTTATTTAGTGTATTCTTTTTAGCCTAGTTCATGTTATTATAATTGCTTCTTTGGTTGTACTTTCAAGCTGTGGCGTAGCAGTTCGTGGAACAGGATCTTTAAGTGAAACACAAGTGAAAAGGAACCCTGGAGCTCAGTTACGAAATATTCTGAGAATTGGCAGCTAGCTGACGTTGGTAGATGAATTTGGGGTCACACACACTGTTCACTTGTAAGTGAACGACCAGACACAGACTCAGGACTGCCTGCGTTGTAGTGCCGGTGACTCTGGAACACTGTGAGTCAATGCAGCAGGCACGCTGCCAAAGGCGAGGTCTACTAGGGGAAGGTGCTGTCTACAGCTTGTACCCTGTTAGACACAGGTGCCCTCGAATATTTTTTTCAGCTGCCACGATTTTGGCAAAGCAGGGGACGGCAGTCAGGCGTGTGCCAAAAAAAAAATAATAATAAAAAAACATTCTTCAAAATAGACATCTCTCAGAAAAATTGGAACTTTGTGGTAAGTTTCTATGGGACCAAACTGCTGAGGTCATGAGTCCCTAGGCTTACACACTACGTAATCTAACTTAAACCAACTTACACTAAGGACAACACACACACACACATGCCTGAGAGAGGACTCGAACCTCCAATGGAGGGAACCGCGCGAACAGTGGCAAGGCGCCTGAGACCGCGCGGCTACAAACCGTGGCGCCATCTCCCAGCTGCCCTAAAATATACAGAAATAGGACTATAAAAAAGTAAAAAATTTTAAACATGGCTGAAGCAGCAACTGTTGAAAGTCTTCACGGTACATGATAACAGCCAAACAGTTCTATGACAAAATCCTTGACCATCGTTTCTGTATATCTAAATACACCTTCATCAGAAGCAAAATACGCCTGAATAGGAAAACAGCTTCATTAGCAAAAAAAAAACTTAGCACCATAACCGAGATAAAAATAAACACTTATAGCTTTAAGTAACCACGAAAATTACCAAATTACTAGAAGCACAAAAACTTTTAGTCACTTACTAAAATCACATCACGCTGTGGAGGTACATAAAACAATCGTTCCCAAGGCGTCGTCAGTAGTTAAAACTAAAATATCACCTCCATCTGTACAGCATAATTAGAAAGAGAAGGTCAATGCGAACACGGCATATTATCATTAGGGGAGAGTCGGGGAAGTTGACGAGCAGTCTAAGATGACGAATTTTGAATTTCTCCGGTAACTCAACAGATGGTGCTACGTGCACTATGGTATTGCCTGCTCAGCGCACTCTGCAGGTATGCCTGTGTAAGTAGAACCTCTTCCTCATTTTGTTCTGTTGACAACAGAGGTTTCGAAGTGGACGTTGTGTTCCTTCAGTTTAAATAAGTTTCATGTAAGTAATACTTCTATTTTAATGTGTAATAGTTGATCGTCTTAAGCCTTATGGATTTACTGATGCTTTAATAAGGGTTTAATGAATGTATTCTCTGAGACATTGTCCATGTTTATATCCAAAATGTCGACTGCGGTTAAGATGACGAATTATGCAGAGGCTAAGATGGCAAGTTCGTCATTTTACCCGCCTCTCTCTGTTGCCATGCTTCTATTCCCTTTGTTATTGTATAGTCGTGTTATTTTAATTACAGTCTAAGTAATAAACATAGGGAAGGATATATAAGGAAGCAAGATAGGCAGAAATGGAACAAGGAATCAACGAAAGACGCAATGCAGCATGTAAGAAATGGGAATCCTGTTAATGCCGCCGCTAGGAAGTTCAACTTCCCTGAAGTTGCTTTACGTCGCTATAAAAAAAAAAAAAAAAAAAAAAAAAAACATGCGATGAAGTAAGCTCTTCTTTGGTTCATATTTAAATATATTTGAAAATCTTAAATTAATAATTTATTTATTTCTTTTTCATTAAAAATAAAATCTTCGTCACTTAATCTTTTCAAAATCTCATCATGAACCGAATAATTAACGCTCCTTATTCATTTCAGGATTTGCCATAAAATGCAGCAGATTGAAAAATACATTTAATGATGAACAGTTACAAGAACTGGAGGAATATGTCATCGATATGGACAGAAGACCTTCTGGACTGACAAGGTATGAATTTGATCGAATTGTCTACGATTATGCTGAATGTAAGAATACAGACCACAGATTCAACAGCGTTAAAAAGATGACAGGGAAATATTTCATCCAAAATTGCATTTCGTAAACCAGAACCTACGTCGGCAGCTCGATTGGCAGCATTTAATAAAGTTAATGTAGATGGATTCTTTAAGCTTTACAGAGAAATAAGAACAAAATACAAATTTGAGGCACATCAGATTTTTAATGTTGATGAGACAGGATGTTCAACAGTTCCCCCAAAGGCATCTCCAGTACTGAGCCCTATTGGAAAAAGAAGGGTAATAAAAGTTTCCTCTGCTGAGAGGGGAACAAATGTCAGAGTTGCTTGCTGTGTTGGTGCCACAGGTTAGTTTATACCTCCATTTTTTATCTACCCGAGGGTCAGAACGCAGCCAGCATATCTTGAGGGTGCACCACCTGGATCTGTTGGAGTTGGCCATGAATATGGCTGGATGAATGGCGGGAGCTTTGTAAAATGGTTGGAGCACTTCATTAAACAAGTGAGACCATCAGAAAGAAATCCAGTCCTTTTGTATATGGGTAATCATAAACGTTTCTAGCATTTGTAGACTTGGAGAAAACTTTTGACAATGTTGACTGGAATACTCTCTTTCAAATTCTGAAGGTGGCAAGGGTAAAATACAGGGAGCGAAAGGCTATTTACAATTTGTACAGAAACCAGATGGCAGTTATAAGAGCCGAGGGGCATGAAAGGGAAGCAGTGATTGGGAAAGGAGTGAGACACGGTTGTAGCCTCTCCCCGATGTTATTCAATCTGTATATTGAGCAAGCAGTAAAGGAAACAAAAGAAAAATTCGGAGATGGTATTAAAATTCATGGAGAAGAAGTAAAAACTTTGAGGTTCGCCGATGACATTGTAATTCTGTCAGAGACAGCAAAGGACTTGGAAGAGCAGTTGAACGGAATGGACAGTGTCTTGAAAGGAGGATATAAGATGAACATCAACGAAAGCAAAACGAGGGTAATGGAATGTAGTCAAATTAAGTCGGGTGATGCTGAGGGAATTAGATTAGGAAATGAGACACTTAAAGTAGTAAAGGAGTTTTGCTATTTAGGGAGTAAAATAACCGATGATGGTCGAAGTAGAGAGGATATAAAACGTAGACTGGCAATGGCAAGGAAAGCGTTTCTCAAGAAGAGAAATTTGTTAACATCGAATATAGATTTAGGTGTCAGGAAGTCGTTTCTGAAAGTATTTGTATGGAGTGTAGCCATGTATGGAAGTGAGACATGGACGATAACTAGTTTGGACAAGAAGAGAATAGAAGCTTTCGAAATGTGGTGCTACAGAAGAATTCTGAAGATAAGGTTGGTAGATCACGTAACTAATGAGGAGGTATTGAATAGGATTGGGGAGAAGAGAAGTTTGTGGCACAACTTGACTAGAAGAAGGGATCGGTTGGTAGGACATGTTCTGAGGCATCGAGGGATCACAAATTTAGCATTGGAGGGCAGCGTGGAGGGTAAAAATCGTAGAGGGAGACCAAGAGATCAATACACTAAGCAGATTCAGAAGGATGTGGGTTGCAGTAGGTACTGGGAGATGAAGAAGCTTGCACAGGATAGGGTAGCATGGAGAGCTGCATCAAACCAGTCTCAGGACTGAAGACCACAACAACAACAACAATTCGCAGATCACTTTGGAAGCCGTTACTCTGTGCAGAGATAACTTCAAACTCGTCTAGGTCTCCCACCTCACACAAGCCTCATATTGCAGCCGCTGAATGTGTCATTTTACGGACCTCTGAAGACTGCTTACACTAAAGCGTGTACAGACTACCTTGCTAATCATCCAGGCCAAGTGATTACAATACAAGTCATTGCAAGACTGTTGAACATTGCCTTTAGCAAAGCTGCAACTGTGAATAATGCCATTAAGGGTTTTATGGTCACAGCAATCTAGCCATTAAATTCACAGATATTTAGTGACGAAGACTTCGCGTCATCACTAACAACAGACAACACCATCACTGAATTTCCACTCAAAAACAGATGCTCTACCTGAGAGATCAGCAAACTCACTTGCAGAATTTGATGCACTACTGGGGCCTTCATCCAACTCTGCAACTTCCTCTATTTTACCTCCGTTACCCCAAATAGAATCTCTACCAGGACCTTCATCTAACCCTACATCTACTTCTGTTTTAGCTCCATTAACCCATGCAGAACTTGGGGCACTATCAGTGCCCTCATCCACCTCTAACTCCAGATCTGTCCCTGCTATACCTCCGTTACCTCAAGCTGCACCTAAAGGAGGTCCAAGAAAACGGAAAAATGAGTTGCCATCTCTACACATAATAAGCACACCCGTCAAAATAGCTATGGAAGAGAAGAGACAATGACAAGAGGACAAAGAGAAGAAGAAACAAGACAGATAAATGAAGAAAGATAAGAAATTAAAAAAGAATGCGAATGCAGAGGCAAAAAAGTTAACAAAGGACCTAAACGTAAACTTGCATTCCGCGGAGGTTCTGGAACGAAACAAAGAAAGGATTCTAGAATGGACTTCTGCGACTCATCTTCGAATTCATCCATTGAAACTGAGTACGGCGACAGTGATTCCAATTACTCTCCTGGAAATTGAAATAAGAACACCGTGAATTCATTGTCCCAGGAAGGGGAAACTTTATTGACACATTCCTGGGGTCAGATACATCACATGATCACACTGACAGAACCACAGGCACATAGACACAGGCAACAGAGCATGCACAATGTCGCCACTAGTACAGTGTATATCCACCTTTCGCAGCAATGCAGGCTGCTACTCTCCCATGGAGACGATCGTAGAGATGCTGGATGTAGTCCTGTGGAACGGCTTGCTATGCCATTTCCACCTGGCGTCTCAGTTGGACCAGCGTTTGTGCTGGACGTGCAGACCGCGTGAGACGACGCTTCATCCAATCCCAAACATGCTCAATGGGGAACAGATCCGGAGATCTTGCTGGCCAGGGTAGTTGACTTACACCTTCTAGAGCACGTTGGGTGGCACGGGATACATGCGGACGTGCATTGTCCTGTTGGAACAGCAAGTTCCCTTGCCGGTCTAGGAATGGTAGAACGATGGGTTCGATGACGGTTTGGATGTACCGTGCACTGTTCAGTGTCCCCTCGACGATCACCAGTGGTGTACGGCCAGTGTAGGAGATCGCTCCCCACACCATGATGCCGGGTGTTGGCCCTGTGTGCCTCGGTCGTATGCAGTCCTGATTGTGGAGCTCACCTGCACGGCGCCAAACACGCATACGACCATCATTGGCACCAAGGCAGAAGCGACTCTCATCGCTGAAGACGACACGTCTCCATTCGTCCCTCCATTCACGCCTGTCGCGACACCACTGGAGGCGGGCTGCACGATGTTGGGGCGTGAGCGGAAGACGGCCTAACGGTGTGCGGGACCGTAGCCCAGCTTCATGGAGACGGTTGCGAATGGTCCTCGCCGATACCCCAGGAGCAACAGTGTCCCTAATTTGCTGGGAAGTGGCGGTGCGGTCCCCTACGGCACTGCGTAGGATCTTACGGTCTTGGCGTGCATCCGTGCGTCGCTGCGGTCCGGTCCCAGGTCGACGGGCACGTGCACCTTCCGCCGACCACTGGCGACAACATCGATGTACTGTGGAGACCTCACGCCCCACGTGTTGAGCAATTCGGCGGTACGTCCACCCGGCCTCTCGCATGCCCACTATACACCCTCGCTCAAAGTCCGTCAACTGCACATACGGTTCACGTCCACGCTGTCGCGGCATGCTACCAGTGTTAAAGACTGCGATGGAGCTCCGTATGCCACGGCAAACTGGCTGACACTGACGGCGGCGGTGCACAAACGCTGCGCAGCTAGCGCCATTCGACGGCCAACACCGCGGTTCCTGGTGTGTCCGCTGTGCCGTGCGTGTGATCATTGCTTGTACAGCCCTCTCGCAGTGTCCGGAGCAAGTATGGTGGGTCTGACACACCGGTGTCAATGTGTTCTTTTTTCCATTTCCAGGAGTGTATGTCGATGAGAGATACTGTATCATTTGTGGTGAAGTTGGAAAGACGGAATTGTGTTATCAATGTTCTCGATGCCAAGAGTGGGCTCATGCTCAGTGTACGGACTTAAATTAAAGTGAAGCAAAGGAGAAATGTTATGTTTGCGGCTTTTGTGGGAAATAGATAAGTTACAATTAAATGTCTTTGTTTTCTAAATAAAATGTTCATTTCACCATCTCGCCCACACCCCAAAGCCATCTTAACCTCCTTGCAGGGTAAGTTGACGAATGGTACTGTCATTAATAAAAATAGGTCTACCTAGAAAAACTTCAGTTTTAGGAAATGTTCAAGGGCTTGACTCTAAAGGGGATGCATGAAGCAATCATTTTCAGTAAATAAAGTACTTGATTTCAGTATAAGGGCCTCCTCGCTAGTCTGGCTGACTAGAAGCTAGTTTTCTTGTCTGTTGATGCTCGTGAGATGCTTCTTTCCTGTCTTGTTGGGATTACACATATTTTTTATGTTCGTTTTTCGCTGTTTTCGATGTGTATGTGTCGTTAAAATGATTCTGTTACGTTTTTTATTCACGACGACAGTTGGTTTCGATTTACAACAACGTTTTGTTCGTTTTCACTAGTATGTATGCTAGACTTTAATTTGCGCGAGATTCTCGAGCGTAACACTAGTGCCCTCTCTCGTTAGATGTGTTCCTTAGCGAAAGCTTCACCTGCTTGATACTAGGATAAAGGACAAATGGGTTTCATATTATATGTAGGCGTTTATGTAGGTGTTTATAATGGTTCTGATATGTTTTATTTATTAAGACAGAGGGTTTGATTTAGTACAACCTTTAAAATTTTGATACGCGTGAGTATGTCTCCCTGCGTTTTAATGTGCGCAGGTGTCTCGCGCATTCCACAAGTGCCCTCGCTCGGAGGAACTGTCTGCCCTAGGGCTCCCACACCCTCTTCACGCTAGTTCACAGGCTAAGTACTGATAGTATGCCGTGTTCGCATCGGCCTTCTCTTCATAAATGTGCTCTACAGATGGAGGTGATATTTTAGTTTTAACTACTGACGACGCCGAGGGCACGATTGTTTTATGTATCTCCACAGCGAGATGTGATTTTAGTAAGTGACTAAAAGTTTTTGTGCCTGTAATAATTTGGTAATTTTCACGGTTACTTAAAGCTATAAGTGTTTATTTTTATCTCGGTTATGGTGTTAAGTTTTTTGCTAACGAAGGTGTCTTTCTGTTCGCGTGTATTTTTGCTTTTTATGAAGGTATATTTAGATATACCGAATCCGTGGTGAAGGATTTCAATAAATCTTTATCCTGCAACTATTTGGTTGTTATCTTTTACCGTGAATACAAAACTGGTAGCTTTTCAGGTGATCGGCAGGCTGTTACCATGCAAAAACTTACTTTCTTCTTTTAATTCTTTTCTCGAGAGTAGAGAAAACAGCACTAGCAATTAAAAAGAATCACAGTTTGGTGGCTGTAGTGTGACATCGGTACGACATAGTATTTGATTTGATTTTTTTCGAGCATAGCGGGGCGGAAATCGAGCTTATTAAATTTGACATCGTTGATGGCTTCTTATAGGAGATTTGTAACAACGAAACAGTTAGGTCATTAGTGGTGAAAATGTTACAGTCTGTTGATTGGTAAAAGAAATTTTAGAAACGTAAGAAGGAGAGAGGCCTGCAAAGAGATGGGCGCTTTTGCTCGTAGGGTGGTACGAGATGGCAGAGACTTGATTCGCTTCAACGAGAACGGCAGGTTTCGAAAGCAGCTCTCCTCCGCATCGGAGACTGATGGAGTTCGATATTCGACTTCATAGCAGAGTATTTCCACGTCACTCCATCAGCGGCCTCCTCACGTTATATTGACGAGTGTGGTGTTAATAATTTACAGCATCGGTATATTAGAACGAAGGGAACTTACAGATTTAACACCTTTCTTCAATTATCCTTCTCATGCTTGAAGATATAGTCACAGTTGCATGGATAACTTCTGTTTCTCTCAGTCCAAACAGTGACTGGTATTTATACTTAGGCAGGACGCACAAAATTCATCAGCAAAGGTAGATGGTGTCTAGCAACATCCATTTCCTCACCAATTATTTTCCCATCCATTATTTGAATTTCTAAATGCCTCCGTAATGAATATATAACTGTACATCCACTAATTTTGCACATTTAAACTCTTGTAACAAAGCGAGAGTTCATGCAAATCGTGCTTTTTGCAAATCTGCTGTAAATTGTGAATACCGCAACTTAAGGTCCACTGCTAGTGTGGCAATCTTCTAAAGCGTCAATTTAATTGGTTTTGCACGTTTAATCCAGCACTGATTCTTAAGGGTTGATCTGCCTCACAGTTAATTGTAACACAGATTTTTTTTAACACTTCGCAACGGAAGCAGAAAATAATCTGAGAAAATGAAAACACTGCTTGGAGAAGCTGTATAGTTCTCCAGAAGAAATTAAGAGAACTGGAAATGAGAACAAAGACCAAAGGAAATTCCGCTTCATGTGTGACGTCGACGCTGAACACAACCAGAAACATTTAAAGTAACCTCACCAAGCCCACGGAGACACTCCTTTTTCCTTATCTTAACGGTGAACCTAAGTTTTAGCATCCTTCTGTATCAACAAATCACGAAGGCTGAGATTCTCTTCTTATCCGGTTTCACCACGGTCCATGACTCACTTCCATACAATACTGTGTTCCAGAACCACATTCTCAGGTATTTCCACCTCAAATTAAGATCTTTTTATTTTTTTACACTACTAGATTTCCGTTTTTCCCGAACTGTTATCCTGAGAATTTTGAACATTCTCAACCATTTTGTATTGTCGAACGATGGTTCCAGGTCAGTAAATCTTATTTGCGTGTCCTGGTTTATCTTAAATGTAGCTTCCATTATCAAGTTCAACATGAAACCTGCTTCTCCGGTTCCTGTTACTTAACCCATCGTCATGTAAGAGCTCCTCGATTATCTTTTTCGTATTCTGTGCGTTATTCTCGTCTGCAACTTGAATGCTTTTGTTGTTGGACTCCACCTGCAACAACGGTCAGATTATCTACGCTTTCTGCCTTCGCATTTGTGTTTATGTCGTTTTCTTACAGATTCTACATTTAATCTGTAATTATGATTTAGTTTCTGAGACAAGTCGCGACCCACTACCTTCCACTGTACTTTTTTACTATAAAATTGTTCTATAACATGTAAATATGTTATACACAACTGCAACCAGTCACTTTTTTCCAATAATAATGCTTTATTACATTAACCGGTTTTCGAACCCTTTCAGGTTCATCTTCAGATGATTTCGGGAGGATCCGGGAAGTTACATCGTTACTGGTAGTAGAATTATGCTGTGTGCTGGTTCTATGGCTGAAAGATGGGTCACACTTTAATGTATCGCCATGACTATAGCTTATCTGTCGATATGGATGTAAATTTAGTTTTTACTTACTGTGACAGTATAGGCGGCTATTTTCGTATCTGTCTGCCTCCATGTTGATGTCCAGAACACTTTCACACGAACTATATTAGTTCACACCTTAACAGTGACACTTTACCAGCATCCAGCAGGCGCATTACAACTGATGCTTATAACAAAGATCTTGACAGAGAGATATAGCATAAGCCTACTTTGTACAGAGATGTAATTTGTTGTTCTTTACTTGTGTAAAAGTCGATATAAGGGCAAGTTCTTTTTATCAGAATGGCGATAACATGAGAGCACTAGATAAAATAATAATAAATTACTACAAGAACAAATTTCAGGTGATCTGATATGTTATTTCCACTTGTATGTTACAGGCAGTTTTTTTTTAAGTAGCAATTATCGTGTTTGGCATTAACATGAATCCCAAGGAATCAGTAATACAGAGTTATTGTATCTGCAGTGAGGTGCAGCTGTCTGTATGACTAGGACCTGTATATTTAAATTAATAACAAATTTTCAGATGAACTGTTGGCTTATTTCTGTTGTTACGTTAACGTGATCTGGAGTACTATCAAGAGCAGATTCTGTTTATTTTAGCTAAAGGTATATGTATAAGAGTTAAAGTGATTGTAATGGATTAAAGCTGTTTGAATGGCTGTACATTTAATATTTTAAAAATCATGAACAAAAATTCTTTAACTGTTGACTTATTTTTATTCTAACATTAGAGTGATCTGGTATATTGGTAAAGGCAGCTTCTGTTGGTTCAAGCTAGAATTAATATGTATAAAGTACTGATTTATGTTAGCAATGGAGGGCTTTAAAATTTAGAGATATGGTACATGTCTTATTCTGTGGTAGTATATTACATTGACACCGGTGTGGTTGGGATGTAAGGACAGGAGGGTGTGGATCATTGGGAGTGGGGGAGTTGGGGAGCCGGTGTAGGGTTCGTTAGGTTGTTACTTGTTTTCAACTATTAGATCTTCAAAGTTCTGAAGGAAAAATTTGTTTTTCAGTTCAGTTTGATCATTGAGTAGGTAGTCAGTTGCTGTATTTGTGGAGATAAATATTTCAATTTCATCAAGAAGGTTGTAATGCCGGAAATGCATATCCTTCTATTTCCATCTATTGTACTATAATTTTTTTCCTTATTTTGTCACCTGAATATATGACATTTGTGTCTCTTTATATATTGTAATTGTTTTACTGTTTGTATATATATATTTATGCATTGATGTCGATGTATAATTGGTTTGTTTTGTAAATATTATTTGTATTTTTACGCTGGGTCTTGCCTAGGGAAAACTATACTATCGAACGATTACATCGATAGATCGTGTGGAGAACCAAAGTGTTTAGGATCTTTGGTAGTGGAACACGGCCGCGTGGAGCGCGGGCAGAGCGGAGGGAGTCTGGCTGGAGTAGGGCGGTGGAGAGGTGTGTTGTGAAGCTCCCGCGAGTTGCCGCGTTTTCGGGGTTTGGGTGCATGCAATTGCGCTCGACTTGCTATGATAGTTTCTGACACGGTGTCACGGACGGGAAGCATTAGCTGGCGCACATCAAGAGCCCGTTTCGCCTGGTGACCGTGTCGAGAAGAAGGCTCGCCAACATCCAGCTTCTGCAACAGCGACGGCCGACAATGAGCGACTGTCGCCATCCCTCCTCTATCGACGGCTTCAAACCTTCAATCATCCAACTAGGAAGACTG
This sequence comes from Schistocerca cancellata, assembly GCF_023864275.1. Taxonomy (NCBI): domain Eukaryota; kingdom Metazoa; phylum Arthropoda; class Insecta; order Orthoptera; family Acrididae; genus Schistocerca; species Schistocerca cancellata. The sequence continues at coordinate 523,628,195 of NC_064631.1, forward strand.
GAAGCACGTAAAGTTTTAGAACTGCATGGCAGTCCTCAGCTTTTCAAACTGATCCATTTTCATAACTAAACCAACAGCAACGTAGCATGAACCTTGGTTGCTCATTGTCCCAATTGCATTACCAAGCAGGGTCCCTTCCATTTCCGAAATAAACCCGAGTGTCGTTGAAATTCATTCCATTTCACTACTTTAATTTCAAAGTTCAGTTAAAGTATTCATAGCGGGCTACAATACTTAGATTACACAAGCACAAATTAGGAGTGCAAGTATTGTTACCATATTTTAGCTTAGCTGTGACTGCAGCTCAGCTTGGTATGTACTAAATTTTACTATTGTTAATTGTTCAGAATCATTTAATTCAAGTTCAAAGTTAATTCTCTTATTTCTAAATTGCGTAGATTCAAGTAGCTTTTGAAATGATTGTTGAGGTAGCCCAAGAATAACCTTATGTTACTGAATTTCGTAGTGCTTCAGAACCAAATCTCACTATTAATTTCATTCACTAAATTAACATTCAAATTTCCGGTTTTATTAATTCTTTTGCTAAATTTAGTCAGAGTGTAGCGGAATTTATTACTTCTGACAAAGTTTCAGTTTTCACACTACACATGCCAACCTTCACTTGCCACGCTTCTAGTGCTAATTATATGTGTAATAACCTATCTTTTCAGTTATCTATTATTGCAGGGTTGTACCCATTGGTGGAGGCAATCGATTTTATAATTTCTGTTTCTTTTTGTCTTCCATTTGTGTCCATTGGGATTTAAAGCATGCGATTAACCATTGTTCTGAAGAATGCTTTTTTATGTTGCTCTGGATGGCAAGAGGATTTGTGTATGGTAACATTGGCTGCTCTTGATGATACTCCTGATCAGATTAACGTAACAACAGAAATAAGCCTACAGTTCATCTGAAGATTTGTTATTAATTTAAATATACAGGTCCTAGTCATACAAACAGCAGCACCTCACTGCAGATACAATAACTCTGTATTATTGATTCCTTGGGATTCATGTTAATGCCAAACATAATTCCTATTTAAAAAAACTGCCTGTAACATACAAGTAGAAATAACATATCAGATCACCTGAAATTTGTTCTTGTAGTAATTTATTATTATTTTATCTAGGGATCTCATGTTATCGCCATTCTGATAAAAAAACTTGCCCTTATATCGACTTTAACACATGTAGAGAACAACAAATTACATCTCTGTACAAAGTAGGCTTATGCCATATCTCTCTGTCAAGATCTTTGTTATAAGCAACAGCTGTAAAGCGCCTGCTGGATGCTGGTAAAGTGTCACTGTTCAAGTGTGAACTAATATAGTTCGTGTGAAAGTGTTCTGGAAATCAACATGGAGGAAGACAGATACGAAAATAGCCGTCTATACTGTTGCAGTAAGTAATAACTAAATTTACATCCATATCGACAGATAAGCTATAGTCATGGCGATACATTAAAGTGTGACCCATCTTTCTGCCATAGAACCAGCACCCAGTATTATGCTACTACCAGTAATGATGTAACTTCCCGGATCCTCCCGAAATCATCTGAAGATGAACCTGAAAGGGTTCGAAAACCGGTTAATGTAATAAAGCATTATTATTGGAAAAAATTGACTGGTTGCTGTTGTGTATGACTTATTTACATTAATATACAGTCATGGTTCTAAAATATCGGTAATGGATAAGCATAATCTGTTGATACCACGCCAGGTAATTAGAACAATGCGCGAATTTCGGCAATGTAAACTTAAACTAACGAAAACAATCCTTGCAATAAGATTTAACAAAAAATGTCTTTCAAAAAAAGTGACTCCAAATTATATCCGAATAAAAATAACGAGTCTAAGTGAAATTATTTGGTTAAAAACTGAAATCAAGTCTCTTTACAAAAAGAAAGATCTGCTCAATTCAAAGCTGTATAATATGCACTTAGAACTTAGCCATAAACGTGTTGCTCATGTCTTCATGGTTTTCCTAGACTATGTCAATATATATGTAAACAAAGAACGTATTATCATCTCATATAGACACGAGAAAAAGATAAATACTCTAATTTCAAAGAGTGCAGTGAGATCCCCCAGTGTCTCTTCTGAAATAGAACATAAGATTTTGATAAAGTGATAAATACTACAGAAATATGCTTCATTAGTAATGAATTAAAGCTGTTAAACAACGACCTTAAGCACAACATTGCCCCCTCACTAAATAGAAGCTACATTAAAGACCTCATGGTTAACACAAAAATTGCATGTACAGCAGCTAAACTAAAACACAATGAACAAAATGCTGTAGCCCATAAGGCAAACAACATCATTATGAGAAACATTCACCAGAACAAAATGTACAATAAGATGAATATCGAACATAAGATATCATGTGACATAAATAAGAAACTTTCGGTTTAAAATGCCCTCATTGTCAGAGCAGACAAAGGTAACACAGCTGTTGTCATGTATGAATCGACTATATTAGCAAAACTAGTGAATTCTTCAGAAAGAATAATATAAAGGAAATAGCATATGACCCTACTCCCAAATTCCATGATAAAATTAAAAAGTTACTTAAAAACTGCAACTTCTTGTTGACACCATTAGAAGCAAAGCACTGTATAGCGATGAACCCTTCAGCACCAAAACTGAGATCACAGCCTAACATCCACAAACCAGAATGTCCGATATGTCCCATTGTGAACTCTATCAATAGCCCAAGCTATAAAATCACCAAAAAACTTAATGATATTATCCGCAAGGCATAGGTATTCGAAAATAAGCTACTCCATTAAAAACAGTTATGAGTTTATCAATAGTATAAAAGCTATCCCCATCCCAGTCACAGCTAAATTTGCATCTCTTAACATAGTAAACCTATATACAAACATACCTGTCAAGGAAACAATTAGTTTAATAAGGAATAACTTACTGAAACATGGGACAATGGGTAGAGCTGAAATCTATGAACTCATAGAGATCCTGGAACTCATATTGTCACACAACTACTTCCTGTTCAACAACAAGTTTTACATTCAGGAAGATGGACTGGCAATGGGTAGTAGTCTTGTAGGTTTGCTAGCAGACATATATATCAATAACCTTGAAAATAACTTTTTCAGGTCCCAAACCCAACTAAAAGATAAGCTGCTTTATTACAAATGCTATGTTGATGACACAGTCATTCTGTTCAATGGAGCAACAGAAGAAATAGATAATCTCGCCAAAGAACTTAATAAAATACACAATAAAATCCAATTCACAGTAGAACATGAAACACCAGAAGACATTAACTATCTTGATCTAACAATCTCAAATAAAAATCAGAAGCATAAATTCCGAATTTTCAGAAAGCCAACAACCACCAATTTTACCATACACAAATCCTCTTGCCATCCAGTCCAAGATAAAAAAGCATTCTTCAGAACAATGGTTAATCGCATGCTTAAAATTCCAATGGACACAAATGAAAGACAAAAAGAAACAGAAATTATTAAATCAATTGCCTCCACCAATGGGTACAACCCTGCAATAATAGATGAACTAATCCATACAGCAAAACTAAATCAACCAACTGCTGAACAACCACCCACAAACAAGAAAACCACATTTGGTACCTGCCTTTCCTAGAGAAGATTTCTCACCAAATTGCCAACCTCTTGAAGACATACAACATAAAATTAAGTTTCTTCACCAACAACAAAGTACAAAATAAAATCATACATCAGCACGAATATCAAAAGTCAGGTGTGTACAAGCTCACTTGCAACTCATGTCCAAGCTTCTACATTGGACAAACTGGTAGAAGCTTCACAACAAGATTTAAAGAACACATGGATGCACTCCGTCTTAACAACCTGAACAAGTCTAGCTTTGCCTCACATCTTGCCCAACACAATCATTCTGCAAACAACATAGAACAGAATCTCAAAATACTACATTTTCAACAAAGGCACAATACTTGACCTTCTTGAAGAAATTGAAATATTTATCTACACAAATACAGCACCTGACTACCTACTCAATGATCAAACTGAACTGAGAAACAAATTTTTCCTTCAGAACTTTGAAGATCAACTAGCTGAAAACAAGTAACAACTCAACAAACCCTACACTGGCTCCCCAACCCCGCCCCCCCCCCCTCCCAATGACCCACACCCTCCTCTCCTTACATCCTAACCACACCGGTGTCAATGTAATATACTACCACAGAATAAGACATGTACCAAATCTCTAAATGTTAAAGCCCTCCATTGCTAACATAAATCAGTACTTTATACATATTAATTCTAGCTGGAATAAACAGAAGCTGCCTTTACCAATATACCAGATCACTCTAATGTTAGAATAAAAATAAGTCAACAGTTAAAGAATTTTTGTTCATGATTTTTAAAATATTAAATGTACAGCCATTCAAACAGCTTTAATCCATTACAATCACTTTAACTCTTATACATATACCTTTAGCTAAAATAAACAGAATCTGCTCTTGATAGTACTCCAGATCACGTTAACATAACAACAGAAATAAGCCAACAGTTCATCTGAAAATTTGTTATTAATTTAAATATACAGGTACCAGTCATACAGACAGCTGCACCTCACTGCAGATACAATAACTCTGTATTACTGATTCCTTGGGATTCATGTTAATGCCAAACATGATAATTGATATTTAAAAAAAACTGCCTGTAACATACAAGTAGAAATAACATATCAGATCACCTGAAATTTGTTCTTGTAGTAATTTATTATTATTTTATCTAGTGCTCTCATGTTATCGCCATTCTGATAAAAAAACTTGCCCTTATATCGACTTTAACACATGTAAAGAACAACAAATTACATCTCTGTACAAAGTAGGCTTATGCCATATCTCTCTGTCAAGATCTTTGTTATAAGCAACAGTCGTAAAGCGCATGCTGGATGCTGGTAAAGTGTCACTGTTAAAGCGTGAACTAATATAGTTCGTGTGAAAGTGTTCTGGACATCAACATGGAGGAAGACAGATACGAAAATAGCCGCCTATACTGTCGAAGTAAGTAAAAACTAAATTTACACCCATATCGACAGATAAGCTATAGTCATGGCGATAAATTAAAGTGTGACCCATCTTTCTGCCGTAGAACCAGCACCCAGCATTATGCTACTACCAGTAATGATGTAACTTCCCGGATCCTCCCGAAATCATCTGAAGATGAACCTGAAAGGGTTCGAAAACCGGTTAATGTAATAAAGCATTATTATTAGGAAAAAGTGACTGGCTGCAGTTGTGTATAACTTATTTACATTAACATACAGTCAGGGCTCTAAAATATCCGTAATGGATAAGCATAAGGTTCTATAACATTTCAGACGTGAGCAATTATTCCCTAAAAAAAATAATATTTTAGCGACCTAATATTAATGTACAATATTTCTGAGTAATTTTTTGAAATACGCTCCTGTAAAATTTGGTTATGACGATTTACTTACTTTTCCCCGTACTTTTAACATGTTTATATGTGGACTTTCACATTCATGATCGCGCAGTACCTGTTTCAACACTCAAATGAATTTTTCAGCTGTGTGTAGCAGTTACGAGTGTTTATTGGGAGAGCGTTTCAGTTGCTATGACGAGAAAACTGCACTAGTGTACTAAATTTAAGGGCACAAATAACTTTTCTGTAAAGTGTCAGTGACAAGTAGCGTAGCTCGACGGAACTTGGACAGCACGTACAAACCACTGCTACGTCATAGCACAGAAGGTAATCGAAAGGATTACGCAATGAGACCAACAAAAATGCCCGGCCGATGTGGCCGAGCGGTTCTAGGCACTTCAGTCCGGAACCGCGCTGCTGATACGGTCGCAGGTTCGAATCCTGCCTCGGTCATGGATGTTTGTGATGTACTTGTTTAAGTTAGGCTTAAGTAGTTCTAAATTCTGGGGGACTGATGACCTTAGATGTTAAGTCCCATTGTGCTTGGAGCCATTTGAACCAACGAAAATAATTCAAAGAAAATAATTACACTGAGGGTAATCACCGTCTATGATGGTTCCCTGAGCATTACAAAAGGCGGGGCACGGCACTTACGAGCGTGTATGATCAAAACGCACGGCAGTACGTGCCCTGAAACGTGGTCCCATGCTGCTGACCCATGGTAAGGAGATCTTCCGGTAGGGCGTTCCATTCTTCCACAATTTCTGGATGGCCTCGTGCAGGTGGACGTGTCGCAGTACGTCTCTACAGTGCATCCCAAATATGCTCGACCGGCCTTAGCAGTTAGCGGCTTGCAGTGCAGATTGTATACATGTCAGATTCCTCTCAGAGTATGCTGATAAAATAGTTCCCTATTTAGCAATAATATACAATCACTCGCTCACAGAAAGATCCATACCTAAGGACAGGAAAATTGTTCAAGTCACACTAATACCCAAAAAGGGAAGTAGGAGTAGTCCGCTGAATTACAGGCACATATCACTAACGTCGATTTGCAGTAGGGTTTTGGAACATATACTGTATTCGAAAATCATGGAGTACCTCGAAGAAAAGATTTATCGACACATAGTAAGCAAGATTTCAGAAAATATCGTTCTTTGATACACAACTAGCCCTTTATACTCATGAAGTAATAAGTGCTATCCACAGGGGATGTCAAATTGATTCCATATTTTGAGATTTCCAGAAGGCTTTCGACACCGTTCCTCACAAACGTCTTCTAACCAAACTGCGTGCCTGCGGAGTATCGCCTCAGTTGTGCGATTGGATTCTTGATTTCCTGTCAGAAAGGTCACAGTTCGTAGTAATAGACGGAAAGTCATCGAGTAAAACAGAAGTAATCTCCGGCGTTCCTTAAGGAAGTGTTATAGGCCCTCTATTGTTCCTGATCTATATTAACGAGATAGGAGACAATCTGAGTAGCCGTCTTAGATTGTTTGCAGGTGATGCTGTCATTTGTCGTCTTGTAAAGTCATCAGACGATCAAAACGACTGGAAAAATGATTTAGATAAGATATCAGTATGGTGCGAAAAGTGGCAATTGGCCCTGAATAAATAAAACTGTGAAGTTATTCACATGAGTACTAAAAGAAATCAGCTAAATTTCCATTACACGATAAGTCCCACAAATCTGAAGGCTGTAAATTCAGCTAAATACTTAGGGATTACAATTACAAATAATCCAAATTGGAACGATCACATGGATAATACTGTGGGTAGAGCAAACCAAAGACCGCGATTCATTGGCAGAACACTTACAAGGTGCAACATGTCTACTAAGGAGACTGCTTACACCACGCTTGTCCGCCCTATTCTGGAGTATTGCTCTGCTGTGTGGGATCCGCATCAGGTGGGACTGACGGATGACATCGAAAAAGTACAAAGAAGGGCAGCTCGTTTTGTATCATCGCTAAATATAGGAGATAGTGTCACACATATGATACGTGAATTGGAGTAGCAATCTTTCAAACAAAGGCGTTTTTCGTTGCGAGGGGATCTTCTCATGAAATCTCAATCACCAGTTGTCTGCCGGCCGGGGTGACCGAGCGGTTCCAGGCGCTACAGTCTGGAACCGCGTGACCGCTACGGTCGCAGGTTCGAATCCTGCCTCGGGCATGGATGTGTGTGATGTCCTAAGGTTAATTAGGTTTAAGTAGTTCTAAGTTCTACGGGACTGATGACCTTATAAGTTAACTCCCATAGTGCTCAGAGCCATTTGAACCATTTCTGAACCAATTTTCTCCTCCAATTGCGAAAACATTCTGTTGGCACCCACCTACTTAGGGAGAAATGATCATCACGATAAAATAAGAGAAATCAGGGCTCGCCCAGAAAAATTTAAGTGCTCGTTTTTCCCGCCTGCCTTGTCAGAGTGGAACGGTAGAGAGACAGCTTGAAAGTGGTTCATTGAACTCTCTGCAAGGCACTTTATTGTGAACAGCAGAGTAATGACGTAGATGTAGATGTACATCGTGTAGCTATAATTTTAATGACGATTATGAAATTTATGTCAGTTCCAGTGTCGGTATTTTATGTATGGTTTAAATATTATCTTCTTATTAAGTTATTTTATAAGATGAACGCATTTTTCTCCGAAATCTGTTTATCTGTCAATACATATGAGTGTAGTATCCTCACAATTCTGTTCTTGATTGTACAGTAATGACTGGTTTTGTAATTTTCTTAGGTAACAGTTTTGCTCTTTCTGATGGAGGTACCAACTATCAGTGTCGAAAACAGCTTAAAGTAAAGTCTTGCTGCAACCGGTGGGCATTATTATGCAAATCATATTGTCTTTGATTTAAAATGTCTTTTCTGTTCCTCTCATTGCGTACCTTGTGTAATATTCTGTAGCAGTTCTTTCTACTTATGGTCCAAGTTTCATCGAGCTGTTTTTCTGGCAGCGATTTTCGTTACTTTTTCCTTCCACACGAATGTAGTACGTCTTGGTTTAACAGTGTCAAATTTGTCTTGGTCTAACCTCAGTTCAATTTGGCGTTGAAAGGTTTTTTTTTTTAAATTACCGCTGCCAGTCACAAACTTTGTCAACAATTGTATTACTTATTTATTTAGCGACATGTTTAGAGGGTTACACCTCATCTTCAGGCTAAATGGCGTTGGAAAAAAAAACTTTACAATAAGTTTTTCTAATGCTATTTAGCCTGAAGATGAGGTATAACCCACGAAACATGTCGCTAAATAAATAAGTAATACAATAGTGACGAAGTTTGTGACTGTTAGCGGTAATTTTAAAAAAAAAACCTTTCAACGCCAAATTGAACTGAAGTAATTTAAGATAACCCTTCAACGCCAAATTGAACTGAAGTTAGACCAAAACAACTTCACAATACGTTTTTGTAATGCCATTTAGCCTGAAGATGAGGTATAACCCACGAAACATGTCGTTAAATAAATAAGTAATACGATAGTGACAAAGTTTGTGACTGGTAGCGGTAATTTAAGAAAACCTTCACAGTCGAAAAATAGTCAAAATGGCTTCCAATTCTAATCTTGCGTTGGTTTAACACTGTGAATTCTTTCTTACCGCATCTTATCACGAGTGAGAGTATATTTTCTGGACGTGTATCGTCGATCCCCCACGAGGATCCCGACCATCCTGGGGAGGACGGGGACGGAAGCTTCTCCATATTCGTCGGTAATTGGAGGAAGTGACGCGCCCCCGGCCTGCGACACGTCACCGAGCGTCTCGGCTTTACGCGATTTGTCACGAAAAATTTGTGGCTGAAGGAAACGTCTTTGGGTAGGGGAGACGCTGCTCTGTGTATCGCTAGTTAGTGTGATTCCCAGCGGCAGCGATGGCCTCGTGAGTGCCGGCTGACGAGGGGAGGCGTAATGGTGCCGCTTTCATCTCTGCTTAGGGCGTCAACCCCCACCCTCACCCCCACCCCAATTCTTTTTATACCAGCGGTCGACGTTGGCTCCCCTCCTATGGTCTCGAGATGAACACCAGGAACGTGGGAAACTCATATCCGGAACGTTCTCTTGCCTTAACGCCCAACTGTGCTTGTACTCATATTGCGTTCACAATTAGAAGGTAAGTACTAGCTGGAGATAAAGTATCACTGGCGGGTGTCGAAGTTTGACTACAGCCTTGTGCCTTAGTGGCCACCTTTACTGTTACTGAAACTTCATTACTAATGTTCAAGCCGGCCGGAGTGGTTATGCGGTTCTAGGTGCTAGAATCTGGAACCGCGAGACCGCTACGGTCGCAGGTTCGAATCCTGCCTCGGGCATGGATGTGTGTGATGTCCTTCGGTTAGTTAATTTTAGGTAGCTCTAAGTTCTAGAGGACTGATGACCTCAGAAGCTGAGTCCCATAGTGCTCAGAGCCATTTGAACTAATGATCAAGAACGCGTGGACTGCGTATAACGATAGTACACGCTCAGTGGAAGCGTCTAGATAAAAGGATGTCACTCCCGCTGAACTGATATCTAGCCTAATCAGAATTCGTAAGGAGAAAGAAAAGCGAAGAAAAATATTATTACGAAGTTCATATACAGGTAGCTCCAGAATATGGGATCAAATTATCTTCTGGCGAATCACAGTAAACAAAGTACTACAAAAGAGAATATTGCGACTGAAGATGTCTAATTCATCTGGAATAGTTGTTACTCTTGGAACTAAGTGTAATGAGTGATTGTGTCCAAATTAAACTATCGATCACATACGTAACTGGTCGAAGACGAGAAGCGTTTGCTCTCTTGTAAATAATTGACCTAGTTCAGCTGACAGTGAAAAGTTACTGTAGATTATTTTGATTTTTATCTCCATTCGGTTACGCACTGACTTATAGCTGTAACATGCACACATCAAGCAATTAACGGAGGGTTTCTTCAAGTACGTTGCCCAGCGAATGGCATTGTTAACACTGTTTCTCTTTCCTTTGTAGCAAATACTATCTCACTTTTACAGGGAATACAACGAGACCTAAATGATTACACGCATGACATTTTATACAAGATATATCCTCGCCTGTGATAACAACTCTCAGGGTACACTGGGAAGGGCAAATGTATTAATTTCAGATAGTGAAGACCAGTACGGAAACGGTTGAGTTGAAAACTATAAGAGAATGTGAGAAAAAAATTCTAATTATACCTTTGGTCGGCGGACGATGCTAACAATCCAAACAGATATATTTTTATAAAAAGTGTAATTATTTGCTCAACTATTACAAGATGCTATAATTGTTGTTGAAAGAGGTGTTTGCTGGTGCGGAGATAGTCTGACAACTGGGTGACGTAAGGCCTGAACCGTCGCTCCACGATCCCTGTAGACCACGCACAGTGAGTGCTCAGTGGTCTGATCGTCAGTAGTAAATATGTGGAGGGAACTAATAACCACTGCTGAAACTACGATCTTACTTGTCACGAAGACGACAACGAGTCGTATTTGAGAACTTTTTAAAAATTCTAGGTAGCTTTTAAGTGGCTGGGAGACTTATACCGGGTCTCCGACCTACACTGGAGAAATCACTTTATCGTACAAAGCTCTTTCGTACCTGTTCGAAAATCCCCAGTGCTTTAGGTTATGAAAAATGACACAAGCGATGAGACGTTCCGTCAGCAGTCCTTCCTAGCCTCTTTAGGTGCCTCGTATACGGGGCAGGTGAGCGACAAGAATTCATCAGTTGGTATATCGTGCGTATTCCAACGTGCTTTTCTTATGTTCTGACGTCACCGATATCGATGGTGAGTCATTGGATTTCTCCACTCCTCCCCCATGCCCCATCTGACAAAGGCCAATTGCCCTATGTATAAAGTGGCGGGAAATCCAAATTTTGTCGGGAAGTTCAAAACGTAGCCCAATTGTACTTGTATGTTTCCCAACTCCTATTATGGTCGGTTGTTGTCCTAAGTATAGGCTGTACATAAAGTCTGGGAACACTTTCAGTTATTTATTCCACAAGAACTAAACATTGGACAGATGTCCTACATATTGCGTTTTGAAGAGAAAGTCTGAAAGTTTTTTTTTTCTTTTTTTTCACAAACATTCGATATTTGAACGAGTGATCCTGCGGACGTCAATACGGTAATCGAATTCTTCCCATACCCGTCCCAGCATGGCATCGTTCATTGTGGCAGTCGCTTCCCGTATTCTCTCTCGAGCTCAGCTACACCACGCGGTGGAGACGGCACATACACCATACCTTTAACGTATCCCCGCAGAAGAAAGTCACACGGAGTGAGATCTGGTGATCGGGGAGGCATTTCATGAAACAGCTGTCCCCTTCTGTAGCACGGCCGATCCATCGATGCGGTAGCTCCGTGTTCAGGTACCCACGAACAACAAGATGAAAATAGGGTGGAGCCCCATCCCGCTGAAAGATGAACGGAGAGTCCGATTGCATTTGAGTCATCAGCCATTTCTGCAACATGCCCAAGTAGCAATATCTCTCGGTAAAGAAGAGTGGCCCGTACCGTTTTCGACGTGACAAGGCCCAAAAATCTTTTACCTTTGGGGAATCACGCTCAAATTCAATGCATTCGTGTACCCCAGATTCGACAATTGTGCCTGTTCACTTTCCCGTTAGTGTGAAAAGTGGCTTCGTCGCTAAAAATTAAGCGATCAACAGTACCATCCCCAATCTTATTCAATACGAACAAAACTGAAAACGCTTGTCTTTGTCGTCGTCATTGACCTTCTGCACTAGCTCCTATTTGAATGGTTTCATAGAAAGCTTCTGTCGCAGGACTTTCCACACTGTCATTGGAGCCACTTCGAGTTCATGGGATGCAGGACGCTCCGATTTCTTTGGATTCCGTATGAATGTCCCTCGTACGCGCTCCAAATTCACTCCACTCACAGTGGGACGTCCGTTTCTCTTTGCCGTGCACAAGCAACCCATCGTCACGAATTTGTTGTGCAAATAGTAAATGGCCTTCCTTGTTGGTGTCTTCTTACTGTACTTTGTTCTAAACATCCGTTTAACAGCTGCAGCAGACTTATTTTCGTCGAACTCCAATGCACAAAAAGCTCGCTGCGCACCTGAACTCACCATGTTTGCGACTTGCGCTGACTATCGGCAAATTACCAAACTACGCTGTACGGTATACATGAAAAAAACTTTCAGGGTTTCTCTTCAAAATGACATACGTACGATATCTGTACAATGTTTGGTTCTTGTGCAATAAATAATTGGAAGTATTCCCGAACTTTATGTAGACCATGTATAAACTGGTGGGAAATTCTAAAATCTGGCGTATGGTATTACTGGCTGTCCTAGATTTCAGGGACCGGCTATATGATATCAGAATCAGAGACCTGGAGTACTGAGAAAACCACTATGACATCAGAACCCAAGACGGATGACTTGGAATACAAGATGGAGGTCAATCATGGTGACCAGGGCACTCAGGCGTGACATAGAATACTGGCCCTGGCTGTACGATGTTAGAACAGAGTACGTGATTGGTTCAAGCTCTACGACTTCTAAATCCGAGATGGTGAGCAAAATGGCTGACCTGGAATACTGGCGCTGGCTCTATGAAGTCAGAATTCAAGACCTGCTATAGTGTCACTGGCTCTACCACACCAGAATCCAAGTTCTGTAGTACTGACGCTATGACGTCGGATTTCCTGAGACAAAAAATGTTCCTGCATGTCCAGGCCTGTCTGCTAGACAAAGCAAGTCCTCTTTGACATTTTTCCCCAGACTACTATTCACTCAGAAGTTTTCAATGCGTACTGCTTCTCATAACTCTGAAGTTTTGATGTATCCACGTGTCTTTATTTAAACAAACATCAGGGAACGGATAGAGCCTTCCAGACGCACCTCCATGCTTTCTCCATGACTTATTCCCCTAACTTAAAGTCCAAAATGTGGAAATAGATGCGTTTTTTTTTAAAAATGACTTGCGAGGGACAGCTCCCTATTCCACAGTCACAAAGTTCATGATCACCCGACCGGTCGAGAAGTCCGTCACTAACCCTTCAGCGGTAACCCAGAGCCAAATCACAGTGGATCACAGTCGCTCACACAAAGCTGGGCAGGACCGAACTGTTGGCTTCTGAGGTGGCAGTGTCGCATGAGACACTGAAGTCACACCACCTTGGAGTCGTATCACCATGCAAAGGTGACAGCTCCACGCAGAGAGACACCACACGCGTACTACGGATTCGAGAACCTAATGTGAAGTGGAGTGTAGAAGTTCTGATTTCCAACGCTGGTATGCTGTTGTGGCGGCGCTGCAGCCATAGAAAATATGAACTGAGTTAAAATGACAGGAAACTGGAAAATTGCAGGAAGCACGCTTGTACATGAACCCAAATGACAGGAAGTCAAAATTCACGTCATTTGAAAATGAGATATTTCATGACAAAAAAATTCAACGAACTTCACCACAAAGTGCAACGCGAACTAACAGCTGCAAACTGCGGCAATCGCTAGCGACACACCACTGACCTATCTACTTATTGAATGTCCAATAAAGAATGACAGTACTCAACGAATAACGTGTCCAACTCAATAAATTTTCCTCCTCAAGAAGTGTTAACACCGTTTCCAAGTGTAGTTTTATGCTTTTAAAACCAATATTGCGCGGACAGCACTGAATTTTTCTTTGAACACAGTGAATATCCATTGAATTACCATGTTAAGATGTACCCAAAATTTTTAAGTTACTCAGACAGAATGCATATTTGCCCCGAAACTAGTAGAAGTTATCTGGGTCTCGTGCTCAAACTGAGAGCTGAATTCCACGGAAAACTAACGTTTATGGAATGCATATCATTCTCTCCCCAGGGAGGATATAAGACACTACATTTTTTGCGGCCAACTACCGCCAGTGATACAGACAGTTAGTTACATACATCAACTCGATGGTGGTTCTTGAAAAGTTGCAATGCGTACTTACTAGCATCTTTGTCCACCATTTTTCACATCCTAAATACAGTGTCGCAATTCTGTATTACATGGATTCGATAAGCTCTTGATAGAGAATGAAATGTACAATTTTTTGAACCGGTAGACCATTTATCGTTTATCTTGAGTGGCATGAATTCAGATGAAAAGGCTAACTATCGAATCAGACGTTTGCACACAAGGTGACGGTGAGAATACACAATTGAAAAGTGCTAATGATGATTTAATACCATACAACAGTCCTTCTTCCATACTTTAAAGTAAAATAAACAGAGCAGTACTGCCCTGGCCTGCAGGACATCAAAGCCTCCAGTCATCCCTTCTGTGTAGCAGTCGGATACAGATTTTCACAGTAGAGCATTGCCAGTAATTTTTCACAGAACTCTTCTTGTTATACAGGACTGTGAATGTCCCGCATCTCAATCTACACAAACGACAGCAATTTACTTCACACCTCTCCGAGGGATTTCTAAATTATTTCTGACGAACACCGGCTTAGACCACAGTTTTTAGCTTAACAGAAGAAGTCTGAAAATCTTCTGCACACAAAAGCGCTGCAAATTCGATGATGACATACCTTACAAACCTGTTTTGGTCTCGATAATGGTATTTCAGTGGTTTTTCAAACGTGATTTGGCTTAAACCATTGTCTGTAGTAAACTATCAGCCTTTCGCTATCGGTTAAACTTACAAAAAACTTCTATTACCAACGCATATCACATTATCCAAAGTGACTGCGAAGATGTGACAGGAATATAGTGTACTTCACATGCATCATCATATGACGGACCCTATCATCTACAAGGAATGAGACCTAATTTTTCAAGTTTGCTTCAGAAGCAAAGAATTTTACTTTGAAATTGGAAGGTAGGAGACGAGGTACTGGCAGAAGTAGAGCTGTGAGGACGGGGCGTCAGCTGTGCTTGGGTAGCTCAGTCGGTAGAGCACTTGCCCGCGAAAGGCAAAGGTCCCGAGTTCGAGTCACGGTCTGGCACACAGTTTTAATCTGCCAGGAAGTTTCATATCAGCGCACACTCCGCTGTAGAGTGAAAATTTCATTCTAGGTTTTTCAGTGGTTTGCATCCAACCTAAAGCAATCATCATCCACATAATCACTTTTCCAATGCTTCAGTTTCTAGCTTAGCAGAAGTAAAGTGAAAGTCTAGCACTTACAAGAGCTGCAAAAAATTTCACACATGACATGTAAAGTCATACATCTCAGTATACATAAACGACTGACATACACATCGAAAGTTTGTAAGAGACTTCTCAATCATTCCTGATGAACTGTAAGGCTGTTTCTACAAGAAACATGTGCTATAATAGTTCATTCAGATGTGTGGATGACTGACGCTCAGTTAATACTGTGCTATCGACTGTAGTAAATTAAATACGTTCAGACAGTTTGTCTCATGGCAAATTCGGATTGCAGTAGGCTCCCAAAGAACTGTAGGACTCTTAGCCAGCTGTACTGCAGCTATCCGTATACTCATCTGATAAATAGCAGTTTTATTTTGTGAACAACATCGATTTTCTCTGTAGGTATGTCTTGATGTGGTCGAAATATGATATTGATGTAGACGATACATTGAACAACTATCTTCCCTATAAATAGAATATGATGTACTGTTTAGGATGTCACTGCATTTTTAAATAAGTCTTCAACAAATTGTGTTTTACGTGGTACATATGACATCTAACATTTCCAACAGATATCTATCCGCCACGCGCCTGTAGCGATCAGGTTTAATACCCACCAAGAATTTACGGATCAGCATGCACAATATCTTCCAGACAAGCTGCACGATGCATTAGCACTTGTTTGCAGACTTTGCGGTTCCCTGTCTCCAACATCTATATTACCAGCATCACAAACGCAGCAATAAAAGGGATGTTATTCTCTGCAACGTTAAGTGTATTGTAATAGGAATATCATCAGAACTGAGTGTTCGATTTAGCGTTAATTTATGAAAATTTACTGACATGAAGATGGTGCAGTCATATTATGATTGATGTCAGCTATATCGAACTCAGCGTAAATAATTGCATTGTTTAACGCTCAAGAGCTGATAACGTTATTGGAGTACAGTGTGAGAGAACCATCCAGTAACAAAGAAAATGGGAACACCGTAAAGTGCTCTCACTTTCAGAAACCTGACGTACGTCAGCAAAACCATCCAGCCTGTGATATCCATGCAGGTACAGATTTGATACGATTCTCTTGAGGAACTTTATCGAGCCCACCCACGAAGGTGTTGGTATTCCTATAACGTCACGCTACAGGTTCTAAGTTTAAAATTCAAGATGGCGATCCATGACGTCTGCAGTGACATCAGAAAGAACTTCCCCCCATCTAACAGCGGTGTACCGCAAGTCTCTAGAGGAACGGAAAGTTCCAAATGTTTGGAAAAGAGCACAGGTAGTTTCAGTTTTCAAGAATGGTCGTCGAGCAGATGCGCAAAACTATAGGCCTATATCTCTGACATCGATCACTTGTAGAATTTTAGAATATGTTTTTTGCTCCTGTAGCATGTCATTTCTGGAAACTCAGAATCTTCTCTGTAGGAATCAACATGGATTCCGGAAATAGCGATCGTGTGAGACCCAACTCGCTTTATTTGTTCATGAGACCCAGAAAATATTAGATACGGGCTCCCAGGAAGATGCCATTTACCTTGACTTCCGGAAGGCGCTCGATACAGTTCCGCACTGTCGCCTGATAAACAAAGTAAGAGCCTACGGAATACCAGGCCAGCTGTGTGGCTGGATTGAAGAGTTTTTAGCAAACAGAACACAGCATGTTGTTCTCAATTGTGAGACGTCTACAGACGTTAAAGTAACCTCTGGCGTGCCACAGGGAAGTGTTACGGGACCATTGCTTTTCACAATATATATAAATTACCTAGTAGATTGTGTCTGAAAGCGGCTTTTCGCGGATGATGCTGTAGTATACAAAGAAGTTGCAGCATTAGAAAATTGCAGCGAAATGCAGGAAGATCTGCAGCGGATAGGCACTTGGTGCAGGGAGTGGCAACTGACCCTTAACATAGACAAATGTAATGTACTGCGAATACATAGAAAGAAGGATCCTTTGTTGTATGATTCTATGCTAGAGGAACAAACACTGGTAGCAGTAACTTCTGTAAAATATCTGGGAGTATGCATATGGAACGACTTGAAATGGAATAATCATGTAAAATTAGTTGTTGGTAAGAAGAGCGGCGCGTTTCGTCACAGGGTTATTTGGTAAGCGTGATAGCGTTACAGAGATGTTTAGCAAACTCAAGTGACATACTCTGCAAGAGAGGCGCTCTGCATCGCGGTGTAGCTTGCTGTCCAGGTTTCGAGAGGGTGCGTTTCTGGATGAGGTATCGAATATATTGCTTCCACCTACTTCTACCTCCCGAGGAGATCACGAATGTAAAATTAGAGAGATTCGATCGCGCACGGAGGCTTTCCGGCAGTCGTTATTCCCGCGAACCATACGCGACTGGAACAGGAAAGGGAGGTAATGACAGTGGCACGTAAAGTGTCCTCCACCACACACCGTTGGGTGGCTTGCGGGGTATAAATGTAGATGTAGATGTAGAATCCAATACGGTTGACATCGGGATATAAGTGCAGTCCAAAATAATTTTTCCAATTTCTGTGGCAATGTCGTCGCCCACACCCCCTCCCACACACACACACACACACACACACACACACACACACACACACACCACTCATCGTCACCTTCAAAGAATGCTAGACATCATGTGTGTTCACCAGCTGTGCTCTGTATACCATAGTGAAATGCTGATCATCATCATGAAGCGTCATCAGACATCCACCACTGATAAATGACTTGCTCATTGTATTTTAAGTATTAAACCATTCCGTTCTCAATGTTTAATATTCATTGTGTATGTATGGGTATAATTGTGTTTTTCATGATTTTCTTTTATTTCTCGCTCAGTTCAACAGCTCCATGAGGTGGACAGTACGGTACCTGATACAACTGAGTGGCAGCAGCAGGTATCAAGCCGGCATGCAGGGAGTCTCCCTGATGCAGCTCTCAAATGCTGGAGTGGAAATCAAGTATGTTTGAGCAGCAGAAGTAATCGAGTCATCATGCATAAACATCCCTGATGGAGATCCTAAAACGTTGGAGTGGAAATCAAGACAGCATGGAGAACTGGTTCCATACTTTGAGTTCCCACTATGTTCAACACCTGCATCACTCATCAAGTTTCAGCTAAGTCGTTACAGACTGCTGTTGTTCAACACTTCTTATCAATTGGCTACCAATGTATTGAAGCGTTTTAATTCTGGTTGAGCACATGACATAGCTTTGAAGCTATAACGGAAGTAGAGAACGAGGTACAAAGGCGCAGTTTAATGATATGGAGTGACATCAACTTGCATGACAGCCATTACAATCTACTCTCTTGATACGTCAATATCTTCGGCAGCTACATCGCTGAAGATACTGCTTTTTCTTGTGTATATTAATGACCTATCGTATGTTATATTGCCAGATACTAAGTTTGTTATGTTTGCAGATGTTACAAACACAGCAATAAGTAGAAAATCACGTACACGTTTATAAATGGTGGCTAATCAAATTTTCGCTGACATTAATAAATGATTTAAAGCTAATTCACTGCCACTCAACTTTGAAAAGACCCACTATACGCAGTTCGGAACTTCTACAAGATTCCTTTCCAGCATGTGTATAATATATGAAGACCTGCAGATCCAAGAGATAAATTCAGCTGGGAAGATCATATCACAGAATTGCTGAAGCGCCTAAACAACTCTGTATTTGCAGTGAGGATGACGTCAGATGTAGGGGGTACTAATAAAAGAAAACTCTCAGTATATTTACTCCTTAACGAAATTTGTGGCAATTAATGTGTCTCTGTTTACAACCAATAGCTCAATGCGTAGTATCAATACTAGGAATAAGAACAATCTGCATAATGACTTAAAATTAGTTACCTTGGTCCAAAGAGGGGTCCAGTATTCAGAAACAGACATTTTCAATAAATTGCCAGAAACCATTAAAAACTTGGCATCAGATAAAGCACAGTTTAAAAAAAGTTTGAAAGACTTTTTGATAGGCAACTCCTTCTAATCTATAGATATATCTTAAAAGGAACTGCTAGACCAGCTTAAGTAAAAATGTCTGTCAGCACTTGGTCACAACAGTCAAGATTGCGTACTTTGTGTGTGATAAATTTATTAAAAGTGCATAATTATATATCATTTCGAAAGTGTATTAATTCTGTAAGTATTAGCAGTTCCTCTTTGTCGTTATGTATTCAGCTATTCTGACATTCTCCTGACAGATGATCAGGGTAGTGTTTATTATACTCAAATTTTTTATGCTTTTTATGTTATCCTTTCTGACTTGTTCGACATCCACGAGAATCGTCTCTTTTTTGGATCTATGGAACGAAAACTGAATCTAATCTAATCGCATCCAAGATGACTGGGGGTGATTCGATAAAATTAACATTTCAAGTCGTAACACAAAGTGTATATTTAAAGTGTCCAAGTGTCACGAATCTGCCGGGCCTATAAAATCGAGTAAGGATCACCCTGAAGAGATTAGTCTATGGAAAAGGTATGTTAAACTACTCTTGAATGATAATGTCAAATACATTATGGAACACGAAATTCAAGTTGAGGAAGATGAGTAAAATCGATGTATGGGTATTTACACATGTGTTAAACCTAAGTCTGCTAGTATTCCTCCTATAAACCGAAATTATATACAAGTAAAGTTCACAGATGGCATTTTTGTCTATTAGTTCACCAGCTGAACTGTATGAAATACATACTGAATTTACCGTTCAGTTGGTGCTACATCAAAGAGAGTTAGCATGTTTATTCCCTTTATAGTCACATACGTACCAACGCTAATATAGTTGATACTTTAGGACTACCAACCATTACAGATTCCTAAAGTTCAATGTTAGATGCTCCTACTGTTGTAATTAATATGTCTTTGTTCCGATCTATAAACATTATTTTCCGCGAAATTTTATCCATATATGGCTTTCGTGGGATTCATCCCGTACTGGTGACAAAATTTTGGATAAGCCTTCGATTTTCTATGGAAGCAGCTACTACAGTGAGAGGCCTTTTCCATGAGCCAATACATTCAGCTTGATAGATAAATTTCTAAGAAATTAATGTGTAAACTCTCTCTCATTCTTCTTTTTCTGCAAACTGCACTGTTTTCTTCTAATTATTAATAATAGACAAAATAAAATATAAGTTCATGTCGTAAGACTTATACAGTCAAAACTCGAACATAACAACACCTCATGTGTAGTTAGTCGATCCTACATATGTACACACATCTGATGTATGCCCTATACTATGTGGCATGGTGAATCACAGTCATGTGTAATTGAAATTAAAGTATGAATATGAACAAGTGAATCACACAAATTTTTTGTGGCAGGGAGGGAAACTGCCCCTCGCAAAGTGTCGCCCTTCTACATCTACATCTACATTTATACTCCGCAAACCACCCAACGGTGTGTGGTGGAGGTCACTTTATGTGTCACTGTCATTACCTCCCTTTTCTGTTCCAGTCGCGTATGGTTCGCGGGAAGAACGGCTGCCGGAAAGCCTCCGTGCTCGCTCGAGTCTCTCTAGTTTTACATTCATGATCTCCTCGGGAGGTAGAAGTAGGGGGAAGCAATATATTCGATACCTCATCCAGAAACGCACCCTCTCGAAACCTGGACAGCAAGCTACACCGCGATGCAGAGCGCCTCTCTTTCAGAGTCTGCCACTTGAGTTTGCTAAACATCTCCGTAACGCTATCACGCTTACCAAATAACCCTGTGACGAAACGTGCCGCTCTTCCTTGGATCCTCTCTATCTCCTCCGTCAACCCGATCTGGTACGGATCCCACACTGATTAGCAATACTCAAGTATAGGTCGGACGAGTGTTGATGGACTACGAGTAGTACGAGTAGGAAAGTACTATAGCCTCATGGTAGTGTATCCTGCTATACCTGAACATTTCAGACATGGCAGTAGTGTGCAATGTTTACTCGCTGCGATTTTCATGGCCTGGAAGATATATACGCACTTACTCTTTATACTTAACTCATTGTGATATACCATCAACGTAAGATTATACCTAATAATAGATAGATTACGGGAGCATCAATATTTTTACTGCCCCTAGAAGCCGTTAAATAGGCAACGTGTAGTACAGACTAATGCACTAGGTGCTACAGGGAAACATCTGTCCTGTACACATATCTCTGAATCATGCAGACGTTGAGCCCAACGAACAAGCAGTCTTCTACATAGCAATCAGTTACAAAAGGATTTCACTGATCCGAAGATGTTGAGTTGTGAGACAACGCTCCACCTTAGCGGAATGATCAAACACTAAATTGTGGATCTGACGCACAGAATATCAACATGGCAGTGTGGAAGATGCCAATTCCGCCGTTCCTTTCATTTATTTGTTTATTTATTTTCGAAATGCGACAATATATTGAGAGGAAGCACTATTATTTTATCATTTGTTTACTGTCCCACAGTTCTTAAAGTGATTACAAAATGTTACGGGTTTCGTTTGGTTGCAGCAATCATCTTCACATCTCTAGAAACCTACTTACTAAATTAGCCTAATCTATAGAAAACCACACATATATAATATGGTTTGCGACATGGGAACGTCTTTATCCTACTTCTGTTTTCTCTTATTTGCAACTATCTAGACAATTCCTACTGCAATAGAAGGTTGTCTTACTAGTTTACTTTTGATCCCAGTGATGTTTTCCTCTACCTGGCCCATCGTGTCGAACTAACTTGGATTACAGTTACCGGAACGCCATTCCATGCTACTTCATCCATATGCCAGCTGGTCAGTCACAGTGGCGGGCATTTGGTTGCGTGTCAGTATCTTGGCTACTGACGACCAGATGTCGAACACCTGTCTTCTTGAGCGCTAGTCGCAGGGGTCATTGTCACCCAGCAAGGCATTGAGTATATCTCTCTTGAAATAGTGGGTTCCACATTCGAATGAAGGAAGCAGTATCACGAAAGAGACATAGCTGCTTCTCGTAGAATTTCCTAATAGCAACCAACCTTCTGAACCATATCTTGGATGAGAAACCTACTGTGTTACCTTTCCTTATAAATAAATGTAGATGGCGTTGCTCCTGTAGTTGCGTTCGTATACGCATATCCCAATGAAGGGTATCTATACGTGATGGATCAGGTTGGGATCGGTGGTCGTAAAGAAGGTGAAAAGTGCGGTAGCTGTTAACATGGAAAGTGGGGTGATGGTATCTGGATGTACATATTTGATGTTTGAATGAACTGAGTTACGAGATCTGCACGTTTATGGTAGTTGAACAAATATTAAATAAATAACTAGGCGATATCTATCTGTTGCACATCAGATAGCAGTAGGACGTAAAATTGAAGTTTGCGAGCGAATACGTAAGTATGTGTTCTTGTTAAAATATCACGTTTATTGAAGAATAACTGAACAAACCAATAAACTAAACAACTAATAAATGGTTGATTGCTGCTGTTCTTCGTAATACTCTCGGCTGAGCTACAATATTACATTTACAACGGTGCCTAGGAAAACCCAGCAGCATTTATCACTAATTACGGAAGGGCCAGAGGAATCTTTCAATGGTGACATTCAAGCACATGTACAGATGTCATAGAATTCAGGGCAAATATAAGAATATGGAAAAATTTTACTAGTGCGCACGTACTTACAAAACTTTCGTTCCCTTGGCTTGAGTGCACGAAGCAAGCGAACAAGAATTCATGGATAAAAATGAATTGTTAATAATTGCACCATAGACTAAATCCTGAAACTAATCTGGAAAAGTTTAAAACGCGAATCAGTTACTGTGGTATGTAATGATTCTCACAATCAGCGAGCACGTCGTCGACACAAACAAAAGTGATAAAACGAATGGTTAAATTCAGAATAATTAAGCATATTGGGCAAGATATATTACTATAAGACACCATCTGCGAATTTAAGATTGTCAGATTGACTCTTAACACGTGCTGAGACAAAAAGAGATATGGAAACTAGATTGCGAACTGAAATCGAAATTAGTTAAGTTTCAGAAATCTGTTAAATTACACTACACTCGTGAGATCACCAACCAACTAAATCAGACTAAACTGAGAAGATATATTACGAGCCCACTAGTCTGAACATAGGTATAGCTGAACAATGGCTTGCATGCTTGACTAAGTGCAACTCCTCGTAAAGTTCCGAAATTAACACTAAAAATTCCGTACATCGCTCAATGAGCAACGACCGTTGGGAGCAATAGGTGAATTTTGACTGGAGCTGAGATCTACAAAAATAAGATAATGAATTAACTGTTAATAGGCACACTCACACTTTGTTGGTTTCGCCTGTCTCACATCTCTCGGAGCACTGCCGATTGAACTCTTTTGGAATCCACGCGTACCGTTCCTCCAGAAGTGCCCAGAGAGCTCCCTTTTGTGTGGTACCAATCTGCACAAGAGCTTCGTCCAAGGTGAACAGAAACCTCTTTGCTGCCTTGTACGTGCTTTATAGGGGTGGCTGTTCTGCCACAGTAGCAGACACTCTGTTGCTCCCACAGACCTACATATTGCAATTTATGTTGTGCACCCTCATTCATGCTTTTCATTCATCAGGAGAGAGGAGGAAAGAATGTACATACTGACATATTGCACATAAATGTACTGAATAGGCGTTTGGGGCTCCGACAAGTACCGGATATCTTAGCGAAATGAAGATAATGTAAATTGTGGCCCCTGCAGATACATTCAGCTGATCAGTCTTTTTATGCAGTTTACAGTTTGGGCCTAGAGTTGAGGTTCCAGAGATGCGGACATTAAGTTAATTGGTAAGCAAATCATGAAGGGTTTCATGTAGAGATCCTGCATATCGTATCATTCATGAAAATGTAAAGTCTGTTACTTGCCGTCTTCATGATGTTAAAGTTTCAATGACCAGCAGTGTAAATACACACATACATTAAACTAGCGATTTTCATACTTACACACTCTGACAAAAATATTCGAACTTCTCTATGTAATGGTTAATTAACGACTAAATGTCACGAGAAGCGAATCCACTAGAATAAAACAAAGCGAGGAGTATTGTCAATGGCGAAGAACTAATAGCAGACTTGGAACGTGGGCTTGCCCTTGGTCGTTAACCGAGAAATACGCTGAAGAGCCTAAGAAACTGGTACACCTTCCAAATATCAAGTAGGGCGCCTCAAGCACGCAGAAGCGCGTGGCATGGACACGACTAATGTCTGAAAGAATGCTGGTGGGGACTGACACCATGAATCCGGCAGGGTTGTCCATACATCCATAAGAGTATAGCACGCTGAAAGGCATCTCAGATATGCTAATAGTGTTCATATCTGGGGAGTATGGTGGCCAGCGGAAGCATTTAAACTCAGAAGAGTGTTCCTGGAAACACTCTGTAGCAGTTCTGGACGTGTAGGGTGTCCCATTGCCCTGTCGGAATTGCTAACTCGTCGGAATGCACAATGGACATGAATAAATGCAGTTGATTAGACAGGATGCCTACGTACGTGTCACCTGTCAGAGTCATATCTAGACGTATCAGAGGTCCCATATCACCCCAGCTCCACACGCCCCACACCATTACACAGCCTCTACCAGCTTGAATAGTCGCCTAATGACATGCAGGGTCTATGGATTCATGATGGTGTCTCCGTACCCATACACGACCATCCGCTCCATACAATTTGAAAAGAGACTCGTCTGACCAGGCAACATGTTTCCAGTCACCAGGAGTCCAATGCCGGTGTTGACGGGCCCAGGCGAGGCGTAAACCTTTTTGTCGTGCGGTCATCAAGGGTACACGGGTGAGTTTTGGCTTCGAAAGCCCATATCGACAATGTTTCGTTGAATGGTTCGCACGCTGACACTTGTCGATGGGCCAGCATTGAAATCTGCAAGAATTTGCGGAAGGTTGCACTTCTGTAAAGTTGAACGATTCTCTTCGGTAGCCGTTGGTCCCATTCTTGCAGGATGTTTTTATGGCAGCAGCGATGTCGAAGACATGATGTTTTACCGAATTCCTGATATTCATGGTATACTCTTGAAATGGTCGTACAGGAAATCCCCCACTTCATTGCTACCTCGGAGACGCTGCGTCCCATCGCTCGTGCGCCGACTATAACACCGCGTTTATACTCACTTAACCCTTTCAGACCTAAATGTTGTCTGGAGGAAAGAAAATTTTTATTTTTGTGGTGCTGCTCTTAGGTGATTTTTGAATGATTTTTAGAATCAAGATTTGTACAAAAATGTATACCCGTTTTCTAAACAAACTTTATACACTTGCTTCATTTTATGTACTAAAATAACTAATTACAAAATATTCGCTATTATAATATATACTAAAATGATCATTCAGTAATTATCATGCAAAATAACAATATTCAATTATACAGTGGAATACAGCGAATCCTCCACATCCGTGTATTCTACGCACCGAACAATTACTTCCTGATATTTTCATAGTGGTGCCCAACAGTTGACAGCACTTGCCCATGAAAAAAAG
Organism: Schistocerca cancellata; assembly: GCF_023864275.1. Classification (NCBI taxonomy): domain Eukaryota; kingdom Metazoa; phylum Arthropoda; class Insecta; order Orthoptera; family Acrididae; genus Schistocerca; species Schistocerca cancellata. Next base: position 523,654,152 of record NC_064631.1, read on the forward strand.
GTTGAACATTCAAAATTGTGTACTACAGGTTTCCATCGGGAAAAATACTTTTGTTGCAGCTAATACACCGTAAAAGCTAATGTACACAATTGTAGCCAGAGGGTGTGAAAGGGTTAAATCTTGATACCCTGCCATTGTGGCAATAGTATAAGATCTAACAACAGCGCCAGACATTTGTTGTCTTATATAGGCGTTACGGACCGCAGCGCCGTGTTCTACCTGTTCAAATTATATTTAAATGCGTATGTCTACATCAGTTTCTTTGGCGCCTCATTTTGTATCCATCAGGGACGTTTTTCAACCGTCTGAGTCCCTACCTCGATTTATGAAAGCTCGGTTGTAGTTTCCGATCGATATATGGACGGACGTTCTCTGGTCTACCGAAAGAGCGCAGGATTAGCGATTTTAAAAGGCGGGTCGCCGCGAGAGAGCTGGGATGAGGGTGTTGCGAATCGAGCCATTTTCCTCGAGTTGGCGTTTCGAAGGGAACCAGGGACCAAGGGCCACATGGTGACGGTGTCTCTAGAATGTTTGAGGACCTGATGCGAAAGCAGAATACTTCAGCGAGGAAGGATACTAAGCTAATTTGTATTGGCCGACCTTCGTCGCCCATACAGAATTTGTGGCGCCAAGAGCAATCTTATGGTGGGCAAAAGCTGAATACTTGACTGGCCCTGGGAATGTGGGTATTTTTCTCCTTTACCACAATGTTCCAACACTTCTTGTGTGGATCGAAGTGGCTGTTGACTTGAATTATAACGGTCCGCCATGACGAACGATCGCAGTCACTTGTTAGTGGACGAATTTCAATATTGCAAAAGTATATAACCGTATATATGCACTGTTTAATTCTGTTTCTCTGTCACTGTTCACCAGCTGCATCCATCTGCTAGCCAAGAGTTCCGGTTGTAGTATTCTTTAAGATAGAATATTTGCCTTGTATCTACTGGTAAATTTGTCTGTTGTAGTAGCGCCCAGTGCGAACCGAACTTAGTCTTGCACTAGTTTGGCAAGGGGCTGTTTGAGCCGCCATGGAAGTCGCCCTCAGCCACATGTAGTTAGTGTCTGAGCCCGTGAGGTGCTATCGATTGGTATTTATCTACTGGCTAATCTTAATTTTGATACTAAGTAGATATTTAATTAGCTAGTCAATATTTGGCCCTATGTAATTTTACGACTTAAGGTCATTCCTATGGACTTTTTTACCGGTATTCACTGAAGTTTTGAAAATAAATTACTAAAAATCGGTTACTGGCATTTTGGTGGCTTGTCGTATTGAGCTGTTTAGCTGTAATTCCTCAGCAGTATGTAATGTGGTAAATTATTGCTCAACTCAGTTGATTCGCATTTAAGGACAATTCAATTAAATAAATATTCTTTTTCGATATTATTCTTACTGTCATTTTAACACTGTGTCTGATTTCGGAAATTTAACGGTGACTACTCATTGTTAAGTCACCGCTGACGTTGTTGAAGTACTGTCTAACCTGTTCAAGGAAAATATTATTAAAAGTTATTATTTTCACTTTGGTGCTGTGTTGTATTTTACAGTTTAATTTAATGGTGACTCGTCATTAATAATCAAGCTTATACGTGCCTGCTGGGGTTGGTGAAGTACTATTTAACTTGGATTTAAGCAAAATTATCTTGGAAGTTATTCTTCTTCCATCATTTGTGCTCATTTGGACCTTATTAATATCTTGTGGCTAAGGCATTAATTTGTAAGTACAGGCAATTATCAGTAAACCCTGATATTTGTGTTAAATAAAAGATTATTCCTAGAACCTACCATTTCCCAGAAAAACATTCCCACCTCCCTCCTCTCGTATCAGTTTTAATCATTCTAAAATCGTAGGTTGGTTGAATCGGGAAAGGGTACCTAACAGCGAGGTCATCGGTTCCATCGGATTGAGGAAGGATGGGGAAGGAAGTTGGCCACGCCCTTTAAAAGGAACTATCCCGGCATTTGTCTGAAGCGATTTAAGGAAATCAAGGAAAACCAAAATCAAGAATGGTCGGACGCGTTGTCCTCCAGAATGCTAGTCCAGTGTACTAACCACTGCGCCACGTCGCTCGGTTCTAATGTCGACCGAGTTGACTATTGGTGGTGTAAATGACAAGTGGAAACGTCAAGGAGCAACCAGCATTAAACCAGGCCCAGGCATACCACACATAGGGTGGAGAAAAATTGTGTCAAGATATTTTACCGCTGGATAGGTGATGCCGGTAGGAATGAAATTTATGTATGTTGTGTAGCTCGTCAACGTACCATTTTTTAACTGCAGAAATTTGGCACCAACCGCTGTGATTGGCCGTGGGATTGCCTATTGCCGTTCATCGGTTAACAGCCAGCGCTATGGTTGTCGGTTCACACAGACAAACGTCACTCACCCCGTCACTGTCCCAAAGTGATACACACACGTATCGAATAGGTCTTGCTGTTTGTCTCCACCTCGCGTCAGAGGCATTCACACGTAAGCTTTGCTTCGCAGCACACACAGGTCACCTGAGATTTAGTCATACAGTAAGCATAACGGCAGAGCATTCGTTTGAAGAACAGGGAGATATGGTATCTGCTTATGGACTAACCGACAGTACTGCTCATGAAGCTCGACGGTTGCATGAGGAGTGGTACCCAGTAAGACGCCGTCCATACCCGCAAACGTTTACAGCAATTCACCGGCGACTTGGCGAATCAGGCTCGTTAGCGGGATATCGTGGTGATGCTGGAAGACCTCGAACACGACGGGATGCTGCATTTGAAGAGACTATTCTCGAGCGCTTCGAGGAAGCACCTACAACAAGTACTCAAGCGGTACATGGGGGTCACTCATCGGTTGGTCTGGGAGGTTTTGAGGGATGACGGCCAGGATCCATTTAGTTCCCACTCTGTCCAAGACCTAAATTCTGTGAAGGATAATGAACACATGCTGGGGTTTTGCCGGTGGTTTCTGCGACGTGTTGCACGAGATTCCGACTTCCCCACCATTGTGTTGTTTATCTACCATTGGGATGGCCTTTACAACACTCGAAACGTACGTCCACAGACACCAGGTACGATTTTCGCTCAACATTTGGGCAGGCATTGTGGGTGACCATCTGACTGGGCCGGTCCATCTACCTCCACGACTTACCGGGGCAAATTACCCTCACTTTTTGCAATAAACTTCACCCGATTTGCTGGAAGATGTTCCCCTGGACGTACGGCTACGAATGTGGTTGCAGCATGATGGGGCGCCCGCTAACAACAGTCGTGCTGTGCGAGGGTATTTAAATGAACTCTTCGACGGCCAGGTAATTATCAGAGGTGCTTGTAGGACATGGCCCCCGCGATCACCATACATCACGCCACCGGACTTTTTCCTGTGGGGATTCTTCAAGGTTCCAGTCCACCCACCCGGACACAAACCACCTAGAAACGAGAAGGAATTAATGGATCGCATTCAAAATGCTGCCAACCACATCAGGGAAATGCCAGGAATGTTTGAAAGGGTTACTCAGAAAATCGTTCGACGTTACAAAGCTTGTGTGGCGTCAGAGGGTCGCCAATTTGAAACGTCCCCTTAGAACAATTATTCACGACTGTGCTTAAACAGACACACTATATTTTTAGCGCAACGCAATCTGACTTTCAAAAATCCCTACAAAAGAATGGCCCTGACTAACATTAATCTATACCTTTCACAAATCACTTACCTCACTAAAAATCTCCGTTACACGAACTACTGCAATACAGCGAGCGCCACTACTGCCAGCTAAATAACAGATTCAAACTACGGAAGGCACTAACTACTAGTAGGCATAGTTAGCAAATGAAAGATTTTAATAGAGAACAAACATTGTATTTACCTTAATAGTCATAATATATATAGCAGTTCATAACATCCATTGTTACAAATATCAAAACTCCGCCATTTCTCTCCCCACATCCACCACTGCTGGCGGATCACCTCCAACTGCGCAACGCTACGTGCTGTTCACATTCAGCTGCCGCTGCCCAGCACTACAATGGCAGACAACAATGCAAACTAGCCACAGACTGCACACAGCACAGCCAGTGATTTTCATACAGAGCGCTACGTAACTTTGCCAATAAAAAAACATAAACAGCCTACTTACATAGCCCCCATGCTCCCCACAAAAAATTTTACAAATTGTTTTGGGCAGTGGCAAATAATGATTTGATAATTTTTTTCATAATTACAATAACAAAGATATCAAATGCACACACTTATGAATACAATGTTGGTCAAAAGCTAAAATTTCCTCACAGTCCATAAAGACAGTCCTGATCATTCATCATAATAGTAATTACAGTTTTTTTTGCACAAAGTCTCACTAGTAAAAGAAATTGCACACAGAAGTAGTGGATTTCCATGCAGTCTTGAAGAAGTAGTGTTGTCCTTCCAACGGAAAGACAGTGCTGACTCTAGACATGCAGACAGGTAATGGGCCACAACAGAGCAAACCCACAGCAGAGTCAGTCGAAGTTTTGAAGAATATTGGTAGGTAGGTCATCACAGAGCAGACCCACTGTAGTTCTGGTAGAGATTGTGGTATTGGTGGGCCACAAGAGGTGCAGACCCACTGCAGTCCTTGTAGAAATAATGGTACTGGTGAGTCAGCAAAGGTGTAGACCCACTGAAGTCCTTGTAGAAATAATGGTATTGTTGGGTCATCAAAGATGCAGACCCACTGTAGTCCTTGTAGAGATGGCCAGCAGCCATCTGTTGTGACTGTGCTGGTGCACAATCACCATTGAAGAGTCTTGCGGATAATAGAGCAAGTCCATAACCACCACTTGTGCACTCACAAAGTTTTTGGAATTGTCCTTAGAACCAGCAATGCTGTTATCCAGTCCCTTGCTGAATTATTAACACACGTGCAAACACTAACAGTCCCAACTTCTCACATATTGTGCATTACTATGACCAACAGAAATGTGTGCAGTGAAATGGAACTTACAAGTTACTTAATTTGATGAACGGGTGTCAATTACAAATTTATAACATGAGAATACAATTACAAAGGTACAAAATACATCATTAAAACATAACAATACAGATAACATTTGTAGTAATACAGGCTTTACAAAAGAATCGAAATAACATATACATCAATGTTACAGGAATTATGACATGAGTACATACATAAAAGATCAGAATAACTTTCGAAACATCAACTTCACACATGAGCATTAAAACAAAACAGAATAAATAATGTCTAAGCATATTTACAAGGTAAATAACATATTATTAATGCAAATTATATTTGAGGATAACAGTATTACTCATCATAGTGAATGTAGCTTAGTATTAGAAGAAAAAAAATTCTATGAAACTACACAGAGACAGGAAGAAAACAAATACACAAGGGTACACAAACACATAGTGGGATAACACAAAAGGAAAGGACAGGGTTCGTTTTCAGTGTAACATTTGGTACTGCAGTCCAACCCAAAACTTCATTCCATAGATCGTTCGTCTTATTTCAACCTTTGCTTCCACCAAAAAAATCCTATCCAAACATGCTTTCTGTATTTTTCTCGTATAACCTCTCAGTGCATTTCTTCAAATTCATCGCAACTCATTCTCTTACATAGTCTACCCCTTCTTAAGCTAACTTAAATCTACTGAGCTCAGATGCTAAACTAAGGGACGAGGCAATGCAGCAGCATAAAACAATTAATACAAACAGCAATGAAAAAAAATTCAAATTGACAAAGTAAGCAACAATATTACAACTAATATGCAATGAGCAGCAAACAAGAAAAATAAATCAGTAATAAACGGGCTTAGCAGAGTAACACAAAGTCAAATTCAGTAACACTATGCCTGGCAAACAGCAGTAACTTATACCTAAACATGACATAGCTCAAGCAGAAAAAATATTACAGTAAAAACAACAATGCAGATAAGGGAAATGTATATTCACATCTTAATGTCTATGTAATTAAAGTGGTGCACCACAACTTATTCTACAAATAATATTACCAAGTAGTTGAAAAGAAAATTATGTATGCAGTTCCTGTGAAGGGAAATGTCTTTTTGTGCTCCTTCGTTTTTTTTTTTAAGTTATTGTTTACTGGATCTGTAGGCATAAAAGATCTATATTAGTACATTCATAAAATTTTATTTTAAACAATGCTGCAGTGCAGCTAGAAACTAGATATTAAAGAAAATGAGCAAATAAATACATAAAGCAAGCCATAAGGCATTTCTCTCAACTCGAAAGACAGTAGTCATAATCAGGTGTATAGACATAAAAATATTTCTCGTCATTTCATTAGGCATTGCAGTAAATATCATAAATTAAGAGCTCCACAGTGTTATCATGTTTTCAAGTTTGAGGGTGTCATATTTACGATGCTTTCTACAAAGGAATGTCAACAGCGAGGATAATGGCCTCCCTTTTTTTTTCTACCTGTGCCTCTGGAAAGGCACACCCTAATGGTTTTTCCTCCAGGCATCTGACACAGCTGGATGCCCATGACGCATTACGTGCAGGCGGTCACTTAACTTTCTTACGGAAATATTTACGACAGCAGTTTCCGCTACAGTTACAGTCTCATATAAAAATATTTCACAGGTCGAGAATTTGCATTACAAATCTGTAGAAACAAAATCCTATAAATATAACAGTGTCCAAAAAATTTTCGCCAGCATTGTGATACATTCACGCATTTACACACGTTTCATAACTCTTAAAGTACGATTCTTGGTTTCCAACAACCTTTTTCACAAACCAGAGTCCCTAAACACTACTAATTATTCCTTACCTTATTCGTCGACACTTCTTCAATATTTCATCATAACAGCTATGTAGCGTAATCAAATAACTCATATAGCATCAGCTTATTAATCATAAACATACCGCAACAGCATAATACACATAGTCATCGTAATAATAACATCATAACACCTCAGTAAACTCTCAAAATCGTCGTAGCTTCCTCCAATAATTTCAAAACCTAAAAAAATTCTCTGCTCATGTCAAAAGTGTCATCTGCCTCAAACGTACTTTAAAAATCGTGATCCCATACCAAATATATCATTCAAAGCTCTCATAATATCATAATGAATCCGAAAAAATATGAAGGGTTCACACAGTACGGACAAAATACAATTTCATAAATGTGAAGTTATCTAACGGTGTAATTACGTAAACATCTGTCACTGCCGTAGTAAAAAAGTTTGTCTCTCACAGATAAATGATCAGATAGCTATGTAATTTATGTGTTAGAGGAATATGGTACCGATGTGTAAAGTTGTATAAGCAAATACCATATTAGCTAGGGCTCCTTGTGCTTGCCAAACACATGGTACACAAAGTAAGCGTGTACCCCCCTGAGGATTATTGTAATTATACCCTCAGGTGTTACAGATTACAGCAATGGAATGAAATGTATCACAGAAAACTTTCTTTGTAATTCAAAAATCTTTAAAAATAGATGTTTTAAGTACAAAATTAATCACTCAAATACGTGTCCTGTAGCGCTAAATCTGCATCTTGCAGTATCATAATCTCCGTGGAAGTGTCGTAGTTATTGTCCTCCGAAAGCTAAGTTCTGCAGAAGTCCATGTACTTACCTCATGATAAACAAAAGTGAAATGCTTTGCGTATAGATATCTTAGTTGTTACACTTATTGTTGTGATGAAGAAATTATTGTGCTGTAACGTATTGTTGTGCTACGGAAAAGGCTGTCTCATTGTAGCTATACCACAAAAGTTACTATTAAACATGTTTTACTTTCCAGAAGAATTCAGAAAAACTGTGCAGATATAAAACAGATACACCGCTAAAGCAACATTGTAAATTGTCACTCATTAGTAGCGTCGTGATAAAATCGTGTAGCTGTCACATAAACTAACCACTGTCTCATCTGGTATCTCACAGAAAGTACCTTAAATCCATAATGCATTTTCAAGTAAACCAAAATGTTGCATTAGAATCTCATTAGCAGCACTGGTAAATGTTCTAAGTATGTGAGCCTTATAGTCGTTACGTAATCGTGCAACTAACAAGCAAGAATGTACAAACAACAACACTGCATCGTCCGTTCGCAATAACAATGCATTCGCAATTACTTGTCTAAGTTACCTATGTTCTTGACTGGACAGTTAGTTAGCTTTAAAACATAGTTGCATAATAACAGTTTGTAAGTGTGACAAAGAGTACTAGTAACCTGAAGTGAAAAATTTTATAGCAAAGACTAAATTAAAAAACAGTTTGTCTCTCAAGAAACGGTTTTACATGTGAGATGTGGTGTAACCCTTTGCTCTTCTCAGTACGCAGAGTTTCAACTTGAATGCAATTATCATGCGGTATTCGTCCATAAAGAATACTGGAATTTTTCTCAAGGTTAGCGTCTATGTTATTTTTCTCTGAGCCAGCCGGCGCACGCGGCAGCCTGCGGTGCGAGTCATTGTCTGTTCCTTTGTTGGCGCGCGTCGTTATTGGGATTTGGAGACCTAACTTCTACAAATTCACCGTGACGAGAGGGCCCTGCCCTATTTGAAGCTCGCCAGTTCTGATGGAATTCAGATCTGTCGTTTTGTCGGTAGTTTACATAGTTTCTTGTTTGTCGGTTATGTGGTGGAGAATTTCTCCCGGAATCGTAACTGCGTGGTGGACTGTTGCATCTGAAGTTATTCTGTCTCCCTTGATAATAATTATTTTGGTTCCCATATTGTCTGTTTCTCTGATTGTCTCTGTGATAGTCATTACCGCGGAGAGGTGATCTTTCCCTGTAATTATTACTACTCTGCCAACTGTTGTCATACGGGTGGTGTCTGCTTCGGTCACAATTTACGTTGAAAGAATAACCTTGTCGTTTATTATTTCTGTCATCGCAGAATTGTGACGGATATGATCTGTAATTGTTTTGCTCCTGTTCTCGCGTTCCGCGATTGTCAGTGTCAATTTCCAGTTCTTGTAACAGTCCCTGAAAAGGTTGAATGTCGTCCTTGCAACGTCCTGCTAAAATAATATGTCTCAAATGTTCAGGCAGTTTGATTAAGCAAATGCAGATGAGTTCTGAGGGGCTGTATGGGTTTGACAGGTACTGATTCTTGTGCAACATGTCTTCAAAATATTTGACAAAACTGGAAAATTCAGATTGTTCAAAGTGTTTCATCATCATGATGCTATGTTTTACTCGGTCTTGTGTGGCTTGAGACCAATATGCTGAGAGGAAGACATGGTAAAATTCTCCTTCACTGTGGCAATCGTGAATGACCGATCGCATTCTGACAGCTGGTTCATTCTCCAAGTAACCACACATAAATTCTGATCTGTGTTCTAATGACCAGTTGGGAGGAAAACAATGAGAGAATTGATGGAGCCACGCTTGTGGATGAATTTTGTTGCCAGAATGCTTAAATGTTTTGAATTTACGTGTAGTAAAGAACAGCTTATAGTCAAAATCATCGTGTCGGCGAGTCGCATATCGGTCATTGTTACATCGTGTCGGCGGTTCCATCTCAAAATTCGGTGCACCTTGCCAATTTCTTTCATAATTTCCGAAATGCCATGTGTTATTATTTTGTGGCTGTTCCGTATTTCTATGTCCCTCTTCCCGTATTGGAGCGCGAGTGGCCTCTGAAATACGTAATTCTTGTATTACCTGTGTCAGCTGATCTTGTACTTCCCGGATTTCTCTTTGGTGTTGCGTATTAATTTGATTTTGATTTTGTTTGAATTTCCTAATTTGTTCGCACTCTTCTGTCAGTGATGGCTACAGGTCTTGTGTCATTCAGATCATCATCTACCTTTGTAGATAAGTTAGTGACCTGATCCGAAAGTTCGGCTACTTTCTCCGATAGTGAACACATTTCCTCAGTGTGTTTTTCTGAACCAAGTTTCAGAGTGTCCATTTGTGTTGAAATCGAATCTACTGTGTCCTTTAAGTTTTCCTGAGTTTTGCAAGTTGCGTAACCGAATCGGTAGATGCAACTGAGTCAATTTTAGCCCACAAGGTCTGATGATTTTCATGAACAATGGTTTGCAGTTCTTTTATGGCTGCTTCGTGATTCTGTAATGCATTTTCATGCCGCGAAAAAATAGGTTGAAAATGCTCACAAATTTGTGTTTTTACGTCATTACAGACTTTTTGACATTTCGATTCAATGTTATGTAACTCAGTAGTTAAATCTTCACGTGTTTGTTCAAGTGTGGTGTCTAACTTCCGAAGATTTTGTTCCACTGTGTCTAACTTTTGAAGATTTGGTCCCATTTGTTGCATTAATTGTAATAACAATGCATTAGTGTCTAGAATCTGTTCCTCTACGCTTTTCGGCAGTGCATTTGCACCAGCAACATTCACATTTTGACAAACAGAAAATGTGTCTTGACTTATTTGAGAAAACGGTGTGGACGCCAAACCTGAATCTACTGTATTAGTAAAATTGTGTCCTGTCATTTCGGATTCCTGAGGCGAGCTCCCGGCGGATTTGCCCCAGGCCCCCAGAATGGAAGGATGGCGCCCTACCACCGAGCATGCGGGCCGCCTTGGACACATCGCGATCTCCGGCAGGCAAAGCATTCGCGGTCATGCTTTGTCCAGAGCATCCAGCAAAAGGGGAATCCCGCATCCAATCTGAGCACGTAGCCCAAAGTTTCCGTAGTTTAAAAATTGTGCGTTGTCGACCTACACAACATTATTAATTTCGGTTCCTACTGGCATCAGCTATCCAATGTTAAAATTGCGTGGCACACTGACGGACAGGAATGTTGGTCGTTGTGTAGGGTGTCCGTAAGAAGTCGCATGAGATCAGCAGAAGAAATCACTCCTAATCTCTCAAAGAGCTACCAGTAGTCCAGCTAGCACAATGCAATGACTGGGCGTAGGGAGTCTCTGCTAAGCGATGCTTGAGATGATGTGAAAAGTGATACCACTGGACACTGGATGACTGCAGACGTCTAATTTCAACTGCTGAATCACGCTGTACCCTGTGCCAGTTCAATGGCTGTGATGAATCACCCTACATCAGTGCTGTGGTGATGGAAGGCTTTGATTTGGACAACCCTGGAAAACAATACCGGCCATCATATGTAACGCAAACGGTGAAGTAAGGAATAGCTAGCATTAGGGTATGTGGGTGTTTCTGGAGCTTGTATCCTCTTACTGTGCTTAAGACAACAGTATTTGCGGAAGATTATCAACACGAATTGTAGCATTAGGTATTCGTAATTAGAGGAAGAGTGGGTTGTACCAGCCTGACAATGCTCCCTCTAAAAAGTAACATCTGTGAGGCAAAAGTTTGTGGTCAATAATATAAATGAAATGGACTGGCCTGCCCGGAGTCCCTACCTGAACCCAATGGAACACCTTCGCTCCAAACCCCAGCGTCCTACTACACTACCTTATCTGCTTTTGGCTTTTGAAGAAGAAATGGTTGCCATTCCTCCACAGACATTGATCATTGATACACATCAATCAAAGTGTCTCCTCGCAAACATACCCCCACATAAATATGTGGACGGATACGTCGACAAAGTCGGAACGAATATTTCTCGGTCTCACCTATAAATTCATTTATCGATCATAAAAGCATAATAAAATTACCTTCACTCATTTGGAGAGTGTTCAGCCTATCACCCCGTGCTTTTCATCAAAAATGGTTCAAATGGCTCTGAGAACTATGCGACTTAGGTCATCAGTCGCCTAGAACTTAGAACTAATTAAACCTAACTAACCTAAGGACATCATACACATCCAAGTCCGAGGCAGGATTCGAACCTGCAACCGTAGCGGTCGCTCGGTTCCAGACTGTAGCGCCTAGAACCGCACGGCCACTCGGGCCGGCTGCTTTTCATCCTTTGTGTGTGAAGTATCACGGATGAATATAAAGCGAAATTACCACGTACCATGTTTCGCTTGAGAATGACGAGAACCGGCCAGTCTAAGATAAAAATACGGAAATCTCTCCGCCACATAAATGCTGTCCTCAGAATTAATTATCGAGAAAGGTGGCGCAGTGGTTAGCATAATGGACTCGCAATCGGGAGGACGACTGTTCAAACCCACGTCCGGCCATCCTGATTTAGGTTTTCCGTGATTTCCCCGAATTGGTTCAGGCAGATTTCGGGATAGGTCCTTCCCTAATCCAATGGGACGATGACCTAGCTGTTTGGAGCCCTCCCCAAAATATAATCAACCAACCAACCAGAATGAATCTTCCACTCGGTAGCGGATTGTGCACCATTTTGAAGTTCCCGGCGTCGAACCCAGAACCTTGTATTTCCCGAACAGTTCTGTTACCGACTCAACTACACAGGTAGTAGACTGTCTAACAGAGCTGAAGCGCTGAGAACGGGTTGCACTCGGATAGCTTAGACAGGCGACACAAAAAGCGAGGTTCGGGTTTGAATCCTGGATTTGAATACAATTTCAATATGCCGAAAAATTTCAAAATTTGTATCACTTCAACCCAGACTGTTTGGACAAATTCGTAATTACGAATGTCTGCTCTTCTTCTCGGTACCCCGTTGCTGCTACATCCTATTCAAGATAACTGAACTGCGCCACCTGTCGCAGTATTGTCTCCGCCTCTTCCTGCATACAGTAGTTCACATCGCTGTACAAACCCTGCAACGCCCCAGTTCCCCACCCTGAGGGCGCAGCTCTACACGCTTCCCAACGCTCGCACCCATTCCGGAGCGCGAGGCCTGCGGGCGACATACGGCCAACTTTACCGGTCGACACGTGCGACACTCTAACGTAGCGGGATGACAGGCGGCGGGAGTCCGCGCCGCCTCCAGCCCAGTGCCCGCCAACTTAAGTGCTGAGGGGAGCCCGAATAACCGCCAGCCCGCCGAGTCCCCAGTAATGGCAGGCAGATAGCACGCGGCCAAGTTTACCCGAGATCTAATTTAATCGGCGTCGGAGTAGCGCGCGGGTTAAGCCCCCCGCGGCTGCGAAGTCTGCTGTGCCGCCGCGGCCCCAATATCCGTCCCATCCCGGTCTGTCTGCATCGCCGGGCCGGCGAGGCGGAGCAGCAAGTGTGCGCGCGTCGCACTCCGCTACTGCGCAAGCGCAGTCGCTGCGCCCGTCCGGCAGCCGCCCCTAATTCAGTCGTCGACGGGAAGGCGACGGGCGAGCCGCTTGTGTAATTTCAATTAAGCGAGCGCGCCGCGTTTTCAAGGTTAATGTTGATTCCATAAACAGTTAACCGCCGTCGTCGTGTATTTAATTAATAAACTGACGATTTCAATTAAGGAGGGAGCCGGTGGTAGAGGGATTGGCTGGCTGGCTGCTTCCTTTCTGCGCCACGAGCAACTCAGAGGAAATGGGCTCCCACCGTCTGCGGGCGTCCTCTCTTTGCTTCGTTGACGCCTCGTAGCAAGAGCAACCAACACTGCACCGGCAAGTGAGGAAGGCTTGTATCAAGCATGCACCAGCGACGGAAATCACGGCTATCCACGCTCATTTCTTAAAAGCGGAGACTTACAGCTTCAACACGTGAAATTAATAGCTTACATTTGTTGCTCGACATTCGTCAAACACTGATAACAATCACCTGCATTAAAATCAAAATCCTCAAGACACAATACTTCTCCCTTGCAACGAAATACTGTAACGTACATTCAACCAATATACGAGGGCAGTTCAATAAGTAATGCTACACATTTTTTTTCTCGGCCAATTTTGGTTGAAAAAACCGGAAATTTCTTGTGGAATATTTTCAAACATTCCCGCTTCGTCTCGTATAGTTTCATTGACTTCCGACAGGTGGCAGCGCTGTACGGAGCTGTTAAAATGGCGTCTGTAACGGATGTGCGTTGCAAACAACGGGCAGTGATCGAGTTTCTTTTGGCGGAAAACCAGGGCATCTCAGATATTCATAGGCGCTTGCAGAATGTCTACGGTGATCTGGCAGTGGACAAAAGCACGGTGAGTCGTTGGGCAAAGCGTGTGTCATCATCGCCGCAAGGTCAAGCAAGACTGTCTGATCTCCCGCGTGCGGGCCGGCCGTGCACAGCTGTGACTCCTGCAATGGCGGAGCGTGCGAACACACTCGTTCGAGATGATCGACGGATCACCATCAAACAACTCAGTGCTCAACTTGACATCTCTGTTGGTAGTGCTGTCACAATTGTTCACCAGTTGGGATATTCAAAGGTTTGTTCCCGAACTTCTCCTTCTTCATGACAACGCAAGACCTCACACAAGTCTTCGCACCCGAGAGGAGCTCACAAAACTTCAGTTGACTGTTCTTCCTCATGTACCCTACAGCCCCGATCTCGCACCGTCGGATTTCCATATGTTTGGCCCAATGAAGGACGCAATCCGTGGGAGGCACTACGCGGATGATGAAGAAGTTATTGATGCAGTACGACGTTGGCTCCGACATCGACCAGTGGAATGGTACCGTGCAGGCATACAGGCCCTCATTTCAAGGTGGCGTAAGGCCGTAGCATTGAATGGAGATTACGTTGAAAAATAGTGTTGTGTAGCTAAAAGATTGGGGAATAACCTGGTGTATTTCAATGCTGAATAATGAAACCCCTGTTTCAGAAAAAAAGTGTTGCATTACTTATTGAACTGCCCTCGTACAACGTAGCTACAGCCAATATTGCCTATGTTCGTCAGTGAAAATGGACTCGATAAGCAACCTGGGCTATCACTAAGCTGAATCTAACCTGCATAACACGGTGTGCGTGTTCAAAAAATGGCTCTGAGCACTATGGGACTTAACTTCTGAGGTCATCAGTCCCCTAGAACTTAGAACTACTTAAACCTAACTAACCTAAGGACATCACACACATCCATGCCCGAGGCAGGATTCGAACCTGCGATCGTAGCGGTAGCGCGGTTCCAAACTGTAGCGCCTAGAACGGCTCGGCCACAACGGCCGGTGTGTGCGTGTTGTATGAGTGTCAGTTTCAATGTCATTTAAGCCTCCGACAGATCGTTAACATGAAAAACTTAAAACTAACGTTTATATAGACTATCTGACTGCCTATTTGAATAATAATTTATAGATAATACAGAATCTGGCTTTTCCAACGGAATTTACTGGATTAGAGTACATGACATTTTGTGGTGTGTCATTGTCTCTGTTTTGGCCCTAAGTTTTGCACTCACCTCTTCAGATGACTCACATTTTCCGTGTGGTTTACAGCAATTCGCAGCAGCATGCAGCAGCAGCAGCTAAAATTTATTGTTACCAAGAATGAATTTAATAAAAAGGAGTCTGTTTGGGTCCTGTTAACTATTACATAACTTGTGAGAAGGGATTTCATAAATTAAGTCAATTTTAAACTTCAGACAATAAAGACAATGATAATTACCATGACTTAGGTATCAACAATGGCTGAGTGCCAGATTAACAAATTGTTTCAATTTCAAAGTTACTTTAACATTTAATAAGTACAGAATACTGTATAGATGTGGAGAATAATTATTATTATTTGGAGGGTAAGGAGGCTTCTTTAACCGAGAAGCAAGACATAGGATTACTGGAAACTCGGACTAACAACCACGAGCTTGACTCTGCAATTACTTTTGCGCTATGCTTGCGCATTTTAACTTGAATTCCACCTTCAAGCGTAGTTAAGCCGTCTAAATCTCTCCTGGCTACATAAATGAAATCAGGCCTTGAGTGTGATAAGATCTGCCATCAGCGATGTGAGGGCAGTATGACACGTCTTCTGTCTCCGAGCTCTCGACCGACACTACTACTTTCACTCTCATAGACCTCGTCTCAGAACAATGCTTAGAATCTCGCACCCATGTTTTGCCCGCAGACTGTTATTATCGATATCCGTTAACACAATGCAAAGAATAGCGTTGACTACATTGTCCTGAATGTAATGGAGAGTTCTGACACACACCTTACAATATTCCTAGAATTTGAAGGAAAGAAACATACGCCATCATTCATAAATAGTTACTTTTATTAAAAATGAACGACGAATTTCGTTTGCCTGAGGACTGTCTCCTATAACAACATATCTCTCATACTTCAAATATCTTATTTTTCGGATTTTCGACAGTATGTAACACATCTCCATTCAAAGTTGTACTGCAGATGTACATTCTCAAAAATTACTTTGTCCACTTAAGTCATACTGCCTTAGCTTTCTTTACTACGTGGTCTACCATTCCGACTTTATATTACACTACTGGCCATTAAAATTGCTACCCCAAGAAGAAATGCAGATGATAAACGGGTATTCATAGCACAAATATATTATACTAGAAGTGACATGTGGTTACATTTTCACGCAATTTGGGTGCATAGATCCTGAGAAATCAGTACCCAAAACAACCACCTCTGGCCGTAATAACGGCCTTGATACGCCTGGGCATTGAGTCAAACAGAGCTTGGATGGCGTGTACAGGTACAGCTGCCCATGCAGCTTCAACACGGTACCACAGTTCTTCAAGAGTAGTGACTGCCGTATTGTGACGAGCCAGTTGCTCGGTCACCATTGACCAGACCTTTTCAGTTGGTGAGAGATCTGGAGAATGTGCTGGCCAGGGTAGCAGTCGAACATTTTCTGTGTCCAGAAAGGCCCGTACAGGACCTGCAACGTGCGGTCGTGCATTATCCTGCTGAAATGTACGGTTTCGCAGGGATCGAATGAAGGCTAGAGCCACGGGTCGTAACACATCTGAAATGTAACGTCCAATGTTCAAAGCGCCGTCAGTGCGGACAAGAGGTGACTGAAACGTGTAACCAATGGCACCCCATACCATCATGCCGGGTGATACGCCAGTATGGCGATGACGAATACATGCTTCCAATGTGCGTTCACCGCGATGTCGCCAAACACGGATGCGACCATCATGATGCTGTAAACAGAACCTGGATTCATCCGAAAAAATGACGTTTTGCCATTCGTGCATCCATGTTCGTCGTTGAGTGTACACCATCGCAGGCGCTCCTGTCTGTGATGCAGCGTCAAGGGTAACCGCAGCCATGGTCTCCGAGCTAATAGTCCGTGCTGCTGCAAACGTCGTCGAACTGTTCGTGCAGATGGTTGTTGTCTTGCAAACGTCCCCATCAGTTGACTCAGGGATCGAGACGTGGCTGCACGATCAGTTACAGCCATGCGTATAAGATGTCTGTCATCTCGACTGCTAGTGATACGAGGCCGTTGGGATCCAGCACGGCGTTTCGTATTACCCTCTTGAAGCCACAGATTCCATATTCTGCTAACAGTCATTGGAAGTAGACCAACTGGAGCAGCAATGTCGCAATAAGATAAACCGCAGTCGCGATAGGCTACAATCCGACCTTCATCAAAGTCGGAAACGTGATGGTACGCATTTCTCCTCCTTACACGAGGTATCACAATAACGTTTCACCAGGAAACGCCGGTCAACTGCTGTTTGTGTGTGAGAAACCGGTTGCAAAATTTCACCATGTCAGCACGTTGTAGGTGTCACTACCGGCGCCAACCTTGTGTGAATGCTCTGAAAAGCTAATCATTTGCATATTACAGTATCTTCTTCCTGTCGGTTAAATTTCGCGTCTGTAGCAGGTCATCTTCGTGGTGTAGTAATTTTAATGGCCGGTAATATAATTGCAACTTTCATTTCTACTGCAACCTAATACTTTCATATCTCTTTGCTTCACTCTCAAATCATATTCAGTCCTCATAGCCATACTGGGAAGTATTTTCCAGAAACAGTCACTTGCCTCTTAGTATCCACTTGGGAGAATTTGCACAGATACCACGCTGTGTATTTAACTTCAAAGTAAGCAACACTGGTTAACTGGACCTAGAAAAAGTACTTATGAGTAGTCGTTCTTTCAATAACTGGGCACTTTTGTCCAACCTGGTCTGTTAGTTACTAGTCTTCAGTGATGATTTCCAACAAAACTTACCACTTGTGCCACACGATTACAAATTACAACATATTCGCAGAAAGAAATAGTTTTTTCTATTGTTAAAGAAATAATAAGAAACTGTACATTCATTTAGTATCTACGAGCTACAATACATGCTGGGTGTGACTTATAGAAAAGCAATTGTAAGTATGTCAAATAATTATGTAGACTTCCAGATAACTGTAACTGTTTAAGACATGCATTAAGTAAACAAAAATAATGAAGTATTCCTTTACCTGTGTTACTAGATGGCAGGATTGGACGTACGGGAAGGAGATGGTTCGCCAGCCAATTTCTTTTCTGTTTAGAAGACTACTTCTTGTTTTAATATTTCTACGTGACTTAACTAGCAGTCGGTTTTATGCTCAGAACAGATAAGTCTTGAGTTTTAAATGTAGTAATAGCTTCGAAATTAGTTACCGGGCTCTGCAGAGAGAAATGCCACTTAATCCGTCCTATAGAGCTAAGACACTACCAGCAGAGATTACTATTCTATGTGAAAAAGCGAAGTTGATAGCGATATCGCTATAATTAATGTACACTCCTGGAAATGGAAAAAAGAACACATTGACACCGGTGTGTCAGACCCACCATACTTGCTCCGGACACTGCGAGAGGGCTGTACAAGCAATGATCACACGCACGGCACAGCGGACACGCCAGGAACCGCGGTGTTGGCCGTCGAATGGCGCTAGCTGCGCAGCATTTGTGCACCGCCGCCGTCAGTGTCAGCCAGTTTGCCGTGGCATACGGAGCTCCATCGCAGTCTTTAACGCTGGTAGCATGCCGCGACAGCGTGGACGTGAACCGTATGTGCAGTTGACGGACTTTGAGCGAGGGCGTATAGTGGGCATGCGGGAGGCCGGGTGGACGTACCGCCGAATTGCTCAACACGTGGGGCGTGAGGTCTCCACAGTACATCGATGTTGTCGCCAGTGGTCGGCGGAAGGTGCACGTGCCCGTCGACCTGGGACCGGACCGCAGCGACGCACGGATGCACGCCAAGACCGTAGGATCCTACGCAGTGCCGTAGGGGACCGCACCGCCACTTCCCAGCAAATTAGGGACACTGTTGCTCCTGGGGTATCGGCGAGGACCATTCGCAACCGTCTCCATGAAGCTGGGCTACGGTCCCGCACACCGTTAGGCCGTCTTCCGCTCACGCCCCAACATCGTGCAGCCCGCCTCCAGTGGTGTCGCGACAGGCGTGAATGGAGGGACGAATGGAGACGTGTCGTCTTCAGCGATGAGAGTCGCTTCTGCCTTGGTGCCAATGATGGTCGTATGCGTGTTTGGCGCCGTGCAGGTGAGCGCCACAATCAGGACTGCATACGACCGAGGCACACAGGGCCAACACCCGGCATCATGGTGTGGGGAGCGATCTCCTACACTGGCCGTACACCACTGGTGATCGTCGAGGGGACACTGAATAGTGCACGGTACATCCAAACCGTCATCGAACCCATCGTTCTACCATTCCTAGACCGGCAAGGGAACTTGCTGTTCCAACAGGACAATGCACGTCCGCATGTATCCCGTGCCACCCAACGTGCTCTAGAAGGTGTAAGTCAACTACCCTGGCCAGCAAGATCTCCGGATCTGTTCCCCATTGAGCATGTTTGGGACTGGATGAAGCGTCGTCTCACGCGGTCTGCACGTCCAGCACGAACGCTGGTCCAACTGAGGCGCCAGGTGGAAATGGCATGGCAAGCCGTTCCACAGGACTACATCCAGCATCTCTACGATCGTCTCCATGGGAGAATAGCAGTCTGCATTGCTGCGAAAGATGGATATACACTGTGCTAGTGCCGACATTGTGCATGCTCTTTTGCCTGTGTCTATGTGCCTGTGGTTCTGTCAGTGTGATCATGTGATGTATCTGACCCCAGGAATGTGTCAATAAAGTTTCCCCTTCCTGGGACAATGAATTCACGGTGTTCTAATTTCAATTTCCAGGAGTGTAGTTATGAAAATAGACTATTTACACATACATCTTTACACATACTCCGCAGTCCACCGTACGGTGCGTGGCAGAGAGTACCACATACCACTACTAGTCATTTCCTTTCCTGTTCCTTTGGCAGACAAATATGGCTCTCTGTATGCCTCTACAACCGCAGACTGCTGCCATTTACATACACAGAAAACGATAGCGGTCCTATCACACTTCGCTGAGTCACATCTGACGGTACCCTTGTGTCAGTTGAACAGACGCCGTCGAGAACAACATATGGTTCTATTGCTTGAGAAGTCTTCAAGTCTCCCACATATCTGGAGACCTATTCCGTATGCTCGCACCTCCGTTAACAGTCTGCAGTGCAGTACCGTGTCATATTCATGTCATTTAGTGGTGACAATTATGGTATCTTACAGAGTTCAGCAAACTTTTTTAGTTGATAAGCTCACCTGAATCGCCCTGACATTTATCTGCAATGGAAAGTTCTGGCAGAAGGTAAATAATTTAGGGGTACATGTAGGGACTTATCGAATAATACAGGCATTGAATCATCGACAGGTATCTAAAGAAGGGGGAAAACTTTGTTACCGATTGGGGGAATCCTTTTTCAAGCAAAATTACACACACACGAAAACGTGAGCACAAATCACACATACACACACCACATGGACACACACAGCTGCACAACTATGAGTGTGTGTGTGTGTGTGTGTGTGTGTGTGTGTGTGTGTGTGTGTGTGTGTGTAATCTGGCTCTAAGAAGAATTCATCTGACGACTCAGGGCCTCCATTTTTCTGTAGATTTGCGACGTACCAACTGTTAAGGAACATGGCTAGGTTTTCTAATCAGATTCCCTGACGAGAAGTCATATTTGCAACGTTCCAAACTTGTCATATAGTAGAGTCGTGAACGTCCGCTTTCATACCTGTAAGCTAAGATAGACAATATACCTAATGCACTGATATGTGAAGTGACATTTTAAATAAATGGAGACTGCAGTTAAATGAGTCAAATAAATGACAATAAAAGGTCGTTATCCACTGATAATAAATTGAAGTAGACGATACTACAAACCTGTGTTGACTAAAGTGATAACTTATTACACATGAAAGAATATGTGATAATTTTTGTATTAATGATTGAAGATCCTCAAAGTCAAGAGAGCAAATAATTTATATACTTTGATTACTAGTTTCGACTACATACGAGGCATCTTCAGACCTAAGATGTAAAACTGCACATGTGGATACAGCACCATTCAACAGCTTGTTGGAATCAAAACTGCAGGTCCAAAACAAAAACTGCATATAAAACCAAGCGATCTAGTTTTATCTAATATTCTGTACACTAAAATATAATTATACTACGATTTAGTATTCAATAATTGCCAATAACTGAGTTATCGAGGCATTCACAACTATCTCTCGAATAACCAGTACCTTTTCTTCAAAAACATGTCTATTATGTACTATAAAGTGATACAGTAATATACTCATAGTACAGCACTTTGTCTTAGTCAAACAATTTATCATGTTGGTTCCTATCTTATTCCTACTTTAACCTAGGCAATTTTAGTATCTAAGAGTCATTTTAAAACATGCATTCGCCATATCGTCTGAAACCTATGCGTTGTGTCCCAGAAGGAATGGCCCTACTTCAGGACCACGGCAGTACCGCTCGTCTGAAGTAAAGAAACTTCATATGGATATCTGCCTTTTTCGGATACGTTTCCAAGCCACAACACATTTAGTGTACACTGAAGAGCCAAAAAAACAACCACCTTCCTAATATCTTGTAAGGACCCCGAGAGCACGCTAAAGTGCCGCCAAACGACGTGGCATGGACTCGACTAATGTCTGAAGTAACACTGGAGGGAACTGACACCATGAATTCTGCGGGGTTGCCCATAAATCCGAAAGAGTACGACGGGTTGGAGATCTCTTCTGGATAGCACGTGGCAAGGCATCCGAGATATGCTCAATAATGTTCATGTCTGGGAAGTTTGGTGGTCAGCGAAAGTTTTTAAAATCAGAAGAGTGGTCCTGGAGCCACTTTGTAGGAATTCTGGATATGTGGGGTATCGCATTGTACTGCCGGAATTGCCTAAGTCCGTCGCAATGCACAATGGACATGAAAGGATGCAGGTGATCAGACAGGATGCCTACGTACGTGTCACCTTCAGAGTCGTATCTAGATGTATCAGGGGTCCCATATGACTTCAACTCCATTCGCCCCACGCCATTACACGGCCTCCAACAGCTTGAACAGTCCCCTACTGACATGCAGGATCCATGGATTCATGAGGTTCTCCGTACCCGTACACGTCCATCCGCTCGAAACAATTTCAAATGACTTTCGTCCGTCCAGGAAACATGTTCCAGTCATCAACAGTCCAATATCAGTGTTGACAAGTCCAGGCGAGGCGTACAGATTTGTGTCGCGTGGTCATCAAGGGGTACACGAGTGGGCATTCAACTCCGGAAGCCCATATCGATTATGTTTCGTTGAATGGTTCGTACTCTGACACTTGTTGATGACTCAGCGTTGAAATCTGTAGCAACATGCGGAAGATTTGCACTTCTGTCATGTTTCACGATTCTCTTCAGTCGTCGTTGGTCGCGTTCTTACAGGATCTTTTTCCAGCCGCAGCGATGTTGGAGATTTGAAGTCTTAGCGTAGTCCTGGTATTCACGGAACACTCGTGAAATGGTCATACTGAAAAATCCCCACTTCATCGCTACCTCGGAGACGCTATGTCCCATCGCTCATGCGGCGACTGTAACACCACGTTCAAATTCACTTACATCCTGATAAACTGTGATTGTAGCAGCAGTAACCGATACTGCGCCATATATTTTTTTTATGTAGGCCTTGTCGACGACCGCGCCGTATTCTAACGTATTTGAATATGCATGCCTATTCCGGTTTCTTTGGCGCTTCACTGTACATGTTAGCAGGTCCAGTCACTTCAAAAGAGTGAGTAACGGCACTGAATTACTGCTTTTTTTTTAATTCCTTTGCTGTACACCATGAGGATATTTCTTTGGCAATGCTGGCTGCAGTGTACTTCCAGTATGACGGCACCCGTTCACATTTTACTCTACTTATGAGACAACAACACAGCAGGATCTACCCTAATCGCCGGATTGGCAGCTGTAGTACATTCAACTGGCCTCCAACATCGCCAGACATTACTGTAGAAGTTTTCCCTTTATGGGGTCGGATGAAGTATGAGACAAAAGGTGAATACATGATGATGATTGGTTTCTGGGGCACTCTACTGCGCGGTTATCAGCGCCCGTACAAATTCCCAACCTTTGCTCAGTCCCATCTCGCCACGTTTATGAATGAGGGTGAAATAATGAGGACAACACCAGCACCCAGTCATCTCGAGGCAGGTGAAAATCCCTGACCCCGCCGGGAATCGAACCCGGGACCCGTTGCTCGGGAAGCGAGAACGCAACCGCGAGACCACGAGCTGCGGACGTAAATATATGAGGTGAAATGCTTAATCACATCATGGATGCTGCTGCCCTCATTAGGAAACGTGCAGAGGCTCTCAGAGAAGCAACTCAACATGTTATTTTCAAGAGTTCACAAACACACTCTAGTTGACAGTGGGATATTCGAACTGCGCATTAACTATAATGCTATCCGTGCGATAACATTTGGAGGCGAATCTGTTAAAATACGTATTTTTCAACTGCTACTTTGTAAAACGCATGTATTAACGTTTACTAATTTATACGGTGTCTGTGTTTATACAGTGGCTGCATGATACATTACAGTATCCTTCACACATACTTCCATGCCGAAAAAAATGGATATTCACACATTTATTGTGAACAGTACAGCAGCTGCAGTGTGATGTGTACGATAACGCTTTGAGGTGAATGTGTTAAAAATACGTATTTTTCAATTGATACTTTGTAAGAAGCAAGTTGTAATGTCAACTAACTGATTTGAGGGATGTCTGTGTTTATACGTGTCTGTATAATGCATTACAATATCCTTCGCACATGCTTCCATGTCTAAAGGAACAGACACTGTTTGACGATTCAGAGCAGTTGCACATGTTACGAAATGGGTTCGCGAATTGCTTATCGCGAGCAGTCGCCCTAAAAACTTCGGCTGTCCGTGTACATCTCCTGGTTTTTAACTCTACTGGGGAGATAAATTGACGATGAATAGAAAATCTTATATTTGCAAGGAATATTATACGTTTCGGGAATAACTGGTTTTGTTGCTTATTTTCGCAAGAGTGTCTACTTGGAACATCTTAAATGCACCAATATTATTGTGTGTGTGTGTTTGTGTGTGTGTGTGTGTGTGTGTGTGTTTGTGTGTGTGTGATTTCCTAAGGGACCAAACTGTTGAGGTCATGGGTCCATGGATTTACACACTACTTAAACTAACTTCTGCTGAGAACAACACACACACCCATGCCCGAGGGAGGACTCGAACCTCCGGTGGGAGGGGCCGCGCAATCCGTGACGTGGCGCCTTTAACCGCGCGGCCACTCCGTGCGGCCCAATATTATTCTCACCAGCAATTTGGACTTCATAAATTAAACAATAAACATCTCCTGAATGATTACTACAGTTCGTAGCGATATCAATGAGGTAACCGTAATTGCGGCAAAATAGACTTTGTGCAAGTTGGTTACTACCGTTCACGCAGTTACACTCAACCATCTTTTCTTACACAAACTTAATAACATACATAAAGGATGCTACAATCATAAAATAATGAAGTACTAGACAATGTGGAAAATAAAATTAGTGATTATTACTGGCCTTATGCATTTACATTAACGTACATGTCTTAAGTATACAGGGCTAAAAGGAGGGAAGGTAAAGGAGGGAAAGACAAATGAATTATGTCAGACAAATTATGGATACTTCTTTACAAAGATAACTTAGTTACTAAACTGATTACTCCAAACTTGACACATTATGACTATATGTTTCATATACATGAGTCTTTTCTTCATCAGATATAGCATACTTTATAGTCAGACTTCTACGTTTGCTCAAAAAATTATTTTACTAAAACAAGGGAAAAAGAAGATATTACTAATATGTTGTTGTAAGTTCGAGTCGATTACGGCCCAGGTTTTCATGAGTCACTCATAGAATGTAAAGCTGACGTTAAACCGTTTTCGCAGTTTGGGAATCCATTTGGTAATGTTTACTAACAATTGTATCTGTGTAAACCTGACGCTGTATTCAAAAATGCATAAAAGGTTTGTTTTGTAAATAAAACCACCTTTTCTCACTGCAACTTAATTTATTTTTCCCAGACGCGTTTCGCCTTTTTCTTATTCTAAGGCATCTTCAGTCGCATCTAGAACGATACAGTTTACAAAAACAGATAAAATAATAGAATAACACTCCAAAACAGGACAATGATGAATATAATAATAATACCACCCAACACCTTTCCACTCATTAGTCCATGAACCCCTCCACAGAACATTTAAACCAAAACTCAAATCAGCTGATCAGCAAAGCATTCAGCCACTCTCTAACAGCTATTACATTCATATTCAACACTCTTCAACACAAACCACCAACACCCCTACCCCCACTACACATAGAGAGATATACATAAACACACACAGAGATATATACAATTTGAACGTAAGGTAGTTTTCTACATATACTTCGTTGGGTTGGCAACATGTAGGTAAACAAACCAAACAGGTGGGAACAGGTAATGAACTCAATACTTATGTCTTTAAAAGAACAGTTTTCGAAGAAATAGCTATAACTAGTGGCAAAAGAATAATCGTTCACCGCAAAGAAGATGTAGAAACACGGTTAACAGTGTGAAAGAAAAAGTTCGGAATATGAAAACTGCTTATGTTTCGAAAATGAAGTTGTAGTGTGATGTCAGACCAGATGAGAGGAAACGCAGACGCCAACAAACTGTAAGTAATTAGTTATTTACATAAAAATCGTAACGTGGACTGTTTGATAATCTGAAGATAATGACACTGTGTCGTTCTGGATCCCACTGAAGATGCATTAGAGCAAGAAAAAAGCGAAACGTGTCTGGCAAAAATAAATTAAGAAGAAAGGCATTTTATTTAAGAAACAAATATTTCTGTACCGGCTGCGGAGGATGGGCACGCAAATAAACTTGTTACATGTAGTGTATTCTATCTCGGAACCATTCGGAATAGAGAATATGTCCATATGGAGTTTTTTTGCTTCAGATGATCGGTCCTATCATATCTCTGAATACTGATTGTTCCTCCTGGGACACCCTGTATGCCGTTACTAGGAACAAGGTCATCCAAATGAATCGTAAAACAGAGAACAACTCGCCGATATTGTATGTCACGATCCGTTATCTGCAGGGTTCTAACACAAGTACAGGAGGCCACATTGCGGATCTGATAAGGAAGCCACACGTCTTTGCGGTAAATCTCTCTCTGCCAGCACTCCCGGCCGGGCTCGCCAGTGCTGGCGGAAATTTCGAACAACACCCAAGTTGAGGAGGTGGCTCCGGCGAGAGGAGGGAAAAGTGCGGACTCAGCGGGGGTGGAGTTGGAGAGGCCGCGCCCGCCGTAACATTTTGCGAGCACCGGGGGAGCCGGCAAGTGGAGAAGAGGGCGGACGAGTGGAGCAGGGGGGCGGGGGCGGAAGGGTGGGGGTGGACTGGGCTTATCCCAGCCGGCCCCGTCCCCGTCCCTGTAAATGGAAGAAGGAGCCACGAGCCGGCGGCCACGGCCGATACCATCGCTGCCCGCAGCGTCCACCACCGCCGCCGCCGCCGCTGTCCTATCTCGATGGGTCACTCGCGCCAGCACTAACTGCCATCCGGCGTCTTAACTGCCTGACCTTAAGTCCTGTCGCAGTTCCAAAGGCGCTCCGCGTAGCAAGTGCCTAGTCCGCCCGGACTTAGTTCCGTATCCGACTTCTCCGTTCATTGTAATCCTTCGCCGGCGCCGTCGGGCGTCGCCGTCTTTCCCATTATCCATTCTGAGGGAAGGAGGGCAACCTCTGTAGGGATTTACTAGTGTAGCCGAATCATTTGTACCCCGTAAAATGCGGCCTCAGCCTGTATGATTATTGTTAACTTGTTCTTACTACAGTAAAGATATCACTTACTGAAACCAGCTCTGTGGCTCAAAAGTAATGCAGGCATATGTAATTAGACAGTCTACTTCATTATTTTTATTGCTCTTCTTCTGTTTCTTCTTCTTATTATTATAATTGCTATTATTATTATTTTTATAACCGAATTGTCCCAATAAATGAAAGACGTCAAGCAAATGACTCAGTCATGTCAGTTATGTTCATCCTGTTGTACCAAAGGGTTTTCATTCTATCCGAGTAGGTTTGTTCACACTCTTTCGACGAGTTTGGTCTGCGCTGTTTTAGTTTTAACTAATCTTATGTAACGTCCCATTTGTGTACGTTGCCATAGGCTTTTTCATGTAATATTCAGTAGTCGATATATGTGTTAAAAATCTCATGACACTAAACTGCATTAACTGAGTTTTATTAGTACCACCGCTATCGACCGTAAGCCATCATCTGGCACCTAACAACACAACATCCCAGTTTGTAGAACAACATTAAGACAACACGAATGGGTGCATAGCATTCATACAAAAACAGACTTACAAAAATCACTCGAAATATTTCATTTTTCATGAATGTTGAGACACAAAGCATTGAATATTTTAATCCACGTGAAACGCGTAATAAAAAAACTTATTCATAGCACTTACAAGTGCAGCAATCGTCCTATTCATATGAGATGAAAACAATAAATACAAAGTGACTTCGTATCACAGCCCAAAGATGTTATTATGCTGACGATATTCCTACGAACAGGATGTATACGACCCGGCAAAACCGGGAGATCCGGGAAAAAACCCGGGAATTTTTTCATCCGGGAGAAAACCGGGAAAAACCCAGGATATTTTTAGAATTCCGGGAATTTTTAATTGTTTTAGTTTTCAGTTAAATTTTCGTAATTTTGACTGGTAAGAACCGATACTCTAACAAAGGATATTACTGTACCCCGCTACTGCAGAATAATACTTCAACAATAAAACATAAACGAGAGAAAAAAAGGAAAATAACTTAAATTGCAAAGGAAACGCGCCATATACAACAACGACACACAATGCTCATTCATGCGTCTGCCAATTGAAAATGTGTCAAAGGCTTTAGAAAGACTTTGCAGTGTTTCATAACAACAAATTGCCTCCAATGAGCGTGAAGTGGCAAGTATTTACATTCGATTTGTTTTAGCAGTTACGCGTAGGCTCGCAGTTGAAACACGTTTGACTGGTAGATTCTCCTGCTTCTGCCAACAGGAATGTGGCTGTTGGCTGTGCAAGCAGTCGCAGCAAGCAGCTAGATGCTACCGGGGAAAGGGGGCGCCAAATTCATAATCTCGTGGGGGAAAAAACTTGATTCACAAAGCTCCTAGCATCCAGCTCACGTTGGTCTATCGATTATTCATATGATTTTGAAACGCATCCCTGTTGGTTTTTGAACATTTTTGAACACATTTTAAGTTGATTTCTGGATGAATCATAAGTTGATTTTTGAATGCGTGTATAGTGTACGTGATGTCTCTGTCAGGAGAAACCTCGTCGCATATAGAAATAAACTTCCCGCAGACAAAAGAGGACGGGGCTATAGGAGCTGAGGGAGTAAAGCCGAATGGGTGAATGCCAATCGCTGTCTGATTATGTGGTTGATTGGATTTGCGAATGATCAGCATTGCTAAAATTACTAGCGAAATCCATAGATTCAGACTACCAGAGTGGAAAAAAAAAGACTGACAGGAATAACAGGTGAGAAAGATTACTCATTACCTTCTCGGTGTATTCAAGAAAACGAAATTTTGACAGAAAACTTTTGGCCAGATCGCTACACTAGTGAGGACCAGTAGTACAGTCCCCGTAAGTTCTATTCTGAAAGTAACGCGGAAAACGTGTTGTTCGAACAAGTAATAACGTCTAACCGGAAAATAATCGCGGGATAACTAAACCTGTGATTCTGGCAGAGTTAGTGAAGTTAATCGGCGAACAAATATTGACAGTGGCAGCAATAGCTACAGAATTTCATGATGACAAGATTGTTTGTTAGAACGAGGAAGGAGAAGAAACGCGGACATCACACAAATTATGGAAGGATAAGACGATTCCAAATTTATATAAACATTTCGTAATACTACTTTTCGATCTCATGCTTGAGAAGCTGGTGAGTATGAATGAAATGTGAAACTATTTCCTAACACAAAGCTTTTTGCTTGTAGTAGGCCTCTTAGGCATTTGAAATTGGTACTTATTGGATTATATTCTGTCGTGTTATGAAAATGGGCATTTGTGCCTAATCAGTCTCGTTTATTTGGTGTGTTAAGAAATTGCTGCCATATTAGAAAGCCCAATTTTGTTTTATCTAGCAGACAGTGACAAAATAGACGTAATCAGATCGAGAAACCACAGCCGTCTTGGGTATTTTTTGTATTAACAGCTTTTTCGGTCTTAGATAACGACATTTTCATTTTTCATGTAGCAAAACGTTTGACGAACTTTGATGAGGTAATAGATTCTTTTGCAGAAAGTAAAGCACGCCATGTAAGGCTGTAGCCAGACTAGAGAGAAAACAATGTTAGGAGCTAAGGTTTGAAGAAATGTGTAATTTATTGCTTATCTCTTGTCAGTATTGGTTTTGTATATCCTATATTTAATTTTACGTCACACAAAACAGCAAGTTATAAACTAATAGGCAATTAAGAGTTCAGATTTTCTGAAGAGTTCTTGTTCTCTCGATTACAAATAATCTCATCCACTATTAATTGCGAGATTTTTTTAAAGACGGGCTTTATAAGGAGGCGTGGCACTGCACTTTGGCATACTTAATACCAAATAGTATATCTTACATTTGCTCGAATACATATGTTTTATGTTTCAGACTTTTCAGAAAGATGTGCGCTACAAGATGAACATATTTTGAAAATTCGATTTTTTTTTAGTATTGACCCGGTTCGCAAATGTCGTAGATCGGGGCTGTTGCGCAGAACAGTCTGAGCTATAGTGGGTACTCTCCACGTGACCTGTGTTTACACTTAATGATTTTGCTGTTTCCCCTTCGTTTACTCTCACATCAAATGAAAACTAAACGGATATCAGTGGCCGGGAGCTATCAAGTGAATTCAAATACATTCGCGTAATTACGGAAGGCTAAAATATGTCATTAGTTTCAGATGTTATTTCCATCTTTCTGACAGTCAAGCATTAATCGCCTTGCAAAACAATCAAGCGTTAATCGCCTTGCAAAACAATGAAGTTATTTTTGTCTGTTTACTAAAGAAATTTGACTTTTGTTAACCTTTTCCGCAGAGACAGTCAATGTATTTGAAACGAAATGTTTAATTCCACAGTACTGGCTAGTTTCAACTGTTTGCTGCATTTCAAGTGCACGTTTTCATCTTGTTGGATGCTTGGCATTATGCCATAATAAAGAACCAAACATGATATAATACAGTACTGGTGCTCCAAGAAAATTTACATCCCGAAAACCACACTGAAAAGCTTAATATCATGTCGAGGTGTACTTCATTGGGAATCTGGACGTACGAATGTGCACTTTAAGTATGCATTTTAAATGTGCACATTTTAGTATGGTTCACGAAATTCCGATACTCTTGGAGTATCCTCTGATGTCTTGTTTCCTGTATGACATAATGTATGATATTTCAATGTTTTACACGTAAGTACATACGGGCTTCCTACGTCACGGTAGCTCCCCAAGCGCGGTGTCACCTGTTATCTGGCGCTTTCCGGCAACTGCTGAAACGAACCTATTTCTAACAGGTTGCGGGAAAATATTGCGCATGGTGGTTTGAAAAGCTTTACTTTCAAAGTAAATATCCTTTTTCATAAGTTGAACTATGTGCGAGAATGTACCATGAATTTCTTAAATGACAGAGCGTTTGACTCTCATTTAAAAATCAACTCTTTGATTACGAGCCATTTAGAAGAATTTCGAACCCTGAAGATAAGACATTTATGTCATTATTAAAAATTGTACTGGCACATTTGTGTGATATATCTTAAAGTATAACACACGCAAAAAAGATCAACGGTATATGCGAAAGCTTAGCTTCTCTTGCAGCTTGAGGCCAATTTCATACGTGAAAACTTTGCTTTTCTTGTAGCAACACTATGTATATTAGTTTAAACTATTAACTTTCCCTGTTTGTGTGTTAGTGCTACTCAACAGTGATGTTGTCGTTGGCTGACTACATCCGTCTCCTATGCTCTGAATATCCGCTGTCATTGGTTGGCGAGATCACATGACATAAGCTACGAACGGTTTACAAAAGCGATCGAAATCTCAATTTCAATGATTCGGAAAGTAACATGCGGTGATTGGTGGAATTCCAATGTATGCTTTCGTAATACGAAAATACGCACCGTACATGTTGGTGCACATCAAATATATTTCCAAAACGTGTCTTTTTCCCTGAGTTTCGTTTTCTAAAGTGCCGGGAAATTGTACGCCCGTGTATAAAACCATAACCATTCAAAGGATTGATAAGGGAAAATATATTGCCACCCGGGAGAAAGTGTATTTCTAACCGGGAACTCCGGGAAAAATCCGGGATTTTTTTTTCCTTATCCACGTACACACCCTGTATGAAGATATATCGATATGTTAATTATTCGATTAGAAAATATGACAAATAACGTAAAGAAAGTTAACTCTTATCTCCACTATCGTCGCGTCGTGTAGCATGGTAATTTTTTCTTTTCCTTTTTTAAATACAATCATGAGACTCTAACGCATAGAAAGAGACACCGTGAAAACCATACAGCAAGGTCTCAGTTGACCTGACCACTAACGTTAATTACGTAATTTTTATGGATCATTTTTACGTTAGCTCTCGCATTTGTTTTAGTCTGCACTACAATTTGTACAATACTGTCATACTGTAACTTATACAATGTTACATTCTCAGTCTTTACATACTGACCAAGTCTGCTGGGACCTTGATGAACACTTTTCGTTATGTCTCTTTCCGAGTGTTAGGATGGCATGACTGTAGTTTTTTATTTGGTCATCAGTCTTCTGACTGGTTTGATGCGGCCCGCCCCGAATTCCTCTCCTGTGCTGACCTCTTCATCTCAGAGTAGCACTTACAATCTACGTCCTCAACTATTTGCTGGATATACTCCAATCTCCGTCCTCCTCTATTATTTTTGCCCTCTACAGCTCACTCTAGTATCCAGCAAGTCATTCACTCTTGTCTTAACAGATGTCCTATCATCCTGTCTCTTATCCTTATTAGTGTTTTCCATACATTTCTTTCCTCTCCGATTCTGCACAGAGCCCCCTCATTCCGTACCTTATCAGTCCACCTAAATTTCAACATTCGTCTGTAGCACAACATCTCAAATACTTCGATTCTCTTCTGCTCCGGGTTACCAACAGTCCATGTTTCACTACCATATAATGCTGTACTCCACACGTACAGTCTCAGAAAATTCCTCCTCAAATTAAGGCCGATATTTGATATTAGTAGACTTCTCTTGGCCAGGAATGCCTTTTTAGCCATTGCTAGTCTGCTTTTGATGTCCTCCTTGCTCCGTCTGTCATTGATTATTTTACTGCCTAGGTAGCAGAATTCCTTAACTTACTCTACTTCGTCATCAACAACACTGATGTTAAGTTTCTCGGTGTTCTCATTTCTACTACTTCTCAGTACCTTCGTCTTTCTTCGATTTACTCTCAATCCATACTGTGTATTCACTAGACTGTTCATTCCGTTCAGCAGATCGTGTGATTCTTCTTCACTTTCACTCAAGACAGCAATGTCATCAGCGAATCGTATCATTAATATCCTTTCACCTTAAATTTTAATTCCGCTCCCGAATCTTTCATTTATTTCCATCATTGTTTCCTCGATGCACAGATTGAACAGTTGGGCTGAAAGGCTTCATCCTTGTGTTACACCCTTTTTAATACTAGCACTTCGTTCTTGGTCGTCCACTCTTATTACTCCCTCTTGGCTGTTGTACATATTGTATATGACCCCTCTCTCCCTGTAGCTTAACCCCACTATTTTCAGAATTTCGAACATCTTGCACCATTTTACATTCTCGAACGCTTTTTCCAGATCGACAAATCCTATAAACGTGTCTTGATTTTGCTTTAGTCTTGCTTCCATTATTAACCTCAACGTCAGAATTGCCTCTCTCGTGCCTTTACTTTTCCTAAAGCCAAACTGATCGTCATCTAGCGCATTATCAATTTCCTTTTACACTCTTCTGTATATTATTCTTGTCAGCAACTTGGATGCATGAGCTGTTAAGCTGAATGTGCGATAACTCTCGCACTTGCCAGCTCTTGCGGTCTTCGGAATTGTGTGTATGATGCTTTTCCAAAAGTCAGATGGTATGTCGCCACAGTCATACATTCTACTCACCAACATGAATGGTCATTTTGTTGCCATTTCCCCCAATGATTTTAGAAATTATAATAGAATATTATCTATCCCTTCTGCCTTATTTGATCTGAAGTCCTCCAAAGCTCTTTAAATTCTGATGCTAATATTGGATCCCCTATCTCTTCTAAATCGAATCCTGTTTCTTCTTCTATCACATCAGACAAATCTTCCCCCTCATAGGGGCTTTCAATGTATTCTTTCCACCCACCGCTCTCTCCTCTGCATTTGACAGTGGAATTCCTGTTGCACTCTTAATGTTGTCACCCTTGCTTTTAATTCACCGAAGGTTGTTTTGACTTTCCTGTATGCTGAGTCTGTCCTTCCAACAATCATTTCTTTTTCGATGTCTTAACATCTTTCATTCCTTACCGACTTGTATTTCTCTGTTCCTGAGTTTCCCGGAACATTTTTGTACTTCCTCCTTTCCTCGATCAATTGAAGCATTTCTTCTGTTACCCACAGTTTCTTCACAGTTACCTTCTTTGTACTTATGTTTTGCTTTCCAACTTCCGTTATGGCTCTTTTTAGAGATGTCCATTCCTCTTCAACTGTACTACCTACTGAGCTATTCCTTATTGCTGTATCTTGGATCTATAGCCTCAGAGAACTTCAAGCGTATGTCGTCGTTCCTTAGTACTTCTGTATCCCACTCTTTGCTCAATTAGGCTCTCTCCTCTCTCAGTCCTTTTTCCAAGCCCATATTCTCCTGTAATGTTTTCTTCTACTCCTTCCCTACAACTGCATTCCAGTCCCCCATGACTATTAGATTTTCATCCCCCTTTACATACTGCATTACCCTTTCAATACCCTCATACACTTTCTCTATCTCTTCATCTTCAGCTTGCGACGTCGGTATGTATACTTGAACTATTGTTGTTCGGTATTGCTTTGCTGACGGATCTGATAAGAACTACCTGGTTACTGAACTGTTCACAGTAACAGACCCTCTGCCCCACCTTCCTAGTCGTAATGGATCCTACTCCTGTTACACCATTTTCTGCTGCTATTGATCTTACCCTATACTCATCTGACGATAAACCCTTTTGTTATTTCCACTTCACTGACCCCTAGTATATCTAGATTGAGCCTTTGCATTTCTCTTTACAGATTTTCTAGTTTCCCTCCACGTTCAAGCTTCTGACATTCCACTCCCCGACTCGCAGAACGTTAGCGTTGGGTTGACTATTCAATCTTTTTCTCATGGTAACCTCACCCTTGGCAGTCCCCTCCGGAGATCCGAATGGAAGACTATTTCGGAATCTTTTGCTAACGGAGAGATCATCATGAACTTTTTCAATTACAGGCCACATGTCCTGCGGATACACGTTACGTGTCCTTAATGCAGGGGTTTCCATTGCCTTCTGCATCCTCATGCCGTTGATCATTGCTGATTCTTCCGCCTTCAGGCGCAGTTTCCCACCCCCTAGTACAATAGAGTGCACTGAACCTTGCTGATTCTTCCACCTTTAGGGGCATTTTCCCACCCCTAGGACAAGAGAGTGCCCTAAACTCTTGTCCGCTCCCCCACCCTCTTTGACAAGGCCGTTGGCAGAATGAGGGTGACGCTACCCCTATGCCACGGGTTTGTATGACTGCATTAAATAAGGCAAAAAATATGCTATCTTACACGACGATAGTGAAGACAGGAGTTAGCTTCATTTACGTTATTTGTTACATTTTGTAACTGAATAATGTACACATCGATATATCTTCATAGGCACATCTTCAGCCTAACAAGATGTTTGGGCTGTGCTATGAAGGCACTTTGTATTTGTTGTTGTCATCTCATATGAATAGGATGGTTGCTGCACTTGCAAATGCTGTGAGTTTCGTGTTTCATGTGGATTAACATATTTAATGATTTGTATTTCAATACCCACGACAAATGAAATATTTTTAAAGCTATCAGTAAGCACTGTATATTATTATATGATTGCTAGGCCTCAATATGTGTTTCTTTTTTTAATGTTGTTGTACAAATTGGAAAGTTGCGTTCTTAGGTACCAGATGATGGCTTACTGCCGAAACCGGTAGTACTAATAAAATCCAGTTCTTGCAGTTCATTGTTTACTTTGTGTCTGATGGGTATCACCATCTTTCTGTACTATATCTACATACAGTAATTTAAAACTGAAAATGGTAAGTTTAAGGCACATATCAGGCAGGAGAACTCCTGCTAATATAAAAAATAATATTTAAGATATCCTTTGCTTCTGAAAATAATATTTAAATTTAATATGTATCACAACGCTTGTGTTCCGTATGTTTTATGAAGCACACTTAAGTGCCGTCTGCGGGAAGCGGGCTGGTGGGGGATGCTGTGGGTTGGCAGGAGAGCCAACACCGGGTTACTAGAGGAAGCCGAAAGGCACGCGTTTTAGCTCACGCAGGCTGGCGCGTAGGTCTGGAACAGGACAAGGAAATTAGACTTTAGAAAAACGTACGTAGCTGGTGGAATACTTAACTTTAATCCATTAATGATGAGCGTCGCTCTTGACTGTACATGATTCAGTATCAATAGTAACTGGTAATGGCGCCTTGCTAGGTCGTAGCAAATGACGTAGCTGAAGGCTATGCTAACTATCGTCCCGGCAAATGAGAGCGTATCTTGTCAGTGAACCATCGCTAGCAAATTCGGTTGTACAACTGGGGCGAGTGCTAGGAAGTCTCTCTAGACCTGCCGTGTGGTGGCGCTCGGTCTGCAATCACTGATAGTGGTGACACGCGGGTCCGACGTATACTAACGGACCGCGGCCGATTTAAAGGCTACCACCTAGCAAGTGTGGTCTCTGGCGGTGAACTTACGTCACGAGTTTGGCAATGCATGAGCCAAGTTATTAGTTGTTAAATGATGTTACGCAGCCTATTATCCTTTTTGTCAGTAGCTATTAGCTATTCTGGTAGTATGTCAAGATGACCAAATAATTTTATTCGCCTTTTCTTAATGTCAGTTTCAATGTTTGAAAACTTTTTTGTCGTTTTGATTGATAATTGTAACTTGTAACCGCCTTTGGGATGCCTTGGTCATAATTTTTTTCTGATGACATTTCTCCCTTCTTTTTTGGGTTCTTCAAGTTCGCTTTTTCTGTTAAGTGTCAGTGTGTCGAAACTTCCTGGCAGATGAAAACTGTGTGCGGACCGAGACTCGAACTCGGGACCTTCTCCTTTCGCGGGCAAGTTCTCTACCGACTGAGCTACCCAAGCACGACTAACGCCCTATCCTCACAGCTTTACTTCTGCCAGTACATCGTCTCCTACCTTCCAAACTTTACAGAAGTTCTCCTGCGAACTTCTGCAAAGTTTGGAAGGTAGGAGACGATGTACTGGCAGAAGTAAAGCTGTGAGGACGGGGCGTGAGTCGTGCTTGGGTAGCTCTGCCGGCAGTGCGGCTCTCGCAGGCCAGCGAAGCAGACGTGCAGTGTGTGCTCTCCGCCGTCAACGACGGCCCGCGTGCCTTGTATACTGTCTTCGGCAGACACTAACATGACGCCGTAGCACTACAAGACCATGGCAAACCAATACAGAAGATCAACCTTGAAATTCACATTTCGGAACGACTTTACCCGACCGAAGGCGCTCGAAGTCGAACGCTTTTTAAATGAGGAAGCCTAGATAGCGGCTGCCGACATTGTCGTCATTCACTTTTCGATCGTCAGTAGCACGGTCTACGTAAAGCTCATAGACGAAACTACATGCGACAGGGTACTTCGTGAGATGAAACAAGAACTCCGCTTCTGCCACGCAGATGGAAATGTTGGCAACGTAGAGGTCGGCCATGCCGCAATGGGACTGCGGACTATACGCATATTCGAACTTCCATTTGAACTCCTGGCGGCAGAAGTTGTAGCGGCGCTCCGCCCCTACGGCATGGTACACGAACACGTGGCTGAAAAATGGACCCAGTTTAAGACGCATCCAGTACTCAATGGAGAGCGCCAAGTGCGCATTGATCTCCAGCGACACGTGCCATCCTATCTACAGATAGGAGGATGCCGGGCCATAGTAATTTATGACGGCCAGCCGAAGACGTGTTCCGGATGCGGCAAGGAAGGGGCCATAGTAATTTATGACGGCCAGCCGAAGACGTGTTCCGGATGCGGCAAGGAAGGTCACCTTCGTTCCGAGTGCCTCCAGCGTCAGATCACACAACTCCCACCGAAGAACGTTGCACCTCCAGCGACAAATTCTCCCCGTGACTTACGCGGCGGCGCTCACGACGTTCTCCACGAAACAGACACAGCCGACCGCTTCAGCGGTACAGGAATCACTTTCCACGGACAAAAATCTGGATGATCCGCGAACCTGGCCAGTGGTGCAAAATGGTACTACGACTCTGGAGCTACCGAACGTGACAGACATTGCCGACAGCAAGATAGCAATTGATTCCCTTATTGTACCGACCGAAGCGTTTGTCCCGGCGGAGCGTGAGTCAGTGCCGTCTTCTGACAATGAAGGCCATGTACGGAAACAGCGATCACCGAAACGCCGAAAGCGCCGTCGTCGGACCGTGTCGGAACACGACGGTTCGCATTCGGCCGGGGAAGAACAACTGACCACTGAAGAAGCCAACCGCGAAGCTGAGGCTGTTTCCACTGACTCCAACCTTGCAGAACAGACAGAAAAACGTGCAGCTTTCGACTATCAGCCCATTGACATAAACAGTGAGCAGCAGGAAGATACAATGCAGGCAGCGAAGTCGCCCGGTCCTTTACTATCAAATATTCCGAAGCTATGGAACATGAACAGACATCCGCGTCCGCTTCGTGGGCCGACGACGTCGAGACACAAGATCCCGATCCGCGGCCAGCTGAGACGCCGCCGGATCATGCAGCATTAGCAGCATAAGGAGGACCGCGTTCGCCGGGGGGTGACATCACTTCCGATGTTCGCATCTCTCCAACATCAACATGGATAACCTCGCCCAAACAACGCGTTGCCAGGCTTACTGCCTGGCGACAATGAATATCAGCATGATAAGTTCTCCTGTCAAGATCCAACTTTTGAAAGAAACAATACGAGCCATGGGAGTTGACTTTGCTTTCGTACAAGAAGTGAAAACGACTGCACTCCCGAACTTTTGTGGTTACGCCACATATATGACGCCCGGTAGCCGTTCAGACACCGGAGTGGCAATATTAGTGCGCGATGGTATTGAAGTTACCGACGTCACGTATCTTCCCTCTGCGCGAGGAATAGCACTTACGGCGCTCAACACCCGATTCATTAATGTTTACGCGCCGTCGGGTACCACAAGACGTCACGATCGCGCCAGATTCTACTCCACGGATGTCGCTTCCCTTTTCCTAGAACGATACGACCACAGCGTCGTCGCCGGTGATTTTAATTGCGTACTTCACCCCAAGGACCAAATCCCACATTACATGCCCTGTCCGGAACTGGGTGCGATGGTCCAAGAACTTCACTTGTGCGACACGTGGGAAAAAGTCCACGGTAACAGCTCTGGCCACACTCATCTTACTAGCCATTCGGCCAACCGACTTGATCGCAAATATGTGTCACAAGATCTCACACAAGGTGTGGTGGCCGCCGAACTATGGCCTCAGGCCTATTCCGATCATAGTGCCTATATCTGCACTATACACCCACGCCCCCAACAAGTCTGGCGCAGCAATGGCTTTTGGAAGCTCAACATAACTCGTCTCCAGAACCTGGATTGCCGTCATCACGTTGCAGCAACGTGGACTGACTGTGAACGCCGCCACTCACGATACACCTCGACCCTGGAATGGTGGCTCCTCTGTGCCAAACCAGCAGTCCGTAGGACACTTACGCAATATGGCAAGGACGTGACTGCGTGGCATCGACAGACCCTCGATTTTTACTACGCGGTACTCAGGGACCTCGACGCCTTACCCCCTTCCCCGGAGAGACAACATGACCAAAGCAGAATCAAGGCTCACATACTATCACTGACAAAGCGCCGACTAGAAGGTGCAGTAGTCCGCCCGCGACGGCACGACCGAATGGTTGCAGAGGAACCCACTATCTACATCTACATCTACATCCATACTCCGCAAGCCACCTGACGGTGTGTGGCGGAGGGTACCTTCAGTACTTCTATCGGTTCCCCCTTCTATTCCAGTCTCGTATTGTTCGTGGAAAGAAGGATTGTCGGTATGCCTCTGTGTGGGCTCTAATCTCTCTGATTTTATCCTCATGGTCTCTTCGCGAGATATACGTAGGAGGGAGCAATATACTGCTTGATTCTTCGGTGAAGGTATGTTCTCGAAACTTAGACAAAAGCCCGTACCGAGCTACTGAGCGTCTCTCCTGCAGAGTCTTCCACTGGAGTTTATCTACCATCTCCGTAACGCTTTCGCGATTACTAAATGATCCTGTAACGAAGCGCGCTGCTCTCCGTTGGATCTTCTCTATGTCTTGTATCAACCCTATCTGGTACAGATCCCACACTGCTGAGCAGTATTCAAGCAGTGGGCGAACAAGCGTACTGTACTTCCTTTGTTTTCGGATTGCATTTCCTTAGGATTCTTCCAATGAATCTCAGTCTGGCATCTGCTTTACCGACGATCAACATTATATGATCATTCCATTTTAAATCACTCCTAATGCGTACTCCCAGATAATTTATGGTATTAACTGCTTCCAGTTGCTGACCTGCTATTTTGTAGCTAAATGATAAAGGATCTATCTTTCTGTGTATTCGCAGCACATTACACTTGTCTACATTAAGATTCAATTGCCATTCCCTGCACCATGCGTCAATTCGCTGCAGATCCTCCTGCATTTCAGTACAACTTTCCATTGTTACAACCTCTCGATACACCACAGCATCATCTGCAAAAAGCCTCAGTGAACTTCCGATGTCATCCACCAGGTCATTTATGTATATTGTGAATAGCAACGGTCCTATGACACTCCCCTGCGGCACACCTGAAATCACTCTTACTTCGGAAGACTTCTCTCCATTGAGAATAACATGCTGCGTCCTGTTATCTAGGAACTCCTCAATCCAATCACACAATTGGTCTGATAGTCCATATGCTCTTACTTTGTTCATTAAACGACTGTGGGGAACTGTATCGAACGCCTTGCGGAAGTCAAGAAACACGGCATCTACATGTGAACCCGTGTCTATGGCCCTCTGAGTCTCGTGGACGAATAGCGCGAGCTGTGTTTCACATGACCGTCTTTTTCGAAACCCATGCTGATTGCTACAGAGTAGATTTATAGTCTCCAGAAAAGTCATTATACTCGAACATAATACGTGTTCCAAAATTCTACAACTGATCGACGTTAGAGATATAGGTCTATAGTTCTGCACATCTGTTCGACGTCCCTTCTTGAAAACGGGGATGACCTGTGCCCTTTTCCAATCCTTTGGAACGCTACGCTCTTCTAGAGACCTACGGTACACCGCTGCAAGAAGGGGGGCAAGTTCCTTCGCGTACTCTGTGTAAAATTGAACTGGTATCCCATCAGGTCCAGAGGCCTTTCCTCTTTTGAGCCATTTTAATTGTTTCTCTATCCCTCTGTCGTCTGTTTCGATATCTACCATTTTGTCATCTGTGCGACAATCTAGAGAAGGAACTACAGTGCAATCTTCCTCTGTGAAACAACTTTGGAAAAAGACATTTAGTATTTCGGCCTTTAGTCTGTCATCCTCTGTTTCAGTACCAGCTTGGTCACAGAGTGTCTGGACATTTTGTTTTGATCCACCTAGCGCTTTGACATAAGACCAAAATTTCTTAGGATTTTCTGCCAAGTCAGTACATAGAACTTTACTTTCGAATTCATTGAACGCCTCTCGGATAGCCCTCCTCACACTACATTTCGCTTCGCGTAATTTTTGTTTGTCTGCAAGGCTTTGGCTATGTTTATGTTTGCTGTGAAGTTCCCTTTGCTTCCGCAGCAGTTTTCTAACTCGGTTGTTGTACCACGGTGGCTCTTTTCCATCTCTTACGATCTTGCTTGGCACATACTCATCTAACGCATAATGTACGACGGTTTTGAACTTTGCGCCACGTTGTGGCGGATAAGCGCCGACAACGCCAACACTTAATCACACAACTCAGGACACAAGACGGTCGCTTATGTAGGACCCAAGCAACCATAGTAAAGTCGGTGGAGGATCATTTTCGTCATCTTTACCAGGAAAGAACCGTCAATGACGAGGCCACTACTGAAGTGTTACAGCAGGTAACACGTACTATCGACGAGGCTACCGTGAATGCACTAACAGGGGAAATCTACTCGAAGAAGTCGAAGACGCCGTGGACAAAGGTGCGGCCAATAAGTCTCCTGAACCTCATGGATTGCCCATCGAATTCTACCGGACCTTCTGTGACATCATGATGCCTCGCTGGGTTATAATGTCCCGCGAACTTATGTCTCCAGACTGTGTTGTGCCGCCGGCGTTTGTAGAAAGACTTCTCATACCGGTGCACAAGCCAGGCGGAGGGCGATCGTTTAACGACTATCGGCCGCTTACAATGCTGAACGCCGCTTACAAGATTTTCACCAGGATTATGGCGAGCCGTATTAAGACGACTTTCCCTATGAGTCTCGCTCCAGAACAGTCATCGCAAGGGGGAGAAGCCAACATAAACATGGCCACCGGTGACTGCAGGGACTTAATAGCGATCGCTTCTGCGTGCCGTCTGAAAGCGGCGATCGTCTCCATCGATTTCAGCCGCGCCTTTGATAGAGTGCACCACAACTTCCTCCTACGCTTGATGGACTGTATGGGATCCCATCCCCCCCCCCCCCCCCCGGGCCTAATCGACACCCTACGCCGTCTTCGGACCGCAGCCAGCTCACACGTCTAGGTCAATGGAAGGACGGTAGGACCAGTACCCATTAAGATGTCTCTACGACAGGGTTGTCCCCTTTCTACCTACCTTTATGCAATCGCACTCGACCCACTCCTAGGGGGCCTTAACCACCGCCTACCTGGCATCACGCTGCGGGACGTCACCTTTCGGTATAGGACATACGCTGACGACCTGCTACTGCTGGTTCGTTCCAATGTCGAATTTCAAAGCGTACTAACCTGGATTGAGCGATACGGACAGGCCGCAGGCAGTTTTCTGAACATCAAAAAGTCGGCGGCGTTGGATATTCGGCGTGATCTCCGACCGGAAGCCCTCGCTCCCCTCCCACCAGTTTCTGATCTGCGATATTTGGGAATCACGTTCAAGAAAGATGTACGTCAAACAGCTGCAGCAAACTACCGGCGGTTGTTACAGATCATACCCGCAATGGTGCGACAGAACCTGCTCCGGGACTTGAATCAGTTACAACGTGTTGAATACCTGAACCTCTACGTGGCATCAAAACTCAACCACGTGGCACAGGTCCTCTCACTACCGCTGCAGATAGGTCGCCGGCTTCAGGCGGCCTTCAGTTACTACGTTTCCGCAGGACATATATTTAAAGTATGATACGACACTCTTACCCTCTCAGTGCACAAAGGGGGGCTGAGATTGGTCAACGTCAGGGCGAGAGTAGCTGCCCTTTCCATGAGCAACATGAGGAAACGATGGAAAAGTCAACATACCTCCCTCACGGGTCGTTTACTACAGCCTGTGATGCCAGTCTCTAACGTCCCGCCAGTGTCGTTTACGCACGTCGCACCACAGCTCTCACATGTGTCGACCTTAATTGTTGATTACAGCTATGTCAGCTCGAACCTCTCCGCCACACGTCCACCAAAGGCGAAAGATTTTTATACCAACCTTCTGCGGGCTGTTCCCCATAACGTGGTGGGAAACAAGTACCCTATGGTTCACTGGCCAAGAGTGTGGAAAACGATACACCACAACTTTCTGTCATCCACGGTGCGTTCGAAGTGGTATCAGATCGCCAACAAAAAATATGCCACACGACAGAGACTTCACACAATTGGACTGGCAGACTCACCTTATTGCCCAGATTGTCACTTCCTGGATAGCGATGAACATCGTTTTACTTGCGCATCATCGTCCGGAGTTTGGCGACTAACACAGAAGATATTGGCTTGTTACCTCCGGGTCACACCTGATATGATTGACCCTCAGACCCTACTCTGTCCAGATGAAACTTACTTTCCGGCCGCAAAATGTCATGCGCTTACATCAGGCTGTTCCAGCTCGTCGGCTCCGTTGTGAGCCGCAGAGCGCTCCTTGCTCCAGGGAGCAGTGTCGCTCGCTGTGACCGTTCAAGTGGGCCGGCACACTTGCAAGTGGCACGGCTGGCTGAGGCAGGTGGCAAGGCAAGCGTTTTGATGTGCCAGCTGCGTCTTACAAGATCGACAACCTCATACTCTTAGCTGCTAAGATGTGGTGACATGCTACACCAGGAAATACGATGTTCAGGAAATAAATAAGAAATAACTGTTTTACAAGAAATTGTATACTAAATTTATTGGGCCTCTGTAGCTTGACTTTTCTTTTCATTACAAGATCGGAAATATGAGGCGTCAAAGTGTTTGCAGCGTTAATGTGGAGGATGGCCTTCATTGTTGCATCCTGAAGAAACGATCGTTCCTTACTTTTTACTCTTTTCATTGCTGGGAAAAGCTGCTCAAAACAATACATAGATCCAAACATGCACATGATCTGAGCGGCAGTGTTGTGAAGCTTGGGAAATGTTTTTTGCTGTAATGAACGATACCATCGTGACAAATCCAACGTGTTGTAGTACCTCTCTTTCAAGAGTCCCTGAGTTTATTTTTCAAACGAGAAGCAAACCCTTGGTGACGCCCGATCATTTGTGGTGCACCGTCTGTCGCTACAGAATGAAGCTCATCCCACGGCAAATTCATATTGTCCACTGATTCACAAACAGTTTCAAGAATTTCACATCCTGTTGCGGTGCAATCGAGTGGTACCACATCCAAGAGTTCTTAAGTTACTTGCAGCTCCATGTCGACACAATGCACAAAGACTGCTAGCTGAGCACAGTCCGATATGTCGCTGCTTTCGTCAAGCTCTAGCGAAAATGCAACAAACCTTTTTCCTGAGCTGTGTCTCTAAATCCGATGCCATGTCCAGGATTCGACGAGACATTGTTTGCTTCGACAGGCAAACCCCTTCAATTGCCTGCCCCTCCCTTGGAAACAAACATTCTGCAACTGCTACCATGCACAATTTTTCGAGTGGTCCCACCGAAAACGGCTTGCCACTCGTCGCATTAAT
Source organism: Schistocerca cancellata (assembly GCF_023864275.1). Classification (NCBI taxonomy): domain Eukaryota; kingdom Metazoa; phylum Arthropoda; class Insecta; order Orthoptera; family Acrididae; genus Schistocerca; species Schistocerca cancellata. The sequence goes on from NC_064631.1 coordinate 523,698,594, forward strand.
GTGAGCGACCCTGTAGCTTGCTCGAATTGCATATTCAGTAGTGTTTTCTCCGCTCTCATACACCCGAAATTTATAAACGCATTACAGAACACGAATTATTTTGCATGTTTTGATACCCTCCGTATTACGAAACCGTTTTTAAACTTGTGTCTCCTGGTATGTCGTTATTAAGCCTGGCTACCAGTTCTCTGTGTGCAATGCCTTCTACCTGATCGTAGTGCGCTGCGTGAAGACGTGTATAATGTCGTTGTATATTGTACCTCTTCGCAGAATTAAATACTTTAAGACATACAAGACACTGCGGACCATCCCTCTCAATGAATAGAAAGGTATCCTCCAATAGAGGTACAGGGCTCCCGCGGCTACTCATAGCTCTCATTGAACACGGATTATTGCGTCAGTTGCGGCTGCATGCGGCCAGGGGGCAGTGAGTTCGCTTTCCCCCTCCACGTGGGCTCCGAGCTGCCGCAGTGAGCGCTCCGGAACGCTCCGGCTCCCTGGAGCTCGGTTGGAACAGCCTGGCTTACATGGTCCAAAGGACTTACCGTCGCCTATATCTTTAGCGACGGAGAGAAAGAGCAGCTTGATTACTGGTGGTTCCTACAAAATGCTCACAATGCCCTCGAATGGACACCGAAATACCGTACGCTCTTTGCAAATTATTTACGCAGCGTTTTCGTTAACCCCCCACTCAGCTGGGGAGTGCCAAGCTGCGGTTAATGTTCTGCGCCGCATCACACTAACGGCTGAACGTTCTGCCTTGTCAGCCATGAGCGAAGGAAGGATGCTGTTTTCCTTGAGGCACTAGCGAAGCAGATTACCTCCGTTGCAGATGCCCTTCAAAGGCGCTGTTGGAGATATCAGGTAACGATGGCGAAGAAGCAGTTACATTTATTGAAGAACCTTTTAGTTGGAATTGCATCAGTGATTTAGATTTTCATTTTTTTGATTACTGTTTTATGCCACCTTTGTTGTTGTAACACTTACTTGTAACACTTAATTACTAGAATTCTCATTTGTACGCGTTTCCTAAATATAATCATGTACAAAAATAAATAAATACATTGAAAAAAGTCGGTAGAGCACTTGCCCGCGAAAGGCAAAGGTCCCGAGTTCGAGTCTCGGCCCGCACACAGTTTTAATCTGCCAGGAAGTTTCATATCAGCGCACACTCTGCTGCAGAATGAAAATATCATTTTGTCAAAGTGTTACTTGAGTAGAGGAGTGTTGATTTTACTACTGTGCTGTAGCGCCGTTTTTTTGTCTGCCTTTCAGGGACTTTTTGTTGCAGAGGTTTTGGGCTAACCATAATGCTTATTTTGCTGCGAATTTTTTTCAGTGTCTGCCAGTCCGATGATTTCTCCGAGGTGTCTAAAGTATGGGACCCTGCTGACTATATCGTTTTCGTTTCACGTTCGCGATCTCCGTTTTCAATATGAGAATTAATTTTTCCGGAATGAGAATGCAGCCCTACTTTTTCAGCACGTTTTTCAGTACTTATAGCTGATTGATAGCAGTCTCTTAGTCCTCTGAACTTATCGCCAGGTCGTCCCCAAACGAGAGATATGAGATGTAGAGGTTGTTCATGGTAAATCCCGGAGGGATTGGTTTCCAAAACCCACTTTTCTTGAATTGTTTCTGCCATTCTTCGATAATCTTGTCTAAAACTGATGTTGAACAGAATTACTATCATTACTGTTATTATTTTGGTGTGACTATCTAGGAGCACGATCAGTCCTTTTGAATTCGACAGTGAAATTTGTTTTCTTTGTAGCCCAGATTTCCTTCATTCTTTCTGAGTGAACATGTTGACCGTCCTCCGTCCAAGAGACACTGCATTCTGGTTGCTTGTCTCAGTAAAGCCCGTTTACAACTCTCTTCTTGCACAAGAGATCTCTGTCATGGGCCTCATTATGTTTGATTTGCAAAAGTTGGAGGACTTGTTTGTAACTTCCAAATAAGGGCACTGTGGTTCTAGTGTTTAGAAACAAAATGTGGAAGATCTTCTTGGCCATCCTGTTCTCGGACATTCATTTGAGTAGACCGTAAAATCGTAAGCGTCTTCTGCGGATTGTGTCTGCAAATTTATTTACTTTTTCACGGACTTCCTTCTAGGATAATCTCTTGGAGATAACACTCCCGTTATTGCCCTAATGACTCTGTGCTCTTTTTTCGTCCGTTCTTGGAGGAGGCGTGTATTGACATTTAGGGCGCGGGATTAGCCGAGCGGTCTAAGGCGCTGCAGTAATGGACTGTGCGGCTGGTCCCGGCGGAGGTTCGAGTCGCCCTCGGGCATGGGTGTGTGTGTTTGTCCTTAAGATAATTTAGGTTAAGTAGTGTGTAAGCTTAGGGACTGATGACCTTATCAGTTAAATCCCATAGGATTTCACACACACATTTGACATTTAGGGACAATGTTTGCAAGGGCAGAAAAGCGCACAGTCAGCTTCACAAGTCATGTATACAAGTTGCTAACAAGAATAGTATACAGAAGAATAGAAAAAAATGAGGCTCTGTTAGACGAGCGGTTTGGCTTTAGAAAAGCCAAATGCACCAGAGAGGCAGTTCTGATGTACTTTGATAGTGGAACCAAGACTGAAGAAAAATTCAAGACAGCCTCAAAGCATTTGTCTACTGAAAACAACGTTAGACAATGTAAAATGTTGCAAGATGTTCGAAAATCCGAGAAAAATATCCCTGACCTGTAGCAAAAGAATGAGAATACATTAACTGTACAAATTCGAGAGGAACCAACAAGACTGGAAGACCAAGAACGAACCGCTTAGATTAAAAAGTTGGAAGGCAGAGATCATGGACAGATGGGGAATCGTAAGTGATGTACTGGGTTGTAAGGCGTTCTAAGGACCAGATATAGACTCAGATCACAATGTAGTAGTGATGAATAGTAGACCGAAGGTTAAGAGACTAGTGAGGAAGAATCAATGCGCAAAGAAGTGGGTTACTGAAGTACTAAGAAATGAAAAGACGTGCTTGAAGATCTATGAGGCAACAGATAATGCGATACGGAATAGCTCAGTAGGTAGTTCAGTAGAAGTTCAGTAGAAGTTGGAAAGAAAAACATAAGTGAAAAGAAGTTAACTGTGAAGAAATCATTGGGAACCGAAGAAATGCTTCAACTGTTCGATGAAAGAAGTAAGTACAAAAGTGTTCATCGAAATTCAGGAATACAGAAATACAAGTCACTTAAGAATGAAATCAATAGGATGTGCAGAGAAGCTAAGGCGAAATGGCTGCAAGAAAAATGTGTAGAAATCGGAAACGAAATGAATGGCGGAAGGACTCACTCACCATACAGAAAAGTCAAAACAGCCTTCGGTAAAATTGAAAGCAAGAGAGAGTGTAATGGGAATTCCTCTGTTAAATGCAGATGAGAGAGCTGATAGGATGGAAGAGTGCACTGAAGGCCTCTTTGAGGGGAAACAGTTGTCTCATGGCGTGATAGAAGAAGAAACAGGAGACGATAGGGAATGGTAGGGGATCCAGTATTAGAATAAGAATTTAGAAGAGCTTTGGAAGATTTAAAATCCAGTAAGGAAAAAGGAATCTACTACATTCCATTTTAATTTGTAATTTCATTGGGGAAATCCACAACAAAACCATTATTCACATTGGTGTTAGAACTTATGAGTCTGGCGATATACCATCTGACTTTCGGAAAACATCATCCACAAAATTCCGAAGATTGGAACAGCCCACAAGTGCGAGAATTATCTCACAATCAGCTTAACATCTCAAGCATCAGAGTTGCTTACAAGATTAATATACAGAAGAATGGAAAGAGATTGAAAATTGAGCATGTGTTAAATGACGGTCGGTCTTGCTTTAGGAAAGGTCAGGGAACAGAGAAGCAGTTCTGACGTTGCGACTGATAATGGAAACAAGAATAAAGAAAAATCAAGTCACGTTCGTAGAATTTGTCGACCTGCAAAAAAGTCTTCGATAATGTCAAATCGTGCTAGATGTTAGAAATTCTGAGAAAAATAAAGGTAAGTTATAGGGAAAGACGGGTAACATACAACATGCAGAAGAGCAAATAGATAACAATAAGAGTGGAAGATGAAGAACAAAGTATCAGAATTATAAAGTGTGTAACACTCCTGTTCAATCTATACATTGACGAAGCAATGGTGCAAGTAATAGAGAGGCTCAAGAGTGGATTAGAATTCTTGGTGAAAGGATGTCAATGATAAGTTTCGCTAATGACAATGGTATCCGCAATGAAAGCGAAGAGGAATTACATGATGTACTGAATGCAAGGAACAGTCTCATGAGTATAGAATATGGACTGATGGTAAATCGAAGAAAGACGAAAGCAATAAAAGGTAGCAGAAATGGGGACAGCGAAAAACTTAAAATAAGGATGGATGATCACGAAGTAAATGAAATTAAGGAATTATGCTACCTAGGCAAGAAAACAACCCACGACAGACGGAGCAAGGAGGAGATGATAAGCAGGTTAGCACTGGCAAAAAGGGTATTCATAGCAAAGAGAGGTCCACTGTATCAAACATAGCCCTCAATTTGAGGAAGAAATCGCTGAGAATATACGTTCTGAGCACAGCATTGTACGGTAGTGAAACATGAACTGTAGGAAAACCGTAACAGAAGAGAATGGAAGCATTTCAGATGGGTTGCTACAGAATAATGTTTAAAATTAGATGATCTGATAAGGTATGATGTGGTAAAACTAAAGCAATTGCAGCACACGGTTGCGAAAATGAAGTCTTTTTGGCCCTTGTTTTAAGACACTTTTAAGAGTGCCCTCATCAGAAATAAAATATTTAAAGCTGGCATATCACGTACAAAATAAATATGAAACGATAACGCTTTAGTCACAAAATATTGAAATAGAAGGTAAGCCTTCTATTTTAGTTTTTTTGTGACTAAAACGTTATAGTTTCATATTTATTTTATGCGTGAGATGCCAGCTTTAAATGTTTTATTTCTGATGAAGGCACTGTTAGAAGTGGTCGAAACCTAGGCCAAAAGCCGGACGAAGTGGCCGAGCGGTTCTAGGCGCTTCAGTCTGGAACCGCGTGAACGCTACGGTCGCAGGTTCGAATCGTGCCTCGGGCATAGGTGTGTGTGATGTCCTTAGGTTGGTTATGTTTAAGTAGTTCTAAGGTCTAGGGGAGTGATGACCTCAGATGTTAAATCCCATAGCGCTCAGAGCCATTTTTTGAACCTAGGCCAAAAAGACTTCATTTTGGAGACCGAGGCCTGTAATTGCTTTAATTTTACTTTGTAACGGTCGCTAACGACGTAGTCAAGTTTAAAACTGTAAGTATGATGTGGTTCTCCGCAGAATCGGCGAGGAAACGAATATATGGGAAATACTGTCAAGAAGAAGGGGCGGGATGGTCGGAAATCTGGTAATACGTCACAGAATAACCTCAATTGTACTAAAGGGAGCTGGGCCAAGAGAAATCACTAGGTTCAAACGTAGACCATAATTTTGGGAAGAAATTTTTAAGAATGTAGCGTTTTGAACACAGAATTGTGATAGTTTTATCAAAATGATCTAGAACGAGTGAATTTACAATATATGTAGTAGAGAAAACCTTATTTTCTGAGCTCTGCTGATGCCAATACACGTTTTGCTTTTACTGGCCACCAACGTTAAGAAGAAAATCATGAACAGGACGGAAGGAACTAACCAAGGGAAATGATTTTAAATTAGATTTAAAACTTGCTTTACTACATGTCATAAATTTCCTGTTATAGGCGGAGTGATCACAGATATTTGTTGCTGCATATAGAGCTCATTTCTGAGCCACTGACAGCTTTACTAGTGGACAGTAAAGGTTATTTCTTCCTCTAGTGTGGTAGGTATGGATATCACTGTCGTTCTCATATTGTGATGGATTATTTACTACGAATTTCAATTACAAATATATGTGTCGTGAGGGCGCAGTTGAAATGCATAGCTTGTTGAAAAGATACATGCTCAAAGTGCGTGGACGAACGCCATGTACTATTCTTATGGTTCGCTTTTGTGTAATCAGTACTTTCTTTCTGAATGACGAGTTGGTCCAGAAAATGATTCTATAAGACATTATTGAGTGAAAATGTGCAAAATATGTCAGGAGATCGATTAATTTGTTTCCAAGATTAGCAATTAAACGAAGAGCGGAAGTAGCTGAACTTAACTGTTCAAGAAGCTCAGTAGTATGCTTCTTTCCGTTCAAGTTTCTTTCAATACGTACACTCAAAGATTTGGACCATTCTACGCTATTTACTGACTCCTGCTCACGTGCTACATTTGTTGTTGGTATGACTCTTTTGAGCAGAACTGGCTATAGTGCCCATCAGTAAACACTTCCGGGCTAAGTTGCCGTGGTCAATCTGTAGAACTTCTTCTCCCTGACATAAGAACTCAAACCACCACCCTAGGCAAAAGAGGAGGTCATAAAAACACTAGTGGATAGGGCCAATAATATTTGTGAACCAGGCTACTTACAAGAAGAACTAAATCATTTACGAATGGCCTTTGCGAAAAATGGTTATACGAAAAACGAGATTAACCGAGCACTTCACCCAAATAGAAAAATGCCTAAAAATAGGAGACAGCAACAACCATCAGCTGCAAAAGTATTTCTTCCGTTCATCCATACTATCACGGATCGCACTGGGAAAGTACCAGCCAAGTTTCAGGTAGAGACCATTGTTAGACCCACTAAGAAAATTAGTGAATGACTAAGATCAACAAAAGATGCTCGTCGCCCCCTAGCCACCCCAGGGGTATATAAAATTCCGTGCAGTTGTGGCAGGGTTTACATAGGAACTACAAAAAGAAGCATCAATACACGGTTGACGGAGCACAAAAGGAACTGTCGCTCGGGACATATCGACAAACCGGCAGTAGCGGAACATGTTTTTAAGGATGGAGATCACGAAATAAAATTTGCTGAAACAAGCGTGCTAGCGAGGACGTCGCACTATTATACACGTATGTATAGACAGGCAATTGAAATCCACAAACATCAATACAATTTTAATCGTAAAGAAGAAGGATTAAAATAGGATAAGATATGGCGGTCGACTTTGCATCAATTACGTGACAATCGATTGCCTGCAATCGAGAGAACAGACGATAGCCAGAGATAGCTGCACATCGACGCCACGTGACGTGCGGTGGCGCCCCGTACGATATCCATATAAGCGGCGGTCCCAGCTCCTAGCAGCCAGTCGTTGGCTCACCTCGGAAGATGTTCTCCGTAGCTGTGAACGAAACGTCAGGGAGAAGAATTTCTACAGATCGACCACGGCAACTTAGCCCGGAAGTGTTTACTGATGAAGACGCCGGCCGTGAAAGCCTGCATGGAATGATTTGGCTATAGTGTGTTTTTTCAAAGGTTAGGTTGATTCCATTTTCAGACACGTACTGCATGATTCTTTGCAAATATCGTTTATAATTTCTTCTGTTCCTTTCAATCCTCTTATAACACTAGTATGGACTTCGAAAAGTACCAGTTGTGCATGTAGACTGTTTAGTAGGAGATTACTCACATACGTAAGGAATAGGAGTGGACACAAAATTGAGCCCTGTGGGACGGCCTTCGTGATTTCTCCCTACTCACTACTCTGTATTATTCATTGTCAGTTGTTCAGTTGATCAGATGAAATAAAAGTTTTCTGTTCTCGATTTCACTTGCAGTTTTTGATCGCCATTGTCCTACAACTTCCCTATGTTTAGCCGATCCTTAAATAGAAAATATAACCAGCAAAATTTCCAGGATGTGTGCATCATTGTGATGAGTCACCGTTGTGTGCAGTGACCGAGCTCTATTTTTATAGGTGTAAAAGTTACGAAGACGGTAACGAGTGTCAAACACTCGCATGTTTTATAGCAGGAGTAGTTGGTGCACTAGGTATTGAGCCGCATGTCGATCTCTTTCAGAGTTGTTAACTATCTCCTTATCCGTGTTGACTGTGTCATGCGTCCCGTCTAGGAACATTCTGCCCACTTCGTATTTAATTTCTGCAGTCACTGAAGTAGCTAGTTGCACCGCTTTATACATCTTAACAACTCGCGGCTTTAATTTTTCAACTTCTTCCATCAAATGTATGTGTTGCAAAATGTGGCACAGTTCACGGGTAGCGAGGTGACTCGTGACTAGGCAAAGAGGTAAAAATAAACGTCTCAACGAAGGGTGAAGCGCTTTCCAGCGGTCGCGATAGATTTTCACGACACCCAAACCTCACTCTAGTGAAGAGCTCCTCCTAAGTGGGACAGTGACTACGTAGCCGCAGCGCGTGGGCCTCAAGTCTTTGAAAGGCGAGCAGTAGCGAGTGCAGGGGAGAGGGAACAGCCAGCCAGCTGAGCAAACTACTCACGCGTCCGCCAGGGGGTTGAGTGGGCGTCTAATCTGCACAAGTAGATAATGGCGGAACCGTGGGACGCGGCTCGGGTATCCGCGCGTGGGATTCCCCGCCTCAGCTCTAAAAAAACAATGGCGGAAACAGTCCGGCAGGCGGGTTAAAAACTACCAAATCTTACGTATGAGATCTGTTGTCCAGCAAGAAGTATTCTCTTTGTTAGTGTGACGTGAACTCGTGATGACCACATTCGTATTACGCTCTCAGCAATCTTTATTATCCAGAGTAGAGGGAGCGGGGGACAAAACTCTAAAACTGCTATGGAATGCAATCCCTAAACTATAGTATTGACTCACTATTAGTCACGTAAAGATACAATTAACTAAGTCACAGGTGGAACGGAAACACTCGAAACTGCTTCTAGAAGTGTATGAGAATCCTGTAATTAACAAAATCTTTGTGTTCCAGATTCCATGGGCGGGTGGTTAAATGTGCCCCCTTCTTCCTCCCCTCACCCACCCTCACACCCCTCCAGGAAACATATGGACAGGATTCATGAACTTGGACTGAGTTTGTCACCCACGCTGGTTAATGTTATCCAGAATCCACCATAAGAGAGAGCGTATTGATAAGACACTGCTTTCACACTGCAGCGGACTGCGGTTCAAATCCTTATCCTGCCATCCACATATACATATTACATGTCTCCCCAAAGTCGTTTCAGGTACTTGCAAGAAACGATCCTTTTAAAAAGACAAGCCTAATTTGCTTCCCCCTAGTTTCTCTTGTGGTCCTATCCTATCACAGCACTTTGCAAACTTTTTGAGACTGTCACCCTTGAAGTCAATCAGTTATTAGCTACTCCCCCCCCTCCCCTTTCCCCCTCCGCCACCACCATCACCATTAACGCTTAAGTGAACTTTAGAATGGAAATGAGTTTTCTTTCGAACACTTTTATTTTTAAAATGACGAAGGACGAACGATATTTAATTTTATTAAATCACGAACTAATAGTTCAGTGGGATAATTGGCACTGCTCATTTCTAAAAACCTTTTGTAGAGAATGACATACCAATTCTCAGTGCTTGTGAGAATTAACTACAATTTGGAGAAGATATTTTCATGATGTACGTATGTGTGATACACACTGAAGCGCCAGGCATCAGTATTCAAATACAGAGATATGTAAACAGGCAAAATACAGCGCTGCAGTGGAAAACGTCTATATAAGACAACAAGTGTCTGGCACAATAATTAGATCGGTTACTGTTGCTACAATGGCGGGTTATCAACACTTAAGGTAGTCTGAACGTGGTGTTATAGTCGGCACACAAGCAACAGGACGCAGGATCGCCGAGTTAGAGAAAAAATGGGTATTTTACCGTAGGCCCATTTCACGAGCGTACCGTGAATATTAAGAATCCGGTAAAACATCAAATCTCCTACATAGATGCGGCCGGAAAAAGATCCTACAAGAACGGGACCAACGACGACTGCAGAGAATCGTTCAACGTGTATCAGCGTGCGAACCATTCATCGATACATCATCGATATGAGGTTTCGGAGCCGAAGGCCCACTCGTGTGCCTTTGATGACTGCACGACCAAAAACCTTACGCCTCACCCCTCCCCCCCCCCCCCTGGGCCCATCAACACCGACATTGGACTGTTGATGACTGGAAACATGTTTCCTGGTCGGACGAGTCTCGTTTCAAATAGAAGCGAGCGGATGGTCGTCTACGGATATAGATGCAATCTCACGAATCCTGCTGAAGCTGGTGGAGGCTCTGGAATGGTGTAGGCCGTGTGCAGTTGGAGTGAAATGGGACCGCTGATACATCTAGATACGACTCTGACAGGCGACACGTACATAAGCATCCTGTCTGATCACCTGCATCCATTCATGTCCATTGTGCATTATCGACAAGTTTTAACTGCATATCTTTACTTAACTGTTATTTTATCCCTTGCGTACTCTATGCACGGTGCTTCACAATTCCAGCTAACGCTTTTAGCCGTTGTATAGGGGACTTAACATTAAGTGTCGACAGGAAACTAGGGCTGTTGTTAAAATACCGATTTATCGATGTTACATCCACAAATTATCGATATACACCGGCTACATCTTTCCCCGATATATCTATATCGAAATGCACTAGCGAGTGACGATATTCTTCCTATATATTATTTTTTTTCATAATTTTCGGTAAATATTTAAAATGGTTCTTTTGAAATTGCTGTAGAACATAATTTTACCTCCACTGCGTCAAGGATTCTAGCCAGTTTTTGAGTTTCAATCATGTCCAGTCTTCCTCTCTGACTGTGTGAAGCAAGTACAGATGACACATTGATGAAGTCCGATTGTGCTGGGCATGGTGGAGGGGGTGGGTACGGAGCGTGGCTGCGTGTGTAGAATTGAAAGATTTCCAATGTGAAGAAACAGCACACCAGCTGGGCGCTACCGACAGATCCGCCATGTGACGAAACCCAATGACGGACCGATCAGATTCCTTTTACTATACCACTTGGCCACACGGTGTATCCGCGCGGTCTTAGGCATCTTGTCACGGTCCGCACGGCCTCCCCTGTCGGAGGTTCGGGTCCGCCTTCGGGCATGGGTGTGTGTGTGTTGTCCATAGTTTAAGTTAGATTAAGTAATGTGTAAACTTAGGGACCGATGACCTAAGCAGTTTGGTCCCATAAGATGTTACCACAAATTTACAATTTATTATGACACTTACATGTTGTTACCATCGTTAGCAAAGTCGTTACGCCAAGCATCAACGTACATCGTTTTCCTTTTTTCCTTTCACTTCTTGCTCTAAGGAGGATAAGTAGGCTGATAGCTTGTTGATGTACAGAATATCTAATAATAAATCAATACTTATATAGCTATAAAACCGACAGTATGTTTACAATGTGCAGCCGATATTTTTATATGCTGATACGTCGATACTTTTTCGGTCGATATGCCGATACATTTCTTCAATGTATCGACGGCCGATTGGGATATTTTTTAAATTTCGTTACATGGGATTCCCGATATTTTTAAAAAATCAACTGTCCAATAAGGAACTCGTGACTCGAAACAAGCTCTCTGGGTATAAAATAAGTTTGGAGACCGGATCACTTTCAAATCTTACATTCGTGGTGCGCACACAAATTCACAAGATTTTGCTACCGTCAGTCCCTGTTGTTATTACGACATCACAAACCATTTTAGTCGGACCTCAACAACGGTAGCGAGAAGCTGCTATGTTCACAAGTAGAAGGGTTGCCTGTGGCGCTCTCGACTTTAAAAGAGGACCGCTTTTGTCAAGCAAATGACAACCCGTTGACGAGTCGACGCTATGGGCTACTGTACGGTACAGAAGTCAGGTCTCATAATCTTTGCTGTGCATTTACCGTGAAATGGGAGAACTGAAAATTATCCACTCTCCAAACTTTATTTGAACCCAAACAGCGCATTTCCGGAAATCGGTTCCTTATCAAAATCTTATCTTCTAAGTCCCCTATACAACTCTTTTCTATAGATTATATTCCCTAGAAGGCACCTTTTAAATGCCTCTCTAAATGAGACTGTTTAACTGAACTCTCTTGGGCAAATTGTTATACAATTTCAATCTGTAACAGAAAATGATGCATTGAGGTTTATGTTCATCCTGTCTTGCTAAATGTGAGTTTAGTTCACATCTTCCTCCATGGTCATCGAAATCTGTTTGTGCAATAGTTATCAATATTATTTTCATGTGAGTAATTTATTGGTAAACGTGCTCATATGGCGTACTTAAAAAAAGTGTCCAACATTTTAAACTGATCTTTACATCGAGACCAATGATTGTATTTAGTTAATATCCTTATTGCCCTTTACTGTACTTCAAAAACTTTGTTCACATTTTTTGTGTATTTGCTACGAAGAACAGAATTCCATAGCTAATAAAGTCCGTCCCCCGGTAGCTGAGTGGTCAGTGCGACAAAATGTCAATCCTATGGGCCCGGGTTCGATTCCTGGCCGGGTCGGAGATTTTCTCCACTCAGGGACTGGGTGTTGTCCTCATCATCATCATTTCATCCCCATCGACGCCCAAGTCGCCGAAGTGGCGCCAAATCGAAAGACTTGCACCCGGCGAACGGCCTACCCGACGGGAGGTCCTATTCACACGACATTTACATTTTATTTAGTTAATAATGAACTGTAGGCATGAATGGTATGTATCTAAGAGACAATGGCTGTTACACATTGATGACAGGACGCTGAGAACATAACATGAAGGTGACATTCTGTTCGCAAATAAGTTTGTGTGTTCACACCATTTCAGCTGGGCGTGAATGGTACTTATAACTGATTTGAAGTAATCATCTAGTTTTTCATCGGTCATATTCTATAGAACATCTGGTCTATTCTACGTACTTTTGTACATTACTTTTATGTTTCATGAGAAGGAATCCTTCACTTTCTTTATATTTTCATTCGTTGTCCTTGTGATTCAGCTGTCCCTACTGCTGTTGTTTTATACAACCTGCAAAGTTACAGATGGCCTGCATAAACCACACACGATATTTTCATATTCTCTCTCTCGCTACACAGTAATTATTGGCCCTACAGTAAAACTCAGTAAGACATTTTGGTAGGAAATTTAATGTAGTTAAATTTTTTACTGGGATGCGTTTTCGCTGGTGGCCACGGTTTTCGAGTTATTCAGAAAAAAAAGGAAAAGAGAATCGCACAGAAATGATCTCCATACGCACCTCCAACCCACACTCATGCGTCATCAATCATGATATTTCATATGCTGTTCGTGGCACTCCCTCCTAGCACTGTACAAAAATTTCCTACTAGAAGAAATGTTCCCGACATTGGAACTTTATTAGTCTCTGTTGATTATGCTATTACGCAACCAGCATAGCCTCCTACTACGATAACATTATTAATTTACACGTGTCCATGAGGGCTATGAACGAAAAACGAATTTTGTCAACGTTACGCTAAAACTAATTAGGCTGAAAATTCGATCATACCTTAAGCCTTACATGACAGTATTTTCATTCTGGAAGTATTTTCGTTATCAGATGGCCTGACGAACACGATGTAATTGTTTATTTTATGCTATTAAAAATTCATAAAATTGTGAGGTACAGTTTACATAAACATCAGTTTTATAATTATTAAGTGCTCGCCTGCGCGTGTAGGGTAGTAAAGCAAAAAAGGTCGATCTTGGGAAATAATTCGTGTAGTCGTATATATTTGTACAGCAGTAGGAAAGAGTGCCATGAGCAACATACTGGAAATCCTTACCTGTGGTTGCTGAGTGCGGAAGTCGGAGTACATCTGAATGTCATTCTTTGGACAACTCGAAAACCTAACACATCTAGTGAAAACATATCCCAGTGTAACATCTTAGTAAAACAAATTTCCTACAAAACGTACTCTTTATTTTTTCTGTACGACTGACAGTTGGTGCGTAGCGAGCGAAAGAACATGAAAATGTCGTGCGTAGTTTGTAAAGGCCAAATATAGCATTGTGGGTTGGATAAAATGACAATAGTAGGGGCGGCTGAATCTCCCTGGTCCATTAATCGTGACCGGACCAAATATCTCACGAAATAAGCGTCAAACGAAAAAACTACAAAGAACGAAACTTGTCTAACTTGAAGGGCAAAAGCAGATGGCGCTATGGTTGGCCCGCTAGATGACGCTGCCATAAGTCAAACGGATATCAACTGCGTTTTTTTATATACGAACCCCCATTTTTATTAGATATTCGTGTAGTACGTAAAGAAATATGAATGTTTTAGTTGGACCACTTTTTTCGCTCTGTGATAGATGGCGCTGCAATAATCACAAACATATGGCTCACAATTTTAGACGAACAGTAGGTAACAGGTAGGTTTTTTAAATTAAAATTCAGAACGTAGGTACGTTTGAACATTTTATTTCGGTTGTTCCAATGTGATACATGTACCTTTGTGAAATTATCGTATCTCAGAACGCATGCCGTATCAGCGTAATTACCTGTAAATACCACATTAATGCAATAAATGCTCAAAATGATGTCCGTAAACCTCAATGCATTTGGCAATATGTGTAACGAGATATCTCTCAACAGACAGTTGTTCGCCTTCCGTAATGTTCGCACATGCATTGACAATGCGCTGACGCATGTTGTCAGGCGTTGTCGGTGGATCACGATAGCAAATATCCTTCAACTTTCCCCACAGAAAGAAATCCGGGGACGTCAGATCCGGTGAACGTGCGGGCCATGGTATGGTGCTTCGACGACCAAACCATCTGTCATGAAATATGCTATTCAGTACCGTTTCAACCGCACGTGAGCTACGTGGCGGACATCCATCATGTTGGAAGTACATCGCCATTCTGTCATGCAGTAAAACATCTTGTAGTAACATCGGTAGACCATTACGTAGGAAATCAGCATACATTGGACCATTTAGATTGCCATCGATAAGATGGGGGACAATTATCCTTCTTCCCATAATGCCGCACCATACATGAACCCGCCAAGGTCGCTGATGTTCCACTTGTCGCAGCCATCGTGGATTTTCCGTTGCCCAGTAGTGCATATTATGCCGGTTTACGTTACCGCTGTTGGTGAATGACGCTTCGTCGCTAAATAGAACGCGTGCAAAAAAATCTGTCATCGTCCCCTAATTTCTCTTGTGCCCAGTGGCAGAAATGTACACGGCGTTCAAAGTCGTCGCCATGCAATTCCTGGTGCACAGAAACATGGTACGAGGGCAATCGATGATGATGTAGCATTCTCAACACCGACGTTTTTGAGATTCCCGATTCTCGCTCGGTTTGTCTTGTTACTTATGTGCGGGTTAGCCGCGACATCAGCTAAAACATCTAGTTGGGCATCGTCATTTGTTGCAGGTCATGATTGACATTTCACATGTGGCAGAACACTTCCTGTTTCTTTAAATAACGTAACTATCCGGCAAACGGTCCGGACACTTGGATGAAGTCGTCCAGGATACCGAGCAGCATACATATCACACGCCCGTTGGGCGTTTTAATCACAATAGCCATACATCAACACGATATCGATCTTTTCCGCAATTGGTAAACGGTCCATTTTAACACGGGTAATGTATCACGAAGCAAATGCCGTCCGCACTGGAGTAGTGTTACGTGATACCACGTACTTATACGTTTGTGACTATTACAGCGCCATCTATCACAAAGCGAAAAAATGGTCCAACTAAAACATTCATATTTCTTTATGTACTACACGAATATGTAACAAAAATGGGGGGTTCCTATTTTAAAAAAACGCAGTTGATATCCGTTTGACTTATGGCAGCGCCATCTAGAGGGCCAACCATAGCGCCGTCTGGTTTCCCCCTTCAAGCTAGACGAGTTTCGTTCTTTGTAGTTTCTTCGTTTGATGCTTCTTTCGTGAGATATTTGGTTCCGTCACTATCAATGGACCTCCCTACACCATCGTTTACTTCGTCATCTGCAGTAACTTCAGATTACTATGTGAGCAGCTTTTCTGCAATAACTGTTCCTCGATATTGTTTAAGTTTTGTGTGTTATGTAGCTGCAGAATAAAAATCTTTCATCCAAGATTGACGTCACGACAAAATCTTAGCATCTATCGCACAGTCCCCGTTGGAGGTGAGATAGGACGTCTTGCGCCTCTCGAGTCGCCTGACTGGATATTTATTGACTGGAGCACATCAAAGGCCTTCCCCGTATGACGCCCTTGCCGTGATATCCGGAGTCCCTGCCGCCGCAAGCGGACCTACCTGCCTCGCAGACAATATTGCCACCTCTCTCTCTCTGAGTCGATGGTGTAGCAGCATATTATATTCTGCATACAGCAAGTTTCACGCATTCGCAATTTTGTAGCCATTCCTTTGCAACACGCGATAGATGTACCGTATGCTATTTTCAGGGAACGAACTACCGACAGTGAAGAAAAGCTTCCTCACTTTGACGTTATCTTACGTAACAGTGTGAAACGTACGGCCAGATCGAAAGACTTCTCTATCGAGTGTTATTACGAACACTTTACTTCCCTTGTTTTGGTACTTCAGCATTTCTTCAGTGGCCGAAAAAGTAGCTAGAGCCGAAATGCGGGCGCCCTCCCTTCTCTAATTGTCTCTGAGAACTTATTGTGTTTATTAGAGGGAAGCAAGTAATTTTCGCTAAAGCCCTTCAACAGTTTGCTTGAAACGCCGATCCACTTCCAACTTTCGAGGTATACAGCACTTCATATCAGTTCGTCCTTCTTTCTTGTACTGATTTATTTCTATATGGTCAACTACAACAGCGAATCCGTTTGGAGGAGATCGAAATCTTCGCATTTATACAACTCTTTGCTGAACATATGGTGTTCTCCCTAACGGAGGTGCTGTGATAACTAACTGGCTAAAACAGCATTTTAGAGCCGTTTTCAGATTAAAATCCTACACCTCAGCTTTTAAGGTTTATCATTGAATCGTATGAACTTCTACTATTTACTTTAGTATTTCAGTAACTGGTAAGATTCATAAATGAAAACCGCTAAAATCATTCACGATTTTTCCTTCAAACACTAGCCGTGAAAGTCTGCAGTCTATTATGAAAACATTCAAAACCATTTATTAACAGCGCTATGAAAAGCTATTAAAGTTGATATTCATGACCATGTAAAAATCTATGTTTCAGTTTTAGAAGTGATACATTGTAAAGCCAGCATACTTCCTATTTAAATATTGGACAATACAAGGAGCTTAGCAACCTAGCAACTTTTGGCAATATTTAATTAAAATATAGTACCTGGAGCGAAACAAGTGCTGTATCGTCTGTGAGATGCAGAGGCGAGCGAATGTGCCTGGACTCACCCCAGTTCACTGCTAGTAGCGCCACGTCACCTTAATGGGAGACGGAAGGCAATTTTTATCCCTATTCTGCCAATGCTATTTTACCCTTTGGAGAGATACACATTTCAAAAGATCTGTAAGTTATAAAACAATGAAATGTTTACTGGGTATATATAGCATATATGCCTCAATTTACAAGTAAAATTAACATAATATCTCTTATGGTTTTCAAGAAAACATTATTCTTTCACTAGTAAAATTTTTACTTTTTTTTTACATTAATTATTATAAAGCAGTTTCTGATCGTTTGGTTATTCTCAATTACTTGTAATAACTTATTACCATCAGCAGTACAAATTGACCAAATTTCATGTTTCTAACCCCATTACTTTATCAAATAATAGCACCTGAAACTAAAAAAGTGTAGTTCTGAGAAAAATCCATTTAATGTTCAATATTGCAATTCTGTTGGTCCCTCTTCTTTTCTATCTATCTTCTTTTGTGCATTTTAAATTAGCAATATCTGCTTTGCGAATTCTCTCTTTATCTATTTGCACCAAGGATTTTGCAGTATTTCCACTAGATTTTGTGGCCAATAATTTCAAACATCCAGCTTTCTAATTACACCGTCATTAAAGCATAAAATAGTATCATAAATACCAAATTTGAGGGTTGTAAGCTGAGCAAATACAGTTTTCGGTAACCGGTTCCAAGTGACAGAACTCACACATTCATTTAAATTTTGGGTTTCCCCATGAAGACAGTTCTTCAATAAGATATCTTTACAAAGGTCTCTAAATATGGGTTTAATTTCATTCATTAATGATGCAGGTAAAGAATGTTTGTCGTCATATCTGGCACTTCTCCTGTACTTGCACCAAGTGTCAGGATCATTCGGGCAAAGACCGAGCACTGGATTTTCATTTGTGGAAAGCTTATGGAGAAAGATAGTCCATACAGCTTTTTTCATGTTTTCTAAATTCAATACATTTCGTTATGGCCAAGCCATAATAATTCTGTAATCTATCTATTTCAACATTTGTTAGGTGACCTTTACCACCTACCTTCTTACCGTCTTCCAATATTATTTTTTACTTTTCTTTCAATAATCTTCTGAACCTGACCCCATTCGCTTCTGGACATGCCAAATGCACTCTAATTTAGAAATTGTGACATTAGGACCATAGGGTTGTTCTGCACATACCTGTTCATAAGCCTTGCCAGATTGCACAGAGCGTCAGGAAGACCATCATATCTCACGAAAAAATTATCGTATTTATATAAAACAAAAACTGTTTCACGCAGGAAAGACCAGGCATTTCAAATATGCTAAAATCTAAAAATCGAGTTTTTGAAGCCCACTTGCCTCCCGTTTCCCCTAAGCGTCTGCGCGTAGCGCACTGATATTGCACCATAATTAAGCATAAAATTAAAAGTCAGAATTTCTTATTCAAACCTTCTCAACATATACTTTAATGTAATAACGTTTTAAATGACAAATCTTAAAGTCATAAAATCAACAGTTTTCACAAAAATATCGTTTTAAGAAAAAAATAAGTGGTGCTAAATAATAAAGGTAAATAGCCAGAATTTGGTCATAAAGTGGCAATGCATGTCATAAATAAATGGTGCAAATTTCAACAGGATAGAATAAAAATTATAGTCAGAATCCACGTTTTTCAGAAAAACTGAAGGCGCTAAATATTAGACTTAGATATGTAAAAATTTGTATAATTCTTCAGTTCAACCTAAAAATAATAACTAAGAGACCACATTAAGCTAACTCTCATAGTTTTCGAGTAATTTAATGAAGACCAAATTTGTAACTAAAACATACCCACATATAGTAGATTAAGTACCTGTAATATTAATGCTAGAAAATTTTGGTTACAGTACATGAGAAAAAGAATTATGTAATAGAGCTTGAAATGTCCCCTTAGAACAATTCTACATGACTGTGCTTAAACTGACACACAATATTTTTTAGCGCAACACAATCTGACTTTCAGAAATCCCTACAAAGGAATGGCCCTGACTAACATTAACCTGTACCTTTCACAAATCACTTACCTCACCAAAAATCTTCGTTACTCGAACTACTGCAATACAGCGAGCGCCACTACTGCCAGCTAAATTAAAGATTCAAACTACTGAAGGCACTAACTACTGATAGGCATAGTTAGCAAATGAAAGATTTTAATAGAGAACAAACAATGTATTTACCTTAATAATCATAATATATATGCCATCCAGTCTTACAAATTTCAAGTCTCCGCCATTTCTCTCCCCACATCCACCACTGCTGGCGGCTCACCTCCAACTGCGCAACGCTACGCGCTGTTCACATCCAGCTGCTGCTGCCCAACACTACAATGGCAGACAACAATGCAAACTAGCCACAGACTGCACACAGCACAGCGAGTGATTTTCATACAGAGCACTACGTAACGTTGCCAATAAGAAAACTTAAACAGCCTTTATTACATAGCCCCCATGCTCCTTACAAAAAATTTTACAAATTGTTTTGGGCAGTGGCCAATAACGATTTGATAAAATTTTTCATAATTACAATAACAAAGAAATCAAATGCACACACTTATTGATACAATGTTGGTCAAAGGCTAAAATTTCCTCACAGTCCATAAAGATAGTCCTGATCATTCATCATAATAGGAATTACATTTTTTTTTCACAAAGTCTCATTAGTAAAAGAAATTGCACACAGAAGTAGTGGATTTCCATGCAGTCTTGAAGAAGTAGTGTTGTCCTTCCAACGGAAAGACAGTGCTGACTCTAGACATGCAGACAGGTAATGGGCCACAACAGAGCAAACCCACAGCAGAGTCAGTCGAAGTTTTGAAGAATATTGGTAGGTAGGTCATCACAGAGTAGACCCACTGTAGTCCTGGTAGAGATTACGGTATTGGTGGGCCACCAGAGGTGCAGACCCACTGCAGTCCTTGTAGAAATAATAGTACTGGTGAGTCAGCAAAGGTGTAGACCCACTGTAGTCCTTGTAGAGACGGCCAGCAGCCATCTGCTGCGACTGTGCAGGTGCACAATCACCATCGAAGAGTCTTGCAGAGAAGATAGCAAGTCCATAAACCACCACTTGTGCACGCACAAAGTTTTTGGAATTGTCCTTAGAAGTCTTGCAGACAATATAGCAAGTCCATAAACCACCACTTGTACACTCACGAAGTTTTTGGAATTGTCCTTAGAACCAGCAATGCTGTTATCCAGTCCCTTGCTGAATTAGTAACACATCTGCAAACACTAACAGTCCCAACTTCTCGCATATTGTGCATTACTATGACCAACAGAAATGTGTGCATTGAAATGAATGCTTACAAGTTACTTAATTTGATGAACTGGTGTCAATTACAATATTATAACATGAGAATACAATTACAAAGGTACAAAATACATCATTAAAGAACATAACAATACAGATAACATTTGTGGTACAGGCTTTATAAAAGAACTGAACTAACATATACATCAGTGTTACAGGAATTGTGACATAAGTATATACAAAAAAGATCAGAATAATTATTGAAACATCAATTTTACACATGAGCATTAAAACAAACAGCATAAATAATGTCTAAGAATATTTACAAGGTAAATAACATATTATTAATGCCAATTATATTTGAGGATAACAGTATTCCTCATCATAGTGAATATAGCTTAGTATTAGAAGAAGAAAAACTTCTATGAAACTACACAGAGACAGGAAGAAAACAAATACACAAGGGTACACAAACACATAGTGGGATAACACAAAAGGAAGGGACAGGGTTTGTTTTCAGTGTAACATTTGGTACTGCAGTCCAACCCAAAACTTCATTCCACAGATCTTTTGTCTCATTTCAACCTTTGCTTCCACCAAAAAAATCCTATCCAAGCATGCTTTCTGTATTTTTCTTGCATAACCTCTCAGTGCATTTCTTCAAATTCATCGCAACTCATTCTCTTGTATAGTCTATCCCCTCTTAAGCTAACTTAAATCTACTGAGCTCAGATGCATCAGTAGTAAACTGGCTTAGAAGAGTAACACAAAGTCAAATTCAGTAACACTATGCCTGGCAAACAGCAGCAGCAAATGAAATAACTTATATCTAAACATGACATAGCTCAAGCAGAAAAAATATTACAGTAAAAATGGCCATGTTTAATACCTATGTCACATCTTAGTGTCTATGTAATTAAAGTGGTGCACCACAAATTATTCTACAAAAGAAATTACCAAGTACTTGAAAAGAAAATTCTGTATGCAATTCCTGTGAAGGGAAATGTGTTTTTGTGCTCCTTCGTTTTTTTTTAATTACATCAAAGTTATTCTTTTTTTCTGGATCTGTAGGCATAAAATATTTATATTAGTACATTCATAAAATTTTATTTTAACCAATGCTGCAGTGCAGCTAGGAACTAGATATTAAAGAAAATGAACAAATATGTACAAAGGAAGGCATGAAACATCATTCATTAGCCATATGGCATTTCATAAGGTAGTAAAAAAATCTCTCAATTCTCATAGAAAGATACTTGTCATAATCAGGTGTGCAGATGTAAGAATGTTTCCAAGTAATGAGCGTGTCGTATTTGCGGTGCTTTCTATTAAGGAATGTCAATAGCGAGGTTAATGGCCTCCCCTTTTTTTTCTACCTGTGCCTCTGAAAACGCACACACTAATGGCTTTTTCTCCAGGCGTCCCACGCAGCTGGGTGCCCACGACGCATTACGTGCAGGTGGTCACTTAACTTTCTTACCGAAATATTTACGACACCAGTTTCCGCTACAGTGACAGTCTCATATAAAAATATTTCACAGGTCAAGAATTTGTGTTACAAGTCTTTAGAAACAAAATGCTATTGATATAAGTGTCCAAAAATTTTTCGGCGGCATTGTAATACATTCACGCATTTACATACATTTCATAACTCTTAAAGTACGATTCTTGGTTTCCAACAACCTTTTTCACAAACCAGAGTCCCTAAACACTACTAATTATTCCTTACCTTATTCGTCAACACTTCTTCAATATTTCATCATAACAGCTATGTAGCGTAATCAAATAACTCATATAGCATCAGCTTATTAATCGTAAACATACCGCAACAGCATAATACACATAGTCATCGTAATAATAACATCATAACACCTCAGTCAACTCTCAAAATCGTCGTAGCTTCCTCCAATAATTTCAAAACCTAAAAAAATTCTCTGCTCATGTCAAAAGTGTCATCTGCCTCAAACGTACTTTAAAAATCGTGATCCCATACCAAATATATCATTCAAAGCTCTCATAATATCACAAAGAGTCCGAAAAAATATGAAGGGTTCACACAGTACAGACAAAATACAATTTCATAAATGTGAAGTTATCCAACGGTGTAATTACGTAAACATCTGTCACTGCCGTAGTAAAAAAGTTTGTCTCTCACAGTTAAATGATCAGATAGCTATGTAATTTATGTGTTAGAGGAATATGGTACCGATGTGTAAAGTTGTATAAGCAAATACCATATTAGCTAGGGCTCCTTGTGCTTGCCAAACACATGATACACAAAGTAAGCGTGTACCCCCCTGAGGATTATTGTAATTATACCGTCAGGTGTTACAGATTACAGCAATGGAATGAAATGTATCACGGAAAAC
Source organism: Schistocerca cancellata (assembly GCF_023864275.1). Classification (NCBI taxonomy): domain Eukaryota; kingdom Metazoa; phylum Arthropoda; class Insecta; order Orthoptera; family Acrididae; genus Schistocerca; species Schistocerca cancellata. Next base: position 523,721,429 of record NC_064631.1, read on the forward strand.
TTTCTTTGTAATACAAAAATCTTTAAAAATAAATGTTTTAAGTACAAAATTAATCACTAAAATGCATGTCCTGTAGCGCTAAATGTGCATCTTGTTGTAAGATAATCTCTGAAAAAAACAGATTACCTCTCAATAAATGGTTTTACATGTGAAATGTGGTGTAACCCTTTGCTCTTCCTAGTACGCAGAATTTCAACTTTAACGCAATTATCATGTGGTATACGTCGCTAAGGAATCTTGGAATTTTTCTCAAGTTTAGCGTCTATGTTATTTTTCTCTGTGCCAGCCGGCGCACGCGGCAGCCTGCGGTGCGAGTCATTGTCTGTTCCTTTGTTGGCGCGCGTCGTTACTGGGATTAGGAGACCTAACTTCTACAAATTCGCCTTGCCGAGAAGGCTCTGCCCTGTTTGAAGCTCGCCAGTTCTGATGGAATTCAGATCTGTCGTTTTGTTGGTAGTTTACATTGTTTCTTGTTTGTCGGTTATGTGGTGGAGAATTTCTCCCGGAATCATAATCGCGTGGTGGACCGTTGCGTCTGAAGTTATTCTGTCTCCCTTGATAATAATTATTTTGGTTCCCATAGTGTCTGTTTCTATGGTTGTCTCTATCACATTCATTACTATGGAAAAGCGATCTTTCTCTATAACTATTTTTCTGCCAACGGTTGTCATACGGATGGTGTCTGTTTTGGTCACGATTTACGTTATAAGAATAGCCTTGTCGTGTCCAGTTATTATTTCTTTCGTCGCGGAATTGTGACGGATGTGACTTGTAATTGTTGAGTTCCTGTTTTCGCGTTCCGCGATTTCCACGATTGTCAGTGTCAATTTCCAGTTCTTGTAACAGTCCCTGAAAAGCTTCAATGTCGTCTTTGCAACGTCCTGCCAAAATAATATGTCGTAAATGTTCAGGTAATTTGATTAAGCAAATGCGTATGAGTTCTGAGGGGCTGTATGGGTTTGACAGGTACTGATTCTTGTGCAACATGTCTTCAAAATATTTCACAAGACTGGAAAATTCAGATTGTTCGCAATGTTACATCATTATGATGCTATGTTTTACTCGGTCTTGTGTAGCTTGAGACCAATATGCTGAGAGGAATGCATGGTAAATTTCTCCTTCACTGTGACAATCGTGAATGACCGATCGCATTCTTACAGCTGGTTCATTCTCCAAGTAGCCACACATAAATTCTAACCTGTGCTCCAATGACCAGTTGGGAGCAAAACAATGAGAGAATTGATGGAGCCACGCTTGTGGATAAATGTCGTTGGCAGAATTCTTAAACGTTTTGAATTTGCTTGTAGTAATGAACAGCTTATAGTGAAAATCATCATGTCGGCGAGTTGCATATCGGTCATTGTTACGTCGTGTCGGCGGTTCCATCTCAAAATTCGGTGTACCTTGCCAATTTCTTTCATAATTTCCGAAATGCGCTGTGTTATTATTTTGTTCCGTATTTCTATGTCCCTCTTCCCGTATTGGAGCGCGAGTGGCCTCTGAAATACGTAATTCTTGTATTACCTGTGTCAGCTGATCTTGTACTTCCCGGATTTCTCTTTGGTGTTGCATATTAATTTGATTCTGATTTTGTTTGAATTTCCTAATTTGTTCGCACTCTTCTGTGTCAGTGATGGCTACAGGTCTTGTATCATTCAGATCATCATCTACCTTTGCAGATAAGTTAGTGAACTGATCCGAAAGTTCGGCTACTTTCTCCGATAGTGTACTTATTTCCTCAGTGTGTTTTTCTGAACCAAGTTTCAGAGTGTCCATTTGTGTTGAAATCGTATCTCCTGTGTCCTTTAAGTTTTCTTGAGTTTTTGCAAGTTGCGTAACCGAATCGGCAGATGCAACTGAGTCAATTTTAGCTTGCAAGGTGTCGTGATTTTCATGAACAATAGTTTGGAGTTCTTTTATGGCTGCTTCGTGTTTCTGTAATGCATTTTCATGCCGCGAAAAAATAGGTTGAAAATGCTCACAAATTTGTGTTTTTACATCATTACAGACTTTTTGACTTTTCGATTCAATGTTATTTAACTCAGTTGTTAAATCTTCACGTGTTTGTTCAAGCTTATGTTCCACTGAGTCTAACTTTTGAAGCTTTTGTTCCATTTGTTGCATTAATTGTAATAACAATGCACTGGTGTCTGAAACATGTTCCTCAGTGCTTTTCGGCAGTGAATTTTCACCGGCAACATTCACATTTTGACAAGCGGAAAATGTGTCTTGACTCATTTGAGAAAACGGTGAGAACCCAAAACCTGAGTCTACAGTATTTGCAATATTGTGTTCTATCATTCCCGATTCCTGAGGCGAGCTGTTGCCGACCGATCGATCGATAATGCTTCCCTGTTTTCTACCTGTTTTACTGTCTACACCATTATTTGACGCCCGCTCCATTTCCCTATGCACAGTTGCCAAATTACTACTTTGAATATTAGTTAATTCGTTACATGGTGGCGTTAACACACTGCTTTCGTCTTCACTGTCATTTCTCAGTTTACTTTGGAGCCTAGTGTTACGTTTTTCACACGCCATTATTGTCACAATATTTCACACGACAACACAGAAAAACACAATTTGAAGAGCAAAAATCGGGGAACACATTAACATAGCACTGAAAATAATATCTAGTTAATTGCAAGCGCAGCTGCGAAATACTTGGTGCAAATCTACATGCATGCCACAACTGTTTTACTGTACAACAATGAAAGACTGCAATTACAAAGGAGATTCTCTCTACAATTACGCACTAGCAATAAACAAAATCTACACTAATTACACAAACTACAAGGAAAAAGTCAGAAGATTCCAGTGAGGTATCCTCGACTAAGGGTCGACATAAGAAACGTCCCCTTAGAACAGTTCTACATGACTGTGCTTAAACTGACACACAATATTTTTTAGCGCAACGCAATCTGACTCTCAGAAATCCCTACAAAGGAATGGCCCTGACTAACATTAACCTATACCTTCACAAATCACTTACCTCACCAAAAATCTTCGTTACTCGAACTACTGCAATAAAGCGAGCCCCACTACTGCCAGCTAAATAAAAGATTCAAACTACTGAAGGCACTAACTACTGATAGGCATAGTTAGCAAATGAAAGATTTTAATAAAGAACAAACAATGTATTTACCTTAATAATCATAATATATATGCCATCCAGTCTTACAAATTTCAAGTCTCCGCCATTTCTCTCCCCACATCCACCACTGCTGGCGGCTCACCTCCAACTGCGCAACGCTACGCGCTGTTCACATCCAGCTGCCGCTGCCCAACACTACAATGGCAGACAACAATGCAAACTAGCCACAGACTGCACACAGCACAGCGAGTGATTTTCGTACAGAGCGCCACGTAACGTTGCCAATAAGAAAACATAAACAGCCTACTTACAAGCTATAACTAATTTTAGGACCCAAAAATTAATAACAACCCATACAAAGTCTTTTAAAGTTATAGTTCAGAGGTAAAGATCTACCGTCAGCTACACTCTAAAAATTCTAGAAGGCAAAGTTTTTATTCAAGCGAGCTGAAACATTTTCTGAGATTTCAACCAACTTACCTGAATGCAGGTAAACATTAAGAAGATCCTAAATTACTTCATAACTTTGGTATTAAAGATTATGTGTCCGAGAAAGCGGTCGTTCAGGGACTGCTGCCGTGTGCATAAGGCAGGTGACAGCTGGTGTTCCCTAGGCCGTCAGCTGCTGCACATATATACACTCCTGGAAATTGAAATAAGAACACCGTGAATTCATTATCCCAGGAAGGGGAAACTTTATTGACACATTCCTGGGGTCAGATACATCACATGATCACACTGACAGAACCACAGGCACATAGACACAGGCAACAGAGCATGCACAATGTCGGCACTAGTACAGTGTATATCCACCTTTCGCAGCAATGCAGGCTGCTATTCTCCCATGGAGACGATCGTAGAGATGCTGGATGTAGTCCTGTGGAACGGCTTGCCATGCCATTTCCACCTGGCGCCTCAGTTGGACCAGCGTTCGTGCTGGACGTGCAGACCGCGTGAGACGACGCTTCATCCAGTCCCAAACATGCTCAATGGGGGACAGATCCGGAGATCTTGCTGGCCAGGGTAGTTGACTTACACCTTCTAGAGCACGTTGGGTGGCACGGGATACATGCGGACGTGCATTGTCCTGTTGGAACAGCAAGTTCCCTTGCCGGTCTAGGAATGGTAGAACGATGGGTTCGATGACGGTTTGGATGTACCGTGCACTATTCAGTGTCCTCTCGACGATCACCAATGGTGTACGGCCAGTGTAGGAGATCGCTCCCCACACCATGATGCCGGGTGTTGGCCCTGTGTGCCTCGGTCGTATGCAGTCCTGATTGTGGCGCTCACCTGCACGGCGCCAAACACGCATACGACCATCATTGGCACCAAGGCAGAAGCGACTCTCATCGCTGAAGACGACACGTCTCCATTCGTCCCTCCATTCACGCCTGTCGCGACACCACTGGAGGCCGGCTGCACGATGTTGGGGCGTGAGTGGAAGACGGCCTAACGGTGTGCGGGACCGTAGCCCAGCTTCATGGAGACGGTTGCGAATGGTCCTCGCCGATACCCCAGGAGCAACAGTGTCCCTAATTTGCTGGGAAGTGGCGGTGCGGTCCCCTACGGCACTGCGTAGGATCCTACGGTCTTGGCGTGCATCCGTGCGTCGCTGCGGTCCGGTCCCAGGTCGACGGGCACGTGCACCTTCCGCCGACCACTGGCGACAACATCGAAGTACTGTGGAGACCTCACGCCCCACGTGTTGAGCAATTCGGCGGTACGTCCACCCGGCCTCCCGCATGCCCACTATACGCCCTCGCTCAAAGTCTGTCAACTGCACATACGGTTCACGTCCACGCTGTCGCGGCATGCTACCAGTGTTAAAGACTGCGATGGAGCTCCGTATGCCACGGCAAACTGGCTGACACTGACGGCGGCGGTGCACAAATGCTGCGCAGCTAGCGCCATTCGACGGCCAACACCGCGGTTCCTGGTGTGTCCGCTGTGCCGTGCGTGTGATCATTGCTTGTACAGCCCTCTCGCAGTGTCCGGAGCAAGTATGGTTGGTCTGACACACCGGTGTCAATGTGTTCTTTTTTCCATTTCCAGGAGTGTAGTTACAGCCCGAGAGGCAGGAAAAAGGTTCACTTCGGACTCAGCCACTGTAAGATCCGCGTCTGTCAAACGACGGATTGCGCTCCGCCTCGGACGACGTCAGAGACAGACTGTGACAAAACGCTGATTTTCTGTTAGTGAACTCGCGAGGACTGTACACCATCCTGGATAGCTTAGATTTTGCTAAACTATCTGTTAGCGTGCCATTCGTGAATTCTTCAAATCCGTGTGACAAGTGGTGGATATTATTTCCACTTTTCTGGCGAGCATTTATTTCGAACATTTCTTTGAGTATTAGTAGTTAGGGGGAAAGACAGTTTGGTAGGAACGTACCGTAGAGGTTGCCTGTGAACTGATAATAGTGCTGTTTAGGATATAAAGACTTACTGTCAATTGAACATAGTGATTTTCAAGTTGTTCTAAGTGAGGTATTTTACTAAATATATGTATGAACTGGGACTCTATACCTTCATTTATAATCGTAGTCCCGATCCTGCTAAGCAGAAAGAGAATAGAAACATTTCTTTCAGAGGGCTGGATATGAACGTGGACGTGTAGACTGGAAACTATGGTCAGTATGTTCTCCATCGCTTTCCGACTCTCCACAAAAATAGTTGCCAGCTTTGCATGAGAAAGACAGTGAATTACAAACACTAATTAAATACATAAACAAACAACAACTAAAAGTAATATAAATATAAATTTAACCCGCCGCCCTTCATACTTTTGCAAACAATCAGACGTAAGTGAAAGTTTCATACATTTTTATATGCTAATTATTACTTGTAGTCTCTTCATAAATTACTTCTTGTAAAATATTGTAGCCTCATTAATAAAAAAATAATCTTGGACTTTTTCACTGTCTCGTTCATTTTCTCCAACATCTGTCTGACACTCGTGATAAACAGTTAAAACTTCCTAGCAGATTGTCTAATCCATTTTTATACGTCGAAGTAAGTTTTGAGCTGCTACAGTTATCTGTTCGTTAGTAAGGGCATCCAATTTGCTGAGAAACCCACAAAGTTAGTCAACTAGTTTGTATGCCAGCCTCTGCCGGAATACAGATTTAAATTGATCTATGACAAGAAGAACACTTGGTTCGTAATTTTTCTGTTGGGGTCAGATCCACTTTTAGTGCTTCGACACAGTCAGGTGACAAACGTGCTTTATTTTGAGCTTCCTCTGCATGATTAATTTTCCAATGGCTGTTGTTTGGATGACTTCAGAAATGAAGGGAAGAAATTAGGCCTAACACTAAGTTGGCACACAACCTATGTCTCAAGCATAATACCAAGAGATTTGTGGAGTTAAATGTTCCCATATGATGGATAGATCATTTTCAATAGTTTCCTACGATCCAGTTATGATTTGTTTGATTAAAGCTTTCGTCTGCTTGCTAGCTAAACGCTGGTGACGTATCATTATAACAATTTATTCAAATCGTTCTTAAGTTCATATACTGCTACGTTGAATCTGTAGCTGTAAACTGCCATGTATATCAACACATTATTTATCACGTTTGTATTCGGCTATAAACGGTGTCAACAATACTGGAGATGTATGGTGTTAGCTGTTTGCTGTAATAAGCTGTCGTTAGCAGTGTCCGCTATAAAGTTCGCCAACGGTCGCAAATATCCCTGTGTGTTTTAGTGGCACGAGGCTGTGCATAATCTGATTCTAATAACCGTATTTATTATGTTCAAATAATCATGCGCTCAAGAATTTAATATTCCTTCGTCGATATGGAGTGTGATGGCAGAAGGAAAAAAGGGACTCTTCACTCAGTTCAATTTTTATTAAAGATTAGTTAATTCTTTGAGAACTGCGACAAACTTAAATGACGCTAGCAATATTTTATATTAGTAGTTACCGACAGTGAAGCACAGCATTCGTTAAAAGTTGTTTCAGGACTGAATGCAAGAAACTAACAGAAACGATTCAATTGATGTAGCGTTGGCAATGAAAAGATACCGTAAATTCGGACTAGTGAATAATTCCGGACGCTCCGCCTGTACGTAAGGACGTGAAAATCGATCTGACGTTTGCGATGTTACCCACCGAGAACCAGAATTAAACGTTGTCTCTAAGTTATGTAACAAAGAAGGTGTTAAACACAGTGTCTTACAGTAGCAACGGTAGTATGATATAATTTGTAATTCTCTCTTCAATCAGCTGTCATCCGATCGGGATGCTCTTCCAATCTGTTCTGATCTCCTTTCTCTTTTCTGTTTCTTCTCCACTGCCTGTATCTATATCCAAAGGTCTTAGCCCAAATTTCTTCTTCTAATAAGCATTTCCCATCTTCGAATTGTTACATTACCTCTTAATTTCGTATAGCAACTGTATAATTAATTTTAACATTCTTCTGTAGTGGCACATTCCTATAGTTAGTATCTTATATGCTGAGTTTGTCTCAGTCCATATTCGTACTTTATATAATAACTTTTCTGTGTTTAAAATGTAATATTTCAGAAATTTCTTGCTAAAATACACGTCGATAACGAACATTGGTGAAAGTGTGCGGTTTAAAACATCATTCTTTCACCTGCATCAAATCGATTTCAGTTTCTTACGCTTCAGCTGTATATATTTTTTAGCATTCCTTTCTAGATAACGGAGTTGTTGCAAGACAGTGAATTGCCTGCTCTTGCTAAATTTACTACACGGTTTCCTCCAATCGTTTTGTTTACAAAATTACGTACCATTCCATTTTGTCACTTCTCTTATACCTTTGCACACCTTAACTGAAGTAATTTGCAAGTAGAAATCACCACCCGTTCCTTAATTTCGTCCTCTACACCTGACAATCTCCTGTCCTCTCATTTATGTTCTTATTCACAAATTTTCTGCTACATGTTTCACTGCTTGTCCCAGTAGCACTTAAACAAATTTTAAGGTACATTCTTCAGATATGCATACACGTCTAGAAGATATTGCAGAATACGTCGAACCAACACAGGCACCGCAGAACAATATTTCATTACTAAAAACAACTCCTCGACTGTAATAACACATTTGTCGCTGTACGGGATTCAGCGTAATTTTGCGAGTATGGGGCGAAGAGGAAACGGTGGCATATGGAAGTTCGGGTCTGTTCAGCGAGCGTTCTAGGGCAGCCCAAGCAATTAATGTGGCCGTTCGCGTAAAGCCGGAAATCCAGATTCGAGTCCCATTCCGGCATTAATTGTCATTGTCATCAATAAACAGTGCAACTCGAGTTTCACAATTTTGCAAACACGAATATAATTTTTGCAAAAAAATAAGTCACAGTGTACCCCAAGATATAATGCTTCTTCTCTTAAAACCCATGGTCGCTGTTCCCCCACGTTCCACACAACAGCTCAGTCAAAGAAAACAAAAATAGTTGAACGGGTAAATTGGGCTCTGAGCACTATGGGACTTAACTGCGGAGGTCATCAGTCCCCTAGGACTTAGAACTACTTAAACGTAACTAACCTAAGGACATCACACACACCCATGCCCGAGGCATGCCGAGGCAGCGGTCGCGCGGTTCCAGACTGAAGAGCCTAGAACCGCTCGGCCACTTCGGCCGGCAGTTGAACGGGTGAAAAAATTTCGTTACGTTTCTCATGTGAAGTGAAGTACATACTAAAATGTCCTGCTGTATAATACGAGCCGCCACAGCCATTAAAATTCATGGTAGACTGAACCTTAATAAAACCGCAAACGCTGGCCGCTGTGGGCGAGTGTTTTTAGGTGCTTCAGTCCGGAACCACGCTCTGCTACGGTCGCAGATTCGAATCCTGCCTCGGGCATGGATGTGTGTGATGTCCTTAGGTTAGTTAGGTTTAAGTTGTTTTAAGTCTAGGGGACTGATGAGCTCAGATGTTAAGTCCCATAGTCCATTTGAACCATTTTTGAAAACCGCAAACAACTGTTAATTGATGATTTATTCACGACCGGTTTTCGCTGCATTATAACAACGTCGTCTGTTGCTAGTGTCACACAGATTAGCACACGGAGACAACGACAATGTTTGTAGTCGCAGAATCCAACGCCATGAAGAGGGGACACCCCAGAAGGGCATTGGGGCGAATAGGGTGGTATCACGTATCGATACCACCCCACGGACGTAGCAACAACGGAACTGCGAGGTTCAGTTTGTGGCCCGTTGCGGTTGTGCAGTATCTGGCGGACCCAGTGGTGCACATACGCTGAGCCACGCCTCCAGCGGCTCTGAACGGCGAGCGCCCTGTGTCACTACGGTGTATGATGGCCGGCGGTAGCCACTCAGCCCACTCGCGGTCGCGGCCACCTCTATACGACACCTTCATTTGTGCTACACCTTGCGGTGCTTTGCAAAGTTTCACTCACCGGGTGGTGAATTTCTTCTTGCATGCATGCCTCCTTGAAATTTCTGACTTGCAGTTCTCAGCCGGAAGAGAATAAGTTAATTCCGCCCGAATAAGCCAAGAAGGCCCAACGGTACCGATCGGTCGCCCTGTCATCCTCAACGAACAGACGTCACTGAATGCAGATTAGGAAGGACTTGTGGCCAGCACACAGCTCTCCCGGCCGTTCTGTCAGCTTACGAGACAGGAGCTGCAACTTCTCAGTCAAGTAGCTCCTCAGTTTGCCTCACAAGTGCTGAGTGTACCCTGCCTGCCAACAGCGCTCGGCAGACCAGATGGTCACCATTCCAAGTGCTGAACTTTGGTGATCTGAGGAGAACCAGTGTTACCAATGCGGCAAGTCCGTTGCCCTCGGCTGGAGAAAGCTACAGAAAAACAACTGTACATAACCGCAAGTCGCACTATAGTTGTTTTGACGGTGGAAGGAGTAGTTAAATAAAAGTTCTGATGTGCGTAAAATTTCACTGTATGACGTTAAGCTTGCATACACCAGTAACTACCAAGCTTTACTCTAAGCTGTACAAAGTCTAAGACGTTCACACACACACACCTCATTCGTAAATGTAGACACTTTATGGTAATCCTTCATCAAAAGATTACGAACGCACTGTTTCTCTTCGAACTACTCGTTCAAATGTTGCTAGTATCAGTCCCACGGAACCAAATGTTCAAGTTCGCGAATGAGAACACGCCACGAGGTATTTAATTACATAAATGTTACAAAATGTTCCGAATTTCACACTGTGCTTCAAATCGAACTCCTCTTCACGCTTTACAACACTTCTCAAACTTTCTGACACCGAAATATCAAAATATTAATAATTTTTAACGGAACACGTATCAATATTTCTGGCCGCTATGAGATCCAAACCACGACTCTTCTCATCTCTCTGCGCAAAAGAAGCTTCTAGTTCCCGAAAACGCGCGAATATGCTGATTTCTGATTGGCAGAGAAAGATCATAACCAATCGGCAAATACCATAAAACCCGTAAAATTCGGCGCATTTACACAGAACCAATCAAAACTTGTCAGTGAATCAGCACAGTAAATTACCATAAATTACTTTGGAAAGTCCACAAATACAAAATTAATTTCCTTTTAACAAAACTATTTTCCCGAAATCCTAATTGCATTTCCCCACTACCGTAAAGTGACGGAATAATTTATAATAAATTTCCCAGTATGAATGTCTAAGACACGCTTCATTCACGAGCACTCATCGTGTGACCAATTATTTCACTATATATTATAAAAGCACTACATAAAACAGTATTTCACATTCATACTTTTTTTAACTCACATAATGAAACACAATAATAGTAGTAATCAACATCAATTAGAAAATTAAACAACAAGAACCGGGAAAAACTAACAGTATTTTGACTGCAGCTCCAACAGTGCCCGTCAGCTAGTGACCTCTATCATATCGTATAGACACTACACTGATATCCAAAGTTAGAGCTACAAACACAAATTTTACAGGGTTGCGTTTATTTGGCCTAAAACGAGTATAAACAGGTGATAGCAAAGTAGATACAATGTAAACAATACATAACATAAATAACTGCAACATGCAAAACGGTAGACAATAATGTTCATATTTTTCCAACTTAACGGATTTGCACACACATTTCAACAACTGGTTAATGGGCTCAGTATGGGGTGTGACCACCTCTGGTAGCAATAAAGGCCTGACAACGACAGGACATGCTGCGGATAATGTCATCAGTCTCATGTTGAGGCAGTAACACCCACTCTTCCTGCAGAGCTGCTCGCAAGTTTTGCAGAGTGGTTGGTAGATACTGACGTGACGCAACCCGTCTGTCTGGTGCATCCCAGACATGCTGTATGAGATTAAAAGCGGGAGAGTGAGCAATCCATGCCATGGGTGCAATACCTTCCGTTTTCAAGAAAATATCAACCACAAGTGCACTGTTAGGTCGAGCATTATCCTCTGTCAGTACTAAGTCTTGGCCGACAGCACCTCGCAAAAACCGCACATGATCTCCCAAGATCTCGTCACCATACCTAACATCGGTTAAACCTTGCCTATTCACCTCTACAATTTCATAAAGAGATATTCGAGCGGTTAACATTATCCCTGCCCACATCATTACGGGTGCTCCTCAATATCGGTCTCTTTCCACAATGTTTGGGTCCCGAAACCGTTCTACGTTCCCTCCAGATGCGTCGAAATCACTCTTCAGACCACATCGTGACTTCTCTGCGAAGAGAATATTGGGCCACTGTTCGACCTTCCGGGGGGGGGGGGGGGGGGGCATGTTGACGACTCCACCACTCTAGACACTCCCTTCTGTGAAGACATGTCAGAGGTACACATACAGCAGGCGTTCGGCAGTAAAGGGCACTCTGCCGAAGACTTTTGTACACTGTTTGCCTCGATACAACACTTTCAGTCGATGCTGCTAGGTCAGATGCCAGTTACTGATCAGTACTAAGGCGCTACCGTCGTGGTCGTGTCTTTACAGCCAAATAAAGACTCTCTCTTTCTGATGTCAGACGTCCTCAGCCCTGGCCTGATCACCGACATACAGTTTCGGTCTCTATGAATGGTCGCCACATCCGAGAAACAACAGAACGATTCAAATTAAGCTATCGGGCAATATCACTTTGGAGCAGTCCTGTTTCCATTCTTCCTAGGGCCCTTCACCACAGAGAATCTGGTAGGCGTCATCTCCGTGCCATATTGCGTCTTCTGTGACTGTGCACACAGCCATTGTGGATGTGCGGTTACCCGGCAAACATTACCACATTTGATAGGTGCCCTGATATCATAGTTGGCATTGTTGTCCATTGACCAGAATGCCATCTTGCGTGCAAAACACGATAATACAAACATCTGTTGACAGTTCGTATGACTGTACCATGAATTAGACATAGGACAGGGAAATAGTGACATGTTGCTTTAATTCTGGGTGCGTGACTCACACTGCACGTCCGGTCACTGCTGTAGTGTCACATCTGAATAGGCATGATGTGAGGTGCTACGCCTTAGTCTTCGTCGCCATTGTGATAGCTGGACTCAGTTTCATGCTGCTTTACTTGCAATGCAGCATGACCACCTGCAGAAATACAAGTACTTCGGTTTACTGTGATTAACTTGATAGCTAATCATTTCTGCTCCCGTCCACCTTCTCTTCAACGACATCGTCTCACCATTCTGTAAACCTCGTCACTTTACTGTTATGTATGAAGTCATAGGTAGTAAACAGTGCAGTAGGTGAGGCACAAGAGACTAGTTTGTTGAAGTGATCTTTAAATGCACCCACACCCCCACGCTCACAGCCCACAGGTCGGGTGGCTCAGTCTGTTGTTTACGGCACTCCCTCCTATCGCTGCACAAAAATCTATGACTATACGAATTTTTTTCCCACAATTTTGGCTAGCTGACTGGACTAATACACTCCTCCAGTTTTCATTCTTTCTCTCTCTCTCTCCGGCAGTCTGTCTGTCTCTGTTTCTCTCTACCTCTCCCTCTCACCCTCTCTCTCTCTCTCTCTCTCTCTCTCTCTCTCTGTCTTTCTCTCTTCTTCTCTGTCTTTCCCTCTTTCTCCCCTCCCTCTCTCTCTCTCTCTCTCTCTATCTCTATCTCTCTTTCTCTCTCTCTCTCTCTCTCTCTCTCTCTGTGTCTGTCCCTCTCTCTCTCTCCTTCTATCCCCCTTTCATTCCCCTCTTTCTCTCTGTCACTCTCTCTCTCTCTCTCTCTCTCCCTCTCTGTCTCTCTCTCTCTCTCTCTCTCTCTCTCTCTCTACCTATCTGTCTCTTTCTCTTTCTCTCTCTCTCTCTCTCTCTCTCTCTCTCTCTCTCTCTGTCCCTCTCTCTCTACCTATCTCTCTCTCTCTTTCTCTCTCTCTGTCTCTCTCTCTCTGTCCCTCTCTCTAACTATCTCTCTCTCTCTCTCTCTCTCTCTCTGTCTCTCCTTCTATCCCCCTCTCACTCCCCTCTTTCTCTCTGTCCCTCTCTCTCCCTCTCTCTCTCTCTCTCTCTCTCTCTCTCTCTCTCTCTCACACACACACACACACACACACACAGAATTATGGGTGAGCACACGCGAAAGGGCGAATGAAACAGGACGTCTACATTTTGTTACAAAGGTGTTGTCACTGACTCACGAACATTCGCGCGTGCTGCGTAATTACACAGCAGCTGCTGTCCGCAAAATCGGAAGAATATTTTAGAGCAGTACAGCCACGGTTAGTGAGCGTGATGAGGTCTCCTACAGAAAAACTGCTCCCCTGAGGACTGCGCCATATCGCGCGAGGTCCATACAACAGCGAGGAGAGCAGAAGAGGGCGGGGGGAGGAGGTGGTATGTGGTCGCCGCTGCAGATGCGGGTCGGCTGCAGCCGGGTAGACGCGTTGGCATCGCCTCAGACGTCGTGCCGCATCGCGCGCCAACTACGCCCACTGCGCTTTCATACGCAGCGCAGCGGTCTGGCACGGTCGCTGCAGGCCGTTACAATACTGCGCTACGTCCGCAGGCAGACATAACCAAGCGCAGCGCCGCAGCGGAGCCGACACCTTATATCTCCCACTATGGGGCAAGGAAAAGAGTCTTGAAGTTTTTCAGCTGTTATGCGTCCTAGTTGTGAAACATCAATTGCATTTTCTGACAAATTGTTCTCTCATGCTTTCTCGGACGTTCTAGGCATCGAAGCAATCACTGTGACGTTCAGCTCTGCAAGATACCAAATTCTCGCTGCATGCATACCCACCCCTTGCCCGAATAATGAAATAAAAGAAATAGAACTCAAAATTCGAGATTCGATAGTACAGGGTGATTATAATTAAACTTTCAGACCGCTGTAGAAATAAAACCACTGATCGGAAAGACGTGAAATTGCAGCGGAATATTATCGGGGAAGGGGAAAAACGTATGGCAGAAAAGAATAGTTACAAAATGTAGCAGTAGATGGCGCTGTAAGCAGCGTATTTTCAAAAATGGTTCAAATGGCTCTGAGCACTATGGGACTCAACTGCTGAGGTCATTAGTCCCCTAGAACTTAGAACTAGTTAAACCTAACCAACCTAAGGACATCACAAACATCCATGCCCGAGGCAGGATTCGAACCGGCGACCGTAGCGGTCTTGCGGTTCCAGACTGCAGCGCCTTTAACCGGACGGCCACTTCGGCCGGCAGCGTATTTTAATACTGGTCCACTGCAAATGACAAATGAATCATACAACAATGCCCAAGGTGTACGTTTGAAGTTAAACAAACTGTACTGCTCAGTATGCATGGGTGTACAGGTGTGATACTGTTAGTTACGTAAGCACATTCACCACGACAAGATCATATCACATCGGATGGGAAAAATCGGTTTTTAATGAGGCCAAAAACCGCATAAAAGGCAAAAATTAAAATAATATCGGACTATTAATTTCAGTTTGACTAGCGCAAAACATGTTCGATATGCGGTCCACCTTTTTCTGCAACAAGTTGAAACCAAGAAACAGCATGTTCCACAACTGATCGAAGTGTTTCAGGGGTCACGTTCAGAATGTGTTGCGCAATTCGTGCCTTCAATGCAGATAAATCTGAAAGCGGAACACTGAAGACAACACCTTTTAGATAGCCCCTTAGCCAGAAGTAGCCGGCCGGGGTGGCCGAGCGGTTCTAGGCGCTACAGTCTTGAACCGAGCGACCGCTACGGTGCAGGTTCGAATCCCGCCTCGGGCATGGATGTAAGTGATGTCCTTAAGTTAGTTAGGTTTAAGTAGTTCTAAGTTCTAGGGGACTGATGACCTTAGAAGTTAAGTCCCATAGTGCTCAGAGCCATCTGAACTATTTAGCCAGAGGTCTTACGGACTAAGATCAGGTGATCGGGACGGCCCGGCTGTAGGGAGAAGGCGACTGATAATTATATCATTTCCGAAATGGCGCTTCAGCAGCTGCTTAACTGGATTTGCAATGTGCAGAGGTGCGCCATGTTGCATAAAAATGATCCCATACACACATACACACAGTTGGAGAGCTGGAAAGACGTGGTTGCGAAAATGACACTCACAGTGCTTACCAGTGATGGTACAGGTAACAGGACCGGAAGCACCTGTCTCTTCTAAAAAATATGGGCCTATGATAAATGAAGCCGTAAACAGAAAATTGTTCAAATAGCTCTGAGCACTATGGGACTTAACATCTGTGGTCCTCAGTCCCCTAGAACTTAGAACAATTTAAACCTAACTAACCTAAGGACATCACACACATATATACCCGAGGCAGGATTCGAACCTGCGGCCGTAGTGGTCACGCGGTTCCAGACTGAAGCGCCCAGAACCGCACGGCCACACCGGCCGGCATACCGTAAACCCGCACCAATGAAGTGGTACTGGTTGATCTGAGTGTGAATTTTCCGTTGCTCGTATTCGAAAATTCTGTCTATTAGCATGTCCTGTCAGATGGAAGTGGGCTTCATCTGTCCATAAAATCGTCGACAGCCAGTCATGGTCCACTTCCATGCGAGCACGAAATTCTAAAGAAAAAGGTCTTTCGTGACGGCAGGTCGACAGGAGGCAACTCGTGCACAGAGATAATTTTCAGTGGCTAGCAAAGAAGGATGTTTCGTAGGATTTTACGCACCGTGCTCACTGGTATGTCCAATGTTCGGGCAATTCTCCGTGCACTACACGTTTGCACAGCACCATTCGGCTCCTGCGTCATTGCCGTGGCCACTGCTTCCATTATCATCGAATCAATTCGTTTCCTCCCTCTACCAGATTGCACACCAAAAGAACCCGTCTTTTCGATTTTACAAAAAATGGCTCTGAGCACTATGGGACTCAACTGCTGTGGTCATAAGTCCCCTAGAACTTAGAACTACTTAAACCTAACTAACCTAAGGACATCACACACATCCATGCCCGAGGCAGGATTCGAACCTGCGACCGTAGCGGTCGTGCGGTTCCAGACTGTAGCGCCTTTAACCTCTCGGCCACTTCGGCCGGCTCGAATCTACAAATCATTTCCTCCAGAACCATGACAGTCATCGCGCCAACACCATTTTTTAAACACTTCAGTGCCCGGAACTTCTGCAGAGCGGCGTGTGCACATTCATCAATCTTGTAATACAGCTTTACTAGCAAAGCGCGATCCTGCATTGAGACAGTCATGGAGAACGTCGCAAACGCGAAAGGAGAAAAAGCCGTGTACCCGGCGTGTTTATACCAATTACAATAGGTAGTGCGCATTTCATTTAAGAATTCTGACACATACAGCGCCATCTATAGATCAATTTTCAAACTATTTTGTTTTCTCCTTCCATTCGTTTTCCCCCTCCCCTGTACTTGCAGAAGTCTTCCGTAAAGTAAAGGATAAAGGTCGACAGCACGCTTCTCCAAGCGTTTCAGTTTTCTCCTGTACTCTTCCATGCTGCTACTGCTTATCTTCTAATCTCATCGAGCCACCCACCTTCCATTAAATTTTTGTCTCGGTTGTCATCTATTTTGCGGAACCCTGTAAAAAACGTTCTTGGTCCATCTAACAATCATATGTCCGTGAACGGTAACGACCTTAAAATTTTTTAGTACACTGTTAAATACACACTTCTAATGAAGAATCCGATACACCCATAACTTTTGATCTTATAACTTGCCATTTCTAAGATGATCAGTACTGTAACACTAATAGAACTTTTTGTAACACAACCTTATTACAAATACTAACTCCAACATTAAGTTTAAAAACATACATCAAAAAAAGTTTTGCATCACCCCGATTCCCAGAACTCCTGAAGATAGACGTTGACTGTGGATACTGTATCACGGACACAGTCCCTTTGACTGTTCAGAGATGTCACTAAACCCACCTAAAGATGTAAACAACCATACATCAGCAGCGCTTATTAGACGGAGTGGGTCCGACAGCCGATCAGTTCCAGACATTATCCACCAGGTGGGAGGTACACGGCTCGTGCTGTCTGTAGTTCAACCATGCCTAGACGGTCAGTACCGCGGTTCGATCGCTTCCACATTGTTACTTTGTGCCAGGAAGGGCTCTCAACAAGAGAAGTGTCCAGGTGCCTCGGAGTGAACCAAAGTGATGTTGTTCGGACATGGAGGAGATACAGTGGGAGACAGGAACTGTAAATGACATGCCTCACTCCGGCCGCCCAAGGACTAATACTACAGTGGATAAACCGATACCTATGAATTATGGCTCAGAGGAAGTCTGACAGCCATGCCACCATGTCGAATAATGCTTTTCGTGCAGCCACAGGATGTCGTGTTTCGACTCAAACTGTGCGCAGTATGCTTCATGATTCGCAACTTCACTCCCGACGTCCTTGGCGAGGTCCATCTTTGCAACCACGACACCATGCAGCGTGGTACAGATGGGCCCAATAACATGACGAATAGTCTGCTAACGATTGGCATCACGTTCTCTTCACCGATGAGAGTCGCATAAGCCTTCAACCATACAATCGTCGGAGACGTGTTTGGAGGCAACACGGTCAGGCTCAACGCCTGAGACACACTGTCCAGCAAGTGCAGCAAGGTGGAGGTTCCCTCCTGTTTTGGGGTAGCATTATGTGGGGCCGACGTACGACGCAGGTGGTCATGGAAGTCGCCGTAACGTCTGTACGATACGTGAATGCCATCCTCCGACCGATAGTGCAATCATATGGGCAGCATATTGGCGAGGCATTCGTCTTCATGGACGAGAATTCGCATCCCCATCGTGCACATCTTGTGAGTGACTTCCTTCAGGATAACGACATCGCTCGACTAAAGTGACCAGCATGTTCTCCAGACATTACCCTATCTAACAAGCCTGGGATAGACTAAAAAGGGGTGCTTATGGACGACGTGACTTACCAACCACTCTGGGTTATCTACGCCGGATAGCCGTTCAGGAGTGGGACGATCTGGACCAACAGTGCCTTGATGAACTTGTGGATAGTATGCCACAACGAATACAAGCTTGCATCAGTGCAACAATACGTGCTACTGGGCATTAGAGGCACTGTTGTGTACAGAAATCTGGACCACCACCTCTGAAGGTCTCTCTGTATGGTGATACAATATGCAATGTGTAGTTTTCATGAGCAATAAAAAGGGCGGAAATGATGTTGATCTCTATTCCAATTTTCTGTACAGCTCCGGAACTGTCGACCCAGGGTGATGCAAAACTTTTTTCGATTAGTGTATATGTGGAATTTATAAAACCTTTATCCTTTTATTTTCATGAAATAAAATTTTTATGTGCAGTGGGGCATTATAGATAAGGATATCTGACTGTTACAAAGTTACTACGACCCCACCCCCCTCCAGCTGAAGACATTTTGACATGCATGGAAATCTTTCACAAAGATAGGCTACCTAGTGTTTCTTTATAGCACACATCTAAAACTTCGTTACAAATTCTCTCGGATTATTGATTTTTATTTTATCAACACACAGAAAAACCGTTTGTCAAACATTTTGCCGATTTGATAAGATTTATTTTCTAATTTTCTTAAAATACAAACAATTATAGGCCTTTCAGCATTGAAACAAAAAATAATACGAAAAACTAAATTGCATTAAGCTAGTTAGTAAACTGAAACTTCTACGCCATTATTTTGTGGAACCGAGCGAGAAAAAAGATATATTGCAACTCTTAGGTTTAACGCAGTATCCTACAAGCAAAATTATTAATTGAAACTTATTTATAGATTCTTCCTTTACTTCTTGGTAGAACAATTCCATATTTAAGATTTAATAACAACTACACCGTTTTTGTTTAATTCGAACTAGTTTTCGGCTAATTCGACCTTCTTTAGGAAACAATTGACTAGCGTCTGCAAGGTGACCATAGTTTATCGGCGAATATTCAATCACTTGCATGGAGTGCTGTGCATCAAATTTCTTTCTTAATGTTGCAATTACACTTTACACAATGGAAAATGTTAAATACAATAAGAAATTAAGCCACACAATGTTACAGGTTAAATGGAGTTTTTTTCCGAGATACTGTTAAACTGAGTACTTTTCATTAATGTTGTGCAACAAACATTTTTTCATTGTAAGCTAAACTGTATGGAATGGACAGTAATATACACAGTAACTAAGTTATATAATCCACATTATTACAGGGCATATGGTTATGATGCCATAACTGAGGACTAGCATCTTACATTGATAAACAAACATGTTTTACATTGTGAATAACTTACTATGCAATGGGAAATATTGAACATAGCACATAATTAAAACATACAGCATTGAAGTGTTACAAGTTATATTATTGAATCTGTGTGGTAATGAATAGGAAAGTCTGTTATGGTTTAATTTTGTGTAGGACTATGTGTCATTATGGTTGTTTGTGGGTGTATGGCTGTTTGTTAGCATCATGTGAAGCTTAAAAGTAGAGATGTGCTCAGCTGT